>NC_133328.1:383125632-383730089 GCF_042186555.1 Aquarana catesbeiana | reverse complement strand
TTTGGTTAGAATATCTTCCCAAGATTTCTTAAAGTCCACTGAGGGCTCTTTGAGAGTGGGGAAGATCTGGCCCCTTAAACCCAAGGGGCAGACTTTTTCACTAATGTATAGTTTAAAGTATTCGATATGCCAGTGTAAGTGTGACTTACGTTTAAGGAGTTTGGACATTCGCATAAAAAACGTTGAGATATCATCATCAGTTTTATGTTCATTCAAACATGCGGTTTTAAGGTTGGACATAAAGCCCGACCAATCTGTGCCTAGAACATCCATATTGAACCTGACTACCCACGGTGACGCCTAGCGTCGGTTGTAATGACAAAATGTCGAGACTAGAAGACACAAAAAAATGGTTAAATACAATCAGAACAAGTATATACCGACGCTGCTAAAGGAGTGTGTCGATGGGTGTTGCTGTTCACCCAAGGGCACAGGGGAATGTGGGTGTATTATCCACCCTATGTATACTGTAAAGGAATAGCGTCTAGATCAAAGAGATACAATACCCAATGAAAGTACCATCATCCCAAATGTCTATTACAAAAGCACAAAGCAGGAGGTAGAGAGTGGCCGCAGTCAGCTGCATCTGTCGGCCGTTGTCTCAGTACCCCATGCAAGGGAAAATACGCCCCTGGAGGGAGGGGGGGACTATTGCGGTACTAGATAGAGTCAAGTATTCAGTACAAAACAGTGGAGAAGGAAATAATATAAAAAAATTCCATTTTAATAGAAAACATGGTTAAAAGATTATGACAGTGTCACATACAGTTGTAATTAAAAACGGAAGCAGTAAGTACAACCAATTGGATTACAACCCATAATGATAGTGGACACAGATAGAGCTTGGATTCTCGACCGGTTTCGCGGTTTTAACCGCTTCCTCAGGAGAGCAGAATCTTTGGTACAACATACAATAATTATAACAAATACATAACACAAGGGATATATGTTATCAATGCAGCAAAATATATTAAACACTACTTTAAACATTTACATACAATTTAAGTAGAAAAAAGGATGAGCTCACCCGTTCAGTAATTCTCTGTGGGTGTACAAGGCCCCAAGTGGTTCCCCCTGTGGCGGACACAGGGGATAACAGACAGCCTCTAAATAAGTGAATTTTAGATAAAATTATATAAAGAATATAACCTAAGGGATCAATCAAAAGGAAGCATGGAATAGGGGGTGCCAGAAGTGTGCCTCTACAGTAAAAACCAGTGTGCAAGGAAAGAACCAAGAAAACAGTGAAGGTGAGTGGTGGTGGGGAAGATAGAGAGGAAGGAGGGGGGGGGGGAGGGGAAAGGCCACTCTACACTGCATGGCACAATCCCCAAAATTCTAAATTCCTCTTTAATGTCAAACAAATATACCAAAATCAATGAGGATGCCATTTTTTTAGATCTGAAAAACAACAGGGCAACTTAGATGCTTATGTCCTGAAACCCCCACTGTCTCAAACAAACCCTCCTCTCCAGACCACACCGATCGTAACATCATAAACCTTACCCCTTATACCTTTAGCAGCGAGGGAAATCTCGCTGCTACAGTTAGGTCTGGGCTTTTGTCCTCTTGATCCACTGAAGGTCACTGAAACAATTAAAGATTTATATCTTTTTGCACGCAATCTTACATTCAGATTTATTTACGATAAGGATCGTGTTAACTTAGGACTGGAACATGAGCTCGCGGAGGGCACCAAAGGCTTCTCTATGGAGGAGTTTAGGGCACTCCGCGACCTGATGCTCTTATTCGATGAGGGCGATACTGGAGACCCCGCGTCCTCACAAGATTGTGGGACCCCCGACATTGTCCCTCCAAATGAACCTGCAACAGGGTTAATGCCATTTACCCTCCCTGCATCTAATACATCAGGTCTTTCAGCTACCCCTAAACACATTCCTTTACCTAAGTCCTTCCGTTTACGATCCCGGAGATTCCCTGATCTCAATACCTGCCCTGAGATATGGGCTTTCCTGCGAGCTACTATCAGTGACCTCAAGAAACAAAAATGGCCCTACTTCCCCTCAAACCTTGATTCTAGGCAGATCCGAGCCCTTCGGTCTTTGCAGCAACGTTCTAATGTCGTGATCAAACAATCAGACAAGGGTGGCAATATTGTCTTGATGACCAATCATCAATACGAATCTATGTGCCTTGCTATCCTCAGTAACAAACATTGGTATAGACCCATCCCTGCTACTCATGTATTCTCCTTTGCACAGGAACTCCGGGCTCTTTGCACTGAGGCCTACATCATAGGCCTCATTGACAAAGACACCTTGGAGTTCCTGGTCCCTAAATTTCCCTGCACCCCCACCTTCTATTCCCTACCTAAGACCCACAAAGCCGCGCGTATCCCACCGGGAAGGCCCATAGTGTCTGGGATAGGCTCCCTAACAGACAACGCAAGCAAATTTGTTGACGCTTTTCTAATGCCCCACGTCCGTAGCATCCCGTCCTATATTAGGGATACCACCGACCTTTTGCAACACCTTGAGGGAATCCAGATCCCTCCGGACGCCCTGCTCGTGGCTGTTGATATTGAGGCTCTTTACTCCAGTATCCCCCACGAGCAGGGCGTGCGGATGGCTGGTTCCTTCTTAGCCGAACAAGATACAACTACTTGGCCTTTGAATCAGTTCATACTGACACTATTGCACTTTATACTGACTAAAAACTATTTTACTTTCAACAATCAATTATTTTTACAAATACAGGGTGTTGCAATGGGGACGTCGTGTGCCCCAGCATATGCAAATTTATACCTAGGCGGTTGGGAGCGACTTATCCATGCCCATGGCCAATATACAGAATTTCTAGACGATATCCTTTTATGGTATCGCTTTATTGATGACCTTTTTATGGTATGGACGGGCTCCAGAGACAAACTTCTACAATTTTTGCGTCAACTGGATAACAATGACTTAAATCTCAAATTTACTTTCAAAATCGAGACTGAGCAAATCCCCTTCCTAGATTTATTGATCATCAAACAACCTGACGGAACGCTAGGCACCGACCTTTATAGGAAACCCACGGCTGGTAACACTTTGTTATTTGCCACCAGTGCCCACCCTAACCCCTTGGTACGGAGCATCCCTTATGCCCAATACTTACGGTTACGTAGGAATTGTACACATCACAGTGACTTCATACGCCAGGCTAAAGCACTACGCGAACGCCTCTTACGACGAGGCTATTCTTCCACCAATTTGCGTAAAGCATTCAATAAGTCCCTATCACGCCCACGGACTTCTTTATTATTTAAAGGTAACAAACCTCCCCCCTTAGAAACTGTTAGACTCATCACGACCTACTCTGCACACCACAATATACTTCGTAACATTCTAACCAAACATTGGCACCTTTTAACTGATCATCACGTACTAACCAAATACATCAGACATACACCGGAAGTGGTCTTCCGCAGAGCGCGATCACTACGTGACCGATTAACGGCCAGCCACTATAACCCCACTAAATCTACTAGGAGTGGCCCCAACGGCACCTTCCAGTGTGGGGAATGCCCCCGGTGCCCTTGGATCCATGAAAGTCGAACTGTGGCTTTACCTAACGGTGAGATTTTGGTCCCACGGACCTTCGCCGACTGCAGTACAAGAGGGGTGGTTTACCTTATGAACTGCGTATGCAAAGCTTTCTACGTGGGCAAAACAATCAGGGAACTTAGGCAGAGAATCGGTGATCACTTATACGACTCGGAAAATGGTAAATTAACAACTATTGGCCGACACATTGGTCTACATCATAGATTTGACAACTCCGTGGTTACATTTTTGGTACTGGAGGTTGTCCAACCTAATCCCAGGGGTGGCGATTGGGATCGCTCGATACTCCAGAGAGAATCCCTGTGGATTGAGCGACTCAACGCCACCATTCCTCCTGGTTTAAATGAATCTGTGTCCTATAGGGCCTTCCTATGAGGTCCTTTTGTGGCCTTTTCCCCCATCCTTCCTTGAACTATCCTCCTTGGTTCGTTTTTTTCCCCCCTCCTCTCCCTTCCCCCCCCCACCCCCCTTTCCCCCCCCTTCCCCTCCCCTTCTCCTCCCCTTCTCACTACTGGGTCTTAATACTTTCTACTATACCTCTCTGCCCAAAGTGAATTTCCTCTATGCTGTTGGTATTGACTCCTTGTTGCTTAGATACAATACTATATACCAAAAAAAATTTTTTTTGCTCATTTTTATTATATTGTATTATGTTTTATGTGGTTTGCTGTGCAAGGATGACCTTCCCCGAGTTCAAGTTCCTGTGGTTCTGTCCTGCCTCGAGTTCTCTCTCTCTGTGGCGGACACATGTTCGCCCTGGCAGCTTCACAGCTGCTTGTGTCTCCTTGTTCGGGAACTTGATTCCCCTTGACAGGAGCGCGCGCTTGCGCAGTAGCATCTAACACTGCACCTGCGCAGTGCGGACGAACAGATCCGGTGACGTCAGGGACCGCCCCCCGCGCAGTCCCTGACTTCCGGGTTGGGGTGCTCTTATAGCGGCCGGTCATGGCCGCTATGTGAGCTTACAGCTTCTTGACGCTGTACTAATTGAGGAACACCGCTGTAGGTAAGTGTTGCCACTGCCCCCCCCCTCTCCCCCTATCTCCCCAGCTCTCAGGCAGATCTTCTTCCCTACCTGTACCTCTGTTGAATCTCGAATCCCTTTATGTGTCTTGCTTGTGCGGCGCTCCCTGTGTGATCGCCTGCTGTGATGCTGGAGTGCCTTTCTGATACTCCTGCCTCTCCATACTATCTTCAACCTGCAACTTTAACCCTTTCTGGATGGCTTTTCTTGACTGTTGGGCTACCCTTTTTTTATATGACTCTTGTGTTATGGTAATTCATTACTATTTTTGATTGCAGCTTTGGCTGTGACCTCCTTTTGTATACATCTCTAGCCCACCTGTGTGTGGAGGGGAAGAGGGGCTTGTAGTGCCATCCCAACAGCGACTGGCGACTCCTTTGTATTCGCTACATGATCCTTTACCATATGGTCCTCAATCACTCCAGCCTATGTGTCTACAATAAATTAGTACTCTAGGGGTGAGTGCCAGCTCCTTATCCCAGTGTGCAACTTCTCTTAACTTAGTCTTTTCTTCCTATACACTATACTAGTGGCTTCTCCCTCCCTTGACCTCACTCCCTTTCCTTTCCCCTCCCCCCCCCTCCCCTCCTTCCCTCTTTTCTCCCTCCCCCCCCCCCGTTTCCCCCTTCCCCCCCCTTCCCCCCCCCTCCTTCCTCTCTATCTTCCCCACCACCACTCACCTTCACTGTTTTCTTGGTTCTTTCCTTGCACACTGGTTTTTACTGTAGAGGCACACTTCTGGCACCCCCCTATTCCATCCTTCCTTTTGATTGATCCCTTAGGTTATATTCTTTATATAATTTTATCTAAAATTCACTTATTTAGAGGCTGTCTGTTATCCCCTGTGTCCGCCACAGGGGGAACCACTTGGGGCCTTGTACACCCACAGAGAATTACTGAACGGGTGAGCTCATCCTTTTTTCTACTTAAATTGTATGTAAATGTTTAAAGTAGTGTTTAATATATTTTGCTGCATTGATAACATATATCCCTTGTGTTATGTATTTGTTATAATTATTGTATGTTGTACCACAGATTCTGCTCTCCTGAGGAAGCGGTTAAAACCACGAAACCGGTCGAGAATCCAAGCTCTATCTGTGTCCACTATCATTATGGGTTGTAATCCAATTGGTTGTACTTACTGCTTCCGTTTTTAATTACAACTGTATGTGACACTGTCATAATCTTTTAACCATGTTTTCTATTAAAATGGAATTTGTTTATATTATTTCCTCCTCCACTGTTTTGTACTGAATACTTGACTCTATCTAGTACCGCAATAGTCCCCCCCTCCCTCCAGGGGCGTATTTTCCCTTGCATGGGGTACTGAGACAACGGCCGACAGATGCAGCTGACTGCGGCCACTCTCTACCTCCTGCTTTGTGCTTTTGTAACTCTACACCATTGTGCCGCCCATATAAATGCCCATAATAATAATCATAATCATAACCCCTTGAGAGTCAGTAGATGTCACTTTTGCAGTTGCTAGCTCTCTATACCAGCTGTCAATGACAGTTTCAGTCCCCTCTGACAATTGGGAACCAATTTGAGAAATTCCCAATTATTTGATCACTATGTAAGTTTTGACACACTGGTTGAATACAGGCTGATGGCTCCATTAAAAAGAAAGCCTACATATGAACTCTGCCACCTTCAGGCTGCAGTCTTCTACTATTTAATGAAGGATTCAACTGTCAGATACAACTGCACTATTGTTTGTCAACCTATAAAAAAAAAAAATAGGCAGGTTTTTTTTTTCAGTGGGCTCAATTCAAAAAGCTATATCACATTCAACATTTGGTTCCCATGAATCATTGTATCCATTGATTGCATGTGATAATTAAAATGTCAATTCATTACCTGTTTATGTGGCAACAACCCAAAAGAACAGGAAAGCACAGTAAATACTTCATAAAACAATATACAAATCCATTTACTAAAAAAATACCTCATGGTATGGCACTCATTAATTAATGAATGTATACTGTAAATTAACAACCAGTGATTCATCCCTGCCCTACTCATTCAGCTGTCAACCGGGGATTTCTGGCTGAAAGGTGAATGTAAACAAAGGAGCATGGACACTGTTAAAAAAATAAAATATTGTGGGAGATCCCCCACAATCTATATCAGGCCCCTCGGGTCTAGTATTGATTTTAAGCGGGGGGCCCAAAGCCAAAACATTTTAACATTAAGTCCCTCCAAACTCCATACCAGACCCTTATCTGAGCATGCAGCCTGGCTGGGCAGGAAAGGGGGTGATGAGCATGTGGTGATCCCCTCCTGAACCATGTCAAGCCACATGCCCTTAACATGGGGGGAGGGTACCTTGACAAGTCCTTTATTAAAAAAAAAACATAAAAAATGTCCCACATTGTACATCATCATCAAGCACATTATCCAGCAATGCAGGTCCATCTCAATCACAATTAACAATGGGCGCCAACCTGCTCGAAAAAAAGCCTGATGCCTGCCAAGACACGACTGATTCTGTTGTATTCCTCATGCCAAATGACATCTCTGAGTCCCCGCCGCTAAAGTAAACAAATGAGCGGGGCCAACAGGGTGACATCATTGGCCAAACGTGGGAATGTCCATATTTGGTCAATTATGCCACTGACCAACAATAAACATGTCCATATATGGCCAATGATGTCACATGAGTGACCTCACGTCTTTGTGCACTTTAGAGGCAGGGACTCGGAGATGTCATTCGGCATAAGGGAAGCAACAGGATTGGATGTGCATCTCGGGGGCCCTCGCTAAAAGTAAACAAAGGGACAGGGTCTACTTGCTCCTCGCACCAAATAACATCTCCGGGTCTGCAGTGCTGAACTTAACAAAGGAGCAGGTCACCCACCTAACAAAAAAAATTAGTTAAGGACTTGCCAAACATTCCCTTATTTTTATTTCTAGGGGACATTCTTTTTTTTTTTTTATGAATGAGCAAGAGTACTATGTAGGGGTACTATTCATTCACATGAGAGTGTGGTATCTGGGGGCCCCTTATTACCAAAGGGGCTTCAAGATTCTGATAAGCCCCTCACCCAAAGACCCCCAAAACCACAAGGTCACTTGTGGGCTGATGTCCTCATCAACATGGTGACAAAGTGCTTTGCCACAGTAAAGTGGTTATTAAATATCACTGAAGGAAAACTCACAACACTGATATAAAATTGATCTGGGTACAGCATTGCATGACTGTGTAAGGGTCATTCAAACTATCCCGGCACTAGAAACTGAAAAGTGGCCTTGTAATAAAGGGGTGTATACAGGCAGGAGGGGGTTAAAATGGAGTTATACCTTTTAACCATAAGGCTTCTATGTTTTTACTTTATATTAAAGACTACTGAAGGTAATGAACCAGGATTGAACATCATGTTATGAACATGGGAGCGGTAATTTGATTCAGTGTTCTAATTACATTTCTTTTCAAGTCTCATACCTATTGTAATATTGCTCTGAGTTTCAGTGAGATCCCTTCTATCCTCTCTCTGGGGGGGGGGTTAGAGGAACTTTATCTCACTGTTTTTATCAGTGTTATTCTTTGGTACTGTGATTTTTTTATTTTTTTATTTCTTTTCCTTTATTTTCTGTTTTTGTACTGCGTAAAAATGTTAAATAAAGATTATATAAAAAAAAAAAAAAAAAAAAAAACACTACTGAAGGAAGTTGAAATGCTGTACTGGCAAGAACTCAGCAGGCCTTGTATGTACAATATGATCTCAGCTCTCTGCTAAAAATTATTTTTACATGTCCATTATGTCAATGAGTCCCAGGCAATCTAAGTGGAATACATTAATTTAATGTAAAGCAGATGATTCAACATCTACGTCATGTACTGTGTCTGCTTTTCCTGTGCTATGCATTTGAATAATTTATAAATTTTTGGATTAATAATCATTATCACTACAAGTCTTATTAACAATAAAGTGTGAAGATTGGTATTGTAGAGTTGCCATTGATTACTGTATGACACAGTTCATAATTAGTAAAAAAAAAGCAAAGCTCTAAAATTTACTTAAAAACTGCAAACGTATTGTAATTGTAAAAATTCCTTGTGCGATAAGGAGTACTTATTATGCAGTTAGCAAATTTAGTTATGAATTTACGAAAGCACATTTTTGGAGCACATGTAGTACATCTAAGCTTTTATAGTTTGTATGTATTAAGAGAATAGGCTAGCTCACAGTTGGTGTATTTACTAACAATTACAGTAGATGTTTTCAAAATTATTAATGATTCTATAGACAACAATGGATGAATAATGATCATCTTAGGATAACAACCTGAGGATTATAACTGTTTTTAGCACTTTGTAAATAGTCCAAACTGCTCACCCACTATCATAAAAAAAGCTGTCTGTTCTGTTCACATAATATTATGTAGCACACAGATGGTATCGGTCTGGATGTTTGGTCCCAAGTTCTGTTCCCTGATAGGCACATAGCAGCCAGACGTACTGTATTTCCCAATTACTCAAGTCAGAGAACAGACTGTGAAAGGCTTTTTTTCATTTTTTTATTTTG
Organism: Aquarana catesbeiana; assembly: GCF_042186555.1. NCBI lineage: Eukaryota > Metazoa > Chordata > Amphibia > Anura > Ranidae > Aquarana > Aquarana catesbeiana. Next base: position 383,720,970 of record NC_133328.1, on the reverse strand, counting down.
GGTATAAACTAGGATAAGGTGAGCCTAGGGATACTCCAATAACTGTAGTAGTTGCAAAAGAGGACCCTAGCACTGCACTAATACTTTGGGTTGAAGGCACCCTCCTTGAAGTGTAGAGAAAACAATAGTACAAAACAGGAATTCCTCAGCAGGAATACATTCCTGGGTGTACAAGTAATAAATGCTAAACTGGTACTTGAGGTAGAAGGCATCCCCTTTGAAGTGTAAAAGAACGGTACAAAACAGGGACTCCTCAGCAGGAATTCAGTCCTGAATGTACAAAAGGGAAAGCTCTACCATAAAAGGCCAAAGAACGTCTCTAGGTCAAGAAGGCTAGTACTCACTGTTTGCTGAATATTGTGTAGCTGCCTGCAGTATCAGTCAGTTCTTGTACTTGGATTGCCTATGCCCTGAATCCTTAGAAGAGCTCTCTGCAATCTCCAGAAGGATAGGCCAGAGGTCCCCCAGCCAGAGCAAAATCTAGGACCCCATGAAGGATTCTTTGAGCTGCAGGTGAACTCCCAGGGATGTCACAGCCCTCGCACTTGGTCTTACTTCCCCAGTAACAAAAGACCTCTGCTCTGGGTTCCAGCCCATATACAGTGGGGACAGAAAGTATTCAGACCCCCTTAAATTTTTCACTCTTTGTTATATTGCAGCCATTTGCTAAAATCATTTAAGTTCATTTTTTTCCTTATTAATGTACACACAGCACCCCATATTGACAGAAAAACACAGAATTTTTGACATTTTTGTAGATTTATTAAAAAAGAAAAACTGAAATATCACACGGTCCTAAGTATTCAGACTCTTTGCTCAGTATTTAGTAGAAGCACCCTTTTGATCTAATACAGCCATGAGTCTTTTTGGGAAAGATACAACAAGTTTTTCACACCTGGATTTGGGGATCCTCTGCCATTCCTCCTTGCAGATCCTCTCCATTTCTGTCAGGTTGGACGGTAAACGTTGGTGGACAGTCATTTTTAGGTCTCTCCACAAATGCCCAATTGGGTTTAAGTCAGGGCTCTAGCTGGGCCATTCAAGAACAGTCATGGAGTTGTTGTGAAGCCACTCTTTCGTTATTTTAGCTGTGTGCTTAGTGTCATTGTCTTGTTGGAAGGTAAATCTACAGCACAGTCTGAGGTCCTGAGCACTCTGGAGAAGGTTTTTGTCCAGGATATCCCTATACTTGGCTGCATACATCTTTCCCTTGATTGCAACCAGTCGTCCTGTCCCTGCAGCTGAAAAACACCCTGCCACCACCATGCTTCACTGTTGAGACTGTATTGGACAGGTGATGAGCAGTGCCTAGTTTTCTCCACACATACAGCTTAGAATTAAGGCTAACAAGTTCTATCTTGGTCTCATGAGACCAGAGAATCTTATTTCTCACCATCTTGGAGTCCTTCAGGTGTTTTTTAGCAAACTCCATGCGGGCTTTCATGTGTCTTGCACTGAGGAGAGGCTTCTGTCGGGCCACTCTGCCATAAAGCCCCGACTGGTGGAGGGCTGCATTGATGGTTGACTTTCTACAACTTTTTCTCCCATCTCCTGACTGCATCTCTGGAGCTCAGCCACAGTGATCTTTGGGTTCTTCTTTACCTCTCTCACCAAGGCTCTTCTCCCCCGATGGCTCAGTTTGGCCGGACGGCCAGCTCTAGGAAGGGTTCTGGTCATCCCAAATGTCTTCCATTTAAGGATTATGGAGGCCTCTGTGCTCTTAGAAACTTTAAGTGCAGCAAAAAATTTTTTGTAACCTTGGCCAGATCTGTGCCTTGCCACAATTCTGTCTCTGAGCTCTTCAGGCAGTTCCTTTGACCTCATGATTCTCATTTGCTCTGACATGCACTGTGAGCTGTAAGGTCTTATATAGACAGGTGTGTGGCTTTCCTAATCAAGTCAAATCAGTATTATCAAACACAGCTGGACTCAAATGAAGGTGTAGAACCATCTCAAGGATGATCAGAAGAAATGGACAGCACCTGAGTTAAATATATGAGTGTCACAGCAAAGGGTCTGAATACTTAGGACCATGTGATATTTCAGTTTTTCTTTTTTAATAAATCTGCAAAAATGTCAACAATTCTGTGTTTTTCTGTCAATATGGGGTGCTGTATGTACATTAATGAGGAAAAAAATTTTGATTTTAGCAAATGGCTGTAATATAACAAAGAGTGAAAAATTTAAGGGGGTCTGAATACTTTCCGTCCCCATTGTATACCCCTCTCAGCCCCCTACTGGTCACTAGCCATATTGGCCAGGGATTGGCTAAAGAGGCATTAATCTGCAGGCCAGGGTCTTCTTCCACCCACTAAGTCTCAATGCTCTGGGAAAACAGGGGAAAGTAATTGAGCCTGCACCAATCGAACAAAGAATGGACTTAACCAAATGATAAATGCTCTCTCTGGCTAAAGAGGCCAAAACTAAATTTAGAACCTAATAGCTTACTGAGGCACTACAATATATTGCAAGCATATAGACACTCTGCAGTCATCTAATTCATTTATTTTGAGAATTTTACATTGAAATTGGAATCAGGAAATTCAGTGAACTTGTGTTTCAGTAGTAGAAATAGTGTCATTCTGATAAAAGCAGTTTGTGACACATTCAATGAGATCACATTTCGGTGTGTACTTCAGGAGCAGACAAATAAAATAGAGAAAGTCCAGAAGCAGACATACCCCCAGGAATAGGAGAAGGTCCACCAATAGTCTTGTTACTTTGCTTAGCTCTTACCTTGTCTCTTGTACCAGCCAGAAAGACACTAAAGGCTCCAGTCACCATGCCAGAATCTAGAAACTAGTATGTCATCAACATAGCCTCTATAAAATATGATCAACATACCAGTTCTATGTCCAAAACTAGACAGGATTTAACCAGGGAATTAGACCAGTTATGCTTTGTGCAGCTACATAGCTCTAGAGGAATCAGCAGTCCCCTCCATGAAGGAAGCCACAACAAACTAATGATGAATTTAAATGTGCGGGTCATGGGTATGGAGAAGACCAAGGATGCAGGTACCAACTGTCTTCTTCTATATACAGAGAATGTTTTTTAATGGGATTTTTGGCGGTGCCTTGGACAAATGGTAGCAAAAAGGAGTTTCTTTAAAACGTAATACATTTTATTTGTACATCTTTAAAAAGTCAATGTAGCAATAAAAAAGTTGGCAGGTTATCATTGTATCATGTCATGAAGAACATTTTCAAACTTAAAAGGGCTTTCTCAAGGGATTGATAAAAAGATCACTGTTCAAAGAAAAGGAAAAACAATATACACTTAGCCCCGGTTCACACAGGGGCGGCACAACTTGCAGGTCGCCTCAGCGAGGCGACCTGCAAACGACTTCCGCGGCGACTTGCAAAACGACTTCTGTATAAAAGTCTATTCAAGTCGCCCCAAGTCTCCCCCGAAGTAGTACAGGAGCCTTTTTCTAAGTCGGAGCGACTTGCGTTGCTCCTATTAGAACGGTTCCATTGTACAGAACGGGAGGTGACTTGTCAGGCGGCTAGGTCGCCTGACAAGTCGCCCCTGTGTGAACCGGCTCTTAATAATACAGAAAAGAAAACAAGAAAGCTGCACATAATAGTACAACCAATACTAATTAAACTGCCTACTTCTATGAACGTGTCTTGTCAGCCAAGAATAGCCTGGTCACAAAAAGAAAACTCTGAGTGAGTTTCAGTCAAGCAGATAATGTAGTAAACAAAGTAAAAAAATCAAAAGTTCAAAAGAAATTTGTTATAAAAGAACTTGCAATATACAGTAAATGGTGAGCAAGTTTTTTGTTTATTTTGGTGTATATTTAAAATTATGAAGTATAAAGGAAGAGAGAGAAATCTCTGCAGCTTGTACTTGCATGATGTATTAATATGCGTGATACAATAGTAATAATAAAAATATATCTATTGTAATTCACTTAATGTAATCATTAATGTAAATAGCAGACAATCTATTTATGTTTTAATAATGCTGTTGTTAATAAATAACATATTCTTATGTAATCTCAGGAAACCAAGTTAATAGAACATTTCCATGGAACAAACTGAAACATAATATGTTTCTTAAAATTCAAAGCAGAATTACTATTTGCCGAACTCCAGGATATTAGAAAACCCTCCCCCCAACCCCCTAACAAATTGTTGGTATGAAAAAAAAACTATCCATATGCCCATTTTACTTAGCTGAAGGATATTAGTTTTGGTCATATAGAAAACAGTAGCTTTGATCCATTACACTGCAGGATGGCTTAGTAAGAAGTGTTTGGAATCTAGACAGAGGAGTAAGGTAATGCATGCATAAACTGGAAAAATAAAGCATGTGCAAAAGTTTGGAAGCCATGTTGGTCAATAGCACCATCTCTTTTGGCAAAATTCCCCAAACATTTCTTGGAGTTATTGAAGAGCGTTTATCCTTACTTTAGAATAGTGTTCCACCCTTCCTTGGCAAATGATTCTAGTTAGAAAAAAAATAATAACCATTCCAGATTGTCTTGCAAGTACTGCATATGTGAGATCCACCCAACAATTTTCAATCATAATTATATCTGGAGAGTGTGATTTAGGAAGTACCAGCCAACACTGTTTTTTATAAGGTTACCCAATCACGACATTTTCTGCACTCAACACATTTCTGTCAGGGTCAGCTAAAACAAACACAAGCAGTAAATGTCCACAAAGAATTTCTTTTGGTTGTTTTTTATTTGAAAAAGGTTTCACAGATTGTCTGGCATATTGATAGCCCCCCTACCCGCAAAGAACTCCAGGTAGCGTAACCAGACATCATGGGCACTCAGGGAGGGCAAGCCAGGACGGCCACTTTCAAGTGCCGTCAGTGTTGATGGATTTGGGATTCCGGCCTCAGGCCCAACTGAGCCAGCATAGTTGGCTGAATGTTTTCTTAAAAAATTATGGAGAACACAGCAGGCAAGTATTATATGGTTCAGTTTATACTCCGCCATATGGATGGGTGTCAGAAATAATCGGAACTGGCTGGCCAGGATTTCAAATGTGTTCTCCACCACTCTTCTGGCTCTGGCCAGCCGGTAATTAAAAACCCTCTGTTCCGGGGTGAGGGTCCTCATCAGGAATGGCCGCATCAGGTGGTCCCCCAGCGCAAATGCTTCATCAGCAACGAACACAAATGGGAGACCTTCAACATTGTCCTCTGGAGGTGGCAAGTCCAAGCTGCCATTCTGGAGACGCCTGTAGAACTCCGTCTGGGCGATCACTCCACCATCGGACATCCGGCCATTCTTCCCCACGTCCACATACAAGAACTCGTAATTAGCCGACACCACCGCCAACATCACTATACTATTAAACCCCTTGTAATTATAATAGTACGACCCCGAGTTGGGTGGTGGGACGATGTGGACGTGTTTCCCATCAATTGCCCCTCCGCAGTTAGGAAAGTCCCACCGCTGGGCAAAGTGGGAGGCCACAGTCTGCCATTCCTGTGGCGTGGAAGGAAACTGTTGAGGAAAAAACAATAAACATTACTATTTTTTCACAGAAACATGGCAAGCAGATTAGATACAAACATTATGGGGCAACCTCCAGATAGCATTTATTAAGGGGAATTTAACAACAACAAAGTATAAGGTACACCTATCATATTCCCCCTCCCCCCCCCTCATGGGCCATTTCTAACATTATAGGGGGGTGGACTCTTGGACAGGTAACCCTCTTCACTTCATTGAGAGATGAATGCCTAAATAATGGGTATTACTTGGAACAGACCCTCCTTAGTTACACTATTGGCAGACCACTGGACAGGTAAGAAGTGTCATAATACAAAGATATAAATACACACTGTACACATTTGAGCACATTTGAACATTCTGCTATTACCTATCAAGATAATAATAGGATACAAGAACTTTAAACAGTACCATTGGAAAGTATACAGGCAGGCCCTTGCACTACATGCTTTGGGGAATTCATCCATAAATCTCACCAGTAAAGAGGTGGGTATAGTGTGTATGGGTTTGGCAAAGTCAGCAGATAGATGATTGAGGATAGAGAATTGGGATCAGCTGACTTAGCAGTTGGGGGAGGGAGGGTTACAAAAAATTTGGGGACACCACAAAAAAAAGCCTCTGGCACTCTGCCTGAATTTAAATCAAAAATAACATTTCCAAACATTTTAGGGGGTGTTTGGGGTAAAGCACTACTATAGAGCTGATAAAATACATTGTTAAGTGACTACATGAGGTGAATATAGGGCAGGAGACACCATGCTGGAGAGGTTATTGAAGGGCAAATATGTATGAAGGACATAAAATAATAATTACATAAAAATCCAGCATGCATGAGGACAAAGGGGACATTCACAGCATATTACAATCATGGTAATTAGGGAATGAGGAAAGAAATACAATATATTATCAAACATTCAATACAATAAAATGGGATTTAAAAGGATAAAAATCTTACCTTCATATATTCCTTCTGCAGGACTTGTATGATGGCAGAACAGGTCTCTGGGATAATGATCCCCAGAGCCTGGGGGGAGATGCCTGTCGAGAACTTCAAGTCCTGCAGACTTCTCCCTGTGGCCAAATACCGCAAGGTAGCGACCAACCTCTGCTCCGCAGTGATGGCTTGCCTCATGCAGGTATCCTGCCTGCTGATATAGGGGGTCAGCGAAGCCAACAAACGGTGAAACACGGGGTCCGTCATCCTGAGAAAGTTCCTGAAATCATCAGGATTATTCTCACGGATCTCACGGAGCAAAGGCATATGACAGAACTGGTCACGCTGAAGCAACCAATTCTTGGTCCATGAACTCCTCCCCACCCTGTTCATGGACTGGACTTGTGTCAAGGTCAGGACCCCAACACCAAGCCCCCGCACAGCACGAACTCTACGAGGAGTACGCATACGAAACATGGCTAGAAAACGGTCGGCTGCTCAGAACGAAGTAACAGAATGCACTGAAGAACAGCAAGGCCTGTGAAGAGCGACCTGAAAACCAGTAACGAATGAACAAGAATACAATGACTACCTAAAGTCACGCGGAACTTGCTTGCACGCACTGAAGAGCAGATACAAACCCACAAGCACAAACTGAATGGCAGAAAACGATCTGAAAGCCACGAGTCTGAAAAAGCGCGAATCGTCTCTCACCAAACTTTTACTAACACGAGATTAGCAAAAGGAGCCCAAAGGGTGCCGCGCTTGGTTCTGAACCGGCCTTTTCTAGTCTCGTCGTACGTGGTGTACGTCACCGCGTTCTTGGCGATCGGAAATTCCGACAACTTTGTGCGACCGTGTGTAGGCAAAACAAGTTTGAGCCAACATCCGTCGGAAAAAATCCTAGGATTTTGTTGTCGGAATGTCCGAACAAAGTCCGACCGTGTGTACGCCCTATTAGAAGTTGGTCAGCAATGCAGGGGTGCAAATCAATCAAACCTGAGTTTTTTGCATTTGAACTGACAAAGTACACAGTTTGCTCAGTGTTTCTACTCGCTTTGCTGACTAATCCACCCCCTGCAGAGTAGAGACTCTTTAAATGCCTTTAGGAACACATGCAGTAATCCCACTGGCCATGGCTCGCAGCCATTAAATAAAAGTTCCCTCTGCCTCATCTGTTCAGCAGCATAGGCCAGGAACAGAAAGGCAACTATTTACGCAAAAGTTTTGGGAGCAAGCAGGTCTCGACAATTAACCTCTTGGTGCCGAAAACACGCAAATATGCGTCCTCTCGGGGGGGGTGGGCTTTGGTGCCGAGTGGGCGTATATTTGCGTGCATTAGTGCGAATAGAGCTGTGCCGAGAGCATGCACCCTGTGACTGCCGTGACAGCCAATCACGGCAGTCACCTGACCATAAGCCCCACCCGCCTCCCACCATTCTAAACCCCTTAAAGGGCCAGCAAGCGCTAGATCCAAGGGATTAAAGTTAATTTAATTGTCATGAGCCATGGCACAGAGGATTTCTCCACTTGCAAAGTTCACTTTTAGGCTGGGTTCACACTGCAGCACGACACACAGCAGAAGTCTGGTGCGCATCATTTCAGGTCCGATTTCAGTCTGAATTTTTGGCTGAATTTGGACCTCAAATGGACCAGAAGACGCACAGGACTCCTGTGCAATTCGCACTGGAGCTGCTCCGGAGATGTGTGAACCGGCTCCATAGAGCACCAGCCACAATCTCCTGTCATGCGAATTGGATGCGGGGAAACCCACATCCAATTTGCAATTGTGTGAACCCAGCCTAAAGGTTACCAAACCTGTTAATATCTCTGCTTTTACCAGCTACCTAACATGAGTGTCTTCAGCATCTGTTGGTGTGACCTTGTTTACGATTGGAGGAGTAATCCTGATGATATGCCCTGAACAAGTCACTTTAATGTGAGTGCAATTCTATCTCTTTTATCTAGTTATCTATTAAAAAGTGTCTTTGTTTGCATAATCCAATGCTGTTTTGCATTTCTATGCATGCTTATATTGGATGGACAGATTTCTCTTGGTACCGGTGAAATATAGTATATTTGAAGAATTGCTATTTTTAAATATCCTCAATATGAATAACATATATGAGTAAAGCGCAAAAGTTTTTACGATATAAATGTCAAAGATTAAAGAGCACAAAATTGTGGGTTAAGCAGGTAAAAAAAAAAAAAAAAAAAAGAGAGAAAGAAAATAAATGCCTGAAAACTTAAAAAAAAAAACAAACAAGCAATAACAGATCCTAAACTAAATCTTCAATGAAAAGTGAGCTATCTATACAATACTGTCAGTTTCTGTCAGATCTACAATGACCAAAGATACATCATAAGGAAATGAGATAAGTCAACATTAATAGGACTCCTCAAAGCTCTAAACCACGCCTGCAGCCACCGCTATAAAGACGCCATTGTTATGAGATTTATATAACAACATTAAAAAAATGCACATATGAATAAATAAATGTGAATATATGAAACAGCTATATAATCATATGAAAGACATAGATTGATCTAATAAATACAGGGAGAATATGTGTCATACATGCAACATGATTTCCGGCTGTTTGACTTTTGTAGCCGTTGCTAAATTGCCTTACAATTTATAACCGACATGGGGGCACAATTCGATTATACGCTTTAGTATGGAGTATTTTAGCTTATGTATAATCTGTAGTATGGTTTCTGTGAGTTGTGTAACTGATGTACACAAATTCACAAGAAGCTCTTTTCTCTGTAGACGATTACATAATGATACCAAGAATCTTGAATTTTTACAAAATGTTTTACAGAACATCTGACAGGAAGTGGATACAGTATGTCAGAAAAATCAAAAACTTTTAGCTTATATTCAGTTTAGCAGGGCCGATCCTGGGCGGGTGCATGAGGTGCAGTGCGCCCCGGCACTGCCAGCTGAGGCAGAGGGAGGGCGCAATCAGGAGGGGGATAGCCCAGGCTGCTTTGGCTTCTGTACGAGGCAACTTTCTAGGTCTGGAGGGGTGGGCGGAAGCAGATAGAAAACTGGGCGCCGCGATCTCCAGGAATTTAAAAAAAAAAACTTTCCCAAGACAAGTGGACTCTTTCTTCACTTTCGGGCGCCGCCGAGCAGTGATCTGTGCGACAAGTACATGACAGTCACGGCCTCCTCTATATCAATCCGCCGATGCCAGGCCAGTGCTTGCTACTCACAACTGACACTTGTAGGAGCTTGGTTCCTGTGTCTCCAAGCCAAGTAACAGCACTGCTCTCCCAGCGGCGCACACAGAAGCCTTCCTATCCCATAACAATAGAGGAGGGGCAGGCAGTGGCGCAAGTGGGGGAGGTACCTCAATCAGGAAATGGCCAGTGTTTCTTTTGACTGCCTTGTGTTGAAAAGTGCAGTCTGCAATTGACCGACTTCGGCAGGCAGGACAGGCGGAATGACCTGAAATGCGGGAACAGACTGAGCACACTGCAGGCACCCTGCTCTCTTCTCCCCTCTAGTCTGCACAGCTGCATTCTGAGAATAAGTGCAGCAGTGTTTCCTCTTCTATAGCCAGTGGTGTAGTGTGAGGGGGCCGAGGCCCCGGGCGCAACATTTGGGGGGCGAAATCCCGCGCCAATGTGTGTCACTCTCAGCTCCATCCTCCTAATTTCTATTGCCTGTGTCCCTGCGCTCTGGTCGCCCAGCCTGAAACTGAACATGGTGGCCTGGAGCGCAGAGACACAGGAAATAGAAATTAGGGCGACAAAGCCTGCCCGGGAGTGACACACACTGGCGATTGGGCAAATGGCGTCATGTGCAGTGGCAGGGTTGCTCCTAGAGTCCCGTCTCCACTTTATTGTGAGCCGCCACTGTCTTATCCTCCTCCTCTCCTTCAGACCGGATCCCAGATCATTTCCCAGTTGTGGCAGCCAGTCTGGCAGTGTGACAGAGGCTGCAGAGCAGATGGAAGAAAAGTAGGTGAGACTCCCTCGTTAGAGTCACGCCATGTAGTGGTCAGTATAGGAATATTGTAGGTAGGTCAGTGTAGGGTAGTGGTCAGTGTAGGAATCAGGTGGGTCAGGGTAGTGGACAGGTAGGTCAGTATCTCAGTATAGTGGTCGGTGTAGGAATCAAATAGGTCAGTGTTGGAATCAGGTAGGTCAGTGTATGGGTCAGTGTAGTGGGCAGAGTAGGAAACAGGTAGTGTAGTAGTCAGTATAAGAATCAGGTAGGTCAGTGTAGTGGACAGGTAGGTCAGTGACTCAGTGTAGTGGCCATTATAGGAATCAGGTAGGTTAGTGTAGTGGTCAGATAGGTCAGGGGAGTGCTAAAAGTTCACAGGTTAGGGGGGGCGCAAATTATGTGCATTGTCCCGGGCACTGACAACCCACGCTACACCACTGGTCATGGCATCAGAAAGAAAAGGCTTTCCACACAACAGAAGACCGGGGGAGCAAGATACAGCCCTGAGTACAGTAAGTTTTTACAGTGGGTATGTGTATGTGGCTCAGCTGTTTCTTCTAGAGCAGTGGTATCCAAAATGTGGCCCTTTGCATGCTTTTTTCTGGCCCTTGGGCATTTTTTTTCTCCCACTATCAGCAACAGTGGGGCATAGTTCCTGCTACTGACACCGACAATGGGGCACTAGTCTGTTCATTGACACCCAGAGATGGGGCACTATTCAATGATACAAACGATAGGACAGTATTCCTCCCACTGATACCAATGATGGGACACTATTCCTCCCACTTATACCAATGATGCTGTACTATTCCTCCCACTTATACCAATAATGGGGCACTATTCCTTCCACAGACACCAATGATGGGGCAATATTCTTCCCACGGACACCAATGATGGGGCACTATTCCTTCCACTGACACCAATGATGGGGCACTATTCTTCCCACTGACACCAATGATGGGGCACTATTCTTCCCACTGACACCAATGATGGGGCACTATTCCTCCCACTGATACCAATGATGGGGCATTATTCCTCCCACTGACACCAAAGATGGGGTACTATTACTCCCACTGACACCAATGATGGGGTACTATTACTCCCATTGATGTCAATGATGGGGGCACTATTCCTCCCCCTAATACCAATGATGGGGCATTGTTTACTCCCACTGATGCCAGGACATTTTCTAACCCCACTCGCCACAGTCTGCCCCTTCCCTAAAGATTGATGGATAGTAAACTGGCCCTTTGTGTAGAAAGTTTGGAGTTCTAGAAGAAATAACTAGCTGGGTTAAAAACTTGCAAGTTAGAAAGGAATTGTTTCTACAGAGGGGTGGACTGGGAGATTTACATGGGACGATTACATCTGTGCCCCATGCAGGGCCATGTTTTACCAGCATGTGGAAATACAGGTGTTCCGTGCATCCCTGTGCTAGCAGTCCCAGTGTTTTCTGGCCACACCAACCATTTGATGTAGCACGCTTTTCCCGAGGGGGAGGGGGTTGTGGTTGAGTTCCTGAACCTATTTTCTGAGAAAAAAAGCCCTGCTTGTCACACATGAGATTACTGCACAGTGGCACCCGAAAGTGAAGTAAGAGTTCGCTTGGCTGGGGAAAGTTTTTTTTAAAATTGCTACAGCCTACAGTTGGCAGCGCCCAGTCATCTCTCTGCCTCCGCCCAGCAAATGAGGAATGCCTGGGGAATGCCTCTGACTGGGATGGCTCACAGATATATTTTCTGCACTTCTTGAACTGCCTCCAAGCCTTTTGCCCTGCTGATTGATGTACACCACCACAGTGACACTGTCAGACTGAAGTTTTGCTGGATAACCATACAAGTGATGGGCTTGGTGCATCAGAGAAAGTCCTTTGTCTCTTATTTAGGCAAGTTGTTAGGAAGTCTGATTTTTTTCCTGTGTCCAATGCCCCTCTACTGGCTCTGAACGCCTTTCCAGCCGCAGAGACTTGCTTCTGTGGTGAAAACTGCATAATTGTGAGGTACGAATAACCTGGCCAGGGTTAACACTGAAGATTGCAGCCACCACAACAGGGAAAAACAGTAAGCTATCTTATCTGGACCAGGGTTCTAAAGTGGAACTGGGCAAAGAACTGCCTTGAGAAATTAGACCAGCCAGATTCCAGGCCCCAGCAGCCAGACCCCAGGCCCCAGCAGCCAGGCCCCAGCAGCCAAATCCCAGGCCCCAGCAGCCAGGGCCCAGCCCCCAGCAGCCAGGGCCCAGCCCTTAGCAGCCAGGGCCCAGCCCCTAGCAGCCACAGCCCAGCCCCAAGCAGCCATGGCCCAGCACCCAGCCCCCCATGCCCAGCAGCCAGACCCCAGGACCTGCAGCCAGGGCCCAGCCCCCAGCAGCAAGGGCCCAGCAGTCAGACCCCAGGACCAGCAGCCCAGCCCCAGAAGCCAGGACCCAGCCCCAAAAGCCAGGCCCCAGGATCATCAGCCAGGAATCAGGACCAGCAGCCAGCCCCAGGAGGAGCAGCAGCAAGCCCCAGTTTACATTAAAGTAAGTGAAGTCTTCTAGGGCTGGGCCTGGACATCAAAGCATCAAATATTGATATAATGTTGTTTATTTTTACTATTGTACAGTGACACTCTATTGTAGTCTCTCATGGGGCCTGGAGGGGACTCTTTCTATCAGAGACTCTCCAATGGTCACAGAGAGGGCCTCTGTTAGATCGACCCACCTCCAGGTCCTATTAGACTCCATTGTAGTTTCCAATGGGGCCTGGTGGGGGGCTCTTTCTTACATAGACTCTCAAATGGACACAGAGAGGACCTCTGTTAGGGAGACCCCCCTCCAGGATCCATTAGACCCCATTGTAGTCTCTAATGGGGCCTGGTGGGGGCTCTTTCCAACAGTGGCCCTCTCTGTGTCCATCCAATTGGAGCACCCTGCTTCTCTTCCTGTATTTTGCTTATTGTTAAGAGATTGTGGGAGGATCCCAGGGTAACAAAAATTCCTTAGGGGAGGGGAGGGGTTAGTAAGATGACCACGCCCATGTGGGGGCACCAGAAATATTTCTGCACCCAGGAACCTGTGACCCTAGGATCGGCCCTGCAGTTTAGTATATTCTGGCACCAATGATGATATATCTGTGCACAAATGAACCAGTTATCTGATTAAAAATTGAAGACGTAATTATAGATGTAGCCTGTCTAAGCTGTCCAAAATATGTGTTTAAAATGATCCTTGCAATTGGTTCTGATTAGGGATGGGCGAACGGTTCGGCCCGAGCATAAGTTCAGGCCGAACTTTCGTTGTTCGGACGTTCGGAGAACAGCCAAACAAACGGGACGTTCGACCATTTGTTCTCCCCCCGAACTGACCACAATGTATTGTGGCATTGAACAGTGCATTGCAAGCCCTGATTGGCTGAAGCAGTGAAAGCGTTAGCCAATCAGGGCACAGAGCACTGTCAGAATAATGATTGGACACTGCCATCATGACTTTATCCAATTATGGCTCATTCCCACCCCACAGTATAAAAGTATTCTTTCAATGTCAGCCATTTTCAGTGTGATTTTGGTGTGAAGAGAGATAGAACAGAGCTCTGTTCAGTGCTATTAGTTAGTGTGCTATACTGTGCTATTTTGCTTCAGTTGTCAGTGTAGAATATTAGTTTAGTGTCAGTCTAGGGATAGTGTGAGTGTAGTGAGGAGGACCATCATTCAGCTTTTCATAGTGTGCAGCTAGAGTAGGGACAGCTCAAATAGTTTCAGTGTAGTGTAGATAATATATATATATATATATATAGATAGATAGATAGATAGATAGATAGATAGATAGATAGATAGATAGATAGATAGATAGATAGATAGATAGATAGATAGATAGATAGATAGATAGATAGCTATAGATATATCTATACCTAGATATATCTACCGGTATATATATATTTATTTATACACACACATGCGTATATACAGTGTACAACCTGCTCTAAAAACAAAAATAAAGGAATATAAAAGAATAGATTTAACAGAACCAAATAGAATATAAAAGAAAAGAATGGAATCAAATATAATAGAACATAAAGGAATAGAATATAAAGGAATAGAATATAAGATAAAAGAATAAAAAAAGTAAACCAGAACAAAATAGAATATAAAATAAAATAATATAATAAAATAGAACAGAAATAAAAGGAATAGAATAAAAAGGAATCCAACTGATTAGAACAGAAAAGAAAATAATAGAGAATAAAAGAACAGAATAGAAAAAAAAACAATAGCATAAAATAAAAGCAATATAATTCAAATTTAGAATAGAATTAATTTGAATTTGAGAAGAATAGTTTAGAATAGAATAGAAAATAATAGAATAGAAAAGAATAGAATAGAATAGAATAGAATAGAATAGAACAGAATAGAAAATAAAAGAATAGAATAAAAAAAAACAATAGAATAAAATAAAAAGAATATAACCATATTCCGAAATTCAAATTTTGAATAGAATAATTTAGAATTTGAATAAAATAGATAGGAATAGAATAGAAAAGAATAGCATTGAAAAGAATGGAATAGAAAATAAGAGAATAGAAAAGAATAGAATAGAAAAAAATAATAGACTAGAATAGAATAGAAAAGAATAGAAAAAAATATAACCGTTTTCCGAAATTTTAATTAAGAATAGAATAGATTAGAATAGAGTAGAAAAGAATAGAATAGAAAATAATAGAATAGAATAAAAAAGAATTGAATAGAAAAAAAAATAGAATAAAATAGAATGAATGTAACTGTCTTCCAAAATTCGAATTTTTAATAGAATAAATTCTAATTTGATTGCCAATTTGAACTCGAATGCTGAGTCAAATTTGAATCAAATAAACAAAATGAAATGAATTCCAAAAATGAATTTAACTAATTTAACTAATAACAATTATTTAAATAAAGAATCAAACAAAACAAATTTTTTCATTCTGCACATGTCTACACAGTAGAGATAAGCCATGATAGCCACTATTGTTGCTTATATCAGTGTAATAAACACACACCCTAGTGCTATATGAATACCTCCATTATAATTTGGCTCCTTGTTCTATAAAAAGGGAGTCGAGGGGCGCTGCTTCTGAAGCGGGGCAGTATTGGACAGTGCATAGGAGGAGAGACAGGAAAGTGCCAATGAGCTGAGAGCTTTTTTTTGTGCAAGTTATAGCACCATCCACAGTTATCTAACATTCCATTCCATGCTGAATAAAAGTATGAGGAATATTGAGATATATTGTATTATCCATGAAAAGCAAACATAACTTCCTACCATGCTTTCTTCATTGTCTGACATCCTTTTTGTAATCATGTCTCTACACTTCAGCCTCCATTGGCCTTGTATTGCATCCATATAGTCATGCTCTTCATTTTATTCACTAAAACAGGCACCAGTGGTAAACTATGTTTATGCCTGCAAAGGTCTGAACTTCCAGTATTCAAATGTGAACAACCAAGCTGTACCATTTTGCAAAAATCCAATTTAATTGGATTATTCAAATTTAGCAGCAATGGAAATTAAACAGTAAGCCTTGTATTTGTACAGAATCTCACGTATCTTTAATCTGAGAAGCCACATGCTTCCCTCTTCTGGCTAAAAGTGGTCCTGAATCTGACAATCCTTTATATCAATTCTTAAAACATAAAGCTGCTTCAGTTCATACACATTTGTAATGCTGGAGCCTCAGAGTATTATGCTTGCTAAGAAACAGAGAAATTCATTGATATGCTATACAGTATTTGCTTGCTTAAGCTGGTGAGGTACTGAAAGATGGAGCAATTATGTTCATGCTAATTTGTTCATCTGTGTCATTTGTATTATCTTCCAACTATTGGAAGAACTATGATCTTTTTAAGGATTTTCAGGTAGGTTAATGCAGAAATTTATATAAGAAAAAATCCCTATCTTAGTCACATCGCTTACTTGTAATGAATTATGCCCCACGTTGTGCAGGCAGCTGGATTCTGGAGAACTTCAGATGTTGCAATGGTTAACAACCTTGGGTCGTCATGCAGAACAGCAGTACAGATCCTCCTCCTTCATTGAGAAATGTACTTTCACTGATTACTCCTCTTGTAACAGGAACTGTGAATGGGGAGAGTTTGATCAGTCAGAGGATTCTTTCCCCATTCACAAATGGTGTTATAGGCAGTGTAATCAATGAAAGACCTTTTCTCAAGGAAGGAAAGAATAAAGGGGTGTCCACATCAGACCATCTGTACTGCTGTTCTGCCTGAAGACCCAAAGCTGTTAACCAATGCAGAGCCAGCTGGAACAGGTGCATCCGAGCTACTACCTCCTGTGTAATGCCTGGTGATCCTCAAAAACACAGCACTCAGCCAGATAAGTCTCTGCAAACCTCCATGCAATCCATGCAAAAAAAGGGAGAAAGGCTGGTGGCATGGAAGTCGGCTAAAACATTGATTTATTATAGCATGTGAACAATTGACTGTTGTTCACACGCTATAATAAATAGATATGTGCAATTCGTTTCGTTCTGAATTCGTTTTTTAACGAATTTCGATAAATTCATTAATTCGTAAATATCCGAATTAACGAAAGCCCGTTTAATGGATTTTTCCGAAATATTAGTAAATTCGAATATTTGTAAATTCGTACATTCGTAAATTCATACATTTGCACATTCGTAAATTCGTACATTCGCACATTAGTAAATTCGTAAATTCTTACATTCGTAAATTCGTAAATTAGTAAATCCATGAATTTGTAAATTCGGAAATTCGGAAATCTGAAATAATAATTAACTAATAATAACTTAACTATTACTAACCATTAAATTATAGGTATTGTAATTTCCTTTCAAATTTGACTGTTAGTGAACGTAACAAATACAAATTTATCCGAAGTTACAAATTATCCGAAATAACGAATGCCGTATCCAAACGAATGGAACGTAATTAATTAATAATAATAAATAACAATAATAATAACAAAAACTTGTTATTATTATTATTTATTATTAATTTGTTCCGTTCCATTTGTTTAGATGCGGCATTCGTTATTTCTAATAATTCGTAACTTTGGATAAATCCGTATTTACTACTTTCACTAACAGCCAAATTTGAAAGGAAATTACAATACCTTCAATAGTTAGTTACTCTTTCAGATTTTCTAATTTTAGGGTTTTCGGTTTTTCGAATTTCGAATTAGCAAATTTCCAAATTGTCTAATGTACAAATGTGCGAATTTACGAATGTTCAAATTTCCGAATTTTCAAATTTCTGAATTTACAAATGTACAAATGTATGAATGTATGAATGTACGAATTTACTAATTGCGATCATAACGAATGACCCGAAAAACAAAAAAAAACAAAAAACAAATGAAACGAAAACAAACTAATTTTTTGGCAGTGCACATGTCTAATAATAAAATGATGTTTTAGGAAACTTCCATGGCATCTTCCTTTCTCACTTTAATGCAGAGCCAGCAATTGAGAGAATGGAAAAGGATGGACATCCCTGCAGTGAAGGTTTCTCCAGGATCCACCTGTCTGCACAATAAGGGACATTTTTCATTACAGGTAAGTGATGTGCCCAAAGCTGTAGGGATTTTTTTTAGATAAACTTCAGCTTTAACATCTTAAATCCTTTTTTTGCCCCGTTGGGAAAAAAAATTAAGAGTCAACAACTACAAATACTGTAGCTGCTGACTTTAATAAAAAAGACACTCGCCTGTCCAGAGATCCAGATCCATGATCACTCAAACCGTCGATCTTTGGGTTCCCGACACCAGAATGTTTACAGTCGGTTGTGATTTTTGTGGCTTGTGACGAGCTGCGCTACTCTTTGTGAATGGTCCCACAGCCTTCTGGGACCTGTGACATGTCCCAGTTTGTTGTGGGCGAGGGGGACATCTGGTGGATTACCTCAGTGATACGACTGGAAGTAGGAGCGGGTACCTTTAAAAATCAGCTACCCCCTTTTAGAGTCCAATTCCTGGCTAATGTTTTTTAAATGCCCCTTGGCCCCACTTAAAATAAAAAGTAGCTCTTGCTACAATACATAATTTCAATTCAGAGCTGTCCCCAGTGTGGGATGCACAGGCTGTCCCCATAATGGGCGCATAGGCGCCGCCCCCATCTATGCATTCGACCCCTAATCTACATGCAGGGCACCAGACGCATGGATTTTAATGGGGGGGTGTTTTTTTTTTTAAGCACGTGATTGCCAGAGGGTCTAATAGGCTTCAAAATAGGGTGGGCTTTGGGCGCAGAGCACTGTGCCCCAAGCCCACCCAGTTGTGTGACACTAGCGAATTAATATTCGCTAGTGTCACACTAATTCTCCTCACGACCAATCAGGAAGAGGGTCTGAGACCCGTTTCCCGATTGGCCAAAAGGAGAAGCTACGCTGGCCGCTGGGAGGAGATGCGAGGAGAGGAGACGCAGGGGAAGCCGTTCGCCCAGGGTAAATGTAGCGGCCAACCGACTGGGAAGGGGTGCGCGGGTGGCTGGCTGTTTGCCACCCCCCCAAAAAAATACCACTGGCCGCCGCTGGAGGTCCCCTACAGCACCTCTTTTTCCTCCACAAGACTTCCTTAGTCATCCAGATTGAATGATCACTACTGTCATTAAAATCGTATGTGAATACAAAGACTGAACGCAGGATGCACTGTCAATGTATTAATGCACAGAGTAAAGCTGTTCTCTGCATCATGCATGACTGCCCACCGCTGAAGAAGAAGAGAATGAAGCATATGACTGGCAGTGTTGCCAACTTACCAGATTGAAATTTACAGACACAACACTGGAAATTTACTGGCACAGCCAAGATTGTACTGGCATTTCCAAAAGTTACAAAATTACAGTCTTAAGTGCAAAATTCTGTATTTAGGTTACAAACAAGTACAATATTCAATTAGCAATATGTTTTAAGGTAGATATTAAGTCAAAAAACATTTTTTTTTTTAATTCTATTTTCGATATAGTAAGTAAGTAGCTCAGGGACAAGACTCAGGAGAGCAGAAAATTAGAATCGGCGGGCACACATACATGAAATTGATTCTCACAGTGATACTAACAGCAGTGTGCAGTAGCACAGATGATGATGACACTTCACCGACATGACACGTCCCCTCCAGGGTCACTGTGACAGTCTCCCAATGCCAGGTGGTCCACTCCAGTCCAAACAGCACCGACAGTCCCACTCTCGGCTTGCCTTGCTCATACGAGACTTCGGCCGTTCCGCTCAGCTCCCTTGCACCATGACATCACAAGTCACACTCAGGCACTGCCTCTGCAAGACCCACCCCCACCAGCCCAAACACACTGTAGCAGGCCGAGCATCACAGCCATATTTTTAACTGGTAACCTTTTCCTGTCACTGGCATTTACTGGCAGGAGAAAAGTGTCCAGTTTTTACTGGCTGCCAGTAAAAATACTGACGGTTGGCAACACTGATGACTGGTCAAAAGACCTCAGTGTGCCTTTCCATTGTGGGATACAGCCATATATTAAGCTGACTGCAAATATTAGAAGATGGTCAGAAGATCTCAATAAATACAGATTTTTTTCACAGATTGTTACAAAAATATACATACAGTGCCTTGAAAAATTATTCATACCCCTTGAAATTTTCCACATTTTGTCATGTTACAACCAAAAATGTAAATGTATTTTATTGGGAGTTTATGTGATAGACCAACACAAAGTGGCACATAATTGTGAAGTGGAAGGAAAACGATAAATGGTTTTCAAAATATTTTACAAATAAATATCTGAAAAGTGTGGCGTGCATTTGTATTCAGCCCCCTTTACTCTGATAACCCTAACAAAAATCTAGTGGAACCAATTGCCTTCAGAAGTCACCCAATTAGTAAATAGAGTCTACCTGTGTGCAATTTAATCTCAGTATAAATACAGCTGTTCTGTGAAGCCCTCAGAGGTTTGTTAGAGAACCTTGGTGAAAAACAGCATCATGAAGGCCAAGGAACACACCAGACAGGTCAGGGATAAAGTTGTGGAGTTTAAAAGCAGAATTAGGTTATAAAAAAATATTCCAAGCGTTGAACATCTCACGGAGCACTGTTCAATCCACCATCCGAAAACGGAAAGATTATGGCACAACTGCAAACCTACCAAGACATGGCCGTCCACCTAAACTGACAGGCCGGACAAGGAGAGCAATCATCAGAGAAGCAGCCAAGAGGCCCATGGTAACTCTGGAGGAACTGCAGAGATTCACAGCTCAGGTGAGAGGGTCTGTCCACAGGACAACTATTAGTCGTGCACTCTACAAATGTGCCTTTATGGAAGGATGGCAAGAAGAAAGCCATGTGGAAGAAGGTGCTCTGGTCAGATGAGACCAAAATGTAACTTTTTGGCCAAAAAGCAAAACGCTATGTGTGGTGGAAAACCAACACTGTACATCACCCTAAACACACCATCCCCGCCATAATACATGGTGGTGGCAGCATCATGTTGTGGGGATGCTTTTCTTCAGCAGGGACAGGAAAGCTGGTCAGAGTTGATGGGAAGATGGATGGAGCCAAAAACAAGGCAATATTAGAAGAAAACCCGTTAGAGTCTGCAAAAGACTTGAGACTGGGGCAGAGGTTCACCTTCTAGCAGGACAACGACCCTAAACATACAGCCAGAGCTACAATGGAATGGTTTAAATCAAAGTATATTCATATGTTAGAATGGCCCAGTCAAAGTCCAGACCTAAATCCAAATAAGAATCTGTGGCAAGACTTGAAATGTGCTGTATACAGACGCTCTCCATCCAATCTGACAGAGTTTGAGATATTTTGCAAAGAAGAATGGGCAAAAATGTCACTCTCTAGATGCGGAAAGCTGGTAGAGACATCCCCAAAAAGACTTGCAGCTGTAATTGCAGCAAAAGGTGGTTGTACAAAGTATTGACTCAGCTAGACTGAATACAAATGCAAGCCACACTTTTCAGATATTTATTTGTAAAAAATGTTGAAAACCATTTATCATTTTCCTTCCACTTCACAATTATGTGCCACTTGGTGTTGGTCTATCACATAAAATCCCAATAAAATACATCTATATTTTTGGTTGTAACATGACAAAATGTGGAAAATGTCAAGGGGTATGAATACTTTTTCAAGGCACTGTAACTGTTTCACAAGCTAAAAGGATCTAACAAAGCCATTCGCTTTTTTTTCCAGATATTTAGAGGGTGACTGTAGGGATGTGAAGGTGGCCATGCATTAAAGCCATTGTATGGCCACTACTGTGGCCATATGTACCCATAATTCTGACAATGTTCTCATCTATTATTATTTTGCTTATAGTTCATGCTGAACATTCAAGCATCTTGCACGCGGTCATAAAGAACAGCGTATGGGGGTACAGTGTAAATATGTTTGTTGTTGAGCCTGGGAGCCTCAGCAACCGGAAATGCCTTACTGAAAATGCAGTGTGCATGTAACCTCCGGCTCCGGTGCTTACTCGCACGGGCATATGGGTACATTTTTTAAATTCTTTAAATGTTACATTTTGAAAAATACGCTCATACATGTGTGTGAGTAATGCCAGCGGTGATTCATGCATGGTGTTTTAGATAATGCATTCCTATGTGCAAAAAAACACTGCAGCAGTGGCTCCAGGGGGGCATGCAAGTGTCTTCTAATGTAAAAAAAATGCAATTGGGATTTAATTTAACAGTTAACATAAATAAAAATTCTGACAGGCAGGGTGTTTTTTTTTTTTTTTTTTTTTTTTTTTACAGAAGAGACACCCTTTGACAGGTAAGTCTGTCATAATTTGCTAGTATGTGGTACATACTAGCACATTATAGTATAAAGCTGTGGGGGCCCATTTAAAAAGAATATACACATTTGCTAATTTTTTACATCACTTAATAAGGAATGCTAACAAGCAGCTAGCACTCTATGTAATTAATGCCTTTCAATTTTATACATATAATGCTTGTAAGTTTTTTAGATTTATATTTAGTTCTTCAAAAATGAACGAACAATACTTTGTTTATCTGCGATCTACTGTTGTGTGTAGGCATAGTAGGCTTAGCATGCACAGGTATTGGTGTGCTATCAATAAATCATCCATATTTTATTCAATTTAAAAAAGAGAAAGCAGATTATAAAAATCAAGTACAGTTGACAAATGGAATAGGATTGAAAACAGTCAGTTGCTAGTGGAATGGATAACTAAATGCAAACCATATTATTGAATATTGTAAATAAAATCCTGTTTAGGTGACACTATAAATATAAAATCCCTAATATTTCTACAAAGTAACATAAAATATGCACTTAGCCAATTGCTTTCTGTTTTAAAGCCATTCAGCAGCCAAGAATAATTAATAAATCCCATACTAATAATATATAAAGATTGTATGAATCCTCAATAGGATTGCTGGAATAGATGGGGAAAGTGTAGACCTAAATCTAAGGGTCATGAAGAGCAGAAAATTGTCCCGGATGCCTCTCCAGGGTAACTAGGCAATAGCATAACAATCAAATATAAAATGGAAGAGGGATTGAGCTGTCCATCTGGAATCTTTTTATATTATCAAGGAGCAGGAGGAAAATAAGGTGATGAACTGACCTTCTGTATTATCAGATAATGATGAACTGAAAAGCATATAGGCTACAGTATATGAACCACATAAGTTTCTTTACTGTGTGCAGCGTACAAGCAGAAAAACTATTGGACATCTGCTCATTAATCATAATAAATATATAGTTCAAAACAGTTCTCTTTGAACCAAATACTCATTTCCCCTCAGCTTTCCTTGTACATATATATATATATATATATATATATATATATATATATATATATATATAGTATACATTGGGTATAGAAAATAATCACATTTGGTTGCTTTGCAGGCTGAACTGAAGACAGACACAGTTTTTGTTTTATCCAGCCGTATTTACTAGTGCAACTTATAACATCCAAGGTATAGATATAACTCCAGCATGTCATAAAACACAAAAAAAAAAAAAAAACAGAATCACTGAGTTAGAAAAAGGATCACCTCCCTTATGCCAGTATTTTGTTGAACCACCTTTTGCTTTTGTTACAGCCTTTAGTCTGTTGGGATGTGTCTCTACTAACTTTGCACATCTAGACTTTGCAATATTTGCCCACTCTTCTTTGCAGAACTGCTCAAGTTCATTTAAATTTGATGGTGACCGTTTGTGGACTGCAGTCTTCAAGTCATTCCACAGATTTTCAATGGGGTTTAAGTCTGGGCTCTGACTAAGCATGCAAGGCCATTCAGCTTTTTCTTCTTCAACCACTGTGTGGTCATTTTTGCTGTGTGCTTTGAGTCATTGTCAGTTTGGAAGGTAAACCTTCTTCCCATTGACAAGTTTCTGGCAGAGGGCAGCAGATCTTCCTCAAAAATGTGACAGTATTTTGCCCCATTCATTTTTCTTCTATCCTGACAAGTGCTCCAGTCCCTGCTGCAGATAAACACCCCCATAACAGGATATTATCACCTCCATGCTTTACTGTAGGAATGGTGTTATTTGGATGGTGGGCTGTATTGGATTTCTGGCAGATATACAGTTTGGTGTTGAGGCCAAATATTTCAATTTCAGTATAAATTTTTAAAACCAAACTAAATTTAAATCAGTCAAATACATTCCAAATGCATCAAAATAAAAAGTGAGTAATGTCCTGCATCTCATACATTTTTAGAAAGTAGAAAAGCCTGTCCTCTGCCAGCATTCTGTAAAGAAGGACCCTTGTTCTCTGTGAGAAAGCAGATGTCCTTCTGCAGGGGTCCAATACACCCCCTGATATGTCAGAGTTAGAGCTTTTTCCAACCAGCAGGAAGTGTGAGTTTTGCTGATTCAGCAGGGGCCATGCCTGATTCAGAAAGAGGACATGCTGGGCCTTGGCAAAGAGACCACTGCTTCAACACAGAGAGTAAGAGTATTTTTCTATAGCATTCACTCTGTCAGACTGTGGCTACTTTTTAAAGGAAATAACTGTAAACATGTGTACACTTTTTGTTGTGCTGCACACTGAATGTATTTAGCACATTTATAAAATAAAAGTTCAATTAGGCTTTAAAGGCTAAGTTCACCTTTGTTCCACACACACTTACCTCACTCTCTTCATGGCTGTTCAAAAACACTGCTCTATTACTTCTGCGTTACTTCCTGGACAGACTATAGGTTATGACACAGGAAGGAGTTGACCAGCTGATCTCATTAGCACACACCCTGCATCATCTAAACTAAAGTTGGTCAACTCCTTCCTGTGTCATGACCTAAAGTCTGTCCAGGAAGTAAGGCAGAAGTAATGGATAAGTATTTTTGAACAGCCAGGAAGAGAGTGAGGTATGTGTGTGTAGAATAAATGGAAAGCTGTTTTATTTTTGCAAAAGAAGTACATTAATGCTATATTGGTACATAGGGGAGCTGGAATTTAGAAAAAAAAAAAGGTGAACAAAGGTGAAATTAGCCTTTAAAGGGGGAAGGATTTGCCCCCTTAATGACCGGGCCATTTTTTTGCCATACGGCACTGTGTCACTTTAACTGACAATTGTGCGGTAGTGTGACGTTGTACCCAAACAAAATGTATGTCCTTCTTTCCCCACAAATAGAGCTTTCTTTTGGTGGTATTTGATCACCTCTGCAGTTTTTTATTTTTTACGCTATTAACAATTCTGAAAAAAAAGCAATATTTTTACTTTTTGCTATAATAAATATCCCCAAAAAACTGAGCTGAGCTTGCACAGCTCAGCTTACAGTGCCAGGCTGGTCTCTGAGTACGTCATTCCCCACCTGCCAATGAAGAAGCCCGAAGACCGGCACTCAGAAGAAGATGCAGGACCATTGGACAGGAAAGTATGAAGACTTTAGTTCCATTTTAAGGTCATAGTTACATAGTAAGGTTGGGCTGTCCACCAGTCCATCCAGTTCAACCTGAGTGAGTGTGGGTGCATCAACAATTATCCCTATTTATTTAAGGTACCCATATAGCGCCGTCAATTTACGCAGTGCTCCACACATACATCGCACACTCACATCGGTCCCTACCCTCAAGGAGCCCACAATTCAAGGTCCCCAACTCACATTCTTATACTAGGGTCAATTTTGGACAGAAGCCAATTAACCTACCAGCATGTCTTTGGAGTGTGGGAGGAAACCGGAGTAAACCCACGCAGGCACAGGGAGAACATGCAAACTCCAGGCAGGTAGTGTCGTGGTTGGGATTTGAACCAGCGACCCTTTTTACTGCTAGGCGAGAGTGCTACCCACTACACCACTGTGCTACCACTGTCCAACTCCAGGAAACCTAAACATTTTCTCTTGCAGTGGGGCTGAGCTTGCACTGCAAGGGTTAACTGCTTTTTTCTGTATAGAGGCAGTGATAAGTACTTTTACTTACCTTATCTTCTGCTCCTCTGCCAGACGGAGCTCCTCCATTTTCCAGAGGTGTACTGTCCCTAGACATCCTCATGTCCAATGTGGGGCTATTACCATATTGGCCTTGATGACATCAGAGGCATGGGAGAGAGGAGGTTTCAGGGACCAGTCTAGCAGGATGGAGAATCCTGCAGGAATGGAGGATCAAGTGAGTAAATTTACTTTGCCAAATCCCCTAGACCAAACATGTCCAAAGTCCGGTCCGGTTTAATACGGCCCCCATGGTAATTTGTATATATAGATATCTTTTGTGGCCCCCAGGGCCAGATATATACCGTATTTATTGGCGCTGCCTCGGAGGGGACACGGAGGAGGGTGGGACGATGGTAAGGCTACATTCATTGCAATGGTGAGGCTGCGTTAATTGCAATGGTAAGGCTGCATTAATTGCAATGGTAAGGCTGCATTAATTGCAATGGTAAGGCTGCATTCATGGCAATGGTGAGGCTCCAATCATGGCAATGGTAAGGTTGCATTGATTGCAATGGTAAGGCTGCATTCCAGGCATTGGTGAGGCTGCATTCATGGCAATGGTAAGGCTGCATTGATTGCAATGGTAAGGCTGCATTGATTGCAATGGTATGGCTGCATTCATGGCAATGGTGAGGCTACATTCATGGCAATGGTAAGGCTGCATTGATTGTAATGGTAAGGCTACATTCATGGCAATGTTGAAACTGCATTCATGGCAATGGTAAGGCAAGATTGATTGCAATGGTAAGGCTGCGTTCATGGCAATGGTGAGGCTGCATTCATGGCAATGGTAAGGCTGCATTGATTGCAATGGTAAGGCTGCATTCATGGCAATGGTGAGGCTGCATTAATGGCACTGGAGAGGCTGAATTCATGGCAATGGTGAGGCTGCATTCATGGCAATGGTAAGGCTGCATTGATTGCAATGGTAAGGCTGCATTCATAGCAATGGTGAGGCTGCGTTGATGGCAATGGTAAGGCTGCATTGATTGCAATGGTAAAGCTACATTCATGGCAATTTAGAGGCTGCATTCATGGCAATGATAAGGCGGCATTTATGGCAATGGCAAGGCTGCATTCATGGCAATGGTAAGGCTGCATTGATTGCAATGGTAAGGCTGCATTCATGGCAATGGTGAGGCTGCATTCATGACAATGGTAAGGCTGCATTGATTGCAATGGTAAGGCTGCATTCATGGTAATGGTGAGGCTGCATTCATGGCAATAGAGAGGCTGCATTCATGGCAATAGAGAGGCTGCATTCATGGCAATGGTGGGGCTGCATTCATGTCAATGGGGAGGCAGCATTCAAAGGCTGCATTCATGGCAATGGTGAGGCTGCAGATGGGCAATGATTAGGCTGCATTGATGGGCACTGACCATTATTTTGCTTCACAGTTCTTTATTTGAAATTACATTTTTTTCCTGAAACTTCCCTCTTAAAGTGAAAGTGCGTGTTATGCACCTGTGCATGTCATATGCCTGTGCGTGTTATACGCCGATAAATACAGTATTTCCAAATAACACGCCCGCGCTCATCCGGCGCTCTGGGATTCGTTGGGGGCCACAAAAGATATATATATATATATATATATATATATATATATATATATATACAAATAACACGCCCGAGCTCATCTCTTCACCAGACACAGCCACAAAGGCAAGAGAATTCTTGTTGGGCAGTGTATTAGTGCTCGGACAAACACACTTAGACATAATTTTAATGGTTCAAAGAATGTCAGGCAAAATGGTCGGCCCTCACGCATGTTCACTTCATCAAATTTGGCTCTTTTTGAAAAAAGTTTGGACACTCCTGCCCTAGGCAGAAGTAAACAGCAGGTATCCTGGAGTTCAGCTTTAAATACAAAATGAATGAACATATATGTGAACCAAAAGATCTGCCACTTTTAAAACTAGGATACATAGCTCTGTTTATGATGCGCTTAAAGTAGAATTAGAGCCTAAAAATGTGCTCTCCGTCCTGCTACCTATGCTGTATAACCTGTGTAAAAAGATGTGTGTACTTACCTATTTTTAGTCCACTCCAGTCCAGTCACCTTATCTGCAGCTTCGTCTTCCCTGTGTCATTCAGCGATGGCTGCAGGGGAGAGGAGGGAGTGCTGACAACAGCTGGGACATGGGAACCTATGAGTGACGTCCCGGAATTCCCACCTGTTGTCGAGCGCTCCCTCCATTAACTAGTACAGGGGATCGCATGACCGGGTTGAAGTGTACTAAAAGGAGGTACATTTACAAATCTTTTTTTTTTTTTTTTTTTACATAGGTTAGGCAGTATATGTAACAGAAGGGGCAAGATAACATTTTTAAGACTGGTTAGTGTTAGGTCTTCTTTCGGTACGGATCAAAGCGATTTTGATTGGTCATGTGCCGCCAGAAAGGGAAGGGACTAAGACTTTTTTACTGCCCATGCAGTCGGTGTGAACCCCTGTGTTGGCTGAATGGGTAGTAAAAAGTTAACCATCCATGGTAACCATCCAGTAAATTCAGTGGGGACTGGGGG
Organism: Aquarana catesbeiana; assembly: GCF_042186555.1. NCBI lineage: Eukaryota > Metazoa > Chordata > Amphibia > Anura > Ranidae > Aquarana > Aquarana catesbeiana. The sequence continues at coordinate 383,692,691 of NC_133328.1, read as the reverse complement.
GAAGGTGGAGTGTATGGCGTTAGGTCATCTTTTTTTTTTTTTTGTCAAAGATCAATTTACAGTTTAACACTTTCCCGACCACTGCATGCCAATATATGTTGGCAGAATGGCACAGGTGGGCAAAAGGGCGTACAGGTACGTCCCCTTTAAGATGCGGCATTGTGGGCGCATGAGCGCCCGCCGCATGCTCTGTGACCGCGGGTTCCGTGGACTCGATGTCCGCTGGGTGCCCGCAATCATATCACGGAGTGGAACAACGGGGAGTTGCCTATGTAAACAAGGCATTTCCCCATTCCGCCTAGTTACATGACAGAGATTACTGCTCCCTGTCATCGGGAGCAGTGATCGCTGTCATGTGAGTAGTAGCCCATCCCCCCCACAGTTAGAATCACTCCCTAGGACACACTTAACCCCTTGATCGCCTCTTAGTGTTTAACTCCTTCCCTGCCAGTGTCATTTACACAGTAATCAGTGCATTTTTATAGCACTGATCGTTGTATAAATGACAATGGTCCCAAAATAGTGTCAAAAGTGTCCGATGTGTCCGCCATAATGTCGCAATCACGATAAAAAATCGCTGATCGCCGCCATTACTAATAAAAAGAAAATTAGTAATAAAAATGGCATAAAACTATCCCCTATTTTGTAAACGCTATAACTTTTGCGCAAACCAATCAATATACGCTTATTGTGATTTTTTTTACAAAAAATATGTAGAAGAATACATATCAGCCTAAACTGTGGAACATTTTTTTTTATATATATATTTTTTTATATATTTTTGGGGCAAAAAGTAAAAAATATTGCTTTTTTTTCAAAATTGTTGCACTTTTTTCGTTTATAGCGCAAAAAATAAAGACCGCAGAGGTGATCAAATACAACCAAAAGAAAGCTCTATTTGTGGGGAAAAAAGCACGTCAATTTTGTTTGGGTGCAACGTTGCACGACCGCGCAATTGTCAGTTAAAGCAACGCAGTGCCGAATCACAAAAAATGCTCTGGTCAGGAAGGGGGCAAATCCTTCCGGGGCTGAAGTGGTTAAATTAAGTAATACATGTATCTACTCCACCCTGTAATTGGATAATGGAGGAGTGACAGGACACTGATGATGGAATCCTCCATCATGTAAGTATTCTCCCAATAAACAGGAGTGCCATGATTGGTTCAGTGTGCTGCCCTTCTCTTTCCATAGCAGGAATTACAGGAAGCTGTTCTCAGGACAGATTTAAGAACTTATGTTATGTAGTTATATTAAAAGATGGATTGAATAATTTCCTAATGAATACGTAAATAGATTATGCTGTGTTCTTTGATTCTTAATGACTCTACAATTAGATTAAATGGCGTTTTTGTCTGCTTCATTTTGGATTTATTAGGTCCCATTGTCTATTAATAATACAATGTTGTACTGTTGGAATCTGTTGGATTATCCATGCCGTGTTCTTGTGTATAGAGTATAGTTTTTTTTTTAAACAATGACACAAAAATGAATCCTTACATAACTAAGGAAGCATCTGTATTTCCTTGGCTTTACTCCGTCTCATAAAATAAAGGAAGTTGTGTGGGTTTATAAAGGGACTTAGTTGTACCTGATGAAATGTTAAAGGGGTTGTAAAGGTAAAAATTTTTTCACCTTAATGCATTCTATGCATTAAGGTGAAAAAACTTTTGACAGTACCGCCGCCCCCAGCCCCCCCGTTTTACTTACCTGACGCCTCGAATCTTCGCTCCTCGTCCTCGTCAGCTTCATTGCAGCTCAGCCTGGTCGCTGATTGGCTGCAGTGGATGGATTGAAAGCAGCGCAGCCATTGGCTCGCGCTGCTGTCAATCACATCCGATGACGCGGCGCGCCGGGGGGCGGGGCCGAGTGATACAGCGAGCGGCTATAGCCGCCGGCTGTATCACGGGAGCGCGCCCGCAAGCACTCACCACCGTGCGAGGGAGCTCGCATGAAGGTGGTAAATGCTTGCGGGGAGGAGCTGAAACAGCCGCCGAGGGACCCCAGAAGACCAGGTTCGGGGCCACTCTGTGCAGAACGAGCTGCACAGTGAAGGTAAGTATAACATGTTTGTTATTTTAAAAAAAAAAAAAAAACATCTTTACAACCCCTTTAATGTCACCTTCACATACAAGGTTATTTGTTCATCATTTTAACAATACATTTATAAATGCTCTGTTATACCCACTCTGTTCAGAACTTTTATTAAAGAAAAGTAATGTGCTAAAGACTTTATACAGAAGACTATAAAGAGAGTTGCATGTCTGTGACATCAGCTACAAAAAGACTTTTTTTTACCTCAATGCATTTCCTGCAATAAATTAAACAAATGTCCCACCCAGTGTTTGTATCACCCCCTCACCCACCTTTATAGTTACTTAAATCCAGTGCCATGCCCACTTGCAGCTGCTCTCTCCTCTCTCTGTGCTCATAGAGATAGCAGCGGGAGCAATTGTCTCCTGCTTACGTCAATCAAATCCTGTGAGCAGAGAGTGGGGGGGGGGGCAGAAGCAGCTTCTTATGGTGGCACGAGAGGAGGAGCCTAAAGTGACTGCGGGGGACCCCAGAAGAGGAGGTTTGGGGCCACTCTGTGCAAAAGCATTGCACAGAGCAGGTAAGTATAACATGTTTGTTATTTTTTTAATTTTTTTTTTAATTACCTTTACAAACGCTTTATACATTGTTGCCCATTGAGCTCAACGTTTCTTTAAAATAACATGCATTCTCTCACATCTTCAAAACCTAAAGTAATCCAGAGGCAGAGAATGAAAAACACATTTATAAAGCATAACTCAATTCAATTTGTCTTACAGACTAAGCTCATGTTTTTTAAGATGTATACATACAGTATGTCATATCTGCTGTGCATTTTTCATTATCTGTGTTCTATTCAATTCCACTTTTAAAGATCTACACACTACAGAAAAAACATTGAAATGTAAGTTTCAGTTTGTGAGCGTACAAGCAGAAAAAATTGTTTGTGACAAGCGTATGTAAGGGTAGAGTGCGCATCTTGTGATGGACAGGTGACCTCTCCTTAATGTGTTCCCCATTAACTTGTACACAAGTTTACAGGTGACACAGGAGGCCTACCGCAGGGTGGGTCCTTACGGGCTACACCATGCAACCAGAACGATCATTTGTTGTAACATCGGGTCTACACCTTGCCCGAGGTCATGCTCATCATTGCCGGGACCTGACAAGGTATATGGTCGTGTAAAGAATAAAGAATTAAGCCAGTCCTCCCACTCATAGACAAGCCACTTGTGTGCAGTGTTATGTGAAGTTCCTACTGAGGATGTGGTCCTCGATACTACACACTTTTGTATGTAGTGCATTAGGAGGGACATGGAGAGCCTATGCCCAGTCCAACAGTCAGTGTACTCTGCCACCTCATTCGCAGTAACAGAGGGGGGTCCCGCCCTGCACATAGCGCAGACCTCATGTGTGACTTCCCATTACACTAGTTTGCTCCCGAGGACCTATGGAGACAGACAGCTAGGGAGGGAGCCATAACGACAGACCCCTCTCGCTACCGGAGAATCTGCTACCCTTCCAAATAACAACGACTGTTTGCAGTTAAGTTCTTGTTGCTGAAATGAACCAGAACCTCTCGTGTAATGTCACAGGCTGTTGCAGACTCACATCCTTGTGGATGTGGGCCAGGACCCCTTGAATAACTTTAGACCAGGCTCATTGCAGTTAATAACTTTTACTAAAAGTACGGCATGATAAACATAACAATGCAGAAGGTCCTTTCCCTATCTAACACTAATAGTGGCTGCCCCACATAACAGTTAACCCTTCCCCTCCCCAACCCTGGGCAGCCACGCTAATCTAACTAGCATTAACAAACACCATATGCTACATGTGTGTAGTTGGTGTCTCATTTGGCCCATGACCCCGCCAATCTGGCTATTGCGAGTACACAAGCTTTTCACAGAGGGAGAGCTGCCTGTCAGTTTCTGAGAGAGGGGAATTCCCCCCTCCCTTTTTTCTTCATTAACTGCATGTTAACGCAGGCATCTGTCCACTCTCTGCCTTCCTCCCATGTGCTTCTTATTGGCAGGAGAGGAGCCAAATAAACGCACAGTTACAGCAGCCAATCAGAGGGACTGTACTAAGCTGCAGGAAGCAGCTGCAAAGGACTCTGGAATATGAAGTCTCAGCACAGAGTGGCCTCACTGACTTTTAAAGAGGCAGGACTACAAATCCCAGCATGCTCTGCTGGCAGGAAAGGAGAGACCCCATTTTGATTTCCAGAGGAGAATTCAGTCAGCACGAGGCGGAGGAAGAGATCAGACCGGAGGGAGAGATGCTGTCTCTTAGGTGATATTACCAGACAATTCAGGCCTCCGCCGCCAGTCGGGACATCCAGCCTGAGAGAGGGGGATCCCAGGTGCACATCCAGGCGCATCTGCACTGACGATGAAGCGTTCCAGTGTGAGGTGACCAGTCGGGTCGCCAGGAGAGCCTGCTGTTCCAGGACATTTTGTTTGGGCCTTGACCGCAGGATTTGGTGAGAGAACTTAAGCCCATTTGCAGGAAATAGGGACACTGCACCAAAGAAGGAGTTAAATGAACACTGTATACAGACATCATTGCTGGTAGTCATCTTGCTGACACTTGTAGTGCCACAGGGAAAAATGATAAGGCCATCCATTTCTGGGGACACTGTATACAGACATTATTGTCCTTCCACCTTGCTGAGAAGATCCTGCCTCCTTCACTTCATAATCTGGGGCAGTTGTGTTGTTTGGCCCTGCTATCCAGGAGTTTAAGTGCACCAACCTAATTGGCTAGCTGAAGACACAAATCTTTATCTTTAGCTTCAAAAGTACTGAAGCTACTAGTGCCATACGGATCCACACACACATATTCAGGGATCTGTATATGCATTGGGGATGTGTGGGACAGTTTATCTAAGAGATTAAGCCATTGCATGTTGATTTTAATAAAGTGTTTAAAGTTGGGCCTGTGGTGTCAGGGGACAGGAGAGAGAGGCCTGACACAAAGAGGGTCATTCTTCTGCTCTCCTCCTGCCTGGACTCATAGAGCCAACCTGAGTAAAGGTAACCAAACTAATTTAAAGTGTCATGTGCTTTATTTACCATTTAAGTGTGCCTCTGCTGTTTGGGACATTCTCAGGTTTGGAATCCCCTGAAAGCAGCTTGAATATAGGATTGAGAGCGATATTGCTCTTAAATCTCAGTTATTGCTCTCCAGTTGATTACTTGAATATATACTATTATGCCGCCTACACACGAGCGGAATTTCTGTCAAAAAAATCTTGGATGGTTTTTCCAACGGAATTCCGCTCAAGCTTGGCTTGCATACACACGGTCACACAAAAGTTCGCTGAACTTTCGACCGTCAAGAACACGGTGACGTACAACACTACGACGAGACGCGAAAATGAAGTTCAATGCTTCCGAGCATGCGTTGAATTGTTTCCAAGCATGCGTAGGAATTTTGCGCGTCGGAATTGGTACAGACCGTTGGAATTTCTGATCAGAACTTTTTCTGACCAAAAAATTGAGAACATGCACTTGATCTTTTGATGGCTGGAATTCCGCCAGCAAAAATCCGATGGAGCATACACACGGTCGCATTTTCAGACCAAAAGCTTTCATCGGACTTTTGCTGGCCGAATTTCCGCTCGTGTGTATGGGGCATAACTGTCTGTTATTCTTTCACAGAAATATTGCAGTAAAGGCAATTTCTGTGTTTTATCATAAGGTGTGTTTTTCTCATTGTTCATTGCACTTACACTATTGCCAGGTGTGCCAGAGGGGGCTGAGGCTGTTATTAGGGTTGAGAGTCAGAGTAACGGACTGAACAAACAAAAGCAGCTCCTTCGTGGGTATCGCTACATTTTAGGTAAGTGTTGTGTGAAAATGTGAGAGGTTAGGTGCATCCTCTGTAACTGTGCCACTAGCAGATGGCAGAGTGTTTTTACTGGCACTGGCAACAAAGCCTTTGATCTGGGAGATGAGTTTGACTGCAGGACAATTCCTGAGAGGTGGTCCATGGAAATACTTTCTGACTACAGCTGATAGGCAAGAACAAAATACGAAATCATGAGTCAAAACCATAGTCAAGGCTCAGCCAAAGGTCAGAGCAGGTGAAAATAAGTTGGAAAATCAAGTAAGAGAGCAACCAATCAACAAAGTAGTCCTAAGGCCAGGTTCAGATCGGGAGTGTATTCTTGCAAGTGGCTAATGCATGACCAAATTAACAGATCAGAATAATCACATGAAGTTAGGGCTCTTTCACATTAGCTACAGTGCTTACCACCCTCTGAAAAGCAATCCATGGTGGATTGTCAGTTTATTGAGCCTCCTTGCATGTTGTGAACCAAGATGTGCTTTCCACTAAACACTTAGGGATTCACATAAATTTACTAGCTTGTATCACCACAGAGTGGTACCATGGATACAAAATTAGCACATGTGCCACGTGCTGAATTGGATTGGAAAATATTGGCAGAACAAAGAGCTTGAACTTTGTAGGCACACCAGTACATGATGTAAAAATAAAAATTCTTTAACCACTTGCCGCCGGCTGTCAAATGACGGCAGGGCGATGCGGCTCTCGTTCCAGGACGCTATCATATGACCGCGTCCCAAAACGGCCGCTCTCGCGCGCCAGCAGGGACATGCAGCATGGCGATCGCAGCCGCATCATGTTGCTAGAACACGTTGGGCCCCTGATCTCTGTAAAGAGCCACGATTGCGACTCTTTAACCATGTGATTGGCTGTGTCCAATCACAGCCGGTCACATGTAAACATGGAGATGCCAGTAATCGGCGATCCTCGCCTCACACCAACAGAGTGTGTGGTGAGGAGAGCCAATCAGCAGCATCTCCTTGCAGAGGACATCTGGATATGTAATCAGGGCACTGATCATCGGTGCCCTGATTAAAATAAAGCCCCCACAGTGCCAGCAATGAGTGCCTACCAGTGCCAGCAATCAGTGCCCACAAGTGCCACCAATCAGTGCCCATTAGTGATGCCAGTCGGTGCTGGCTAACAGTAATGCCCATCACTGCTGCCCATCAGTGCCACCCATCAGTGCCGCCCATCAGTGCCACCTATCCGTGCACACCAGTGCCACCTATGAGTGCCCATCATTGACACCTATCAGTGCCCACCAGTGCCACCTATCAGTGGTCATCAGTTCCACATATCAGTGTCCATAAGTGCAGCATATTCATGCCTCCTCATCAGTGCCCATAAGTGCCGCCTCATCAGTGCCCATAAGTGCCACCTTATCAGTGCCCATGACTGTAGCCTATCAGTCCCCATCAGTGCTGCTTCATCAGCGCCCATCAGTGAAGGAGAAAAATTACTTACTTACAAAATTTACTGACAGAAACTAAGAAAATCTTTTTTTTTTTTTTCTTCAAAAGTTTTGCGCAATTGTCATTCAAAGTGTGACAGCGCTGAAATCTGAAAAATGGCCTGGGCAGGAGGGGGGAAGTGCCCTGTATTGAGATGGTTAATACATAATATATACAATAAACATACAATTTAGCTTAAAATAACGCTAATATAAACTGCCTGTATAGTAAAGTATTGGTTACTCATACATCAAACCATTGCACTTAACAGAAGATTCAAATAATATTATATGGTGAAGTAGGTTTCAAAGTGCTTGATGTAGATTGTGGTGTACTGTAACTTGGCTCGCTTGCTCGCTTCTATTAAGTGCAATGGTTTGATGTATGAGTGGCCAATACTTTACTATATAGACAGTTTATATTAGTGTGGTTTTAAGCTAAATTGCATGTTTATTGTGTATATTATGTATTAAAGAAATTTTATTTTTACATCGTGTACTGGTGTGCCTAAAAAGTCCAAGCTCTTTGTTCTGCCAATATTTTCCACTTAGGGATTCACGGCTGTCTGATCCTAGACGGTTGTGGCCAGGAAAGGAGTAATTGGATACTGTCTATACTCAATCTGCTAAGGCACAGTGCAGGGGAGACATCGGGGGTCTAACAGACCACTCATGTCTCTATAAATAAGATCTGCCACAAGGGGGCTGAAATCCCCTATAGCAGGGATATGCAATTAGCGGACCTCCAGCTGTTGCAGAACTACAAGTCCCATAAGGCATAGCAAGACTCTGACAGCCACAAGCATAACACCCAGAGGCAGAGGAATAATGGGACTTGTAGTTTTGCAACAGCTGGAGGTCCGCTAATTGCATATCCCTGCCATATAGTAATAAAGTTAAGTTTCACAACATTTTCAAAAGTTTTTTAAAATAATAAAGTCTAGTAAAATAAAAGTCTAGTAATATAATTTTTTTTTAAAGGACTTCCACTCCCCTCCAGGCATACAAATACCAATGCACACACACCCAGGACATACAGTACACTATATTACCAAAAGTATTGGGACCCCTGCCTTTACACGCACATGAACTTTAATGGCACCCCAGTCTTAGTCCGTAGGGTTCAATATTAATTTGACCCACCCTTTGCAGCTATAACAGCTTCAACTCTTCTGGGAAGGCTGTCCACGATGTTTAGGAGTGTGTCTATGGGAATGTTTGACCATTCTTCCAGAAGTGCATTTGTGAGGTCAGGCACTGTTGTTGGAAAGAAGGTCTGGTTTGCAATCTCCACTGTAATTCATCCCAAAGGTTTTCTATCGGGTTGAGACCAGGACTCTGTGCAGGCCAGTCAAGTTCCTCCACCCCAAACTCATCCATGTCTTTTTGGATCTTGCTTTGTGCACTGGTGCGCAATCATGTTGTAACAGGAAGGGACCATCCCCAAACTGTTCCCACAAAGTTGGGCACATGAAATTGTCCAAAATGTATTGGTATGCTGATGTCTTAGGAATTACCTTCACTGGAGGCCAAGCCCAACCCCTGAAAAACAACCACACACCATAATCCCCCCTTCACCAAATTAATTGGACCAGTGCACAAAGCAAGGTCCATTAAGATATACTTGAGTGAGTTTGGGGTCGAGGAACTTGACTGGCCTGCACAGAGTACTGACCGCAACCCGATAGAACACCTTTGGGATGAATTAGAGAAGAGACTGCGAGCCAGGCTTTCTTGTCCACATCAGTACCTGACCTCACAAATGCGCTTCTGGAAGAATGGTCAAATGTTCCCATAGACACACTCCTAAACCTTGTGGACAGTCTTTCCAGAAGAGTTAAAGCCGTTATAGCTGTTAGGCTCCATTCACACCTGAGCGTAGCATTTTTGCGTGTTTTTCAGGCGTTGTTTCATGTGTATTTGCTCGTTTCCATGAAGCGTTTTCCGCCATTTTTGAGCTTTGGCGTTTTTTTTTTATTAGCCAATAGGAAAAATGATCATCTGTTTCATCATTTGTTGCTATGTTTTTCGTTTTTTTCATCTGCTTCCTGGGTGAATATTCTTCTTCCAGTTCATCATTGTTCTTCCTGTTCCTGGTTGTGTTGTGTGGTGTATCTTGTTATATGAAGATGAGTGACGATGAGATGGCGTGTTTTGTGGCAGCAGCCACTGTTACGTCATATTTTCCGCATGAAAGAGAGAGAAGGCGGAAGAGGGCACGCAGATACTGGATCCACCCCGTAACTGCCGATCGAGAAGAGAGAGGCCAATCATCACACTGACGTAATTTTTTCATTTTTTGAAGACTGATACATGAAGAACCCAATATTCTAATATTTGTATATGGATAAAATAAACATTATTGCAGTGTGACCTGTGCCCACCATTGCAGCATGACCTGTGCCCACCATTGCAGCGTGACCTGTGCCCACCATTGCAGCCTCACCTGTGCCCACCATTGCAGCATGACCTGTGCCCACCATTGCAGCCTCACCTGTGCCTACCATTGCAGCGTGACCTGTGCCCACCATTGCAGTGTGACCTGTGCCCACCATTGCAGCCTCACCTGTGCCCACCATTGCAGCCTCACATAATTCTGTAACAGTATATCTCCTGTGGAACGCTTAATCATCACACTGAGGTTATTTTTTTTCTTTTGTAAATTTTTGAAGACTGATACATGAAGAACCCAATATTCAAAAATTTTTATATGCATAAAATAAACACCAATCACACATTTTAAAAAAATACAAAACTTTAGTTTTTTTCAAATATTAAATATTCTTGAAATCTATTTTTTTTCTTCACATATACATCTAGATAAGATAACATATAGATAACAAACAAGACAAAACAACAAGCTCCAACAAGCTCAACAATAAAAAAAAAGAAAGAGAGCTAACGTAGCTCCTAAAAAAAAAAAAAAGACTTTAGAGGTGATGAAAGGTTTGGGATGAGTTGACTGCCTCATAAGGTGACATCACCACATTCATGGCATGTCCATAATGTGACCAGATGAAGGTAGAACGTTTCTGATGAACATTCTGCCAATTAGAAGGTGGTGGTGTTTGCAGAGGAAGGTGGGTGGCAGAATGTGGTGATGGCAACTGAGGAAGGGGTAAAGAATGTGGTGTTGGCAGAGGGGGCGGGGGGAGACTTGCATATGGACCATAAGGTGGTGGAGGTTTTGAGGACCTTTATGTGGTGGTTGGCGGAATAAATGTGGCTATGTATCGGTTGGTACCTGCCAAAATGTCTGCTTGGAGTTCTGATGGTACCTTCTCCATCAGACCTTCCAGACACCTTGGAGAAACCTGCACATGAGACCTGTTGGTGTTCTTCCTTTCCGACATACTGACCATAATGTCCAACATGCGGTTAAAATCCGGTTCAGGAGCCCTCCTTCTTGTTGCATGTATGTTAGCTCTTGCAGGTACACAAGGACAAATGGGTGGTGTGGACTCCTCGTCTTCCACAGGTGTCGCAGAGGTAGAACGTGCTGGAATCGACATTTGGTTCTCCGTAAGCTCTTGGACTGCTTTCTCACTGACTGACGCTTGGCCTACTTTCTGACTGACGGCTGCTTGGCCTGCTTGCTGACTGCTTGCATCTTTGTCCAAAACGTATTTTGAGTACTATCCTCTTAGCAGCTTTCTGTACTGAAAATAGAAATTTATTATTATAACTTTCTCTTTTCATTTTGTTTAATGACATACGTACAGATGATAGCTTACCGCCCTAAAGCCTGAAATGACCGAAGGAACTCCAATTCTTTGGCATGCACATAATCTCCAGGCGCACACGCCGCAACTCCACTCATAAAATCTCTCAGCAGTCGTAGATATTGTGTGTAGGCGTCCCGTATACTCTTCCACTTGCCTTTCAGAAGTTTACCACTTCAGCCTCTGAAGATTTGGCTGCTCAATGACCAGGCCATTTTTTGCCGTTTTAACTGACAATTGAAAGCAGAAGCAGAGATACACAGGAAGCTGAAGACAAACCAGCAACACTGTACCCAAACAAAATTGAAGTCCTTTTTTTCCCACAAATAGGGCTTTCTTTTGGTGGTATCTGATCACCTCTGCGATTTTTATGGTTTTATGGTTTGCGCTATAAACAAAAGAAGAGCTACAATTTTGAAAAAAAAAACACAATATCTTTTACTTTTTTCTATAATAAATATCCCACATTTAAAAAAAAAAAACAGTGGACAAATTGGACACTTTTTACACATATTTGGGACCATTGACAATTATACAGTGATCAGTGCTATAAAAATGCACTGATTACTGTATAAAAGTCACTGGTAGGGAAGGGGTTAACACTAGGGGGCGATCAAAGGGTTAACTGTGTTCCCTCTCTGTGTTATAACTGTAGGGGGGATGGGACTGTCTAGGAGGAGAGAGAGATCGGTGTTCATACTTGGTACAGACACACAGATCCCGTTTCTCGCCCTGTAACGAGCGATTGCAGGTGCCCGGCAGTCATCGTGCCTGCCGAGCACTCGCATCAGCTTCGGGCACACGCTGCGGGCACCTGCGCACGCCCCTAGTGGTCAAAAGGAAAAGCGGCGTAAGGTAACGTCAATTTGCCCAGCCGAGCCAACCTGCCGCAGTATAACTGCAGTGGCTGGTCCGTAAGTGGTTAACTATTAAAAAACAAATAAATATATATATATTTATTTATTTGTAGGTACCTAGCAACTGGACAATCATTAGCAAGTGTACACTATGCATTTCGGGTTGGAATATCTACAGCCAGTTACATAGTCCGTGTGTGAGAAACCATTAAATCAGACCGAGACAGAAGTACAGTTAAATCACACTTGTTTAATAATAAAAGTAAAAAGAACAAATGTAGTCAAAACATAGCCAAAGTTCAGTAACCGGAACAGATAGTCTGCCAAGCCAGAAGTCAGGATTCAATATAGTGGAACAGCAAGCAGGATCTGGAGCCAGAAGGGATGTCAGCAAAGCAAGTATTTAAACAGGAACGCAGGAGATAGGCTCTGTGATGTTGACCAAGGTGAAGGCAGAGGTCCACTCGGCTGAACGGCTTAAGTAGGCAGGACTGACGAGCAGGATATCATCAACAACTGAGTAACTGTGGAGAGATAAGAGCTGACAATTAGCTGACAGCTGAGCGGCCAGCTCTGAGAAGGAAGGGCTGAGCCTAGCCCTGACACCGTGTAACAGAAGAGGTACTTACCGAGGCCGAAATGCTGAGAGCGGTTCACCCTTGCGACTAAGCGCAGTCCACCCCCTGGAGATGTGACAGGGAATGAATGCACAAAGAGGCACCAGCTACCCAGGAAACAGGTGGTTGCTGGCGTGAAGTCCTTGTCAGAGAGGAGTAGCTGTGCAGCGACTGGCAAGTGGAGTATCACCAGAGCGGGTACAAAAGAAAGTCCAGAACCAGGCTGAGGGTCAAACACACAGGTTAGACTATCCAAAAACAGGCTGAGGTGTTGCAGCAGGTAGATACAAGAGAAGTCCAGGATACAGGCAATGGTTCCAGGGCAAGGAGACAGCAGGCAGGTCCGGGTCACAGGCAGAGGGTCAAAAACTGGAGAAGGGCGGAATCCGTTAAACAAGCCAAGGTTCTGGTGCAGGAGACAAGCAGAGTAGTCGAGGTCAATCCGGGTCAAAAGCAGGTAATCAGGTAACAATCAGGAAGCAGAGATACACAGGAAGCTGAAGACAAACCAGCAAAGACACTGTGTGCCAAAGTCCTTTTTATAGGCAGCCTAAGGGTCACATGGGATGTGTGCTAGTGCGCATGTGCGTGCGCCGGATTGCCGGACCGCGCATGCGCGGAAACACGGCTTTGATGCCTGGGAACACTATTTCCCTGACAGTGCCCCCCCCCCGAGGGGTGGCCTCCGGACACCCAAACTGGTCATCAATTCAGGATGTTCCTGGTAAAAGATCTGGACTAAACGGGAGGCATGCACATTTTTAGAAGGTTCCCAGGAATTGTTTTCAGGGGGATACCCCTTCCACTTGATTAAGTACTGGAGCTGTCTTCCCTTCTTCCTGCAACTTAGTATGCTTTCTACTTCAAATTCGTCTTCACCGTCCACTTGGACCGGTGAAGGAGGTGTTTCTTCTCTGCCCGGGAAAGGACTAGGGACCCTAGGTTTCAGAAGAGATGTGTGAAAAACTGGGTGTATCTTGTAAGAGTTGGGCAGGGCCAATTCAAAAGCTACAGGATTGATCATCTTTTTGATCTTGAAGGGCCCTATGAATTTTGGTCCTAATTTCCATGCTGGAACTGGCAATCTAAGGTTAACAGCTGACAGCCGCACTTCTTCACCCACCTTGAAGACTGGATTCTCCTTCCTACCTCTGTTATTATACTTGCTGTAGTCCTCTTGGGCCTTTTGCATGGCTTCCTGGATCTTCCGAAATTTCAGCTAAATGGAGCTTACACGATCTTGTACCACAGGAACAGATGTTTCTGAAAGAGAACTCGTGAGAAATGAAGGATGAAAACCGAAATTAGACCAGAAAGGTGTTTGATTAGTGGCAGAATGAATGGAATTATTATACGCAAACTCAGCGTATGGTAAGAGGGAGGACTAGTCATCTTGGGAGTTGGAACAAAAGCAGCGGAGATACTGCTCCAGAGGCTGGTTTGTACTATCAGAAGAGGTACTTACCGAGGCGGAAATGCTGAGAGCGGTTCACCCTTGCGACTAAGCGCAGTCCACCCCCTGGAGATGTGACAGGGAATGAATGCACAAAGAGGCACAGGCTACCCAGGAAACAGGTGGTTGCTGGCGTGAAGTCCTTGTCAGAGAGGAGAAGCTGTGCAGCGACTGGCAAGTGGAGTATCACCAGAGCGGGTACAAGAGAAAGTCCAGAACCAGGCTGAGGGTCAAACACACAGGTTAAACTATCCAAAAACAGGCTGAGGTGTTGCGGCAGGTAGATACAAGAGAAGTCCAGGATACAGGCAATGGTTCCAGGGCAAGGAGACAGCAGACAGGTCTGGGTCACAGGCAGAGGGTCAAACACTGGAGAAGGGCGGAATTCGTTAAACAAGCCAAGGGTCTGGTGCAGGAGACAAGCAGAGTAGTCGAGGTCAATGCGGGTCAAAAGCAGGTAATCAGGTAACAATCAGGAAGCAGAGATACACAGGAAGCTGAAGACAAACCAGCAAAGACACTGTGTGCCAAAGTCCTTTTTATAGGCAGCCTAAGGATCACATGGGATGTGTGCTAGTGCGCATGTGCGTGCGCTGGATTGCGAATGCGCATGCGCCGGAGCGCCGTTCCACCGCGCATGCGCGCAGGAACACAGCTTTGATGCCTGGGAACACTATTTCCTTGACACCATGACACCTGCTCTGCTATTTGGGATGTGTTGAAGGAAACTGTGTTTCAAAAACCACAACAGAAGAAAGGTCACAGATCTCTGAAGTTTTTTGGCAACGCTGCAATTTTCCCAATTGCATTGGAGCGGTTGATGAAAAACATATTAGGATCATGAAGACCATGGGCAGCGGAATCCAGTATTTTAACTACAAGAAATATTTTTTGTTTGTTTTAATGGCAGTGGCTGATGATAATTATTGCTTCCGTTGTACAGATATTGGGTCGTATGGCAGCAGTGCTGACTCTAGTATTTTTGGGCATTCTTTTTTTGGACACATGCTGCGTACCAATAGTCTGGACCTTCCGGAAAACAGTCCACTCCCAGGCACAAATGGCCCTCCCCTACCCAGTGTTTTTGTGGGGGATGAGGCCTTTGCTCTGGATGAGCATCTTCTACTGCCTTATTCGGGGCACAATCTAACTGTACAAAAGAGTGTGTTCAATTATCGACTAACAAGAGCACGTAGAGTTGTTGAATGTGCATTTGGCATTTTAGCAAACAAATAGTGGGTCCTGCACACTCCCATCATCTTGAACATGCAAAATGCAGTCTGTGTTGTTAAAGCTGCATGTGCCTTGCATAACTTTGTAAGGCAGTGGGATGGATTTGAGTTTGAGGACTCGTTACTTCAGAACATGGAAAGAGCTCATTGGACTGGTGTTTGTGGAAGCAGACATGGTACACATGTCAGGGATCAATTTGCGTCCTACTTTATGTCTCCAGCAGGACAGATCCCATGGCAGCTTGAGGCAATTGAATAACTTGAAATCTTTATTAAAGTTATCCTTTATCTGTTTGTTAATATAACTATATACTAAGCTGTACTGAATAATAAAAAAATGCTTTATTGATAACAAGTCTTGTGTTTTTTTTTAAATATATGTTTATCTTTGTGTACAGCATCCGTCCAATATCCACTAGGGGTCAGAATGTGCCCTCATAAATTTGTGACATGCTGACACCTATCTACTTGTGTGTCCCCATGTAGCCTTGTTATCCCTCCTGCTGGAAGCTGCAGCGGTATCAAGTACCTGCTGAAGACTGGAAAGTTGTGGAGGCCTCTCTTGCACCTTCTGCTCAACACTCGGTGGAGACAGAGAGTGTGAGGGCAAGCAGTGGCACATATGCCGGAGTAACTGGCAACATTATTAAAGTGATTTAAGATATTTTTTGAAATAACAAACATTTTATACTTAACTCCTCTGTGCAGTTGGTTTTGCACAGAGCAGCCCATATACTCCTCTTCTGGGGTCCCTCTTCGGTGCTTATGGGCCCTCCTTCCTATGGCGTGCCCCCACAGCCAGCAGCTTGCTATAGGGGCACCATAATGAGCACCATAATGAGCACATGAGCAATGCCTTGGAATATGAGCATAAATTTACCTGTTTTTCTGAGCAAATTACTGTGTTCAAAAATAACAGATTCCTAGCACCAGTAAACAATATGAGTTTATACTCATATTGCTATGCATTGCTTAGGTGCTTATTCCAGTTCATCATGGCCACATTCCTACACACATGCAAGTTGTGAGTACACATATGTGGCCATAGTGAACTGCAATTGCACATCTATTGTCTGTTTTCTCATATGTATGATCATGTAAGCAATGCATAGGAATATGAGCATAAGCTTGTACTGTTTTTTTGGTGCTAAGAATCTGTTATTTATGTTTAGATAATGTACTAAATAACAATCATCCTATTATCTCCCTATGGTCTGTTTGGTGGTTAGTTTAATTTGCAGGGGTTTATCTTACCTTTATCATCCTTCACATGGGCATTTCATATGTCTGCCCAGTTTGTGAGCACTTGGCTGTCAATCTGGTTCCATGCCCTCCTCTTGCTCGCTCGAAGCTTGTAGCATGGATCTCTAGAATTGTAGAGGCAGGTGTGCTGCTTTACCATTCAGATAAAGCTCTCCGGATCTAAAATAGATACTGCCTCATCCCTCACTTCCTCATACATGTTGCTTTCCTCCATGTCTGCTAACCAAAAATGGAGATCTGTGCATTTCCTATGTATTTTTATGTAATTTCCTGTCAGAAACCATGAATCAGACCGAGACAGAAGTACAGTTAATCACACTTGTTTAATAATAATAAAAAGGTAAACAGAGTAAGCGTAGTCAATACATAGCCAGAGTTCAGTAACCAGATTGGGTAATCAGTCAATGCCAATGTCAGAGAGCCAGAGATCAACGTAGTAGTACAGCAAGCAGGATCAGGAGCCAGAAGGGACGTCAGCCGACCAAGTCTTCAACAGGAACGCAGGAGAAAGTCTCTGAGATGTGACCAAAGGTGAAGCCAGAGATGAAGTGAGCTGGACGGCTTTAAGTAGCCAGGACTGACGAGCAGATCATCAACAGCTGAGTCACTGTGGAGAGAAAGGAGCTAGCAATTAGCCGACAACTGAGCAGCCAGCTCAGAGAAGAAAGGGCTGAGCCCTGACAGTACCCTGACAGTACCCCCTCCTCAACAACCTCTCCCCCTCGGAGGAGCACCAGGCTTGAGGGACAACGTCTATGGAAATCACGGAGGAGGACAGGGGCATGTACGTCTGAGGATGAGACCCAAGAGCGTTCCCCTGGACCGTACCCCTTCCAATGCACCAGGTACTGTATGCGCCCAGGGAAGTCAACAGTGGATTGTACTTCATACTCCTCATGGTTCTCAACCTGTATAGGGTGAGGACGTGGCACCAAGGTGGTAAAGCGGTTGCAGACCAAAGGTTTCAATAAGGAGACATGAAACACATTGGAGATGCGCATACTAGGAGGAAGGTCCAATGCGTAAGCCACTGGGTTAATCCTGCGAAGCATACGGAAAGGCCCAATAAACCGAGGTGCGAACTTCAAAGAAGGAACACGACGTCGGAGGTTGCAAGATGACAGCCAGACTCTGTCCCCAATCTGGTAGGAAGGTGCAGGCAGGCGTCTGCGGTCAGCATGGAGTCTGTACCTATTGTTAGCATGTCGCAAAGCCTCCTGGACTTGTGCCCAAGTGGAACAAAGGCCACGGAGATGCTCCTCTAACGCAGGAATACTCTGCGGAACAAACGAGGCAGGCTACACGGAAGGTTGGAAACCATCGTTCGCCATAAACGGGGACAAATGGGAAGCTGAATTCAAGGCACTATTGTGAGCAAACTTCGCCCATGGTAAGAGGTCTGACCAGTTGTTATTAAGGTCAGAAATATAGCAACATAGGAATTGCTCCAAGGACTGATTGGCTTGTTCTGCGGCCCCATTAGATTGCGGGTGATACGCAGAGGAGAAAGCATGCTGAATACCCAACTGTGCACAAAAGGCTCGCCAGAACCGGGACAAAAACTGACTACCCCTGTCTGAGACAATCACCTTGGGTAGCCCATGTAAGCGGAAGATCTCCCGAGCAAAAATAGAAGCCAGTTCCTTAGAAGTAGGCAACTTCTTGAGTGGAATACAATGCGACATTTTCGAGAACCGGTCAACCACCATAAGGATAACTGTGTTGCCCTGGGAGTTGGGTAACTCCACAATGAAATCCATAGACAGGTGGGTCCTGGGCCTCTCTCCATTGGGTATGGGTTGTAGGAGGCCCACTGGAAGGTGTCGTGGAGTCTTACTCGGAACAGGCAGCTACGAAGGCGGTTACATCAGCACGTAAACTAGGCCACCAGAATTGTTGGGAAATGACCCAAAAGAGTTGATTCTTGCTAGGGTGGCCAGCAGCCTTGGAAGAATAGTAAATCTGGATCACAGCAGTACGGAGACTCTCGGGAACAAAGCAGCGGTCACAAGGTTTCTCAGGTGGAGCATCGACCTGAGCAGCAAGAATTTTGTCACCCAAAGGAGAAGTAATACTGGTGCGAACCATAGCCAGAATACAATCAGGAGGGATCACAGGAACCGGAAACGACTCCATCTTGAAAGTGGAGGAAAATTGTTGTGACAAGGCGTCAGCCCTTACATTCTTAGTACCTGGTAAGAATGAGACAATGTAGTTAAAACTCGACAAGAAAAGAGCCCATCACGCCCTTCTGAGAGAGAGGCGCTTAGCCTCAGACAAGAATGTGAGATTCTTATGGTGAGTAACAATGAGAACCAGCACAGTGATAACTTTAAGATATCTCCATTCTTTCAGGGCTAAAATGATCGCCAACAGCTCTCTGTCACCAATCTCGTAATTGCACTCTGCCGGTGACAATTTCTTGGAAAAGTAGCCACACGGATGCATAGTGCACTCAGAGTTAGGACGTTGAGACAGAAGAGCGCCAACTCCAGTCTCAGAAGCATCAACTTTTAGAATAAAAGGCAACGTAGGATCAGGGTGTGCCAATACAGGAGCAGAAACAAAGGCAGCCTTGAGACTCTCAAAGGCCTTAATGGACTCCTGGAAAACTGCCGGAGCATTATAAATGCCAAAAGGCATTACGAGATACTCATGATCTGGTATTAAACACAGTTTTCCACTCGTCGCCCTCCTTAATCCTGACGAGATTGTATGCCCCTCTCAAATCAAGCTTCGTGAAAACCGCTGCTCCTTTGAGGCGTTCAAATAACTCCGTAATCAACGGAATGGGATAGACATTCTTAATTGTGAAACGATTGAGACCCCTATAATCGATACAAGGTCTCAGTTCACCATTCTTCTTCTTCACAAAAAAGAAACCAGTACCAGCAGGAGATGAGGATTTGTGGATGAAACCTCGAGAAAGTGCATCTGCAACATACTCCTCCATGGCCTTATCCTCCAAGACCGACAAAGGGTAAACCCGGCCACGAGGGGGTATGGCACCAGACTGAAGGTCAATTGCGCAATCATACAAGAGGTGTGGAGGCAAAGTACCGGCTTGACCTTTGTCAAAGACATCTAAAATCGCGTTACTCCTCCGGCAGGTACACAGGACTTTGGCTACTTTCTGGAAGCATCTCTCACTGCACTCTGGCGACCAGGACAGAACCTCAGCACGGAGCCAATCAAAGGAAAGGCTGTGCCTCTGTAACCAAGGATAACCAATAACCAGCAGAAACTTAGGTAAGGAAATAACTTGGAATTAGATTATCTCATGGTGAAGGGCCCCTACGGCCATGGACAACAGAACAGTCTCATGAGTCACATGGGCAGGCTGTAGAGGTCTTCCATCAAGAGCCTCAATGGCAAGTGGAGTGTCACGCAGCTGCAGCGGAATCGAGTGCTTTGATACAAAGGCAGCATCAATGAACAGGCCTGCAGCCCCAGAGTTGATTAGAGCCTGCATCTCGGCGGATGACTCAGCCCAAGACAGGGTAACCGAAACCAGGGGCTCATCTTTCTGGGATACTGGAGACGAAACAACGCCACCTAAGGTCTGTCCGTGACAGGACCTCAAGGTTCAGGCGTTCCCTGGACGGGTAGGATAAGACTTCAAAAAGTGACCAGCCTGGCCACAATAAAGGCACAATTTCTCCCTCCTCCTAAAGGCTCTCTCATCCGCAGAGAGATGCGTGAAGCCCAAGTGCATGGGTTCATCTTCACAGACCGACTCAGTACCAGGAGGCATGGGAGGTGAGGGAGGCAAGGGTGGGACTGCAAAGCTCGGAGACAAATGTACAGGAGGCTTCCGCCAGCGCTCTGTAAGAGAGAGTCTTTCTCTGAGTCTGGAGTCAATGAGGATGGCAAATGTGATCAACCTCTCCAGCTCAGTGGGTATATCTTGGGCTGCTATCTCATCCTTGATGTTATCCGAGAGACCATGAGAGAAGGCAGCCACGAGGGCCTCATTGTTCCAAACAACCTCTTCTGCCAGAGTACGGAATTCAATGGCGTAATCGGCAACAGTTCTCGTGCTCTGTTTGATGGACATGAGGTTCTTGGCAGCAGAAGCGGAACATGCTGGAACGTCAAATACCCTTTTGAAGGAAGCCATGAATTCTGGGTAACTCAGGACCACTGTTTTTTTCTTCTCCCACAGAGGGTTTGCCCAGGCCAAGGCTCTCTCAGAAAGCAAAGATATCACGAAACCTACTTTGCTTCTGTCCGTGAGAAACGCCTGGGGCAGCATCTCAAAGTATATCTCAACCTGGTTGAGAAACCCTCTGCATTGAACTGGATCGCCCCCAAATCCCTGGGGAAGCGGAGCGGAACCAAACATGCCTCTTATAGAGGTAATACTCGAGGTGGGTGCCTGCACAGAGACTGGAGCAGCAGCAGGGATGGCCTGCAACACAAGTAGTACCGGAGCAGCCATAGTGGAAGATTCCAGGTGAGTCGTGCAACTCAGGAGCATTTGTAACGCCAAGACAAACTGATCCATGCGGTGATCCTGGTCTTCCAATCTGGAAAAAATATTACCAACAAGTGGACTGACTGCATCTTCTGAATTCATGGCCTTTGCCTACTGTCAGAAACCATGAATCAGACCGAGACAGAAGTACAGTTAATCACACTTGTTTAATAATAATAAAAAGGTAAACAGAGTAAGCGTAGTCAATACATAGCCAGAGTTCAGTAACCAGATTGGGTAATCAGTCAATGCCAATGTCAGAGAGCCAGAGATCAACGTAGTAGTACAGCAAGCAGGATCAAGAGCCAGAAGGACATCAGCCGAGCAAGTCTTCAACAGGAATGCAGGAGAAACTCTCTGAGATGTGACCAAAGGCGAAGGCAGAGATGAAGAGAGCTGGATGGCTTTAAGTAGCCAGGACTGACGAGCAGATCATCAACAGCTGAGTCACTGTGGAGAGAAAGGAGCTGGAAATTAGCCTACAGCTGAGCAGCCAGCTCAGAGAAGGAAGGGCTGAGCCCAGTCCTGACAGTACCCCCTCCTCAACGACCCCTCCCCCTTGGAGGACCACTGGGCTTGAGGGAAAACGTCTATGGAAATCACGGAGGAGGACAGGGGCATGTACATCTGAGGATGAAACCCAAGAGCGTTCCCCTGGACCGTACCCCTTCCAATGCACCAGGTACTGTATGCGCCCATGGAAGTCAACAGTGGATTGTACTTCATACTCCTCATGGTTCTCCACCAGAGAAGGAAGAGCTGAGCCCCAGCCCTGACATTTCCTTTATGGAAATCTATTTCACTTGGGCAGATAAAAGCGGCAAAATGCTCGTAGAAACTCTCAAAGAAGCACTAAGACGCGCTAAGACGCTCAAATGGAGCATTTCCATTTATTTTTTACGCTCCAGAAATGCCCAAATCTGCCCAATTCGAGTGACAAAAAGGGGTCCAGAACTTGTTTGAGCTTCAGGCGACTTGGAGTGGAGATGTGAACCATCTCCATAGAGAATAATTGATTTTTTTTAAACGTTTGAGGCTTCAAGCTACAAAACGCTCAGGTGTGAATGGGGCCAACTCAATATTGAACCCTATGGACCAAGATTAGGATGCCAATAAAGTTCATGTGCGTGTCAAGGCAGGTGTCCCAATACTTTTGGTAATATAGTGTATGCCCTTAGGTAAACGGCAGTTAGGTAACGTATAACATATTAGGTATATCTGCACACACCAGAGTGAGAGGGATACTTTTAGGTCCATCATCTACAGTTAACTCTAAACTGAAGAGCTGTAAAAGTTTTTAATACTCCACTGATGGACAATTTTGGGTATCAAAGTTGGAAAGATTGATGACTCAGTCTTGTATTCAAAATTGTACAAAGAAAATTGGAGTTACATTATATTTCATTTGTGTACACTAAATTTAATTTTGGTGTGGTTATTTACTGAAAACATTGTTTGATTTACAGTTGCGTAAATATTGTGCAACATACAAATTTGCAGCTACCATCCTTTTATTCTACAGGGTTTCTGCTGTCAGAAAATATATACAGGGGGATTTAATATACTGTAGCTCCAACTGCAATTTTCTGGTAGTTTGTGCAGTACATGTGCCCAATTCAGGCATTTGCACCTGCGTCAGTGACATTACCGACATGTGTGGCAAATTTAGGTAGTTCTTACTACTGACACTTTTTAAAAATCTGTTGCTATGGCAGCAACAAATTCTTTAAGAATTACAGCCAGTTCTCAGATTAAGAAACTGGAGGTAAAAAAATACCAACTCTGAGCTGGTGTATGAAGGTACACCACTACTCAGAGCAGGTCATGCCTGTGCTGAGAAGCTGTCGTTGAGAGCTTCCAGCACGGTACTGCATCCCCAGTCCTATTCAGCTGTCAGGAAGGAGATTCCCTAGCCTAAGACCCCTTCCACACTGGGGTGGCGGGTCCGCTAGTGGTAAAGTGATGCTAGTTTTAGCGGTGCTTTACCAGTGTTTAGGCGGCACTTTTCGGCCACTGACGCAGCGCTTTTAACCCCCAAGAAGGGGTTACCAAGGGGTTAAAAGCTACCATGTTGCGGCACTTCCGAAACGCTTTTCAGGCGCTTCAGAAGCACTGCCCGATCATTCCAATCGGCAGGGGTGGTGTAGGAGCGCTGTATACAGAATTCCTACTGTATACCCCCCCAAAGATGCTGCTCGCAGGACTTTTTTTCCCGTCCCGCAAGCGCACCACCCGAGTGTGAAGGCACTCAGGCTTTCACACTGGGGAGGCATGAGAGGCAGTTTACAGGCACTATTTTTAGAGCTAAAATGGCTGAAAACTGCCTCAGTGTGAAAGGGCTCTAAAGCTAACTGTAACTAGGGATACAGGTGATGTCATACCAAAATATTTGCCATAGCCAGTTTCAGGAAATTACCTGTCACTGGTTGGGTGGAGCTTGATGGGTAGCTGAGAAGATGGTTCCCCATTATATCCGCTTTACTTCTGACTGACAGGTTACTGCAGTGGGGGGATTCAAAAGCCACTATTGGACTGAATAGCAGCTATGGATCCACCCACTGTGGTGTGATGTCAATCAAAAGTAAAGAAGACCTAATGGGGAACTAGCCTCTCAGTTCCACATCAGGCTTTGCCCACCCAGTACAAAACTCCTTGTCAATCTGATGGGTGCAGTGGTCGGGGAGGAAGGGCGGGAGTGCATTGGGGAAGAAGTGTCCAGTGGGGTCACTCCTTCTTCAGTGCAGACAAGGACAGAGAATTGGGTGTAAGCAACGACACTTTTAGTGCTGTGCCCCAACAGAATTCTAAAGGGTGTCTACAACTGATAATGTATTAGGGGTTATATGTAATTTGCAGGCATTTCAACTATTGTACATTTTTTTTTTAAATGTGTTTTTTAATGTGTTGGCTACTAAAGAATTAAAGTGACACTAAAGGTAAATTTATAATTTTTTTAAAATAACAAACATATCATACTTACCTCCACTGTGCAGCTCGTTTTGCTCAGAGTGGCCCCAAACCTCATCTTCTGGGGTCCCTCGGCGGCTCTCTTGGCTCCTCCCCACATCAGATAACCCCCTGGGAGAAGCGCTCGCCTGGGGTTACCTTGCAGGCGCGCACCCGAGTCCAACATTCGGCGTCCATAGACACCGAATGCAGGACTCGGCCCCGCCCCCCGGCGGCCGCGTCATTGGATTTGATTGACAGCGGCGGGAGCCAATGGCTTCGCTGCTAACAATCTATCCAATCAACAGCCGAGAACCCCCAAGCAGAGAGACGGTGCGTCCCCATGGGACAAGTTTGAGGGTTCGGGTAAGTAAAAAGGGGGGCTGGGGGCCGGTCACTGACAGGTGTTTTTTCACCTTAATACACAGAATGCAGAAGGTGAAAAAACACGTACCTTTACAACTCCTTTAAAGCTCAAGATTAATTGCAGTCATATTACTGACTTACCTGTAATGAAGTATGTCCCATGTCCTGCAGACTGATATTCCCTATAGAAATCCTCTCTCCAATTTTGTCCGGTTCTCTTCAAAGTGCTGAACTTCCAGCACCGCATGTGTTTATAGCTTTGTTTCTAACATTGCAGTACCCCCCTTTCTCCCCTTCTCCTTTGAAAAAAATCCTTTCATTGTTTTCACAGAATTTACCACAATGGGGACGAGCAGATAAATGACAGAATCCGCTCTGTTACATTCTGTGAAAACAATGAATCAGCTATTCACCATGAAAAAATAGTCAGGACAGGGCGCTGGAGTTAGTAGAACAACATAAACACCATTTTAATAAATAAACCACACTTACGTGTTAAAATCTTGATTTGTCAGTATACAAAGCCAAGGGAGCGGGGACAGCTGGCACCAGATGGTAAACAGGCAATGGTAGATGAGCAGGATAGGTGCATAAACAGTAGTAAGCACAGCTGAGGACTGGCGGGCAACTGGCTTGTTCCTGAAGCTAGGGCTGCTTGACAAAGGGGGCAGGGCCCCTGAAACACATAGTGGCCCACCCATCTCAGATATCATTGGTCAGATTTGACAGCTGGCTGGAAAATAAAAGATAGCCCCAAACTACAAAAGGATACTGAGAAATGTTTCTTTATTCCAAAAGATAACAGGTAATACAGCACAGGGTTCCAAAGGTCACAGGAGTGCATTTCGTTCTGCACTCCTGTGACCTGTTTTCAGAACACAGCGGGCTGAAGCCTGCAGCTAGATGAGGTCACAGAACTGGTCCAAGCTCTGGAAAGATCACAACCATTTGGTCAGGATCCACCCACATGCCTGGACCGGCACCCGGCTCAGCCTCTCAGTGAGCCATTGAGAGCCTGAGCTAGCTGCTCTCGCCCTCTCCACAGCCCAGTGCTCCAGTGAGCGGGGGGGACAGAGCAGGGAGCTGCTGACTGACAGTCACCAGCTGTCAAGGACATGCTGGCCATGGTGCAGTAACCCAATACCTGCAACCTGCCTGCATCTACAGCACCCCTGCATCCACAACGTGCCTGTGTCCACAGCTATACCCGCAGCTCTACTACGCTGCTAATCAGAACGTTGCCTGCTTGCCTGCCAGTCCGCGGCTCTGCTTGGTGCTATTTTAGCACCTACCTTGCTGCATGTTCTGCTTGTCTACCATTGCATGCTCACCATCTGGATTTTAACACGCAAGTGTGCTTTATATATTAAAATGGTGTTTATGTGGTTCTCCTACTGTAACTGCAGCGCCCTGTCTGTGCTCTTTTTCATATTG
The DNA here is from genome assembly GCF_042186555.1 of Aquarana catesbeiana. Taxonomy (NCBI): domain Eukaryota; kingdom Metazoa; phylum Chordata; class Amphibia; order Anura; family Ranidae; genus Aquarana; species Aquarana catesbeiana. Next base: position 383,666,985 of record NC_133328.1, on the reverse strand, counting down.
AGTGGAGGTCCTTCCCAGATCTGTCTGAGGAGCTGCTGGAGTTTTTTTGGATCCTTTTATCCACTTTGTAGTTTGGACTTTAACAAACAGATTTATGGGCACTGAGTAAGCAGGGCATACTTCATGTGCACAACTTGTGTATCAGATTTTCAGAGTCCAATTTGATGACCACATGCAATCTTAACAACTGTGTCCCTTTTTGTCAAGTACTAAATCTGGGAGGTATGAGAGTCCTCACAATGCAATGCCAGAAGCCAAGACGGTTTCTTTTCTTGCTGCCACACCTACACCTATTGACTTATGCAGACAGGATATACGTGCTCTGCAGTTAAACATTTCCTTGTCAGCAGTTCCGTGCTGGTTTATACAAGTAATATTAGAACAAGGAAGTTACAACTGCCACTAAAACAGCTATATTCCTCCTTTAGAAATGCTTAGTGCCAACAATAATTGGATACCTGCAAAGGACCCTCATTCAAGTAGCCAAAACATCAATCAGCAACTTGTGACCAAACAGGAAAGGTACTTTATATTGTTTTAGCTTGTGAACTCTTATTTACATCTAAAATTCTTGTAACTTGCTACACGTTATACATGTGATGATGATGCAGACATATGTCATGTGATTGGGTTTTGAGCAGTGATTGAATATATATTCAGTACATTTAGAGTTATGTCTATTGATTCAGCACACAGTATACAGCAGTGTTACCAACCTACCAGATTTCAATTTTCTGACACAAAACCCCAAATTTACTGGCACTGCCCTTTTTTACTGGCATTCCCAAAAGTTACAAAATGACAGTTTTAATTGCAAAGTTCAATATTTAGGCTACAATATGCAATTAGCAATGTGATATGGGGTAGATATTAAGGCAAAAACATATTTCTTATTTTATTTTTGATATAGTAAGTAGCTCAGGGACAGGACTTAGAATAGACAGGCACACACACGTGAAATTGACTCTCACATTGACACTGACAGCAGTGTGCAGAAGCACAGTGGTCACCTCTCTCCACACCAAGTGGTCCCTTTAGTCCACTTCAGTCCAAACAGCAAAGACAGTCCCGCTCCCAGCTTGCCTTGTTCCCATCCCGCATGGTTGGTGTAAGATGTTAGTTCACTTTTTCATTTTTTCTGAAAAAGTGAACTAATTATTTAATCAGTGTTGTTTGCAATTACAGATTTTATTTGTTGTGACACCTGCTGGTGATTTAGAGTATTGTTACATGACCCAAGTATACAATTATCCTCTATAGGCTACATTTTAGTAACCTATACATTTAGGTTACATTTTAATGATCTTTAACACTTATATGCAAAATTTTTACATGTTTATGTGGGTTTTATGCATTTTATACTTGCATTTCTCCTTATTCAATATACAAAATTAGAGAATAACAAAAAAGCTCAACTCTGGGTACCCCTCTAGCCCCACTCCCCCATTCTCTCTAACTAATTGCTAGCATACAGGATATAAGAATGTCTCTTTTTTCTCATTTATATCCTCATTCTAATGTTACCTAGAGATTGGCTTTTTACATAGATATTTTAAGGGGGTGCAGCTACCACCAGGAAGGCCAATATCCAGCCCCCCAATGTGTATGAGTAAGGGGTAATTAGTACCCTTGGTTATTCATTCATGAAAAAAAAATATACATCCTAAATAAACACAATAATGTCCCATGATGTCCAAAAATAAATGTCCGACAAAGTAAATGCTCCATCCTGACATCTCCGTAGCCATCTGCTGAATGTAAACAAACCAAACTGAATGCTTGCTGATACCATTGACCAAATGTAATCATGCCTATATTTGGTCAATGACATCACTCAGGATCCCTGAATGGTTTGTTGACAAGGAGCTGCTACTCATGATGGAATCTTAGCAGGAGAAGATTGTTGGGGCAATACCTTTTATGTTTGTGTTGAAAGGTCATTGTGGCATCATTTATTGCAACTGACTATGGATCTACATCACTAGATGATATGATTGACAATTCTATATTTTGGGACATTTTTGTGGAATGTTTTATTAAAGGACTTTTTCAAAGGTGTCTGTGTTTTTATTTACATTTTTTTATTTATTTTTTCGAGAATGAGTAACCAGAGGTACTATATATGCCTTACTCATTCACATGAGGCAGGGTTGCCACCTCATCCCTTTAAACTGAACACATATCAATTACACAGGTTCTGTGGTTGATTAAAGTGGTAATTAAACTCACTTAGTGCCTTATCTGCATTCATTTGGCCTCAGAACCCGTGTAATTTATATGTATTTGGGTTTAAAGGGATGAGGTGGCAACCCTAACATAAAGGGGCTGTATATCTGGGAGGCCCCCTTACTTCAAAGGGGAATTTCAGATTCCCAGAGGCCCCCCTACTGACCCCCACATCCACTGGGCCAGGGATGTAGGGAGGAGACCCTTTTTCCCATCAACACAGTGACACTGGCAAGGTCAATACATCACTTTCATGAGGCATGAACGCTTGTCAGCCACCTCCATTAATTTCAATGGTAACATGCCGCAGCCACACCTGTAGCATTTTTGGCGTGCTAGTGAAACATTTGTAAACTCCTTGTTGAGTGCTGTGATAGAGGCAGTGGAAGTTCCTGTATCCCAGAATGCACTGGGAAATAATAGAGAACTAGGACTGAGCAGTTCCATCCACTTCCTGTTTGTATAGAGCAGTCGTGCATAACACCATTGGATTCTATGTGCAGGCAAAAGCATTAAGATAGCCAGCATTACTCACAGTGCCAGGCAGGAGCAGAGGTACTGAGTTTTATTGCCAGCGGTAAAGCTTTTTGTGTGTCAGTGCCAGCAATCAACATTGCCAGCAAGTGTTGCAAACAAGGGATTGTGCCAGCATATTTTGGTGTCTTCTAGTGACCGTGACAATCTTTCCATGATCATCTTGAGCTGTACCAAATCAAGTGTCAAGGAAATCAAAGTACACTAATCCGTTATACAGTGAAATCACAAAAATGCCTGCTATCACACCAAAATTTAAACACGCCTCGAAGCAGATCAGTTCCTCTACATCACTTCCCCTAACCACTGTTTCACCCTTCCAGTCCAGGCCATTTTATCAGATTTCAGAGCTGTCACACTTTGAATGAGACAACTATAGCTCTCTTTTGGTGGTTTTTATTCACCACTGGGTTTTTATTTTTTGCTACATAAAGGAAAAAAGACCAAAAGAAAACATGTTTTCTTAGTTTTTGTTATAAAATTTATTTTGCAAATAAATCATATTTCTTTCTATCCAGCTGTTGCAGAACTACAAGTCCCATCATGCCTCTCTGCCTGTGGGAGTCATGCTTGTAACTGTCAACCTTGCAATGACTCATGGGACTTGTAGTTCTGCCACAGCTGGAGGCAGTAGTGTATTTAGGTTTTATGCTACCCTAGGCCTGACTAAAATTGTGCACCCCCTATATTAAATATGACCCACCCTTTCCTGTCAAGGCCATACCCCTTGCTGTTTAAGACCTGAAATTTTCGAGTGGGGACACTAGTTCTGAGGGCCGGGGGGGGGCAATGGATTCCCTTAATTTGCATAGATTTCCTTTCACTTTCTTTTTGGCTATGGGGCAGGAAGTGAAGGGAAATCTCTGCAATGGGACAGGGATGGTAAAAAATAAACTGAAAGGGGCTATAACCCTTCCTTATTCTATCCAATCTATCTATGAAAAAAAAAAAAAATAAATAAAAAAGAATAGTTGCCTATAGTTCTACTTTAAGTATAAATTTCTGATAATTTTATGGAGAGGACTAAGAAGATATAACCATGCCAATGGTGCAGCAGAAAACATATAGCACAGTGGGAAAGGTTTGTGGGCCAGGATGAGAGGACAGTCAAAATTAGAAGCGGTGCTCCCCCAGTTGTGGAATGCCGGCTGCCCACATACCGGAAGCAGTGGGGCAACTTTATGGGGGTGCTAGACTAACTTGCTTCTCAACCCAGTCCTCCCCATAAGACTGGCGCTACACTAACAGTGTAGCGCAAGCCAGCGGGGACTCTTTCCGTGCTGCCCCCCTGCAAAGTGCTGCCCTAGGCCTGGGCCTTGTCGGCCTAGGCCAGGATACAGCGTTAGCTGGTGGGCCGCCAGTTTGAGACCCCTGTTTTAAAGGATTATATGCAAGTTATTGTCATAAAAAGTGTTTAGGTAGCCAGGTCCTGCCCCAGGGCACATATATCAATGAAATTAAAAAAAAAAAAAAAACGTCCGTTTTTTCGGGAAGCAGTGATTTTTTTAATGCTTAAAGTGAAACAATAAAAATGAAATATTCCTTTAAATATTGTGCCTGGGGGGTGTCTATAGTATGCCTGTAAAGTGGCGCATTTTTCCCGTGTTTAGAACAGTACCACAGCAAAATGGCATTTCTAAAGGAAAAATTGTCATTTAAAACTGATCGTGGCTGTAATTAATTGTCGGGTCTCAGCATTATAGATAAAACTCATTGAAAAAAAGAGCATGGGATCCCCCCAGTCCATCACCAGGCCCTTTGGGTCTGGTATTAATATTAAAGGGAACCCCGAACCAAAATTTGAAAAAAAAATGGCGTAGGGGTCCCCCCCAAAATCCATTCCAGATCCTTCAGGTCTGGTATGGATTTTAAGGGGAACCCTGCGCCAAAATTTTTTAAAAAAATGGCGTAGGAGTCCACCCAAAATCCATACCAGACCCTTATCCGAGCATGCAACTTGGCAGGCCGCAGGAAAAGAGGGGGGACGAGAGAGCGCCCTCCCTCCTGAACCGTACCAGGCCACATGCCCTCAACATGGGGAGGGTGCTTTGGGGTAGCCAACCAAAGTACCTTGTCCCCATGTTGATGGGGACAAGGACCTCATCCTCAAAACCCTTGCCCGGTGGTTGTGGGGGTCTGCGGGCGGGTGGCTTATCGGAATCTGGAAGCCCCCTTTAACAAGGGGACCCCCAGATCCCAGCCTCCCCCCCTGTGTGAAATGGTAACGGGGTACAAATGTACCCCTACCATTTCACAAAAAAGTGTCAAAATGTTAAGAACGACAAGACACAGCTTGTTGAGGGCATGTTGCCTGGTACGGTTCAGGAGGGGGGAGCTCTCTCATCCCACCCCCCTTTTCCTGTGGCCTGCCAGGTTGCGTGCTCGGATAAGGGTCTGGTATAGCTTTTTGGGGGACCCCTACGCCATTTTTTTTTAAATTTTGGTTCAGGGTTCCCCTTAAAATCCAGGTCTGGTATGGATTTGGGGGGGACCCCATGCCATTTTTTTTTTTTTTTAAAGTTAAAGCTCCTGCCGCTAAATAAAATGGTTAGCTTACAGTCCTGTTTACACCTTGCTTTTGCTTTGCTTCAGAAATTATACCCCATGTAGCTTTAGTGGTGCTTCAAAGCATCTTCAAAGCCTCCATAGAAGTCTATGGAAAAGCTTGCTTGAAGCCCCACAAAGCCTCACCGAAGCCCTACCAAAGGCTCGTCGAAGCTCCACCAAAGCCTCAGCGAAGCCTCATTGAAGCCCCAAGCAAAAGCAAGATGTAAACAGCACTGTAAGCTAACCATTTTATTTAGTGACAGGGGCTTTGACTGGCATTCAGAGAGCTTTAACAAAGCGTGTCCAAAGCCATGTTTTGAAGCAAGTGTAAACCAACCCTTACACTTGCTTTGGCTTCAACACACATTAAAGCGCCTACTGCTTCAACATGCTTTAATGATGTGTTTTTGATGCTTCATTTGTGCTTCGATGAAGCGTCAGTGATGCTTCCGTAATGCTCTGTTGAAGCTTTACAGATGCCCTGTGTGTGTGGATATCTCATACCTGCAATTTCTCCAAAACAGGACTGTAAGCTAACCATTTTTTTGGTGACAGGAGCTTTGGCATTCAGAGAGCTTTAAAGGAGAAGTCCAGCCTGGGCTCGTTTGGCTGGGCTTCTCCTATGGATCACAGGAATGCAATTCTTGTACTCCTATGACCCGTTTTCAGCAGAGAGCGGTCTGAAGTCCAGGCACCACGTCATCACGACAATAAAGTCTGGATCCGTCAGGTGCCTGGACTGATGCCCGTCTCAGCCTCTCAGCGACCCGCTGAGAGACTGAGACGGCCACTCCCTGCCCTTCCACAGCTCAGCACTCCAGTGAGTGTGGAGGAGCAGAGAGGAGAGCTCCGCTTGGGGAGCTGTGAGAACCGAGCCATCGGCGGTGTTCGATCGCTTGGTTCTCAGTGCAGATGCTGCAGGGGACCAATGCTGCATCCACCTAGGTAAGTATAAATGGGCAAAAAAAAAACAAAACATACTTCTCTTTTAACAAAGCCTGTCCGAAGCCAAGTTTTGAAGCAAGTATAAACTAGCCGTTCATAGTTGCCAACATTGCAAAAAAAAATTGTGGGACACTTTTTTGGCTGTAGGCAGAGCCGTATAATAATTAGGGGGTGAGGCATGCGTTTGTAGATGTGGCATAGCAAAAACAATAAAACTGTGGCGCGCGAAGCGCGCCGCTGTGAAAAATGGGAGTGGTTTACGTGAAATAATGGGAGTGGCTCAAAGGGGGTGTGGTTAGAGTCTGAGATGAATGAGGGATGGAGAGGGAAAGGGGGAGAGAGGAATGGAGGGACAGCAGGCCCAGATCCTACACAACAATAGAAATATGTGTATTCTAGAAAGTTTAACAATCAGCAGATAAAGATACTCCAAACACCTGGTGTTAGCGATTCAATCATCCCGGCACCATGATTGTTATGGTGTCAGGATGATTGAAGCGCATTATTTCTATTATTACATTGTAATATAAAATGAAATCATTCAACTCACCATAATGCCGAATCAGTGGGATCCCTGAGCGTGTCACTACCCACGTCGCCTGCCACCAGCAGAGTCCTTCCTTGCATCAGGTGCCCCCAGCAGAGTCTGTCCTTGCATCAGGTGTCCCCAGCAGAGTCCGTCCTTGTCCCCAGTAGAGTCTGTCCTTGTATCAGGTACCCCCAGCAGAGTCTGTCCTTGTATCAGGTACCCCCAGCAGAGTCTGTCCTTGCATCAGGTGTCCCCAGCAGAGTCCGTCCTTGTATCAGGTGCCCCCAGCAGAGTCCCTCCTTGCATCAGGTGCCCCTGGCAGAGTCCCTCCTTGCATCAGGTGCCCCCAGCAGAGTCCCTCCTTGCATCAGGTGCCCCCAGCAGAGTCCCTCCTTGCATCAGGTGCCCCCAGCAGAGTCCCTCCTTGCATCAGGTGCCCCCAGCAGAGTCCCTCCTTGCATCAGGTGCCACCAGCAGAGTCAGTCTTTACACCAGTGTTCCCAGCCTCAGTCCTTAAATCAGTGTCCCAGGCAGAGCCATAGTTACCCCCCCTGTGCATAGTTACCTCCCCTGTACATAGTATCCCCCCTGTACATAGTTCCCCCCACTGTACATAATAACCCCTCCTGTACATAGTTAACCCCCCCTCCTGTAAATAGTTAACCCCCACTCCTGTATATAGTTGACCCTCCCCTCTCCTGTACATAGTTAACCCTCCCCCCTCCTGTACATAGTTAACCCCCCTCCTTTATATAGTTAACCCTCCCCCTCCTGTATACAGGTAACCCTCCCCCTCTTGTATATAATTAACCCCCCTCCTCCTGTATATAGCTAACCCCCCTCCTCCTGTATATAGTTAACCCTCCCTCCTCCTGTATATAGCTAACCTCTCCCTCCTGTATATAGTTAACCCTCCTCCTGTATATAGCTAACCCCCCTCCTCCTGTATATAGCTAACCCCCCCTCCTGTATATAGTTACACCCCCTCCTCCTGTATATAGTTAACCCCCCTCCTGTACATTAAAGATAAATTGCTGCAGAGACAAGAGCCAGTGGCGTCACTACAGCTGGTGTCACCCGGTGCGGAAAAAAATTGGTGTCACCCCCCCTCCACCAACTATGGTCTCCTTCAGTACAGACCCCCCTCCCTCAGTAAAGACCCCCCCACTAAGTACAGACTGCCCCTCCAGCAGTATAGATCCTCCTCCCTCAGTACAGACCCCCCACTAAGTACAGACCCCCTCCATCAGTTTAGACCCCCTCGGTGTAGACCCCCCTCATGAGTATAGACCCCCTCAGTACAGACCCCTCTCTCTCAATACAGACCCCCCCTCAGTGCGGTCCCCCCATCTATCAGTATAGACCCCCTCAGTGCAGACCCCCCTCCATCAGTGCAGACCCCCTCAGTGCAGACCCCCCTCCATCAGTGCAGACCCCCCCTCTATCAGTGCAGACCCCCCTCTCTATCAGTGCAGACCCCCCTCTCTATCAGTGCAGACCCCCCCTCTATCAGTGCAGACTCCCTCTATCAGTGCAGACCCCCCTCTATTAGTGCAGACCCCCCTCTATTAGTGCAGAACCCCCTAAGTGCAGACCCCCACTTCTATCAGTGCAGACCCCCCTCTATTAGTGCAGAACCTCCTCATTAGTGCAGGCCCCCCTCAGTGCAGACCCCCCCTCTATTAGTGCAGACCCCCCTTTATTAGCGCAGAACCCCCTCAGTGCAGCCCCCCTCATTAGTGCAGGCCCCCCTCAGTGCAGACCACCCCCTCCATCAGTGCCAGTGCAGACCCTCACCTCCCATAACACCCCCCAGCACATGTCCAGGAACTCCAGGAGCGGCCGGTGTTCTGACGGAAAGTATCCCCCCATCGGATAGTGTCTGCTCCGTACTGCGCAAGCGCCGATAGACACCGGCGCCGTGTGTTCAGTGGAGAGGGGAGGGGCCGATCCGTGCAGCTAAAGAAGCCAATTCATTGGCTGCATGGATCAAGCCCCCTTCCTCTCTCCACTGAACACAAGGGGGAAGATCTAGCGGCGGCGCCGGCGGCCATTTTGCTGGAGCCAGATGCTCCAAAAATTAAAAAACATATATTCCCTATTTTCCTGATGAAAATCCTGATTCGGGACAGCCTCCGATCGGGACGAGGGTCCCAAAATCGGGATTGTCCCGGGAAAATTGGGACTGTTGGCAACTATGGCCGTTACATACCTCCCAACATTTTGAAATGAGAATGAGGGATACCTACTAGCAAACGTATGTAGGCATAGGACACCCCCTTCTGCCACACCCCTTAAAGGGGAAATAAAAAAAAAAAGGTTAATTAAATCCACAAGTGCTATTACCACTACTACATTTCCTTTATCTTGGCTTTTAAAATTGACAAATGCAGCAATTTAGAATTTAGATAAAAGGTTTAGCTCTGGGAAACACTTTTTGAAAGATTAAAAGGTGAATTTTATATACAACTATATAGATCAGACCAAAATGAGGGACAAATGAGAAGGAAAAAGGGACAGAGGGACATTGCTCCAAGTCAGAGACAGTCTCTCGAAATCAGGGACTGTTGGGAGCTATGCCGGTATACTTTATTATAGTAATTTTCAGACCAAAACTGTAGGCCCAGCAAGTGTGGGGAAAAATAGAAACAAAAAAGGGTCTGGCAGCAAACTGTTTCATAGCTGGACATTGGAGGAGCAGAGCGGTCAAAACACATGTAGCTCTTCAATGCTGCGCTATGTAGTCCCACACCAGCTCTGTTATGTGCAAATCCCCGCCCACCCTCTGCTCGCTGGGCTACGTCATCACAGCGTGACGGTCGGAACCCGGAAGCGGCTGCTGTCACTGACAACAACTAGCACAACAAGAGCGCATTGTGGGGTATATCTGGTCGCCGCTCTGTGTAGTATGAGGGTGCCGGGCGCATTCACCTGATGGAGATACGGAGGTGATACATGACTACCGGAGAAGGAGGAGGGGGGATGTATCTGATGGAGTTCCGGCCAGCTCATCGTCTCTGTGTATGTGTGGAGCTTCCTGTATGACCTGTACCTGTCAGAATACCTTTCATTCACTCCTCACATCTGCACAGCAGGCTGCCTGTGTTAGCACTGGTGGGCAGCGTGTATTGGAGCAGACTGAGGTGTCTGCATGTGTCAGTTTAGCAAAATGAACAAATGTGACTTTATTGTGTGTACCTGAATGCTCCAGACAGTGTATTTCCATCAGGGGAGGGCTCCTCACAATGCTAGCTTCATTTATTTGTGTCTCTGTGCGTTTGTGTGGACACAGCAGTTCATTCATATGAATGTGATGATGTGCTTGCGGGAAATGTGGGGGGAAAGTCCCTGACCCCCCCCCTTTTTTTTTTTAAACGCACACCATGTGGTTCTGCACACCCGAGAACTCGCTATGTTTCAAGATTTGTAGGTAATGGCACCCCCCTCATATCTGCTAAAGAGCAATGCGTTTTTGCTAAAGGTGCAGGAACTTGTGCGATTTGCATGCATTCCCAGCTATTGGCTACTGGCGATTGAACTTCCTTCTCTAGTCCAGTCGTACGTCATCACGTTCAAAACAATCAGACTTTGGTGGGATCGTGTGTAGGCAAGTCCATTTCGTCGGAACTCCGTCAAAGTCCTTCGGAGCTCAGTCCAACGAGAAGTCCGCTCGTGTGTACGCGGCATAAGTACCTGAAGTTGACTTGGTATCACCCTCTTGCAGTCCATTGTATGATCAGTTCTGCTGCACTGCCAGACAGGACTGTGTTGCGTGGTAGAGCTGTATAAATATCAGAGATGCAATTCTTTTGGCAGGTCTAGACAGATATAAAATACTCACATTTATTCATCTCTGTAATAAATAATGTGACATTAACTGTATTTTTAAATGCAAGCTGTGTAAGTACCTGAATTAGACCTGGTATCAGCCTCCTGCAGTCACTGTACTGAAGAGTGAAAGAAAGTAGCAGCACAAGGAGCCAATCAGTAGATGTGCTGTCAAGGAGCATGCTGATAGGTGGAGAAAGAAGAGTGGTAGTAAGAAGAGCTCATCACTGTGCTACTTGCCTTTTTACCATTTAGTCACAAGCTGTGCCGGTTATATGACAACCTGGGCCCAGAGGAAGGGTCAAAAGATGCTGAAGACATCTAGTAGCAGGAAAAAGAACTGCAATGAAACCCCTAAATTGAAGCTGAAGATTGTAACAAAAGTAGTTTATTTTATTTTACTTTTTTATTGGGCTATTCATTTTTCTGAAGTTGTTTTTTGGCTGAAGCTCTGCTTCAAATAACCAAGCACCTTGCTTCTTTTTTGTCATATATAAGTAATGTCACCTGTCGTGCAAAAGTAAACAAAAGACGTGCTCATTTCCTGGAATATACACAGACTGTAGTTCCTAAAGGGAGCATTAGAAGTCAATTTCTGATGTGCATAACAGAGTACTGGCTCTGATAGTGAAGTCTTGTTTACAGGATTAAACGTGGTTGTAAACTTCAATCGCTTCTGACAAATTTTTCTGACTCCAAGTTAAAAAAAAAAAAAAAAAAGTGAAAGAAGGAGCTCCAACTGATTGGCAGCCTCAGCTCTGTCCTTGTGTGGAGGGGAGTGTGTCCCTTCCCTCCAATCAGCAGCCACAGTTCTCGTCAATGAGCTCTGCAGAGTGTAATTTCAGCTCTCTGCCCCCTTTTATCTGACAGCTCAGACAAGCTTTATAAATTCTGGACTTTGAATGGCTGTAGAGAAGAGAGGACTGCATATAAACAGGTACAACTTATGTAGGAGAATTTTGTTTAATCTCTGTGTATCACCCAAGGCCGGTCACTTTACTGGGTACAGTATATGTAAGGCTTTACAACCACTTTAATATGGAAGTAAGGACTGATGCAGAAAATACACATTTGTAATTAATTTTAAGACCTTGGTTGCAAGTTGTGAATTCTATTAGCAGAAAGATTTTTTAACATGCTGGCAAAAACAAGATATTGCGTTGTAATGTTGCAGATTTGGAGAATACCTTGGCTGCAATAGAGAAGTTAAATTACAGTTCACATTCACACAAAAAACATTACCTGAACAACAGATGATTTATTCATATGCTATTCTCTTGTCAACATCCTTCTTTGTAAACAGACTTGGGGACAGAGAAGTAAAATGAAAGATATAAAGTGTAAGCTCAAAGATGAGCCTCATTGTGTGAGATCAACTGTAGAAGAATTCAGAGAGGGGAAGATTGATGTGGAGAAACGGAATGAACCTGACCCCTACTTTTACTCTCTAACTCACACTAGAAAACAGCTGTAAAAATGTATTGCTGTGTGTGCAGCTCAAATGTTGTTTCCTCCAGTTTGTACCTATAAGATCCAGAGCATTACCACTATTAAGTGAAGAATATGTGTTGTCAGATTAGAGATGTAAAATTTCCAGAAATATTGAAGCTTGAAAAAAAACAGAAGTTTTTGGAAAAATTGAAAAAAATGCTACATTAGCACTTTTTTGTCTTTTTAAGATTGAAAGTCATTCTGTTACTTTAGTAACATAAAATACGACTATAGACAATTTGACTTGGCATAAAATTATCACAACTAGCATATTAAAAATATAGTGTAGCCAAACAATTATCACAAACAGAATTTACTTTTTTATAATATTTATTTGTAACAAATGGAGCAACAATCTCCTGAACTGCTTACTAGTTTATGTGGAACAGCCAAAAAGCCTCCACAAAACAATTTTCAAAACCAAAAGTAACAATTTTTCATATTTCCTCTCCACGGTATTAAATAATAATAAAAACCCCATTCTCATAAAAAGAATTGAAGATGGGAGAAGTGTTAAGAAGAGAGTGTGACTAAGTTTCAATGGACATTTAATCAGAATCATTTTCTGAGCTGAAATTGTCAGTATCCGTCTCTGCTTCTGCAGCTACTCCCCCTTTTTTTTTTTTTTTTTTTTTTTTTTTTTTTGTCCGTCATCACAATTAGGAACTTCTAAAAACTTAAGGTTTGTCCGGTTCTTGTTACAAAAGCAGCACAGCACCTTCTAAAGGAAGAAATGCATACTGATCTTGCATTGGAGGGTTCAGTTTGTTACCTAGGACTTGCTTGTCCTCACTCAGTGCACAGAAATTAGAATAATCTGATATCATACATTTTTTTTTTTTTTTTTTTTTTTAAGAAATTATTTGGAAAATATTTGAACACCCTGTCTTAAAATATATTTTATTCATCATGTTAAAATAAAATATATTTTTTTCTTTTTTCAATTTTTCCAATTTTTTGGAAAAAAAACAAAAAGGCCTTCAGGGAAAAAAAGTTTTCTTTCCCGTTTTTTTTTTTTTTTTTTTCCCGGCCTTCACATCTCTATGTCAGATCTGCATGGCGTTTTAACAGATTTGTTTGCTAGCAAATAACTTTTTTTTTTTTTTTTTTTTTTTTTTTTTTTTCTACCAGTTATAAGAGGCCTTTGTTAAAATGTATTTCTGCTTTTTTCTTTTCAGTTATTCTAAAGATCAAGCAGCTGAATCATCAGAGGAACCTGAAGACTTACCACTGAGCACCATGGATCTAAAATATAATAACTCAAGGAAGTACATTTCCATCAGTATTCCCTCAAAAACAGATACAATGTCCCCTCACATCAAGTCTGTTGATGACATCCGGGTGCTTGGTATTAATCTTAGCCACTTCCAAAAACCTGTGCAATTTTTCATTTGTGTTACTGGAGTTTTTATTTTTTATTTAATATATGGATATTTACAGGTAATCTTCATGCAGACATTTATGTTCCTGTAATTATATAAAAATGCTAAAAATCACATTTAAAAAAAAAATCAAAAATCTTGTAAAAAATATGCAGACAATCTTAATCCAGCAGGTGCTTCTTTTGGGGTTTTTATTTTAATGTTATTTGCAGATATTTAAGTGGTACTAAAGACAAAATAAAAAATTACATATCTGATGCAGTCTGTCACTAGCAGTAAAGTTGATCTCCAGGTTTTAGTGAACTTTAAATGGTTTGCTTGGACCAAACTGGTCCAAACAAACTATTTACTTCATTACCATGCAACAGCTGTAAGCATTGCATGAACTGTACGTAGCCTCAGCGCTGTGTTTTAGCAATGGGAGGAGAAGTTCCCAGGAATTTACCCATGATGTAGTGAGGAAGTAGCATTAAGTCCTCATTCACATTGGAGCGACTTGCCATGCGATGTGACAGGTCACATCACATGACAGGTTGCACCCTATTGTCAGCAATGGCACCATTCAAAATTTCAAATTGGTGTGACGCCGACTTTGCGGTGCCGCATCGATTTGAAAGAGTAGTTCCTGCACTACTTTTGCTGATTTTTCAAGTGCAGCTTGCATAGTCATCTGTGCATGAAGCTGTGCAGATGTCTTCAAAATCGTGCCTGAAGTCGCGCTGAAATGCGACTTTGAAATTGTGCAGTTTCAGATGAAGTAGCACGATTTCAAAGCCACATTCAATGTAAACGAGGAGTAAAGAAAAGTATAGGCAGTGGAAGGGTGACTAGAAGTCTAGGACAGGGTGGGGATTTTTGAAAAGTATTAGCTTAGGAAAGTGGCAATGGGTTGGCCATTTGTGGATGCTTCCCCAGCTACCCTTTTAAAGCTAACAATGCGTAGGTGCTGGAGGGAAATGGCGCATTTCCAGTTTTCAGTTGTGTTTTAAAGTAGAGGTTATACCATCAGAGGTAGGAATATTACTTCTGTAGCAGAGCTGCATTCTGTACACTGTTTACTTCACTTTGGGCAGGAATCCTCTTCTGCACTGGCTTCATCTGTGCACAAAGCCCTCATAGACTTGGATGGAACCACCCCAGAATGCAGTTCCAGTGTCTTGGAAGACCACTTACAAGTCTGTCAGGTCTCTTTGTATAGATGTGGCCACCTCAAAAGGGGATTCAAGGTCAAGTGGACAGTGCACAGGATGCAGCTCTTCTACAGAGTCAGGCAAGAAGCTGGTGAGGGGTTGGATGTTAGTACAGGTTAGTTATGGTAGGGTAATGAGGTGACGTTAGAGGATTTTAGGTTAAGAGTACAAATGTCCTTTTAAACTGTGAGCGACCTCTCCAGAAAACTCAGCAGAAGGTCTTATCACTGGTGCCTAGATATGTGCTGACTGATTCTAAAAAGGCTCAATTATCCAATCGGGTGAAAAGCAAATTCCTGCTTATTTCTATCATCTGCACATGAAATTGAAGTGAATATTTACACAATTTATTTAGCCAATAAAATATGTTTTTATTGCTTATACTGAAGCCTAAATCTGTAGTCTGTTTTGGATAATCTGTTCTAGACCACAAATGATAAGTATGAGTTCCCAGCAAAAAAGATCGCTGGATCTGTTTGTTCTGACCTGTAGTTTCTCAGAGGGTCAGCTCTGTATATGCAAATTTGTAATCAAATACCAAGTTTGCATTTGCCTGACTTGTGACAGGTTTACTTTAGTGTATGTATAAACTGAGAATAACCTATTTTTTTTACAATTGGTATGACTAGATTTTATGCAATGCAGTGTTTATAAAAACATAAAACTAGGGAGAATTACTTCTTGTCCTAGAATATTTTTTTGATGGTAACCATAATATTACCAAGACAATAAAACTGCTGTGTATATTAAACAATATTTGACAGAATTGACTGATTTTAATTGTGTGTTTTTCTCCTTTTTCCCAATTTTTAGGAATTGATATTCTCCGTTGAGGGTTTTAAACCATTTGGTTGGTATCTGACATTAGTGCAATTTGGATTTTACTCCGTGTTTGGATTAATAGAATTACAGTTAACCCAAGATAAACGAAGAAGGTATGTATACGAAATGTGTTTTCATATTCTTTATTTAACTGACTCTTTTCGCACTATCTTGACTTTATAGCAGTCTAAAGCTGGCCATACACCCATAGATCTGAATAAAAAAAAGTGTTTCCTCCACCCACACCAAACACCACAAATGGACGAATCTCCCTCTATCTATTGTTTTCAGACGACGGCTGATTCGATGCAGGCACTGTTTGACCAACAATTTTGCACCTGGCTCCTTTGATTTTTTTTTTTTTTTTTTGATTAAAGGATGTCAGACACAGTGATGCCATCAGATCCACCCACTGGATTTTATTTGGTTAAAAACCAACCAAAATTTGTTCGGTGTATGGCCAGCTTAAGCTATTTTTCAGTTTAGCTGTCTGTGTACTGTCCAATGATAATATGAAATAAAAGAGTGAGAATAAGGCACTTTCCTTATTTAAAAATGTTCATACCTTCAGAATGAGGTTGAAACAGCATATAAATAAATAGATTTCAGACCATAAAACTGATGTGTGTGTGTGTATTAGAGGTCGACCGATATATCGGCCGGCCGATATATCGGCCGATATTTGGTGTTTTTTACTTAATCGGCATCGGCCGATTGTGCTGATAAAAAAGCCGATATAGCTTCAGCGCGACTTGCAAAAGACTTCTGTAATAGAAGTCAGTGCAGTTGTCTGTGTGAAGCGACTTCTCCCCCTCTCTGGGCAGCCTGCCAAATCTGATAAAAAGAACCTGAAGGATACAATGTTTACACTTCTGAATGAACTAAATTCCGTGTGTAGAAGTTCTCAGTTTAACCATTTAAAGACTAAATCTTTTCTGACATTTGTTGCTTACAAGTAAAAATCCTGTATTTTCTGCTAGAAAATCACTTGGAACCCCCAAACATTATATATATTTTTTTTAGCAGAGACCCTAGGGAATAAAATAGCGGTTGTTGCAATATTTTATGTCACACGGTATTTGCGCAGCGGTCTTTCAAATGTAATTTAAAAAAAAAAAAAACACTAATAAATTAAAAAAAAAAACTAAGCAGTAAAGTTAGCCCATTTTTTTTCATCCAGAAGTTTTGATTACCTGTTTTTGTGTATTTAATATTTAAGAGAGGTTTTTTTTATATTTTTTTTATCTAAATTCTACATACAAGTGAACTGATTGGAGGTTTGTTTTGTTTAATAAATGTTTAAATGTAAAAAAATTTCCGTATCACTGAAGGTTGCTTTCACACTGGAGCGGGCATGCGTTGACGGTAAAAGACTGCTAGTTTTAGCGGCTCTTTACCGTCATTTTAGCGGCGCTATTCGGCTGCTAGCAGGTCGCTTATAACCCAGCTAGCGGCCGAGGAAGGGGTTAAATGCACCCCTGAAGCGCTGCTGCCGAAACGCTTTGCAGGCGATTCAACAGCGGTGCGCATTCATTTCAATGGGCAGGAGTGGTGGTATACACTGCTCCAAAGATGCTGCTTGCAGGACTTTTTTTAATATCCTGCCAGCACATCGCCTCAGTGTGAAAGCACTCGGGCTTTCACACTGAGACTGCAGGGGAGCCGTTTGACAGGCACTTTACAGGTGCTATTTTTAGCCCAAAAGCGCCTGAAAAACGCCCCATTGTGAAAGGGGTCTAACTGTTAGATTTTATGAGATGAAGGTAAAAAAAAAAAAAAATCGGCCTAATATATCGGCCCAAAAAAATCGGCATCACATATCGGCCATCGGCCACCGCGATTTGTAAATATCGGCATCGGCATCGGCCAGAGAAAAACCCATATCGGTCGACCTCTAGTGTGTATACAGTATCTCACAAAAGTGAGTACACCCCTCACATTTTTGTAAATATTTTATATCTTTTTATGTGACAACAATGTAAATTTAGTGAGCGTACAGCTTGTATAACAGTGTAAATTTGCCGTCCCCTCAAAATAACTCAACGCACAGCCAGTAATGTCTAAACAGCTGGCAACAAACGAGAGTACACCCCTAAGTGAAAATGTCCAAATTGGGCCAAAAGTGTAAATATTTTGTGTGGCCACCATTATTTTCCAGCACTGCCTTAACCCTCTTGGGCATGGAGTTCACCAGAGCTTCACAGGTTGCCACTGAAGTCCTCTTTCACTCCTTCATGACGACATCACAGAGCTGGTGGATGTTAGAGACTTTGCACTCCGCCACCTTCGATTTTGAAGATGCCCCACAGATGCTCAATAGGGTTTAGGTCTGGAGACATGCTTGACCAGCAAGGCAGTGGTCATCTTGGAGGTGTGTTTGGGGTCGTTATCATGTTGGAATACTGCCCTGCGGCCCAGTCTCCCGGGGGGGGGGGGGGGGGGAGATCATGCTCTGCTTCAGGATGTCACAGTACATGTTGGCATTCATAGTTCCCTCAATGAAGCTCCCCAGTGCCGGCAGCACTCATGCAGCCCCAGACCATGACACTCCCACCACCTGACTGTAGGCAAGACACACTTGTCTTTGTACTCCTCACCTGGTTGCCGCCACACACGCTTGACACCATCTGAACCAATTAAGTTTATCTTAGTCTCATCAGACCACAAGACATGGTTCCAGTAATCCATGTCCTTCTGCTGGCCATACACTATATGAGAAATCTGCCGATGTAATGACCGTTAAATTGTTCAGTGGACATAAATGAATGCGTTTTTTTTTTTTTTTTTTTTTTTTTTTTTTTTTTTTTTTAACATATACCTAGTGCAGACAGTTCAGATGGGAAACACATTAACCTTTTCAATCTATCGTTCATTCGGCAGAAAATTTCCAAACTCGTCCTTTGTGTTTTTTCAGCTCAAAAATGGTTATCAATTTTTGTGCCCATTAATTTGCTGAAAAACGAATGTCTAAATGACCGAATTTCTGCAGATTTTTTTCATATAGTGTATGGCCAGCATTAGTCTGCTTGTCTTCAGCAAACTGTTTTTGCGGGCTTTCTTGTGCATCTTCTTTAGAAGAGGCTTCCTTCTGGGACGACAGCCATGCAGACCAATTTGATGCAGTGTGCGGCATATGGTCTGAGCACTGACAGGCTGACCCCCCCCCCCTTCAACCTCTGCAGCAATGCTGGCAGCACTCATACGTCTATTTCCCAAAGACAACCCCTGGATATGACGCTGTCGACCATGGTGAGGCCTGTTTTGAGTAGAACCTGTCCTGTTATGCCGCTGTATGGTCTTGGCCACCATGCTGCAGCTCAGTTTCAGGGTCTTGGCAATCTTCTTATAGCCTAGGCCATCTTTATGTAGAGCAACATATATATATTTTTTTTTTTTCAGATCCTCTTTGCTATGAGGTGCCATGTTGAACTTTCAATGACCAGTATGAGAGAGTGAGAGCAATAACACCAAATTTACCACACCTGCTCCCTATTCACATCTGAGACCTAGTAACACTAAAGAGTCACATGACATCGTGAAGGGAAAATAGCTAATTGGGCCCAATTTGGACATTTTCAATTAGGGGTGTACTCACTTTTGTTGCCAGTGGTTTAGACATTAATGGCTGTGTGTTGAGTTATTTTGAGGGGGACAGCAAATTTACACTGTTATACAAGCTGTACACTCACTACTTTACATTGTAGCAAAGCGTCATTTCTTCAATGTTGTCACAAGAAAAGATATAATAAAATATTTACAAAAATGTGAGGGGTGTACTCACTTTTGTGAGATACTGTATGTATATGAGATTTGTTTCATCTCTGTGTATCATCTGAGGCTATTCACTTCACTGGGTAAATATGAGAATTTACATCCACTTTAAGTTATGCAATGTGAATGTGAACATATAGCAGTTTTAAAGCAGGTGTAATCCCAGTTTGGCTGCAAAAGTAGAAATACACTTTCAAGTGTTTAAAGTTTTTAATTTTGCAGCTTACATTTTTACTCGCTGTTTTCTGAAAACTACACAACTGAAGTTTTCCTTTGCTCCTCAATGTTCAGGAAGGAGCTGGGGTCTTGGGGTCCATTCACACCAGGTGCAAAGTGGGAAATCCTGCAGGATCGTACATTTTCCTGCACCACACAAAAATGAGCTGCCCTTCTGTAAAATGCGTGCAGATACATTTCATAACAGCACCCCTTTGTTTTTTGTATGGAATGATTTTCGAAAGCATGCCGTCACCACTTTTTGTGTGCGTTTTTTCGCATGTAGGACAGACATTGAAATGAATAGGCTTCCCTATTCGTGCACGATCGCACCTCCTGGCCTTAATGTTTCCATAGTTAACCCTTTCTATACTGTGCTGACTGATCTCATTATCAGTTGTAAACTACATTTGGGCACTGTCTGTCCCAGAAAAGAATCTTAAAGATCTTCTGCATTGTATGTTGTTGAGGGGAAAAGGTAAGGCATATTTAAAACCTATATTTTTAGGTATGCTGTGTGAATGGGAGCAGAAAACAAATTTATAATGGGGTTTTCCCAAGCTTATATTTATTTTTAAATCCTGACTCGATTTGCGAGCATTGTCTCGCAAGATAAGCAGGATTCAAGTCGCTGGGGTGTGCAGTACCACATGTGGCCCGAGGTGCGAGGGCGCTGGAGACGCTCAGACACTCCATTGCCACCCCCGCACCTCTGGCCACATGCGGTACTGCATACACCGGCGCCCCTGCACCTCTGGCCACTTACAGTACTGCATACACCAGCAGTCACTGTAGAACGAATTATCTGAGTTTCCATTGATTCCTATGGGGAAACTCGCCTTAATATAGTAGTGCTTTGGATTAAAAGCATGCTCTTGGAACTAATTATGCTCGTAATCCAAGGCACTACTGTACATGATTGGATGATATAATCAGCAGAGCTTCCCCTAATTTCAGATCTTGCAGTGCACTTGTAGTGCAGAGTCAGTTTGCCTTTTGTAAATAAACCCCATTGTGTATGTTTGATGTGTGTTGCTATTTATTTTGAATAACACCCAATCGTACATACGCAACGCACTTGCACTGCAGTGCACTACTACATAAGTCACTGATGTGTTGAAAGAAAAAAAAGAAGCAAATTCTCCTTCGTTGGGGCACAGAATAAATGGGCTATTGTAACGCAGTGTGCCACAATACACCAATTAAAGCATTTCCACAGCACAAGATAGTGTGAACGGGCTCTGAGTGAACTTTGGAAGAGGCTGCACACTCAAAAATCAACAGATATATTCTGACATGGGATCTGAAGTTGCTAATTAAAGAGAAGCAAACAAACTTTCAAAATACAGTACAATTTTTAAAATCTCAAGTTAATATGATTTGATGTAAATATGATGCATCTCCTCTTGGTGACTCTCCCTGTGCCTAAATCTCAGGACTACTCGCATGCTGTAGCCTGCACTAAGAGGGTCCACCTTCCCTGCTGATGAATTTAAATTATATTTATATCTTGCAAATGGTAGAATTGTGGGAATACCAAAAGGTGGGCTGGAGCAGAACCGGAACTGTGAAAAAACATTCAACTAATTGACTCCCAGAAAGATTTAAGAAAACATCAGATTACTGAGCTCTTCTAAATTTATACTACACAGAAATATTGGGTCTGTTATTTCTGAGCTTAAAGTGGTTGTAAACCTCAAACATGAAATATGAACAAAGCATATCCTTCTATAGTGTGTGCCTGTCTCAATCCAGAGCACTAAGAGTAATTTCTGCCTCTGCTATCAGCATGAATCACTTTTGAGGGAACAGTCTGACAGCCTCAGCTCTGATCCTGTGGGGGGGTCCACTGCCCCCACCTATAACTGGCCATTGCAGCAAGCAGCATAGGAAGGCAACATATGATATAAACAAGGCCAAGGATAAATCCAAGGAAAACTCCAAGCTCACTTACCAACCAGCCCGCGGACAACCAAATTAACTTGTCTAACAGTTTGCGTTAAAAATAGGGGTTTAGTCTGCACACATTTGCAAATGTATTCGTAAGCTACAGAGCCCCGCCAAGGCACCCTGGTATCTGTAGTCCTATCACTAACTGGTGAGTGACTCCACGGTGGATGCATATGCATTTAAGAAGGGGTGGGCTCCCTTCAGTCCATCTGCCCTCCGTCTATCAGAATGCATGTGCTTCCGAGTCACTCACCGGTTAGTGATAGGACTACAGATACCAGGGTGCCTTGGCGGGGCTCTGTAGCTTATGAATGTATTTGCAAATGTGCGCAGACTAAACCCGTGTTTTTAACGCAAACTGTTAGACAGATTAATTTGGTTGTCCGCGGGCTAGTCGTTAAGTAAGCTTGGAGTTTTCCTTGGATTTATCCTTGGCCTTGTTTAAATCATAGTAACCAAGAAGCTAGTATCTTCAGGACAAGTTAGCATGATAGCATGTGTAAGTTAAGACCAATCTTCAGTCATAGTAACAGCCAAGAATGCAGTGCAGGCATGATTTCTGTTTTTATATGGTGTGGTGTTGTGTGTGGTGTGGTTTTTTTTTTTTTTTTTTTATGTTGTATATCAAATCTGTAACTTTTAGTTGCTATTGTACAAATGATTACATTAAACTGTTAAATCATTCCCTCGTTCCCCAGAATGATGGTTTTGAATATGTCAGTTTATAATGGCATAATGGAAGACCTTGATCATATTATTGAAATACAAAATATATACTATGGTATAAATCTAATGAATGTTTGAGTGTTTTATATTTACTTTATTTTTCAGAATACCTGCAAAAACTTACATGATAATAGCATTCCTCACTGTGGGTACAATGGGCCTTTCAAATACTTCTCTTGGGTATTTGAACTATCCTACTCAGGTTATTTTCAAATGTTGTAAGCTGATCCCTGTCATGATTGGAGGAATAT
Organism: Aquarana catesbeiana; assembly: GCF_042186555.1. Lineage (NCBI taxonomy): Eukaryota > Metazoa > Chordata > Amphibia > Anura > Ranidae > Aquarana > Aquarana catesbeiana. The sequence goes on along the minus strand of NC_133328.1, from coordinate 383,644,577 downwards.
TTATTCAAGGTTGGTATCCAGCTTTGTTTAAAAATCGTGTGTGTGTGTGTGTGTGTGTGTGTGTGTGTGTGTATGTGATACAGTGCCTTGAAAAAGTATTCATACCCCTTGAAATGTTCCACATTTTGACATGTTACATCCAAAAATGTAAATGTGCATTATAATTGGGATTTTATGTGATAGACCATCACAAAGTGGCACATTATTGTGAAGTGGAAGGGAAATTATAAACGTTTTTCAACATCCTTTTACAAATATGTGAAAAGTGCAGTGTGCATTTGTATTCCGCCCCCCGAGTCAATACTTTGTAGAACCATCTTTAGCTGCAATTACAGCTGCAAGTCTTTTTGGGTATGTCTCTGCCAGCTTTGCACATCTAGTAGGGATTGACCGATTATCGATGTGGCCAGCATTCACTTTTTTAGAAGTATCGGTCAAAAAACTGATCGATATTGCTTCAAAGGGTTTTACCGAGTAATGCATGCAGCTGCATGCATCACCCCGGTACCGGCCTTTAGAGCAGACAGTCGACTTTATTGTAACAACCATCGATGCAGCTCAGCAGCTGCTCGACTGTTATTACAAACAGCGGGAGAGGATGTATTCCCCCTCCCACAGCCTTCTGCTGCTCGCCCAGGCTTTCCCGTCCCACCAGTAGGCCCGGGCAACCAGCTGGCACATCCGCCGGCTGGCCGAAGACCCAAGCAAAGCCAATGCTTTGTTTGGGTCTCGGATCTAGTAATCCGGAAGCGATGTTATGACATCACTTCCCGGATTACTGGCATCTTAAAGGCGCCAGTTTTAAAAAATAAAGTATTCAAAAATGCTCATCTTGACGTTTTGAATACTTTGAAGGTTTGGGGTCTTATAGACCCCCCCGATCCCTCCATAAAGAGTACCTGTCACTACCTATTACTGTCACAGGGATGTTTACATCCCTTGTGACAGCAATAACAGTGATAAAAAAAAATGTAAAATGACAGTTTAAAAAAAAAATGTTTTTTTTAAATGTACAAAATATCGGCAGGAGAGGTGGCCGAATAATGGGTATCGTATCGGCACCTAAAAAACTATATCAGTCGATCCCTAACATCTAGAGTGAAATGTTTGCCCATTCTTTGCAAAATAGCCCAAGCTCTGTCACACCTGCGGGTGTTGATTTGGTGGAAATGCTGCCACCTGTTTTTCTCTTATCTTCCAGGACAGCCTCTGAGACATAGGGCTCCTCCCTCCGGGACAGGAAACGCATTCACCCAAATGGTTAAAAGGAGGTCCTCCAGGCCTTCCCCTTCAGTTTTTGTGTTTCCTGCCGGACGGGAAGGAAGCATGTGAGGAACCTGGGGAGCTCTATGTCCCAGGACTGTCCTGGATGAGCTTCTGGCGTACCTTCTCCTCTGCCCAAAGCACCCCTCTGTCTAAAAAGCAGTGAAGAGAGGGCTGCTAGCATACTGCTGCCTAAAGACTCGGGGAGAGTCGGACCCCTGAAGAGTGGCGGGTCCCTACCTCAAGTTCGCTGCACACATCCTACCCTCTGCCTCCCTGAGGCTCTCCAGTGGGCGGAGCCCTGCACTGCAGATGCAACGCTCGTTACAGGCAGCGTCCATCGCAGGGGTGCATGTTACCTGACTCTTCCGGGTATACGTGCGTGCGTCGGAGGAGGGGCGTCTGCGTTCCAACGAACCGAAGTGACACGGCTTCTGGCGGAGCCGCGTCACCAGGGGGCGCCGTGAGACAAAGGTTCTGCTCTCCATGTGCAGCGTGTGGCTTGTTGGGCGTCCGGAGCCCGTGTGGATCCAGCAGAGGCTGTGACTACACTGAGGAGCCATGGAGAGCACTGCAGCAGTTCAGGCAGTCGACTCCCAGTTCTTCTGGAACCGGCACCTCTCAGCTAAGCGTGGTGAGGGCAGACCATGGCTTACTCTGGGAGGGGGTTAGGGTCCTTGTGGCCAGTGTCCTTCCCTGGGTGGGGAACCACAGGTGAAGGGCTGGGCACTTCTCTCCTTCCCCCAGAGTACAGTGGTGGTGGGGGTTGGGACAGGCTCTCATGGGATGTTTTCTGTCTCTTCTTTTGTTTGCAGAATCAGAGAGGAGTCGGTACAACTTTCTAAGCATGACCTTATGTATCAGGGGGTCTCTGCACAGAATTTCAGAGTTTTTCCCGTGCACAAATTTCTAGTAGAAGCGATCTTGCTGGAGTGGGAGCACCCTGAGAGAAGACCGTTCTTCTCGGTTAGTCTTAAGCGTTGATTTCCCTTTGAAAAGGACACGGCCCATCCTTGGAACAAGGTTCCAAAACTGGATGCACCGCTGGCGAAGGTTTCCAAAAAGACTGATTTGGCCTTCGATGACCTGGGATCCCTTAAGGACCCCATGGACAAAAGGGGTGATGTGCTGCTAAAGAGGGCTTGGGATGCCTCCTCTATTGGGCTTAAACTAGCCCTTGCAGCTACCTGTGTTGCTAGAAATTTAGAGTGCTGGTTAACCCAGTTGCAGTCTCACATTTCTGCATGCAGGTCCCGACATCAGCTGCTAAAATCTTTTCCTTTATTATTTAAAGCAGTTGGGTTCTTAACTGACCCTTCTGCGGTATCTGTAAAACTAGCAGCCAGGTCTACAGCTTTGGTGAATTCCGCAAGAAGGGCCGTATGATTGAAAGCTTGGTCGGGGGATGCAGCATCAAAGCTCAGGCTTTGTGGATTGCCTTTCTCAGGCGATCACCTCTTTGGACCTAGGCTTCAGGAGGCCTTGGAGCGTACCCAGGACAAGAAAAAGGCTTTCCCAGAGAAAAAGAAGAAACCTGAGGGTAGATGTCTTTTTCGAGGTTTCAGGCAACAAACCCAACAGGAGAGAGAGGGTCGTCCTAAAAAACACTGGATGGGTCACAAGGGACGTGGCAGAGGAGGAATAATATTCAATCCTCCTCAAACAACCCCAAAGCCCCAATGACTCTTGTGTTCCGGTGGGAGGGAGGTTGGGAGACTTCCTCCCGCAATGGACCAACGCAACTTCAAGCCCGTTTTTTATATTAAACATAATAGAAAACGGCTACAAGTTGGAGTTCAATGCCATTCCTGCACCGATCTTTCTTTTTAGTAACCCTGTTACCAAGAGACCGGTAGAAAGCAGGGGCTCTGAGTTTGCTGTTGGAGAGTTGTTGGATCAACAGGTCATCAGCCGAGTACCTCAGGCGGAACACGGACAGGGGGTATACTCCCATGTGTTCGTAGTCCGAAAACTATCAGGCAAGTTCAGGTTGATTCTAAATCTCCGGCCCCTGAACAAGTTTATCAGATACAAGCGTTTCAGGATGGAGTCTATCTTCACGGTAACAAATCTCCTGTTTCCCGATTGCTATATGGCAACTATTGACCTCAGGGACGCATATTTGCATGTGCCGATACATCGGGAATTCCAGAAATTTCTCAGACTGGCAGTCAGGATGAATTCGGAAGTTTTCCAATTCAGGGCACTTCCGTTTGGACTGGCTTCCTCTCCAAGGATCTTCACGAAGGTCCTGGCAGACGCCCTAGCCCCGCTGCGTGTCAGGGCCATTACAGTGATCCCCTATCTGGACAATCTTCTGTTTGTTGCCCAGTCTTACTAGCAGCTAGAAGAAAATCTACAGGAGGCACAATGTTTCCTGTGTACTCTTGGTTGGTTGATTAATCAGGACAAGTCTCAGCTGATCCCAACCCAGGAAGTACTATACCTGGGATGCATCATTTTTTCAGTAGAAAGGAAGGTCTTCCTCCCATCAGAAAAGATAGAGAAATTAGGTCTAGGAGCAGCGCAGCTTCAGACCAACCAGGAAGCCCAGGTCAGAGATGTCATGAGAGTGATAGGTTTAATGACATCCTGTTTTACAGCAGTCCCTTGAGCAAGGTTCCACCAGCGCCCGTTACAGGCTCTCCTGTAGTGCTGGGATGGCAGCCAGCAGGGTTTGGATCAACCTATGCCTATTTCCACCAGAGTCAAAAGGACACTGTGGTGGTGGCGAACCAATCACAAGCTGGACAGGGGTCTGTTGTGGTCCAGACCAGAAGCCCTAGTGGTAACAACAGACGCCAGCTCTTTTGGCTGGGGTGCACACCTGGAAAGGGATCTGGCTCAAGGGTCCTGGTCTCAGGTGGAAGCCAGACGGACCTCAAATCAGAGGGAGCTACTGGCAGTCCAAAGGGTGCTAGAAGCCTTCCAGCAAAGGATAAAGGGACGGCATCTTCAAGTAAGGTCAGACAAACAAATTTGGCTTCTCTCTCAGCAGTACACTTAAAGGGGACTCTAAACTCTCTGGTGGACTTTCTCAGTCGTCAGCGAGTGAAGCAGGGTGAATGGTCACTCAACCAGGAAGTGTTTGAGCAGGTTGTGAAGGCCGGGGGCATACCAGAGGTGGATCTGTTCGCCTCAGAAAACAACAAGAAAGTTGCTCAGTAATTCTTCCTGCACTCGCTGGAACAAGCCAGGGAGATGGATGCCTTCGCCAATGCTTGGCACTTCCATCTCTGCTATGCCTCCTCCCCCCCCCCCCCCCCCCCCCTTGTAAGGCTAATTGCGGCGGTCCTTCAAAAATTTCTGACCCAGGAAACGGATCTCATTTCGATAGCCCCTTTTTGGCCAAGGAGGGCCTGGTTTGCAGTCCTAAAGAGATTGGTCATATATCCTCCGATTCCTCTGCCAATGAGGGAGGATTTGGTCACTTAGGGTCCTATCCGGCATCCTCAGATAGAGAGCCTCAAGCTTACAGCATGGTATCTGAGGAACAGCTGTTAAGGGCTTAAGGGTTTTCAGAAAGAGTCATTAAGACTCTCTTAGAATGCCGTAAACCAGTAACCAGGGCTATCTACGTCAAGGTCTGGAAGAGGTTCAATTCCTGGTTAGCGGAACAGGGGCAGGAAGAACCAGGAATTCCAGCAGGAGTGGAATTACGTCTTTCTATTAGCACCCTGAAGGTACAGGCTGCCGACTTGAGCATTTTTCTCCAGGTCTCCCTGCAGCAGGATCCTTTTGTAAAAAATTTCTTTAAGGCTCTCTCCAGGTCCAGGCCAGTGAAGGTCAGAGCCTGTCCCTCCTGGGATCTGTCCTTGGTCCTCAGCGCACTTACAAAGAGTCCCTTCGAACCTCTGGAAAAATATGACATTAAGTGGGTGGTGCTAAAGACAGCCTTTTTAATTGCAATCACCTCTGCCAGAAGAGTGAGTGAGTTGCAGGCGCTCGATTAGAGAGCCATTTTTTTTAAATTTTGGAGGATAGGGTTGTGCTCAAAACAGATCCTAGTTTACTCCCCAAAGTTTCTTCTACTTTTCATAGAACTGAGGCCATTATCCTGCCAACACTTTACTCCTCCTCAGAGGTCGATGAGGAAGGAGAATTCCGTTTAGTTGATGTCAGGCGTAGCCTTTTAGTTTATTTAGATATCAGCAAAGACTTCAGGAAAAAAGAATCTTTGTTTTTGAATTTTGCGGGATCACGCAGAGGATTTAAAGCATCAAAATCCACCATCGCCAGATGGATAAGGATGACAGTTTTAGAGGCATACAGGTTGGCTGGGAGGCAAGCACCTCTAGTTAAGGCACATTCAACTAGGGCGGTTTCAACTTCGTGGGCAGAGAGCCGGTGCCACCCCGGAGAGCAGCGACGTGGTCCAGCTACTTCACGTTCGCAAAGCATTACCGATTGGACCTGATGGCTGATAAAGAACAGGCATTTGGGCGAAAGGTCCTCCTGGCAGTGGTCCCGCCCTAACAGTAAGTTTCTTGCTTATCTCAGAGGCTGTCCTGGAAGACGATAAGAGAAAACCGGAGTTAGACTTACCGGTAACTCTCTTTCTAGGAGTCTTACAGGACAGCCTGGTTTCCCACCCAGAGTTTTATATCTGGTGCAAAGGGGAAATACTAATGTTATGCCAGTGTGTTATGTCTTTCAGAGCCTTCTGGCAGTTCTTGTGGAAACTGTAGGGGAAGGCCTGGAGGACCTCCTTTTAACCATTTGGGTGAATGTGTTTCCTGTCCCAGAGGGAGGAGCCCTATGTCTCAGAGGCTGTCCTGGAAGACGCCTAGAAAAAGAGTTACCGGTAAATCTAACTCCGTTTTTTTGGGTGCTGTGTGAGTGCAGATAAGCTACTTCTGCACCTTGATGTTAGTTACTCTGGTGGCATGCAGTGTAATTTTTGGGAGAGGCGGGGCTTCCGTGCAATGGTTGCAGCCTGTCTGGTTGCTTGATTCTTCAGTGATGTGCACATTATGCTTGGCATATTAGGGTGTGCGGTGATGTGACAGTGAGAGGCCCTATCACTGTGAGAATATAAGGAAATGTGACACAGAATTTGCATTTAGGGTTAATGCGAAGTTCCAGACTATTGTTTCTGAGCAGAGAATACTGTGTATATTATAAACTCAGATGTGAGGATAGCTCAGAGCTCGCAGTTGGAGACCGCTCCCAGTGTAGGAGACTGAAGGTCTCATCCAGGGGTCCGAGATGCCCCAGCCAGAAGCCAAGAGACAGAGGGTCTCCCAAAGGGGTCAGCCCCAGCTAGCAGCCAGGAGACAGAAGCTGCTCGGCATTTTCATTGGTTGGATTTTGTGCAAAGGAAACCCCTGTGTGGGCAACTAATGTGAATGGGAACTTTTTGCTTATTAAAAGTGGGCTGCCGTGCCCTAAAATACAGCTTTGGACTGGCACAACGTATTGTAAGCATCGCCTACCTCTTCAGTTTATTCTCCCCAATGCCACACCACATACTTATTTTGCAGCCAGTCTATGTCTATCTCCTGTATTTAAGACTAAAGTCTCTAAGACAAAAACAGAACTTCTTCCTGTTTTAAAAGAGAATGTGCGTCTTCTAAAATGTACTTGAAAAGGTCTTAGAATAGTCCGCTATATCAAGCCTGTATCTTCTTTTGGTTAAGGAAAACTCTTCAACTGTTTGTAACAACAATATTTTTGCTTCTTTTAAGAAAAAATGATCTGCCACCTTCCATACTTTTCATTCTATGCTGACTAGTGTACCTGCCCCCCCAAACCTCTGGGCATAACAGGATTATGTAATTGTCCCAGTATTCTGCCACTGCGTCAGGGAGGTTTAAGGGATAGATGAGTAGGATCCAAGTCTGCAGATGAGGAAGATGGACAATGGGGACCAGAGAGCTTGAAAATACAAGGTGTCACTTGCAGATGAAGTTGAGCTTCTGAAAGCTATTTATTCCACTTAAAAAAAAAAAAAACAGGCATAAAGAGTTCAGTTAAAGCTTCACATTCACATATGAGTGGTTGGGCAAATTGAAGAAAACTATTTTTCCTGTACATAGTCATATTTTATTTTATTTTTTATCACCTGCGCAGTCCTGCGTTGCCTGCAACTCAGGTCAACAGAGGAGATTACCTGAACGTGATTCTGTGCAGGTGGGACCAGCAGCAAAGTTCTGCTCAGCCTAGAATGTGGAAAGTGCTATAACGTGTAGCAACCAATCCATTTTTCTAAGCATCCATAATTTGTTTGCTGGTTGGTTGTCATCTCTAGCTGCACTCTGAATTTATTGGTAGAATGTATGTATGTATGTATGTATGTATAGCAGAAAGGTTTACTAAACAAATGTTACTTGTTTTTGTATCTACAGGAAAGAGGTATAATGCTGCAGATGTAAGTGCAGCTGTATGCATGAGTTTTGGCCTCATATGGTTCACACTGGCTGATAGCACAGTTGCTCCAAACTTTAATTTAACAGGTAAGATGTTAAATTATTATGAGTCTAGCAGATTATTTCTGTGGGTTCTTTAGCTGTTGCTGAATTACCTTTCTGGTTTTACCTATCTACATATTTTGAAGGCCTATACAGTACATGTGGTCCACAAACTACATTTGAAACCAAGGTATACCTATATCTCAACCTGAATAGCATTTTACCGCTAATGTGTTACATCAGTTTCACATTAATGGTTAGTGTACACAGGCAATATAGATTAGACTAAGGTCATTTTTAGCGTACATGGTTTCATAAATCCATATAAAAATTCAGGAATTGCATTGCAAATCCGTCAATGCCCACGTAAGTTGCCATTTTTCTTACAATATTTGGATCTTGCATAAGACTGACATGGTACAGAGGAGTTTGCACATTACAATGAATTGGCATGTTACTTAACCCCCTACAACTCCCTTTTTAACGGCTTCACCTCCGGCCATAGCACATTAACAGCCGGATGGGAGCAGCGCTGATACAGGTGGACTTACCGGTACGTTTGTCCTGCATCACCCGCTTGTGCGATTGTTGTACCAGGCCGCTATTGGTGACCATGATATCATGTGATCGTTGTGACCAATTACAGTGAGCACATGAATAGTAGTAAACAATGATGTAATTGTTTACTATTGTGTGAGCTCTGATTAGTCACAGCGGTTACATGGTACAGGGCTGTTGTGATTTGCCCCGGTACCATGTAATCCCTGGGGCTAGTCACAGTATTACACAAGGTTTCATGAATGAAACCTTTACACAGTCTTTTACCAATTGCTTATTGCAGTGATCATCATTGTAATTGGCAATCTCAATGTAAAAAAAAAAAAATAATTTTACAACCGAGAAAAGAAAAACATCTTTTAATTTTCGTTTTTGTTTATATAGTAAAAAATTTCTTTTAAAAAACAGTGATTAAATACTACCAAAAGAAAGCTCTATCTGTCTCAAAAAATGCAAAAAATTTCATTTGGGTACAGTGTTGCATAACTGAGTAATTGTCATTCAAAGTATGACCGTGCTAAAAAATGGCCTGGACTGGAAGCGAGTGAAAGTGTTGGACTTGAGGTGGTTAAACTTGTGGGTCCTTGTCACTCAAACTGATCTTCATAGCCACATACCTACAGAAAACATGTCTTTAACAATGCACTTTACAAAGTTTTAGATTACAAGAGACTGCTGCATCTTACAAGATTGGCAAGTTACCAGAAAGGAGAACCCATTACAAGGGTTATTTTAGGTTTTCAGGGACTGGTGCAGAATAGAGAGGTTTATTAAATAATTGACATGTACAATACTATAGACTGCCGCACATTATGCTTACTGCAGATACACTGCTGAGCATGCATACTGCAGGTAGAAAGAGACCCGTGTCACTGGATTGGTGTTACTGCTTCTGTAATGTAAGGAGTTCTTCAGCACAGCATACACTAATATATTCAGAGCAAATTTACAAGTGGTGACAGTTGGCATATTTTATTCATTGTGCCTGTACTGCAAATTAAATCCAACTTCTAGCCTAAAGTTTGCAGTATTATACTTGCGTACACGTGGGGCCACTGATAGGGCAGTACAACCAGCCTTGTTGTAGCGGGCCCGGCCAGCAGGGGGGGCCCGAGGAGCTTTGTGGTTAACTTCTACATATATATATATATATATATATATATAATATAAATTTTATGTATGTAATTTCCTGTGCCCAGGAGGCGAGAGCAGAAGAGGGACCTTTTTTCCATTTTCGGCGCAGGCATAAAATCCCTGGCTTCATGCTGCCCTACACCAATGTACCTGCACAAACTAAAGTCCCAGCCGCTCACTGTATGCTTTCCCCAGCGGATGGATTTTACTGTAATGCGGTTCCCCTCTCTCAGTAAGTGCCGCGCTGCAGCCTGAGGGAGAGACTGATCACTGAGGTGGCGACACCACAGCAAGAGTAATCCCGACAGCGGTGGTGCACAGGCAAGCAGGGCAGTCCCCTGCATACACACACTGACAGGTCACACAGGCTTTTGCAGAATGTGCAGTCCCCAGACTCCCCATTGTGTGCTCATGGTCATCATCATTATGATAATCACAGCACAGCAGATGCTGTATGGCTCTGTCAGTGTCACATGCTGTTGGGTGCTGACTTTCTTGAAATTATGGCTGTAATGTGTGTTACAGACTATAACACAGCACAGCCGTAACAAAGTCAGCACCCAACAGCATGTTACATTGACAGAGCCATAGAGCACCTGCTGTGCTGTGATCATCATAATGATGACCATGAGCACATAGTGAGATGCTACTTTACACATGTGATGGGGAGGGACAGTAAAAACACACAGCCAAGCTGCATGTTTACCACCCCCCCCAAACGACTCCCCTTTGATAACCTTTCACAACCTTTCACCCAAGCTTTGCAATTAGGTCCCCCCCTGTAAGTTTTTCATGTGGACCTCATTGAAAGCTCCATGTAGGTTCACAGGAGCCCAGATATGAATTGACTTGTGTGCATTTAAATCCGCCTACCTCCATGTCCATTCAGGTCAAAACAAGTCTGTGGAGTATGCAGACACAAACTGAATTGGCACAGATATCAAAACACTGACATCTCTCCTATTCAGCTCCAGTTATGATTGGTGGGGTACTGTAAATGTTACACCTGCCACCAGTGACAATGTGGGGTCAGGGGCGGAGCTGTGGGCGGGGTCAAGGGGGCCCCGTCAGGTAGGCTGTATGGGGCCCCATGATTTCTAACAGTGGCCCTGCGTACACCCCAAGGTCCCAATAATTGTTTTTTTTGTCTTGGCCATCTTGTATCCAGTACACAATTGTGCTTAGTGCAGGACGTCTAGATGCCCAATGTTGCTGTTCTGACAATATAGGCATAGACTATATTTTATTTACTTGTGGAACCCTCTAGGTTGGAACTTTAGGGAATGTCAGGAATACTAGCAGTTTACTACATTTATGTGGTTGTAAAGTTAGAAGTTTTGTTTTTTTTTTTTTTTTACCTTTTAATGCATTCTATGAGTTAAGATAAAAAACCTTCTGTGTGCAGCAGCCCCCTTGAGCCCTATCTCTGTCCAGTGATGTGCACAAGTGCCTCAGCCTTCCGGGACAGTCTCTCCTGACTGGTAAAGATACAGCAGTGGCGCCGTTGCCTCCTGTTGCTGTCATTTAAAGTCAGTTAGCCAATGAGGGGGGGGGGGGGGCGAGCCACGGCTTCCTGTCTGAATGGACACACAGAGCAGGGCCTCGGGTGCCCCCATAGTAAGCTGCTTGCTGTGGGGGCAGTCAGCAGAAGGGAGCAACCAGGAGCACCAAAGAGGAACCGGAGAAGAGAAGGATCTGGGCTGCTCTGTGCAAAGCCACTACAAAGAGCAGGTAAGTATGACATGTTTGTTATCTTTAACACACTTTAGTCAAAGGTGATAGAAAAAACAGGCTCAATCAGGAAATTTCTGGAAACAGACCAATATAACAACATAAAACAATTACTAAAATACTGCATGCAGAGTTTATATTTGACCTACATATTGTTGCTTAGACCATCCAATTAAATCTTGTAGTGCTGCACTTAAAAGTCTGTTTCTACGTATTGCTGCACTGAATTGTTAATATACTGTAGTTACATAGTTAATCTAGTTGAAAAAAAAGTCCATCCAGTTCGACCAACAGAGAGGAAAAAAAGAAAACGAAGCAGACACAAATAGAAAACCTCCATATACATATTCCCCTTTTTCACAGCTCTTGCTTTAAGGCTCCATGCACACTAGGGTTTTTTAAGCTACAAAAGCGCTGGATTAAAAAAAAAAAAAAAAAAAAAAAAAAATCTGGTAATAGCTTTTTGTAGCAGCATTTTAGCATTTTATGAGCATTTAGGAGTGTTTTTGCAGTTCCTTTTTTAAAGCATAAAAAAAGAGAAGGGGAGCTAAAAAAAAAAAAAACGCTCAGGAAACATATACTGTGTGTGTGTGTATATATATATATATATATATATATATATATATATATATATATATATATATATATATATATATATATATATATATATATATATATATATATATATATATATATATATATATATATATATATATATATATATATATATATATTTAAAAAATTTTTTTTTTTTTTTTTTTTTATTCTCTTAGATGCTGAAGCTCAAAAAATCACTAGTAGCCTAAAGTAGTGTGCAAGGACACATAGGCTAACACTATTTTGCTTCTAGGAGCAGAAAAAAATGCTAATGACTGCTTTTAGGAGCTTTAAAAAGAGTGTGCATGGAGCCTAAAGAAGCCTTTCCGTATGTGGAGGTTAAATCTCTTTTCCTCCAGATGCTCTGTGATGACCTTAAAGTGAATAACTCAACACCAAGTTCACTATATGGACCATCTATGCATTTTATACATGTTGATCATGTTCCCCTTACTCTCCTTTTCTCAAGAGAGAATAAATTCAGTTCGGCTAATCTTTTCTCATAGCAGAGCTCCTCCATGCCTCTTATCGGTTTGGTTGCCCTTCTCCAGTTTCCCAATCTCCTTTTTGAGAACTGGTGCCCAAAACTGAGCTGGATATTCCAAATGCGGTCTTACTAATGATTTGAAATATGATGAATTGTTCGTTATTGCACATCCAGGTTATAAAATAAATGCTTGGCCTTAATTGGAAATCTTTGGCATGCAAAAGTTGAGCAAGCAAAAAAAAAAAAAAAAAGTTTAAAACAAGTAAATAGTAAGGTATATTCTATCTATGTACTAATGCTAGCAGCATAAGAATTAAAAAAGGTAATGTAGACTGTATTAAGGGAGCTAGGAGGAGGATTTTTTTTTTTAATGTAAACATTAACCCCTTCCTGCCCATGCTATAACCAAAAGATGGGGCACACTCTGTGACCGCTGTGTCCTTTGGCCCTTTACTGTGATCAGCTATGTCCAATCAGGGAGGCCCTTACCATGTGATCAGCTGTGTCCAATAACAGTCATATGTAAACAGACTTGCCAGTTATCAGCATTTCTTTCCTCACATGCTATCTCTGTGTGAGGAAAGGAGAGCCGATGACCGGCAAGTCTGGCAAGGCACAGTAAGTACATTGTTTACACAGATAATCAGGGCATGGATCATTGGTTCCTTGACTATTAGTGCAGCCACATCAGTGAAGAAGAAAAATTACTTATTTGCAAAATTTTATAAACTAAAGAAGGAAAAAACATTTTTTTTCTTCATTTGTTTAGCAAAAAACACTATAGAATAAATACCACCAAACAAACAAAAAACACAGTCACTTCCAGCACTAATAGGTCTTCCAAGGTGTGGAGTAACAGATATCAAATAAAATGGTGGTGTGAAAGGTATATAATGGTATCCAAAACTGGGTGGATGCTGCCTTCCTCCAATGGGGTAATGCAAAAGGAACTACAAGAAAAACAGAAATGGAAGGCGCGCACACCTAGTGCATTACCAAACATAATTTAATAATAAAAATGTTTTATAGCTCTGAGGAAGGGGGTGCGCCCCCAAAACGTACTGGCTGTACCCCGTGTTCTGTGCATGTCCATGCATTGTTTTTATGGCCTTTTGTCAGTTGCATTTTGTGAGTACCCACTTTTATATAAAACATTTTTATTATTAAATTATGTTTGGTAATGCACTAGGTGTGCGTGCCTTCCATTTATGCTTTTCTTGTACCACCAAAAGAAAACTATCTGTTTAAAAACAAAAAAATTAAAAATTTCAATTGGGTACAGTGTTGCATGACTGCGCAATTGTCATTTAAAATGTGACAGTTAATTTAACCACTTAACCTCCAGAAGATTTACCCCCTTCATGACCAGGCCATTTTTTGCGATACGGCACTGCGCTACTTTAACTGACGAGCTGTACCCGAATAAAATTTCCTTCAAATAGAGCTTTCTTTTGGTGGCATTTTGATCACCTCTGCGTTTTTTATTTCTTGTGCTATAAACAAAAAAAGACCGACAATATATTAATTTCTGCTATGAAGCCTATCCAATAAAAAAAAAAAAAAAATGAAAACGAATTTCTTCATCAATTTAGGCCAATATGCATTCTGCTAGATATATTTTTGGTAAAAAAAAAATCCCAATAAGCGTACAGTGCCTTGCAAAAGCATTCACGCCCCCTTGGCTTTTTACCCATTTTGTTACATTACAGCCTTTAGTTCAATGTGTGTTGTTTTTTTTTTTTTTTTTTTTTTTTAATCTGAACTATATGTGATGGATCAGAGCACAATAGTCTAAGTTGGTGAAGTAAAATTAGAAAAATATATACAGTATCTCACAAAAGTGAGTACACCTCTCACATTTTTGTAAATATTTTATTATATCTTTTCATGTGACAACAATGAAGAAATTACACTTTGCTACAATGTAAAGTAGTGAGTGTACAGCTTGTATAACCGTGTAAATTTACTGTCCCCTCAAAATAACTCAACACACAGCCAATAATGTCTAAACCACTGGCAACAAAAGTGAGTACACCCCTAAGTGAAAATGTCCACATTGGGCCCAAAGTGTCAATATTTTGTGAGGCCACCATTATTTTCCAGCACTGCCTTAACCCGCTTGGGCATGGAGTTCACCAGAGCTTCCATGAGGACATCATGGAGCTGGTGGATGTTGGAGACCTTGTGCTCCTCCACCTTCCATTTGAGGATGCCCCACAGATGCTCAATAGGGTTTAGGTCTGGAGACATGCTTGGCCAGTCCATCATCTTTACCCTCATCTTCTTTGGAGGTGTGTTTGGGGTTGTTATCATGTTGGAATACTGCTCTGCGGCCCAGTCTCCGAAGGGAGGGGGATCATGCTCTGCTTCAGTTTATCACAGTACATGTGGGCATCCATGGTTCCCTCAATGAACTGTAGCTCCCCAGTGCCGGCAGCACTCATGCACCCCTAGACCATGACACTTCCACCACAATGCTTGACTGTAGGCAAGACACACTTGTCTTTGTACTCAACTGGTTGCCACCACACACACTTGACACCATCTGAATCAAATAAGTTTAGCTTGGTCTCATCAGACCACAGGACATGGTTCCAGTAATCCATGTCCTTAGTCTGCTTGTCGTCAGTAAACTGTTTGCGGGCTTTCTGGTACATCATCTTTAGAAGAGGCTTCCTTCTGGGACGACAGCAATGCAGGCCAATTTGGTGCAGTATGCGGCCTATGGTCTGAGCACTGACAGGATAACCTCCCACCCCTATAACCTCTGCAGCAATGCTGGCAGCAATTATATGTCTATTTCCCAAAGACAACCACTGGATGTGATGCTGAGCACGTGCACTCAACTTCTTTGGTCAACCATGGCGAGGCCTGTTCTGAGTGGAACCTGTCCTGTTAAACCGCTGTATGGTCTTGGCCACCGTGCTGCAGCTCAGTTTCAGGGTCTTGGCAATCTTCTTATAGCCTAGGCCATCTTTATGTAGAGCAACAATTCTTTTTTTCAGATCCTCAGAGTTCTTTGCCATGAGGTGCCATGTTGAACTTCCAATGACCAGTATGAGAGAGTGAGAACAATATCTCCAAATTTAACATACCTGTTCCCCATTCACACCTGAGACCTTGTAACACTAATGAGTCACATGACATCGGGGAGGGAAAATGGCTAATTGGGCCCAATTTGGACATTTTCACTTAGGGGTGTACTCACTTTTGTTGCCAGCAGTTTAGACATTAATGGCTGTGTGTTTAGTTATTTTGAGGGGGCAGCAAATTTACACTCACTACTTTACATTGTAGCAAAGTGTTGTTTCTTCAGTGTTGTTACATGAAAAGGTATAATAAAATATTTACAAAAATGTGAGGGGTGTACTCACTTTTGTGAGATACTGTACATAAAACTATTTTTCAGAAATAAAAAACTGATAATTGGCATGTGCGTATGTATTCACCTCCTTTGTTATGAAGCCCATAAAAAGCTCTGGTGCAACCAATTGCCTTCAGAAGTCACATAATTAGTGAAATGATGTCCACCTGTGTGCAATCTAAGTGTCACATGATCTGTCATTACATATACACACCTTTTTGAAAGGCCCCAGAGGTTGAAAACCTAAGCAAGAGGCACCACTAACCAAACACTGCCATGAAGACTAAGTAACACTTCCAAACAAGTCAGGGTTAGGTTATAAAAAAATATCCAAATCTTTGATGATCCCTAGGAGCACCATCAAATCTATCATAACCAAATGGAACGAACATGGCACAACAACAAACCTGCAAAAAGATGGCCACACTCCAAAACTCACGGACCGGGCAAGGAGGGCATTAATCCGAGAGGCAGCACAAAGATCTAAGGTAACCCTGGAGGAGCTGCTACAGATTGGCGTACCTGTACATAGGACGACAATAAGTCGTACGCTCCATAGAGTTGGGCTTTATGGCAGAGTGGCCAGAAGAAAGCCATTACTTTCAGCAAAAAACAAAATGGCACGTTTTGGAGTTTGCGAAAAGGCATGTGGGAGACTCCCAAAATGTATGGAGGAAGGTGCTCTGGTCTAATGAGACTAAAATGTAATTTTTTGCCATCAAAGAAAACGCTATGTCTTGCGCAAACCCAACACCTCATATCACCCAAAGAACACCATCCCCACAATGAAACATGGTGGTGGCAGCATCATGCTGTGGGGATATTTTTCAGCAGTCGGGACTAGCAAACTGGTCAGGGTTGAGGGAAAGATGGATGGTGCTAAATACAGGGATATTCTTGAACAAAACCTCTACCACTTGTAATTTGAGACTAGGATGGAGGTTCGCCGTCCAGCAGGACATTGACCCCAAATACACTGCTAAAGCAACACTTGAGTGGTTTAAGGAGAAACGTGTTGAAATGGCCTAGCCAAAGCTCAAACCTCAATCCAATAGAAAATCTGTGGTCAGACTTAGATTGCTGTTCACAAGCACAAACCATCCAACTTGAAGGAGCTGGAGCAGTTTTGCAAAAATCCCAGTGGTAAGATTTGGCAAGCTCATAGAGACTTATCCAAAGCGACTTGGAGCTGTGTTAGCCGCAAAGGGTGGCTCGACAAAGTATTGACTTTAGTGGGGCGAATAGTTATGCACATTGACTTTTTCTGTTATTTTGTCCTATTTGTTGTTATAAAAAAAACACATCTTCAAAGTTGTGGGCATGCTCTGTAAATTAAATGATGAAAATCCTCAAACAATCCATGTTAATTCCAGGTTGTGAGGGCAACAAAACATGAAAAATGCCAAGGGGGTGAATACTTTTGCAAGGCACTGTATATTGATGGGTTTGCACAAAAGTTATAGCATCTACAAACTATGGGATATTTCTATTTATTTTTATTCTTTTATTAGTAATGGTGGCAATCAGTGACTTATAGCAGGACTGCGACATTGTGGCTGACATTCTGACACTTTTTGGGGGAACAGTGACGCTAATACAGTGATCAGTTATAAAAAAAGTGCACTGTCCCTTGTACACATTGGCACTGGCTGGTAAGGGGTTAACATCAGGGGCATCATGTGCCTAGCAGTGTTTGTGTACTGTGGGAGGTGTTTTTTACTAGGGGAAGAGATGGAATTTATTACCTGCTTTGTAGGACACAAATTCCATCCCTTCCCTCCTGACAGAACGGTGATCTGCCTTGTTTACATAGACAGATCTCTGTTCTGCCGAACAATTGGCATGTGCCGTGCACCCGCCGATTGGTTTCTGCTGTGTGTAATCGCAGCAGAAGCGAGGCGACAGGAGCGAGGCAACAGGAGCGGCACATGCGCGTCCCCTACCCAAAAGTGTCAGATCATGTAAATATGTATGTGATCTTGTGCACAGGTGCTTCCCTGTAGGCAGTAAAACTGCTATAGGGTGGACCTTAGGTGGTTAATGGGGCCCCCTAACCCTATTTTTCTTGAGCCCCAATTTTAAATGTCCATTTTTCTTGGAGTAAAAATGTTCCTATTTTGAAAGCCACCAAAATGTTTCCCAATAAAACAGTTTAAATCAAGGGACCCCCAAAATAGCTTTTTACCCCAAAGTTGTGCTACCCAGGGTCTGATATACTAACATGTAACAATTGTGTTGCTGTTGTAGTAGAAATGTTAATTGAAGTAATGCATTTCTTTTTGTAATAAACATAGTAATACAGACAATGAAAGGGGGGAAAAGCTACAAAGAGGTACATTGTACAGTTTATTACCACATATTATTCTTTGTGAAGGCGGTATATTAGGTAACGTATGTTAAATGTGTATTGACACTAGCATATGCATGGGTAAATGTATAAACCAGCAAAAGTCTTGGAGGCATTGAGGCTTTCAGAAAACATGCTACTTTTCTCTATTTTATATTAACTTTCAAATGAAAAATTCTTAAGGATGCAGTTGCCTTAGGGGAGTAGTTTGGATGCTAGTTACTAAATGCCAAATTGACTTCACTTGACTTTTACTCATAAATTTCTCAGAAACATTGATACATAAACTAGTCTGATTTCAGCTGAAGCTCTACTTACATAATTTAATCAGATTCCTTTGAACATTGTGAGGGACAAATCTATTCAGATGACATTTTGCCTAAAGGAAGCTGAACTATTCAGCTAGTATAAACAAAGCATACTCTTCTGCTGTCTCGAACAAATATTCTTATCATAAACCTCTGTTGGTTGAGGGCTTCTGTTATTTATTCTATGCTGAAATTTAGACAAGGCTATGTATTTAGGCCCTGCAAATTATATCTGTTAAATGCAATGTTTCAAGTTGTAATGATATCAATTAGCATTTTACAGCATTTAAAGCCTAAGTATAGCTAAAATTAAAAACAGAAAAATCAGCACAAGGAGCATAACTTACAGTAAGTGGGATGTGTCCCTTGTGCTGATTACACTTTTTTTTGTTTTTGCTAAAACCCCCAAACATTATACAGTGTGTATATATGTATATGTGTGTGTGTGTGTATGTATGTATGTATGTATATGTGTGTGTGTGTATATATGTATGTATGTATATATATATATATATATATATATATATATATATTTAGCAGAGACCCTAGGGAATAAAATGGCAGTCATCGCAACCTTTTACGTCACACGGTAATTTGCGCAGCAATTTTTCTAACACAGTTTGTTTTTTTGTTTTTTTATCAAAAAAAAAAAATTAATGAATTAAAAAAACCCGTAAAGTTAGCCCAATTTTTATAATGTGAAAGATGTTACGCCGATTAACTAGATACCCAACATGTCACGCTTTAAAATTGCGCACACTTGTGGAATGGCACCAAACTTTGGTAATTTAAAATCTCCATAGGCGACACTTTAAAAATGTTTACAGGTTACCAGTTTAAAGTTACAAAAGAGGTCTCTCAGTCTAACGCTCATGGTGATGCCTCACATGTGTGATTTGAACGCCGTTTACATATATGGTTGCGACTTGCGTATGCATTCGCTTTCGTGTACGATGTCCTCTCTATGACCCCACATCTCTCCTTTAGGCTGGAAAGACCGAGATAAAAAATAAATAAATAAACGATGGTGGCCTTTCCAGTAGAGTCCCCCGGCAATGTTTACTTCCGCCGGGTGGACGTGACGTCGTAACGTCGCTCCTGGGCCTCTGAAGGTCATAGAGATGACTGGGGACCATCTGGCACAACGGAAATCTCTATGCTCAACTTCTTCCTTCTCCAGCTCGTCGATCCTACGGTAGAAGCACCGGAGGGCGGCAGGAGTGGGGGACGTCCCCTCCTGCTGCTTGTAAGAATGATCAAGCGAACTGCCACTATGATTGTTCCTATGGTGCAGGGAATCGTCTGCTGAAAAAGATGATATCTGAATGATGCCTGCAGCTGCAGGCATCATTCAGATATCCCCACTCAAAGTCCAGGACTTCATATGACGTCCTTGGGTGTGAAGTGGTTAATACTATGATCATCAGAAACAATAACAGTATTTTAAAAATGTAAACTTCCCAACCTACAAGCATAGTTTTAAACTGCTCAAATGGCTCAACTTGCCTATATTACTGCTAAAGGACCTAAACCTCTTTGGATCTCTATTGAAGCTCTCTCCTGCTGTCCATTTGCAATCTGATCATTGCCCACCTTATCACAATCTGGGATAGGGCACGCCATAAATCCTCATCTCCGCATACACCGTTGGCCCCTATTTTTTGCAATCCAGAGTTCCCACCTGGGTTGGTACCTGCATCATTTCAGTGGTTAATTAACAATGGTTTTTTAAGGATTGGAGATTATCTTAATGGTGACCAACTATATTCCTTACAACAAGACAAGCTGCAGATGCCCCCTAGTGAAATATTTAGATATAACCAAATGTTATCTTTTATCAGATCTAAACTTTAGATGGGCCTTTACGCATATATATATATATATATATATATATATATATATATATATATATATATATATATATATATATATATATATTAGAGAGAGAGAATTAATAAAATATATATATTTTATTTATATTTACCTCACTGGTCTGAATTCCAAGCTTCCTTACATGAATCAGTGGGAACAGGACCTGAATCTTATCTAAAAAGAAAAAAATCTGCGCTAGGTGTGCCAAAAAATGTGACCAAAAACTGTGAATGAAGATTAAATTTTAAATTAAATTGAATATCCTGCAGCTAAACACTATAACCCTGATAGGGGGCACAAAACAATATATATATACAAACAGTGCAGCGCTGGAAGACTACCACAACAGTAGACAAATAAAGTTTGTAATCACAAAAACATTAGTGCTATTAACCGTGCTCATAAATATTCCACTAATTATCAAATAGGGATCAGTGGGTATTAAATGCAAATTCCAATGTCATAAGGACGTGCTTAATTATAATATAGTGTCCATGAAAAACATATGTGATTATTCCGCTGGGTAAATCCGTGACATCCACCATTGACAGAAACCGTCACCACAGAGAAAGATGGAGGCTTACCAGACAGCCCTTGTAAGACAGCATATGATATCCTCCCCTTATGGCTGTTGTCCTCCCTGTAGATGGTTCCTGTTTGTGAGCGCTGTGTTGGTGGTTTCCAAATCGAGCCTCAGCAAAGCGAGGAGGGGAGAGGGGGAATCCCCTCTCAGCGATGGTTAAAATCCAAAAAAGAAGGGGAAGAAGAAACTCCAATAGTGTAAAAAGTTTAACTTCTTTTTATTAGTTAAATCGCCAACAAGCATCCATATATAAAAGTTCCTTGCAAGGAGTTTAAAAACAGCTCCAATGAATCAGAAAGTCCCTGAATCTTACCTTTTGAATAATCTGAGTGGCAAGATATTGCTTATGCTTTATCCAAAGTATCCATGAATACAATTATTAATAAAAGCCAGTTATAACACACTTCTACATTGGCACTTGGTCCCTACCCGGGTTTGTTTCCCTATTGTGACTAGATTTTGGATTTGGATGTTAAACTTTATTTATTCAGTGACGGGAGTAAATATCCATAGATCCCTGGAGTCAGCCCTTTTGCAAAAACTGCCTGATGATGTTCCCAGAAAGTCAGTGAAATTAATCCCATACAGCAGGGCTCAAAATTTCAAGTCCTGAGCTACTAGCCAGGTCTTTAAGAGTTACTCACCACCAGTTGTCTTACCCTACACTGCCTCTAATTCCTCCCCTAAACACCCCGTTGTAAATGATCTCATGAAATGACACTGTTAAATAGGGATCGTCCGATTATCGGTGCGGCCGATATTCACTTTTTTAGAAGTATCAAAAAACTGACCAATATTACCGATATTGCTTCAAGGGGTGTTACCGGGGTGATGCATGCAGCTGCATGCATCACCCCGGTAACGTTCTTTAGAGCGTTTATTGTAAATGACAACCGATGCGGCTCAGCAGCCGATCGGCTGTTATTACAAGCAGTGGGAGAGGGCGTTCCGCCGATTGCCTGGGCTCTCCCGTCCCACCGGAGAATCGTCTCACGTTCAGCCCCACCTGCCGGCAGCACCCTCCCCTCCACCCCCTTTCAATGTGGCTTCACAATTGCCCTTGGCTTATTTTCACTCGCCTAATGCGAGCAGGATAGTGTATATTTTGAGGGCTCATATACAGCAAGCCCGGGTTCACACATGTGTGAACACAGACATCGCATGTGATGTCTGTGCAATGCAAGTTCAGCCATACAGCTGTATGGTTGAACTCGCATTGGATTTGCAGGAAAATAGTGCAGGGACTTTTTTTTTTTTTCGCACTGGAATCGGATCACATGGATGTTCTGACCCATGCGATCTGATTCCTGTGCGAGTTCACAGTTCTCACTGCAATCTGTGAACCTATGTGGGTGTTTCATTAACATTTGTATTCACACTGCTCTCTGCGAACTGCTGCGTGTGTCAACTGCCTGCGGGAGGGATGCGATGCAGGAACTGGCGCTGTAATCGCAATGGTTCCCATATCGCTAAAGTATGAACTTAGGCTAAATGTTTTTGGCGGCAAGAATTACTATTGCTAAATATTGGAAACAGCCGGTAGTTCCTCTTGACTATGTAAAGAATAAGTTTAACTGGATTATGGTCAACGACAGACTCACTTGTGTTCCTTATAAAAACACTAAGAGGTTTCACCGCGCATGGGATCTGTGGATCTATTATTATATAACCGTCCCTTAGCTAACCCCCCCCCCCCCTTCTTCTTTTTCTTTTTTTTTTTCCCCGTCTTTCCTTTTTTTCCTTTTTTCCTTCTTTTCCTTTTTCCTTCTTTTCTCTTTCTTCTTTTCTTCCTCTTCTTTCCTCTTCTTCTTTCTTTATTTCTGATTGCTTCAGGATGTCTTATGTGGCTCTGACCTTGATTATTTTCTCAGGCAAGAGAGCACTTCTACCCGCCGCTCCCCATCTCCCCCCACTGCACTTGGATCTGTAACTTTAATACATTGTTGATATTAAATCTGCTGATTGGGATTGTTATGCTTCTGGTCCCTTGTGGATCGGGTTCACACTTTCTAGCTTCTGATGATGATTTCCATCGTTAGCGGTAAAGCCTTACTTCGTTAGTATAAAAATACTTGTTTAACGACTTCAATACCAGGCACTTTTGCCCCTTCCTGCCCAGGCCAATTTTTAGCTTTCAGCACTGTCGCATTTTGAATGACAATTGCACAGTCATACTACACTGTACCCAAACAATTTTTTTTTTTTATCGTTTTGTTCCCATAAATAGTTTTTTTATTTTGGTGGTATTTGATCGCTGCTGGGGTTCTTATTGTTTGCGCAACAAATGAAACAAAGACCGAAAATTTAGAAAAAAGTTTTTCTGTTATAAAATTTTGTAAATAAGTACGTTTTCTCCACTGATGAAACTGCACTGATGAGGCGGCACCAATGAGGTGGCGCTGATGGGCACTGAGGCGGCACTAGTATGCAGAATGGATGGGCACTGATAGGTGGGCACTGCTGGGCATCACTTATGAGTCCTCTTTCAGGCATTTTGCAGTGGGCACTGACATCTTTTAGGGCACTGTGTGGCATCCCTGGTGGCCAT
Organism: Aquarana catesbeiana; assembly: GCF_042186555.1. Classification (NCBI taxonomy): domain Eukaryota; kingdom Metazoa; phylum Chordata; class Amphibia; order Anura; family Ranidae; genus Aquarana; species Aquarana catesbeiana. Next base: position 383,621,375 of record NC_133328.1, on the reverse strand, counting down.
GTAGGGCATATCTGGTCATCCATGGGTGCTGGCCATCCCTGGTGGTCCAGTGTGGGCATCCGAGGGGGGGCTGCGCTGATAAACAGGAGAACCGCCGGTCAGATCTCCTTGCGTCTGCGATAAACGGCTCTTCCTGTTTACACTGTAATCAGCTGTGATTGGACACGGCTTATCACGTGGTAAAGAGCCTCCGTCAGAGGCTCTTTACCGAGATTGGTGTTGCGGTGTGTCAGACTGACACGCCACACCACCGATCGCCGCGCTGCATGCCCCCACAGGTGCGCGCCGGCAGTTATGCTGAAAGACGTCATATGACGTCCAGTCAGGATGAGACCCACCATTTTGCTATAGGCCAGGCGGAAAGTGGTTAATGTTGTTGTTCGTTTATCTGATGATGGTTTACATTGTCTTTGTTCGCTTTTTGACAGACTTATGTTTTTGCCACAATGACAACCTGAGAAATGACTACTGTTCAAATGATATATTTGTTACTATTATTAGCGCAATAGCGCCTGCAAACCGCCCCAGTGTGAAAGGACCCTTAGACTTCCAAACTAAAAGCTTTATTTGCCCTTTAAAATTAGTCATAGTTATGGTCAAGTTAACTAATTGTTAAATCTCACATGGGCATCTACACCGTTTTAGCCATAATGTTATGAACCACGGACAAGTGACTAACGCTGATTATTTTGTTACAATGGCATCTGAAAGTTGGTGGGATACAGTAAATTAGGCAGCAAATAAACATGTTGTCCATGAAGTAGATGTGTTTGAAAGTAGTAAAAATGGGCATCGTAGTTTGTTGTGTATGGGGCTGCATAGCTGCAGCCCCATACACAACTCGTGCTCATGCTGACCTGTGTCCACAACAAAAAGCGTCTACGATGAGCATCATAATTGGACCACAGAGTAATTGAAGAAGGTGGCCTTGTCTGATCATGTTTTTTTTACATCATGTGGATGGCTGGGTGTGTGTGGATCCATGGAGGCCCCACCTCACAATTTACAGGACTAACAGGATCTGCTACTGATGGCTTGGTGCCATATACTACTGCTTACCTTCAGAGGTCTAGTTGCACCCATGTCTCGATGGGTCATGGCTGTTTTGGTGACAAAAGGGGGGACCTACTTGATATTAGCTGGGTGGTCATAAAGTTATGGCTGATCGGTGTAACCATCAATTACCTTTGTTCACTAAAGGTGGGGTGAATTAATGTGGATTACTGCTTAATCATAAATTAACATTAAGACCCCTTTCACACTGGGGCGGTGCGGGCGTTAGCGGTAAAGCCTTACTGCTGTTACAGCGGCGCTTTTCGGCCACTAGCGTGGCGCTTTTAACCCCCGCTAGCCGCTGAAGAAAGGGTTAATAGCGCCCATGTTGTGGAGCTGCCCATTCATTTCAAAGATGCTGCTTGCAGGACTTTTTTTCCCATCCCGCAAGCACACCACCCCAGAGTGAAAGCACTCAGGCTTTCACACCCGGGGGGGGCTTGAGAGGCGCTTTTCAGGCGCTATTTTTAGCGATAAAACACCTTTAAAGCGGCCCAGTGTGAAAGGGGTCTAAAACAGAATAGGCAGTGCTAGGTGTTTACCAGATTCTGTAGTAGGGACTTTTTCTGATGTACAGGTAGCATAGAGTCTCTTTACATTGAGGGGATAAAGGCATAATTGCTGTTTCAATAGTCATACCTCTAATGTTGAGTCGTTTTAGGCTTCAGTGTGAGCAGATGCAGACTATTTTTAATTGTGTTTTTATCATTTTAAGGTGTGATGCTCATCTCCCTGGCGCTTTGTGCAGATGCTGTTATAGGAAATGTGCAAGAAAAAGCCATGAAACTACATAATGGATCAAATTCAGAAATGGTGAAGAATCCAAAATCATTTATGCAGTGTTTTTTTGTTTTTTTTTTTTTTTTTTTTTTTTTTTACAGAGTACTATAAAGTCCAAGTTGCATAACATGCTTATTTCAGATTTATTTATTTGGTTGTCAGCAGGTTGAAATAACAGCAGCCTCTTGTATATCCTAAGGTTGGTAACCATGAGGTGCATGGGTGCTGAGCACATGTAACTGCTGGTGCAGCTACAAGTTGCAGTTTCAATCTTGCATCCGGATTTCTGACTTAGTATCTATATTAACCATCCCACTATCGGCCGCTGTAGTAAATGACCACTAGGGGGAGCAGTTCTGACAGGCAATTTAAAAACACCCTTTTAGTTTACGATGCTGTATGCTCCCAGGTGCGCACAATGCTGCTGCCCCCTGCTGTTATTAGACAGCATAGAGTATAAGCAAAAAGCACAGAGCTGATCAGAGCAGCTCCATGCCTTAGGCCCCTTTCACACTTATGCGACTTCAAAGTCGCACGATTTTACGGCGATTTCGCGGCCGCGATTTGCTGCGATTTTACAGCGATTTGGGAGCAGTACTACTTTGTACGACTTTGCCACATTTTTGGCATTAACAAATGAAAACATACAGTAGTTGGTATGAATCATAAGGGGGAACTCCACGCCAATAAAAAACAAAAAGTGTAGCGCTAAATGAAAATACACCCTCAATGTATAAATTGTGAAAAAAATATTAATAAATGAGTGTCCAGTGCTTTCAATAAAGAACAAATGTCCATCAAAAACAAATTGAATTTCCTTCAGTGAACCAATAATTAAAATCCGTAAACAATAAGGACCCTGAAGGTCACCACTTGTGAAAAAATGTGCACAATGCCATCACCAGCGTGTAACTCCATACAGACTGATATAAAATAATACACAGCTGGTTACTATTAAGTCCGTTATATGTACATATTAGATCTTATTGGATGGTAAATATAGAGACCAATTCGATACACCGCACCACAGTGTCTTCAAAAAAACGTGCAATGCCCACAGCCAGTGAAGATAGAGGCTTACCGGAGGGTTTGAACCCAGAACAGCATATACTGTCAGGGTCAACCCAGCTTGTATTGCACACCGGCAATGGGGGGAAGACCTTGGAAGCCTGGAGATGGAAGAGTCCCAGGGGGCTTCATGAAAGTGTCTTCTCCAAATGTAGCGTTAACTATCTCAGCATATGGGCATATAGCAAGCCGGGGTCATGCACGGGTAATCAGGCAGAGGCAAAGTCCATAAAGCAAGTCGGAGTCATGCACTGGTAATCAGGCAGAAGGAAGATCCAGGTGCAAGCCAGGGGTTGAGCTAGGAGAGGAGGTCAACAGGTCTGGAATGAACTGGGTCAATGAACAGGAGATCCAAGTAATGATACAGAGGTTTAGGAATACAGGAAGCTGACAACAATGGGTCAACAGGTCTGGAATGAACTGGGTCAATGAACAGGAGATCCAAGTAATGATACAGAGGTTTAGGAATACAGGAAGCTGACAACAATCCCTTGTTGTCAGCTTCCTGTATTCCTAAACCTCTGTATCATTACTTGGATCTCCTGTTCATTGACCCAGTTCATTCCAGACCTGTTGACCTCCTCTCCTAGCTCAACCCCTGGCTTGCTCCTGGATCTTCCTTCTGCCTGATTACCAGTGCATGACTCCGACTTGCTTTATGGACTTTGCCTCTGCCTGATTACCCGTGCATGACCCCGGCTTGCTATATGCCCATATGCTGGGATAGTTAACGCTACATTTGGAGAAGACACTTTCATGAAGCCCCCTGGGACTCTTCCATCTCCAGGCTTCCAAGGTCTTCCCCCTATTGCCGGTGTGCAATACAAGCTGGTTTGACCCTGACAGTATATGCTGTTCTGGGTTCAAACCCTCCGGTTAGCCTCCATCTTCACTGGCTGTGGGCATTGCACTTTTTTTGAAGACACTGTGGTGCGGTGTATCGAACTGGTCTCTATATTTACCATCCAATAAGATCTAATATGTACATATAACGGACTTAATAGTAACCAGTTGTGTATTATTTTATATCAGTCTGTATGGAGTTACACGCTGGTGATGGCATTGTGCACATTTTTTCACAAGTGATGACCTTCAGGGTCCTTATTGTTTACGGATTTTAATTATTGGTTCACTGAAGGACATTCAATTTGTTTTTGATGGACATTTGTTCTTTATTGAAAGCACTGGACACTCATTTATTAATATTTTTTTCACAATTTATACATTGAGGGTGTATTTTCATTTAGCGCTACACTTTTTGTTTTTTATTGGTTCACTTAGCAATTATTCTTTTTGCTGTGTTAGCAGCTCATACTTCAGAGCAAGTGCAATTTTACCACTGTTTTTTTCGGAACTCCACGCCAAGTTTTAAATTGGGTGTGGGTTCCCCCCCAGGGGCATACCAGGCCCTTAGGTCTGGTATGGATTGTAAGGGGAACAATCCATACCAGACCCTTATCCGAGCACGCAGCCCGGCCGGTCAGGAATGGGGGTAGGGACGAGCGAGCGCCCCCCTCCTGGAACGTACCAGGCCGCATGCCCTCAACATGGGGGGGGTGGGTGCTTTGGGGCATGGGGGCGCCCTGCGGGCCCCCCAACCCAAAGCACCTTGTCCCCATGTTGATGAGGACAAGGGCCTCTTCCCGACAACCCTGGCCGTTGGTTGTCGGGGTCTGCGGGCGGGGGGCTTATCGGAATCCGGGAGCCCCCTTTAATAAGGGGGCTCCCAGATCCCGGCCCCCCACCCTATGTGAACGAGTATGGGGTACATGTACCCCTACCCATTCACCTAGGGAAAAAAGTGTCAATAAAAAACACAGTACACAGGTTTTAAAGTAATTTTATTAGGCAGCTCCGGGGTCTTCTTCCGACTTCGGGGGTCTCTCCGGCGTCTTCTCCTGGTGTCCGCATCTTCTGCCGGTGGCCCGGACTTCTGGATCGTCTTCTTCCCTCTTCTCTTCCAGAGATGTTGACACGACGCTCTCTCCAGCTGCACTGGTCTCTGAACGCTCCGCAACGGACTTATATAGGCGGTGACCCCGCCCCCTTATGCCGTCACAGTCCCTGGGCATGCTGGGACTGTGACGTTTTAGGAGGCGTGGTCACCAGGTGATGACCACGCCCCCTTATGACGGCACAGTCCCAGCATGCCTCGGGACAGTGACCTCATAAAGGGGTGGGGTCACCGCCTATATAAGTCCATTGCGGAGCGTTCAGAGACCATTCCAGCTGGAGAGAGCGTTGTGTCAACATCTCTGGAAGAAAGGCAGAAGGCAGAAGTCCGGGCCACCGCTAGCAATTGAGCTGCAGAAGATAGCGGAGGAGCCGGCAGAAGATCAGGACACCGGGAGGAGACGCCGGAGAGACCCCCGAAGTCGTAAGAGGACCCCCGAAGTCGGAAGAAGACCCCGGAGCTGCCTAATAAATTACTTTAAAAACCTGTGTACTGTGTTTTTATTGACACTTTTTTCCCTAGGTGGATGGGTAGGGGTACCATGTACCCCATACTCATTCACATAGGGTGGGGGGCCGGGATTCCGATAAGCCCCCCGCCCACAGACCCCGACAACCAACGGCCAGGGTTGTCAGGAAGAGGCCCTTGTCCTCATCAACATGGGGACAAGGTGCTTTGGGGTGGGGGGGCCCGCAGGGTGCCCCCCATGCCCCAAAGCACCCACCCCCATGTTGAGGGCATGCGGCCTGGTACGGTCCAGGGGGGGGGGGGCGCTCGCTCGTCCCCACCCCATTCCTGACTGGCTGGGCTGCGTGCTCGGATAAGGGTCTGGTATGGATTTTGGGGGGACCCCACGCCGATTTTTCGGCGTAGGGGGTTCCCCTTTGATCCATACCAGACCTAAGGGCCTGGTATGCCCCTGGGGGGGAACCCACGCCGGTTTTTTCATTTAAAACTTGGCGCGGCGTTCCCCCTCAGGATTCATACCAGACAGCTGTCAGCACTGCCTGTCGCTCATCGCAAAAGGATAAAAAAGTTTTCCTTTCCCGATCAGCGAGCCAAGCTTGTGCTTACAAAGTCGTACTGAAATCGTGTCTATATTATTCAGGCACGATTTGCATGCTACTTCAGGGTTTAACATTGAGGTCTATAGAGTACAACTCGCATAGAAGTTGGACCAAAGTAGTGCAGGGACTACTTTCAAGTAGGCACGACTTAAAGTCGTGCCAATATGAATGGTAGTCATTGAAAATCATGGAGAATGACTTGTCATACGATTTTTGCAGTACAAAATCGTGGGACAAGTCGTATAAGTGTGAAAGGGGCCTTAAAGTGATTGGAAAGTCTAAAGGTTTTTTTATCTTAATGCATTCTATGCATTAAGATAAAAAGCCTTCTGTGTGCAGCAGCCCTCCTAATACTTACCGGAGGTCCATCTAGATCCAGCGATGTTGTAGGAATGTCTCGGCTGCCCGGGACTCCCCTCCTCATTGGCTGAGATGGCAACAAGGCCCCATTGGCTCCTGCTGCTGTCAATCAAAGTCAGTCAGCCAATGAGAATCGAAAGGGGATAGGGCCGGGCCCCAGCTTTGTGTCTTAAAGCGGGGTTCCACCCAAATTTTGAACAATATCTGTATGTATTCTCTTCCTTGCCTAGATGCTGACATGCCATTTAAAAAAATGTAAATTGCCGTAATTACCTTTTTTATTTTTCTATCCTTCTTTGCACTTCCTGGTTCTCCTCCCATGGGAGTAGGCGTGTTTCTAGCCTCTCCCAGACTCCTCACAGTCTCCTGGGAGCTAGTCTCAGGCTTCCCAGGATGCCACTGAGCATGTGCGGGAACGAGCGGTGAATGCTGGGAGCACAGCATTCACCACATCCAGGAAATAAATGCTTGTGGGCTTCAAATGCCCACAATGAAGATGGAAACCGTCTGCAGTGAATAATATAAGTTATTCTTTCTGACGAAATCTGACACAGGCGGACATATTACACACAATATGTGAGTATGTAATGCTGAGAAGAAAAGTTTGTGAATGAACTCAAAAAAAAAAAAACGATAGATAGGTGGACCCCCGCTTTAATGGACACAGGGAGCTGTGACTCAGCTCTGGTACCCCTATAGCAAGCAGCTTGCTGTGGGGGCACTTAACAGGAGGGAGGGGCCAGGAGAACCGAAGAGGGACCCAGGAAGAGGAGGATCTAGGCTGTTCTGTGCAAATCCACTACACAGAGCAGGTAAGTTTCTTGTTTTTATTTAAAAAAAAAAAAGACTTTACAATCACTTTATTTGCTGTGATGGCAAATAAGTGATCACAAACGTAAACAGTAGTACTGGTTATGTTAGAAAACCTGACCCTTGATGTCCCCTGCTTTCTCCTCCACCCCTCTCTCCCTTTTTTTTATGTTTGGATATTAATATTTTTTTTATTTTTAAGGTTTTTGTGATGCAATGCAGTTTTTCCTCATTTTCATCTAGCTGAGAATCATGTTTGACACTACCCCCACCCCAAATCCTGAAAACGTGCATATGTGCTGCAGGGCCTTGGGTCCCGGTAAAGTCCTGCAACACATCTGTACATGCACGGGTATGAAAGTCCCAAACCTCACCGTGTATGCACATGGGCGGAATTGAACCTCACCCCTGTGCGCAGATGTGCCACTATTCTCTGCCAGAACAGCTGAAGGCCAAGCAGAGCTGTTCAACATATTTACACAGGTGACAGACTTGCACAGATGCTGGTGCCGGAGGGGAGCAGGATGGGCCAATGGTAAAGGGAACTGACATGAATACCACCAAAAAAAGCTTTCAAACAACACAACCGTCATTCACCACAAATCGAAATATCTGAAATGGTCTAGTGTTGAAGGCAACCCAAGAGATATGTGAATTATATTAACCCTTATACCCCAGTTTCACCTAAAAGTGATGCTAATATATTACTTTAGGGCATAAGGCCTTGAATGTGATTTTTGGTGAATCCGTAATTTTTCAATACACACCTGCAAGATTCATCTGCAGTGAATGACAGATTTATAAATATACCCCTTTTGAGATGAAGACTGAATAACCATCTCAAAGGCTGTACTTAACGCCAAAGTTCTCAGTAATTTTTGGCTAGACAAGACACTATTCTGTGGTTGGCAGAAAGTCTTGCCCATTCATCAAATTCAAATGCTTTTAAAGATGCACTATTCTGAAAGCTCTGCTTTCATTTCTTCACTTGTACATTGTTGGAAGAATTTTCATTGACCTGAGCAGTAAAAGCTTTGAATGTCCTTTCTACTAAGCAGATGATAGTCGGGAATAGTATAGTGCAGGACTGGCAGATTTTATCGATGAGGTAATCAAACTGATAAAAAAAAGTAACATTTCTTTTTCATACATCATGGGATACAGAATTGGGCTAATATTCATTACCTACTGGGTTATACTCCATCTCTAGCTGAATGGACACTGGTAGAAAAAGTCTTAGTTAGGAAGTGATCCCCTATATAACCCCTCCCATAAAGGAGGTACATCAGTTTTTTTTTTTACCAGTGTCTGCAAGTTGGATGGCATGTTTGTTTGAGCTTTCTGTGCTCCAGGTCTCTAGTCCCACAAACGGTTCTTAAATGAATCAAGGGTTTGATTAATCGGATCCATTTGACACAGGCTCTACAGTGCCTTGCAAAAGTATTCACCCCCTTGGCTTTTTTCGTGTTTTGTTGCCTCACAACCTGGAATTAACATGGATTGTTTGAGGATTTGCATCATTTAATTTACAGAACATGCTTGCAACTTTGAAGATGTGTTTGTGTTTTTTGGGGTTTTTTTAGGACAAAATAACAGAAAAAGTCAATGTGCATAACTTATCCCCCTACCTAAAGTCAATACTTTGTAGAGCCACCTTTTGCGGCTATCACAGCTCCAAGCCGCTTTGGATAAGTCTCTATGAGCTTGCCACATCTTACCACTGGGGTTTTTGCCCATTCCTCCTTGGAAAAACTGCTCCAGCTCCTTCAAGTTGGATGGCTTGTGCTTGTGAACAGCGATCTTTAAGTCTGACCACAGATTTTCTATTGGATTGAGGTCTGGGCTTTGACTAGGCCATTCAAACACATTTACATGTTTCCCCTTAAACCACTCAAGTGTTGCTTTAGCAGTGTGTTTGGGGTCACTGTCCTGCTGGAAGGTGAACTTCCGTCTTAGCCTCAAATCACACACGGAGTGGTACAGGTTTTGCTCAAGAATATCTCTGTATTTAGCATCATCCATCTTTCCCTCAACCCTGACCAGTTTCCCAGTCCTGACTGCTGAAAAACATCCCTACAGCATGATGCTGCCACCACCATGTTTCACTGTGGGGATGGTGTTCTTTGGGTGATGTGACGTGTTTGGTTTGCGCCAGGCATAGCGTTTTCTTTGGCCAAAAAGTTTAATTTTAGTCTCATCAGACCAGAGCACCTTTATCCATACTTTTTGGGAGTCTCCCACATGCCTTTTCGCAAACTCCAAAACGTGCCATTTTGTTTTTTGCTGAGAGTAATGGCTTTCTTCTGGCCACTCTGCCAAAAAAAGCCCAACTCTATGGAGTGTACGGCCTATTATCATCCTATGTACAAATAGATAGTCCAGTCTCTGCTGTGGAACTCTGCAGCTCCTCCAGGGTTACCTTCGGTCTCTGTGCTGCCTCTCTGATTAATGCCCTCCTTGCCCAGTCCGTGAGTTTTGGTGTGCAGCCATCTCTTGGCAGGTTTGCTGTTGTGTCATGTTCTTTCCATTTTGGTTATGATAGATTTGATGGTGCTCCTAGGGATCATCAAAGATTTGGATTTTTTTTTTTATAATCTAACCCTGACTTGTACTTCTCAACAACATTATCCCTTACTTGTTTGGAGAGTTCGTTGGTCTTCATGGTAGTGTTTGGTTAGTGGTGCCTCTTGCTTAGGTGTTGCAGCCTCTGGAGCCTTTCAAAAAGATGTGTATATGTAATAACAGATAATGTGACACTTAACTTGCACACAGGTGGACATCATTTCACTAATTATGTGACTTCTGAAGGTAATTGCTCGCACCAGAGCTTTTTATGGGCTTCATAACAAAGGGGGTGAATACATGCGCACATGCCGATTTTATCAGTTTTTTATTTACGAAAAATAGTTTTATGTATGTATTTTTCTAATTTTACTTCACCAACTTAGACTATTGTGTTCTGATCCATCACATATAATTCAGATTAAAAAAACATTGAACTAAATGCTGTAATGTAACAAAATGGGTAAAAAGCCAAGGGAGGTGAATACTTTTGCAAGGCACTGTATATGCTTAGATAAATAGTACCCGAGCCTCGCAAAGAAGACACAAGATCCTGCGAGGTTTTGTCTGTAATGCGACCTCCGGGTGTTGGACCCTGCGAAGTGGAATCCTTGGACACCACAGCGCTAAGGCATTCCTGCAGAGTGCTGTAGAGGTCCAAGGGAGTGGACCCTACACATGAAAAGGGTACCCAGTTCTTGAAGGTCCTCAAGTGACAGGAACCCGCTCTGATGGGTGAAGATTGGGCTCTTAGTTTCTAAGCTGCCCTGCGCCTGCACGGGTAAGTGAAACCCCCTTATTTACTTATTGTGGCTTGTCCCAGTGATTGTAACAATCAGTAAAGCTAGCTAGAGGCTGGACACCTGTGTGCGGTGACCATTCGCTGTGGGTGTTTGCAAAGTGTACCTTTTTGCTTGTGTCGGGCTGTTTTTTACCTTGAAATGGATGGTCGTGCATGAGGCGGCGCCATTGCCCATCTTCGTTCAGGCGCACGTCCGTTCGCCAAAATGCTTAGCAGTTTGGCGGCCATGGCGCACGCGGCTTCGCCACAGGCGTTGTGTGCAATCAGAGCCACGCATGTTCCTTAGCCTAATCTGGGCGCACGAAGATTTGCTTCATATGCGAATACAGCCACGCCTGTTCGCTGGGCCCGCGCACGTGCGTGCAACGTCCCAGCGCACAGCCAGCTTATTTAAGCTGTGTATGCTAAGCATGCAGTGCTTCCAGAAGGCAGCTGTGGGACACAGAGCAGGCTGTGAACCAGGCATTTTACAGCAGTTCATTTCTCCTTACCCAGGTCACGTGAGTCACCGGGTGTTGCGTGGCAGGCTAAGGTGCTTAGCGGGATTGTTGCATAGGGGCTTGGTGAGTCTTATTGAAGGGTCTCCCTTCTGAGGTGTGTTAATACTACAACCAGGTACTCCCTTTTTGTGGCTTGTAAATGTCTTCAAAAAAGTGGAGCGGGACTAACACTACAGGGAAGGGCACACCTATGTCATCAGTAGCTTCTAATGAACCTAGTCGTATCCCTAGTGTTGTATCCCCTGAAAGACCAGGGGCTTCTGGGCAATCTGAGCCGCTGCGCCTATCTGGTATTGTGCCTACAGTCAATGCTGTTTCTTCACCCTTTATCACCAAGGATGAACTGTCCTTGGCCCTAGCCAGGTTAGAGCACAGGATTGCTGGCATGATTGCCTCCATTCTGCAGGGTGGCAAGAAGCGTGACAGATCCCTCTCCCCTGAGCCTCCTAGTTTGGAGCAGGAATGAGTTGGGGAAGAGATAAAAGCTCGGGATTCTGTGGAGGGCCTGGCGGATGAGTCTGCTTCCGAGCAATCTGGACAAGAAGATATCCAGTTGGTGTCTGCCTCTCAGTCGCAGAGGCTTTTGATCCAGACTCTTACCGAGATGGTTCATTCTGCCTGTTACTGAGCCCCTGGTCCTCTTTGGGGTCCCTGAGGCCTTTTCAGGCCCCATAGGCTTTCCACTGTTGGAACAGGTGGTGTATGCTGATTGGGAGCATCCTGACAGGATTTTTGTTCCTCCCAAAGAGGTTTTCTCTTTTATATCCCAAGGATGCAAAGTTCGTTAAGAAGTGGAGCATGCCAGCCATATATGCAGCAGTCTCTTCCTTAAACAAGAACTTAACTTGTCAGGTGGATAACGCACAGGGCTTGAAAGACCCCGTTGACAAGAAACTGGAGTCCTTATTAAAGGCTTCCTTTTCTTTGGCAAGTTCAACTGTTCAGCCAGCTGTTGCAGCAATTGGTACCTGCCAGTCCATAAAGGATCAGGTCAGACGGCCCGACAGGCTAAAACAGGAGGATGATCTTGCCGAAAATAAGACCGATATTCCTCGAGCGCTGTGTTTTGCTGTTGATGCCTTTTTAAAGGATTCAATACAGTAGGTTTCCCGTTTGGCTCTCTTGTCTGTACATATGCGCAGACTTTTGTGGCTTAAGAACTTGGCAGCCGAGCTTCCTTGTAAGAGGTTCTTGGCAGGTTTCCCCTTTCATGGGGAACGTTTGGTGATGATTCGGACAAATATATCCAAAAGATTTCTGGAGAAGAGAAGTACCAGGTGTCCCCTGTTTCAAACCTCAGGGACTGCTTCCCCAAGTGTATCGGCGCCAAGGCGATTCTGCCACCAACAGGGCGCTAGAGCCAGGGGCAAGGCCCGGGCCAGAAAAAGCCCTGGGTCCTAAGCTCTTCTAAACCCGGGACCAGGCCCTTCTTTTGAGGGGACGCCCCCCACTCTATCGGGTGGGGGGAAGGCTACTGCACTTTGTCTTTTGGTCTGAAACAAAGCTCCTCCCTTCAGGATGAGAGCTCATTTTACCAGGGGTGTAGGAACCTCCTGGGCTTTTCGCCATCAGGTATCTGTGGCTCAGATTTGTAAGGCTACTACCTGGTCTTCAGTGCATATGTTCACAAAATTATATCAGGTGGATGTTCGAGCAGCCGAGGATTCGGCTTTCGGCCACAGTGTACTGCGGGCTGACGTATAAGGTCTGATGGCTATTGTTTGGCAGGGTGTCTCCCTACCCTCAATACTATTACTCTGGGGCGTCCCCGTAGGTAATGAATATTGACCTAACTCTATGTCCCATGATGTATGAAAAAGAAAATAGGATTTTATCGTCATACTTGCCTGTAAAATCCTTTTCTTTGAGTACATCATGGGACACAGAGATTCCTCCCCTCTTTTTTGACAATTCAGTGCTTGCTGCAAAACTGATGTACTTTCTGTATGGGAGGGGTTATATAGGGGATCACTTCCTGTCTAAGACTGTCTACCAGTGTCCATTCACCTAGAGATGGCGTATAACCCAGTAGGTAATGAATATTAGCCTAACTCTGTGTCCTATGATGTACTCAAAGAAAAGGATTTTACAGGTAAGTATGATGAAAAAATCCTATTTTTTTTTTTTTTTTTTTTTTAGTCTTTTAACCACTTCCCGCCGCCGGCCGTCATATGACGTCCTTGACTTTGTGCGGGTATATCTGAATGATGCCTGCAGCTACAGGCATCATTCAGATATCTGCTTTTTCAGCCGGCGATTCCCTGCACCATAAGAATGATCATAGCGGCTGTTTCGCGGCTTGATCGTTCTTACGGGCAGCGAGAGGGGACGTCGCGCCCGGCCTCTGCATTCAAACAAACGGCGTCACCTCGACTGGGAAGCCAAGATCGTTTTTTCCTGAATCGTCTTCCAGGGCAGCATCCGAGAGATAGGCTCCTCCTCCCTAAAACAGGAAACACATTAGTCCACCATTATAAATTTCACAGTCTTACCTGTGTGCCTCAGTTGTTTTGTGTTTCCTCCGGACCCACAGGAACTGCATAAACGTTTATTATTTTCTCACTTGTCTCTGTGCTTGTTGCAGGAGACCCCCTGCCAGCATCCCATACAGCCCAATGGGCCTTGGGAGGGCGAGCAGGCGCAGCACTGAGCAACTTTGCTCAAGCCTGAGATTTCGCCCCTACTGAGGGGTCTGCAATCATCCCCCCAGGCTGCACGAGGACTCTGTCACCCCCCCCCCCCATGCCGCTGCTCTAGGGCCTGCCATTCTCAGCTTGTTTAACGGCACCCCCCTCACTGGCTTTCCGGGTAAACTGGTTCTCCAGGCTGCTGTATCTAGGGCCCGCCAGGGGGGATACATCAGCATGCACTAGATGGCCGCCTCACCGCTACCGCAGCGACAGAAATGACGATCAGGTAGGGGGTTTTTACCTTCCATTCAGGTCCCTGGTGGCCGCGGCCGATACCCCAAGCCAGGCAACTGATCCGGGCCGGCACCCGCGCTCCGTGCGGCGCAGTGGCGTCCTCGCCGCCGTACAGGCCGCTACATGGAGCCTGGGGGTGTACCAAGATGGCGCCGGGAGGAGGTTCCGTTTCCGGGTGGCGGCCATTTTCCCGTAGTCTATCTCCAGGCGGCGATAGAGCAGGACACCCAGGAGCGGGAATTTAAAAAAAAAAAAAAAAAGAAGAAAAATAATAACAATTAGAATACAAATCAATTTTTGATGCTGCCCTTCCTACCAGTATTATGGAGGAGTATACCACAATGCAGAGGCATGTGCAGGTGTGTCCACCAACCTGCACGGGGTCAGCCGGGGGCGGGGCCGGAGCTTATGCAGGAAGCAGTTAAAAAGGCCCTCTAAGCAGAGAATCCTGGTGGCTGATCATGTCGGACGCTTTCCCACCCTGCCCTGCAGATCCTGCAAGTCAGGACAGCTCCAAGGTAAGCCAGAATACTCTTGAATTACCTCTGTCTTAACCTCTCTACAAGACTGCCTACCTACAGGCAGTCTTTGACCACCTGTCTCACGGGGATTTTTGTTCACTATGCTTGCTTCTAGGCAAAGACCCCTGAGGAAAAGAAGGTGAAAGGCAAAACATGTGCCTCATGCAGCCACAGGCTTTCCCCAGATTGGAAAAAGCCCCTATGTCAGAAATGCATAGACAAAATGGTGGCCAAAGAATCACAGGGATTTTTGAAAGACCTGCTCAATTCTTTTAAGAAAGAAATTCAGAGCACCATGGCGCCACTACGCTCAGCTATTGAAAAATTAGAAACACCATCAAGTGTCGCTCAGGCCAGTATCCCATCTACCAGCGGAACATACATTCCGAGGGACAACAAGGTACAGGCAGAACAAGAGGTGGATTCAGATGAATCCGAGCAATCTGAATCGGAAGACGGTATCTGTTCAGACTCAGAGGAGGAAGATGACACTACAGACTGCAACCTGTTTCCCTCAGAGGATACAGACAGTCTTCTTAAAGCCATCACTGACACTCTAGGCATTAAAGAACAGAAAACCGCAGAACTCACTATACATGACAGGATGTACAAGGGGTTACAGCCCAAGAAGCCAAGAATGTTCCCTGTACACCAAACTCTTAAAGACATAGTCAAAAAAGAATGGGAAGACCCAGAGAAAAAACTTTTTATACCCGCCACAATCAAACGCAGATACCCGTTTGCGGAAGCAGACATCAAAACCTGGGCTAAATGCCCCAAGGTGGATGCCTCTCTGGCAAAAATTACGAACAAATCTGACTTGGCATTTGACGACGCAGGTACCCTAAACGACCCCATGGACAAGAAAATAGAAGCCCTCCTGAAAAGGGCATGGGAAGCAGGGGCAGCAAACCTAAATCTGGCTATTGCTTCCACCTGCACAGCCCGAACCTTGCTAATCTGGTTAACCCAGCTGCAAGAACTACTGAAAAATGACACGCCCAGGAAAGAACTAATAAAAACCATCCCCACACTAACTAGAGCCGGCAGCCTTCTTAGCAGGTGCTTCAGCAGAAACTGTCAGAATATCCTTTAGGACCACAGCACTACTGAACTCAGCCCGTAGAGCCCTGTGGTTGAAATCGTGGGGGGGGGGGGGGTGCCCCTTCCAAGAACCGATTATGTGGGATCCCATTCACTAGAGACCTACTGTTTGGACCTGAACTAGAAACAGTCCTGGATAGGACTGCAGCAAAAAATAAGGGGTTCCCTCAAACCAAGAAGAAACAAGGGAAGGCGCCCTTTCGGCATTTCAAGAAATTTAACAAGCCAGGGGCAAAAAAGCGCTGGGGTCAACAAAACAAGAAAGGCAAAGGTGAATTCATCCTCAAGCCTACTAACCAAAAGAACAAAAAACAATGACTGCCTTCAGGTGTGGGGCAGACTGGCGGCTTTTTCCCACCAATGGAAGGAGATAACTGAAAACAAATTCATATTGCGGACCATAACGGACGGCTACGCAATAGAATTCTCCACCCGCCCCCCAACCAAATACCTAGCAACCATGCTACCAAAAGACAGCGATCAAGCAAAAGTTTTTTTAGAATCCCTGCAGAACCTGCTGGATCAGAAGGTGATTCGTCACGTTCCTCAAGAGGAGGAACAAAAGGGTTTCTACTCACACATCTTCGCAAAAAGAAAACCATCAGGCAAACTAAGGCTGATGCTAAACCTCAAACCACTAAACTGAGGGATAAAATACAAGAGATTCAGAATGGAATCTATTCGATCAGGAACATCCTACCGCGGGAGACATTCATGGCAACACTAGACTTACAGGATGCCTACCTACATGTCCCCATAAGGGAGGATCACCAAAAGTTCCTGAGGTTTGCAATTCAGGGGCCAGCAGCTACTCTGCACCTACAGTACACAGCTCTCCCCTTCGGAATCTCTTCGGCACCAAGAATATTCTCAAAAATAATGGCGGAAGCACTAAAAGGTCTGAGACAGCAGGGTATTGGAATAATACCATACTTAGACGACCTACTATTCTTTGCGGACTCGGCAGTAATCTTAGAAAACAACCTGCGCACAAGTATGACCTATCTGCAAAACCTGGGATGGATTGTAAACGCAGAAAAATCTCAAATGACCCCAAACCAGAGAGTGGTATACTTGGGATATGTGCTGGACTCCAGACTATCAAAAATTTTCCTAACAAAGGAAAAGGACAAAAAAATTACACCTCCCTGTTAAGGAATCATTCCACAACAATCAGGCACGGAATGTCCATACTAGGACTGATGACGTCTTCCATTCCAGCCATTACCTGGGCACAAATTCACATGCGACCCTTACAGAACTACATTCTGTCCCAGTAGGATGGCAGGCAAGCATACCTAAACAAGTCCATTCCCGTCCCAGCCACAGTCAAACAAACACTCCACTGGTGACTCAACCCTCTTCGGGTCATCGAGGGACGCAGATGGGCTCAAGTCAATCCAGTCAGGATCACCACCGATGCAAGTGCCCTGGGATGGGGAGTCCACATGGAAGGGCTGTACTCACAAGGGAAATGGACATCCAAATGGTCACAAGCCTCCTCAAACTTGAGAGAGCAGAAAGCTGTGGGGGAAGCGCTAAAAGCTTTCAAGCCAGCATTACAGGGGAGAGATGTAAAAGTACAATCGGACAACGCCACGACCGTCGCATACCTAAACAGACAAGGTGGTACAAAATCCCAAAAATTGATGAGGCTGACACAATCAATCCTACTATGGGCAGAATCGAACACAAGATCGATATCCGGTATTCATCTGAAAGGAACAGACAATACATTGGCAGATTTCCTGAGCCGGAAAACGATAAAACAAACGGAATGGTCACTAAACCAAACAACCTTCACTCAAATCACTCAAAAGTGGGGAATACCCGAAGTAGACCTATTCGCTTCCAGGGCAAATGCAAAATCTCCGATATTTTTCTCCCTGGACCCTACAGATGGCAACAGCGGGGTGGATGCTTTCAACCAAAACTAGAAATGGCATCTGTGCTATGCATTCCCTCCAACTGCCATAATCCCAAAGGTAATTCAAAAAATCAAGGCAGAGAAAACAACGGTGATACTAATAGCACCACACTGGCCCCAGAGAGCATGGTTCAGTCACTTGAAAAACCTCAGCATACAACCTCAGCTGACACTGACGGACCGCCCGGATCTACTGTCACAAGGCCCAGTCAACCACCCGAACCACAAAATCTTGAAGCTCTCGGCTTGGTTACTGAGAGGGTAAAACTCTAGAACAAAGGCTTGTCAGACAGAGTAATCAACACCATCTTAAACAGCAGAAAGCCAGTAACAAGAGCAATCTATGAGAAAATAAGGAAAAAATGTATTTCTTGGTACAAAGACAGACCAACCTCCAACGGTGGGATAATTCCATTGGACTTCCTACAAGATGGTGCAGACAAAAACATATCACCTAGTACCCTGAAGGTACAAGTTGCAGCACTTTCCTCGGTCATGGATACTAGACTAGCGGAGGACCCGCTGATAAGACGATTCCTTATAGCACTTGATCTAAACCAGCCAAAATGTACAGAACTCCCACCTGGGACATGGGCACAGTACTTAAGGGCTTTCTTTCCCCTCCGTTTGAACCTATCGAGGATAGCTCAGACAAAAACCTCACGCTAAAAACTGCGCTCCTTCTGGCCCTAGTATCCGCCAGAAGAGTGAGTGAAATCCAAGCTCTGTCAACAATAGAACCATACTGTCTAATACATCTGGACAAGATAATTCTCTCTCCAGATCCGGCCTTTCTACCCAAGGTCTCTTCTACATTCCACAGAACCCAAAACATCGTCATACCCTCACTTCCAACAACCATGGATAGTAGGAAAAGGGACATCTACAGTAAACTAGATGTAAGGAACACGCTCATAACGTATCTCGAAAGAACAAAGGAATGGCATAGAACGACCTCCCTCTTCGTCCTCTATGCAGGAATCAACAGAGGGAAACAAGCTTCAAAAAGTACCATCAGCAGATGGATAAGGATGGCCATACAGATTACCTATAAGGCACAGAATCTCACTCCACCTAGTGAAATCGGAGCGCACACAACTAGAGCCTGGGCAACCTCGGCCGCAGAGAAAGCAGGGGCAACTCCGGAGCAGATCTGCAGGGCAGCGACATGGTCGAGCTTCAGTACTTTCGCAAAGCACTACCGGATAGACCAGCTGTCTGACCAAGACCAAGCATTTGGTCGCAAAGTGCTCCAGTCTCTAACCCCACCCTAGTAAGTATTGCTTGATACATCCTCTCGGATGCTGCCCTGGAAGATGATTCGAGAAAACAGAGTTAGGTACCTGGTAACTCTTTTTCTAAGAAGTCTTCCAGGGCAGCACTAGTTCCCACCCTTGAAATGACAAATACCAGGTACAGCGGGGGAGCTTTCAGCTTACGGGGAATTCCTTCGGTGCTTTAACATAACTGAGGCACACAGGTAAGACTGTGAAATTTATAATGGTGGACTAATGTGTTTCCTGTTTTAGGGAGGAGGAGCCTCTCTCGGATGCTGCCCTGGAAGACTTCTTAGAAAAAGAGTTACCAGGTACCTAACTCTGTGTTTTTTTTTTTTTTTTTTTTTTTTTTATTATTTATTTTTGATTTCAGGCTTCCAAGCCTAGAGGTGAGATGTGGGATCTTATTGACCCCATATCTCACTGTAAAGAGGACCGATCATGCCATATTCCTATTACAAGGGATTTTTACATTCCTTGTAATAGGAATAAAAGTGATCAAAAATTTTTCTTTTTTTTCTTAAAAAGTGTCAACTCAAAAAAAAATAAATAAAAGTAAAATTAATTAAAAAAAAAAAAAAAAATTTAAGTGCCCCTGTCCCTGTGTGCTCGCACACAGAAGCGAACGCATACTTAAGTCCTGCCCACATATGAAAACGGTGTTCAAACCACACGTGAGGTAAAGCGTCGCCTATGGGGAATTTTTAAGTACTGAAGTTTCCACAAGTGTGTGCAGTTTTGAAGCGTGACATGTTGGGTATCTATTTACTCAGCGTAACTTCATCTTTCACATTATGCAAAAAAATTGGGCTAACTTTTAATTAAAACGTGTTCGAAAAATTGCTGCGCAAATAATATGCGAGATGAAAAAGTTGCAACGACTGACATTGTATTCTCTAGGGTCTTTGCTAACAAAAATATATAATGTTTGGGGGTTCTATGTAATTTTCTAGCAAAAAAAATTACGATTTTTACATGTTTGGGAGAAGTGTCAGAATTGGCCTGGGTAGCAAGTGGTTAATCACACTACGCTGAAAAGTATCAATGGAGATACAGAGTGTAAAAAAGGCTTTAGCATGAACCTGATTTCTTCTTTCTGTGTTTCTAGGATAACAACCGTTTTGAAGTGCTGCTACTTTTGAGGTGCCTGCAAAATTCTTATTATATTTAATATGTCCTGTTTGCCTTTTGATCACAATTCCAGGCTAAACTTGGGATTTCAGCTTGTGCAAAAATCAAAATTAAGCCCTGCCATCTGCCATTTACTAGTCAAATGCCAGAGCCTTTACTGCCCACTGAAATCTTAGCATTTGTCAGTTTAAGGAGAGGTGTTAATACCTGTCATCAGGATAGATGGGGCTTAGTATTAACATTAGTCAGAACCCCATGTACAATCTTGGCCTAGGATCCAAGGGTTTTTCAGGGGTCTATTCGAAAACTAACATTCTATTTAATACCAGCATGCTGCAGTGAATGCACACTGCATTAAACAGACCAATTATTTTGAATTTTCAAATGACAGAAATGTTAGAAATTACAATTTGAGGCTGCTTGTTTGCCTAGATCAACAGGGCATTTTCATCTCGGCACACTTTTTTTCCCATATATAATTCCTAATTATTATAATGCCAAATAATCTTTGAGCAATATGTCGGTTGGGATGCCATTTTTGGCTAGTTTTGCCCACCTGACTTCAAGGCAATTGTTTGTAAGAATACAGCAGCTGTAAACCTGTCCTTTTACAGCAGTAACATTACTCCTGCAAAATGACAGATCCCTGGCCATCTGTTTTTTGTAAATAGACAAGCTGGGTATCTTGAGTGACGTCATGACCATAGTTGGTTAATGAAGTCACCCAGCATCCCTGGCCGGTTGTTGAGCACCATTTGGTTGCCCTCTGGTGGTGGTTTATATTATCTGGAAGGAGTACTGCATAGTACACTTACAATGACCACTCTGGAAAAGGGGGTTATTATAAACAAACCAGATTGGCCCTGTCTAGCAATTCAAGTTAAGTTAGGTTGGGGTGGTTGCCACTTTTTGTACAAAGGGGGTCATTGTTTTCTGGTAAGAGACTTCTTGTTCACACCGATGTGGTGTGAAGATTTCCACACATGAGTTTTACAGGAGATTCACATTCTCTTGGAGTGCTTTATTCATGATTTATCAACCAAATTAAGTTATTTCAGGATTGTTTTTGGCACTTCAGCACTTTCAGGTTCACTTTTGCACATTTGCCCAATTACGGGGAGATTGTTCATATTTTTGCACAATAGCATCTTATGCAACTTATACTTTAGTTCCGTTATCAATTTGCAATATTTATAATATTTATTTTTTGTTATTATTAACACCACACATGTATTTCATTTGTTTAATACCTTGTATCAGGGCATGGTGGTGGCAGCTGGTTAAATAGAGTTCTCTTTTTTTATTTCTTCACCTAGAACTCAAGCGCAGAATTCTTTTACATTTTGTTTACATAGAGCAGCTGACCAGGGATCTGTCATTTTGTGGCAGTAGTGCAATGGAAAAACCATGTCTTCATGATTGACAAGGATCTACATCGCTGGACAGTTATTGATATTGTATTTACATCAGGGAATTTTTTTTTAATTTGTTAAAGGCATGTGGTTCTGGAGGAGGGCGGATGCACACTCACTTTCTTGATCATCCAGCCTGTGTGCCTGGATACGAGTCTCCTGTGAATCTTTAGGGGGACCCCACAACTCCCCCCCCCCCCCCCCCCCCCAAAGAGACCGTGTACAATTTTACACAAAACACCCTAAAAATTAATAAAATAACTCGGCGTACTGCTCTTACACTATTTATGTTGCAACTGACAAATTCCCAGCTGGCTTCTGTTCCTAAGCAAACTGGCTAGGGATCCTGAGTGAGCTCATTGACCAAATGTGGTCATTATATTTGGTCAAACACATTGCCCAGATCCCATGGTTCCTTAAGGCTCTGTTCACACCTAGGCGTTTTGGGGAGTTTTTCTGCTGTAAGCCTCAGCTCTAAACACCCAATAAGACAAATCCCATTCAGTTCAAAGGCTCCTGTTGGCATCTGAGCGTTCTGTCACCTAAAGCATAACGCCCGTCGCTCAAAGTACAGGAACTTCTTTTTTGGCAGATTACAGGCGTTTTCATTCTTTTACATTGTTGACTTTTTGACCTGTACAAAATTGTGGCAAAAATCGCACAACTTTCTGCCTGAAAACAATATGCTCAGGTGTGAACGGAGCCTTATAAACAATAGCCAGAAGGGGATTTGCAGTTTAGCAGTGGTAGTGCTACCTCGCCGCAAAATGATAGATCCCCTGCCTCTGTTTGTAAACAAAAAGTCACTTATAGGCCTCTTGCACATGATACTCCTGTTTGAGCATCTACTTTTTCAGACGTCAATTCAGGCCATTTTTTTGTTCTACGTTTTTGCGCAAATTTATTCTCGCATTCTTGGTCTGCACAATATGCAAATGGACATTTGTGCACACTTGCATGCATGAGGCGTAAATTACTGACCAAAAATGCAGATTTTTCACAATTATTTTTATACTGAACAATGCACAGCGCTTGTTTTACGTGCCTGTGTGTGTATAGGCACATTACAATTAATGGGCCTTATTTTAGCTCAGTAAAAAAAAAAAAAACTGTACTGAGCTTTTTCAAGCTGCAGCGTGCAAGAGGCCATAAAGGACTACATCATACTGCTCCCTAACTGCACGTGCAGGTCCTCTAAAGCAATGTTTCTCAACTTCAGTCCTCACGTGCCCCCCAACAGGTCATGTTTTCAAGCTTTCCATTATTTTGCACAGGTGATTTGATCAGTTATACTTATCACAGCCATTTCATCTGAGGGAAATCGTGAAAACATGACCTGTTGGGGGTACTTGAGAAAAATTGCTCCAAAGCATCCCCTAAGCATGTTATGTAAAGGATTTGTGTATTTTTATTGCCCTTTTAATGCGCGTTAAAAGACACTCTTCACGCTGAAGTGTATTGTATTAAAACTTTTTTTTTTTTTTTTGCAGTGGCACCACACCGTGCCTAGCTATCCCCATGCCTTTGTTTGAAAAAAAAAAAAACAATTCTGCTATGTTCAGGGCTTGCAAACTTCCCGCGGGAAAGTTCAAACTGAAGTTTGCCTGGTTTGCTCATTAATACCTGTGGGGAGTAATATTTCATGAAGGTATGAAGAGGATTTTATATGTAGAGAGATTACCCAAATTCACTTAAAAAGCAGTGAATGAACTGCGGCATAGGAATTTGTACTGCTAGTAAGGACAAACACGGTGATGTGCTGTAATGTAAAGCACTGCGGATGACTGGATTGCTATTTAAATAAAAATAACTATGTATCTAAATATACAAAACCTAATTTTTTTTACTCCCTTTTATACCAAATGTCAAACATGTATTGCTCTTTTAAGGTCTTTGTAAATGGGAAAGGGGTCTGTGGAGTATACATTTCCTCTGAGGCCCTGTACTTGTATATTTTCTTGTAACAACCTTTCTTTTTTTTCTACTGCATAATCAAAGTAACCCTTATATGCAAATATACTCTAGTATTCTGGAGCGCATTATGTAAAAATGGTTGTGTTAGATTTCAGGCCTCTGTGAACAGCACTTGCAAGTCTCTATTACCTTTTTCAAATGAGTGTTTAATTTTTCAGGTTCTGTATTCATATTCCATAGGATTTGTTTACATTTTATTGGGTTTGGCCATTACAAGTGGATTAACTCCTGCCATAGCCTTCTGTTCCAAGGTGAGTGCTGAAACAGAGCAGCTTGATTAAAAAATATGAAATGACTAGTACACAGCTGAGAACTGTATTAATACAAGGCAGTAGTGCATGAAAGCATAAAATATACATGTCGTGTTATGGAGTGGCTGCTGAATAGGCACTGCCTTCCAGCCACAAGTCATGCACACACTTCAAAAATAATTTTTCCTTCTCCTATGAAAAACATTGTAATGGCATGTTTTATATATTCAAAATTAATTCATCACAGGCTTTATATATTTACCTAATGTATGTCTTTATTTAAGGTCATCTTTTATTCTTTACTATGCTACAATGTACATTTTATAAGGTGTGTCTTACTTTCAGCTATATTATAAAACCGTCTACTGTGTACAAACAACATAGGTTATGAGCAAAGTGAAAATTCAGTTATACTTTGTAGGCATCGGTAGTATTGTAAATAGCATGTAACATTTGGATTAGGTATAAGTATTGTCTTTCTAGTTGTCAGAATTACCTTATTTATCGGCATATAACACGCACCCTAATTTTAAGAGGGAAGTTTCAGGAAAAAAAATTTCAACAGCCCCTTGCACATTGCAAAGACCCCCTGCAGAATATGCAGCCCCATTTACATTACACAGCCCCCTCCCCATGCACTGTACACAGCCCCCCTGCACTCCTAGGAGACCCCCAGTCTCCTGGGACAGCACTGCTAGCATACTCTAAAAATTAAGAAAAGAATCACTGCCAGTCCCTTCTCAACAAAGCCTCTAAATGCCTCATTAGCTCCGTTCTTTCATGCACCCGGTCACGTGACTGCTCTCCTCCAATCTAAAGCTACATGAGGAGGAGGAAAAACGGAGCTAATGAGGATTTTTAGAGGCTCTGTTTTACAATGTTCGTGACACAGGAGGAGCAGTGTATGAGAAGGGACTGGCAGTCATTTTTTTTTCTTAACGTTAGAATATGCTGGCCGTACTGTCCCAGGATCAGGAGAGGCGGGGCGGCCGGCCTGACATCCCCCAATGTGGGGCACCTGGGGCGGACCGCCCGATCCCCACCCTCCTGTTGGTAAAAACAAATTTCTTTACCATACATCACGGGACACAGAGCAGCATAGTAAATACTATGTGGGTTATAGGCCACCTTCAGGTGATGGACACTGGCACACCTAAGACAGGAAGTTCACTCCCTATATAACCCCTCCCATACCAGGAGTACCTCAGTTTTTTTCGCTAGTGTCTAAGGTGTTGGTCACGGTTAAAGATGTGCTCTGAAGAGCTCTGTTGGAAGGATCCTTACTGGATTAAACAGCTTTTACAGACAGGATCCATCCAAAGTGCCTCTGAGCCCAAAGTGGATGGTACCCCGGCCTCGTGTAGGAAAAACAAGGTTTTGCCTGTAACGCCTCTCCTGGTCATGCATCCATTACCATAAAGTTTTCTGGCAGGGTGCTATACAGGTCCAAGGGAGTGGACCCCCGATTAAAAAGGGACCCAGTCCTTAAATGCGGCCCGCTGTGATGGGTGAAGGTTTGGTCTGTCTGATACCAGCAGAATCCTGCGGCGGGGATAAGGTAAGTGAAGAATCCTAGGAACTTTTAAGTTCACCTATGGATTACTTCTTTAAGTAAATGTTGTCAGGCCTAATTTTCCCAACTAGAGGGTGTATGAAACACATACCTTTTACATGCTCCTTAGTATCTCGCTCTGTGTCAGCACAGCTTAGTCTCAGCCACCTGGAGGATATTGCAGGGGGGGATTCTTGGATGTTCCATGATTAAAGCATATTTTCACATGCAGCTTTTCTCCCCCTCCCCCACGGGAGTAAGGGTGTTGGAGGCTACAGTGGATAGCCTGTGCCCCCCCCCCCCCTCGGGGTCGCGGCGGCTCCCCTTCAATTCTTCCTCTTACCCCCCCCCCCATGCTGGACCGGCCGAACGGCAGATCTGAACGCGAGGGCTGGAATTAGAAATTTTAAATAAAGAGGGCCGTGTTGGGGGAGGGAAAGGGGCGTGGCTTAGTGCAGCGCTAGATGCGTGACTTAGCGTCCACGTGCATCACGCGGGGCAGTGCTTCCAAGCCCATAAGACAGCCTCTTTAAAGTGCAGCTGGTCAAACCGAATGGACACAGCAGCAGTGGGGACATGTAAGCTGGTGCATGCGGGCATTCCCAGGACACATTTACTCAGCATCAGGCTGAGCATTAATAGCAGCACTTCATTTACTGGACTATAGCTCAGCAAGTGGTGCGTTTTTTTGTTTCTTTTAGTACCTCTGCTTTTGTGCTTAGGACTATGCCTTCCAGGAAGGGGGTACAAACACCTCAAAGAAGGGACCTAGGGCATCACCTTCGGGCATTGAGGATTCTAATCGTGCCTACACAATGCCATCTTCCCCTGAAGGACCAGATGTGGCTGGCCAGAGTGAGCCAGTGGGACCGGTAGGTGTTGCAGCTGCTTCCAACATTTCAGCCCCTGTCTACGTAACTGAGGACATTTTTTCCTCACCCCAATGTGATTAGAAGAAAGGATAGCTGGTTTAATCGCATCTTTTACCCAAAGTGGGAGAAAACACGATAGATCCCCCTCCCCCGCCCCAAGCACTCTAACAGGGGAGCAGTGGGCGAAGGAAGATGAGTTGCCCTCGGGATCGAGAAAAGGGACAGACTAATGATTTCTCTTCTGAGGAATTAACTGTGGAAGAACCCTTTTCAGCCTCGCAATCTGAAAAGTTGCTGGTGCAGTCCCTTACATGGTCCATTCTGCTTTCAAGCTGCCCTTAACTGAGTCAGCCAAAAGTTCAGTTTCTTCTCAGGCTCCTCAGGCTTTGCATGCCTTTCCTGTCCATGCCTTTCCTGTCCATGCATTACTGGAGCAACTTGTATATGCTGAGTGGGATCACCCAGATAAGCATTATCTGCCTCCTAAAAGGTTTTCAGCACTTTATACCATGGAGGAAAAATTCACCAAAAGATGGAATAAACCAGCAGTTGATGCTGCTATATCCTGTGTGAATAAAAGTTTAACTTGTCCAGTAGACAATGCTCAAATGCTTAGGGATCCAACAGATAAAGATTGGAATTCCTGTTGAAAACATCCTTTTCTTTGGCAGGTGCAGTAACTCAGCCTGCAGTGGCTGCAATAGGCATTTGTCAATCACTAAAGGACCAGTTTAAATAGGCCCTCAAGGTGGTCCCTGTTCAGCAGGCCCGAGACTTAGCCAAACTTCCAAGGGCATTATGTTTTGCAATTGACGCCATTAAAGATTCTATTCACCAGGCCTCACGCCTTACACTTGTGCTAATGCATATGCGTAGAATCCTATGATTGAAAAATTGGTCATCTGAGTTACCATGCAAAAAGCTCCTGGCTGGGTTCCCTTTTCATGGTGAGCGGCTATTTGGGGATGATTTGGACAAGTACATCCAAAAAATTTCAAGTGGGAAAAGTACCTTTTGGCCAGTAAAAAGGAGGAGTAAACGCCCTCCATTTAAACGGGCCTCTTCTCCAGGGCCAGGGGCATCAACCCCTAGGCAGTCGCGACGGCTTCCGTTGACAGGGTCTAGAGGTAAACCTCAAGATCAAGCCCAGGGACAAAAGATGTCCTGGAGCGCAAGCCTACAAAGCAGAATTCCAAGGACTCCTTATGAAGGGGCGCCCCTGCTCGGTCGGGTGGGCGGGAGGCTTCTGCAGTTCTCAGAAATTTGGCAGGAAGAGATTTCGGATAGATGGGTCATCTCCACAGTAGCTCTAGGTTACAAACTAGAATTCTGAGAGTTCCCATCGCCTCTTTTTCTGAGACCAAATGTTCCCGAAGATCCAGGGAAAAGGAGGTCTCTGCTTCTATATTAGACCAGTTGATGTCTCAAGGGGTGATCATAGAAATCCCCACAGAAGAGCAAGGGTTGGGGTTTTATTCAAACCTCTTCACAGTGCCCAAACCAAATGGAGATGTCAGACCCATTCTAGATCTTAAAGATCTGAATCAGTTCCTGAATGTCCGTTCCTTTCGCATGGAGTCGATCAGGTCAGTGGTTTCCAACCTACAAGGAGGGGAACTCCAGGAATCAATAGACATCAAGGATGCATACCTGCATGTGCCTATTCTCCCCGCTCACCAGGGAATTTCTGCGGTTCGAAGTAGAGCGGCACCTTTTTCAGTTTGTAGCCTTGCCCTTCGGGCTAGCTACTGCACCCCGGATATTTACGAAGGATCTGGCTTCACCTTTGGCCAGACTAAGGGCGCAGGGTATAAACAGTCATGGCATACCTGGACGACCTGTTGGTAGACCGGTCGGTAGCCCGCTTGGAACAAAGCATGGTCAGCACAGTCAAATACCTGGAATGTCTAGGTTGGATTCTCAGCCTAGAGAAGTCTTCCTTAACCACTTTAAGACCTGGCCTCTTTTTCAGACTCGGTGTTTACAAGTTAAAAACTTTTTTTTGCTAGAAAATTACTTAGAACCCCCAAACATTATACATTTTTTTTTCTCTAACACCCTGGAGAATAAAATGGCGGTCATTGCAATACTTTTTCTCACACAGTATTTGCACAACGGTCTTACAAGCGCACTTTTTTTGGAATAAATTTTTTTTTTTTGTTTTTTGGAAAAAAGTTAGTCCAATTTTTTTTTTTTTTATATTGTGAAAGATAATGTCACGCCGAGTAAATTGACACCCAACATGTCACGCTTCAAAATTGTGCCCACTCGTGGAATGGCGTCAAACTTTTACCCTTAAAAATCTCCATAGGTGACGTTTACAAAATTCTGCAGGTTGCATGTTTTAAGTTACAGAAGAGGTCTAGGGCTAGAATTATTGCTCTCGCTCTAACAATAGTGGCGATACCTCACATGTGGTTTGACCACCGTTTTCATATGCGGGCGCTACTCACGTATGCGTTTGCTTCTGCGCGCGAGCTCGTCGGGACGGGGCACTTTAAAAAAATGTTTTTCCTTATTTATTTTATTTTATTTTTACACTGTTTTTAAAAAAAAAAATAATGTGGAGGGCTTATGTTTCCTGGTGTAAATCCAAGGGTTGGCACCCTTGGAAATATAGCATGGGTAGAATTCTTGTCTTTCTACAATAGGGGGTAGAGATGAGGCTTGCCTTGAGTATTATCAAGGGTCAAGTCTCGGCTTTATTGTTATTATTTCAAAGACCACTTCGCATTCCTTGGTCTGGGGTTTTATGCAGGGAGTAACGCGGCTTAATCCGCCAGTTAGATCACCTTTGAACCCTTGGGACTTGAACGTAGTTTTGACGGTATTGCAAAAACAGCCTTTTGAACCGATACAGCATACTCCGTTGGTCCTTCTGACAAGGAAATTTAGTTTTTCTGGTTGCTATATCCTCCTGCAAGAAGGGTACCAGAGTTGGCTGCTCTTTCCTATAAAGAGCCATATTTAATCATTCACAAGGACAAGGTGGTGTTGCGTCCGCATCCTCAATCAAGTTTTTTGCCTAAAGTGGTGTCAGGTTTTCATCTGAACCAAGATGTCCTACCGTTGTTTTTCCCAGAACCCTGTTCTAGGGAAGAGGAGTCACTACATTGCCTTGATGTAGTGAGAGCAGCCAAGGTCTATTTTAAAGATAACTGCTCAGATCCGGAAGACTGATGTCTTATTTGTGCTGCCAGAAGGTCCTAGGGAAGGACAGGCAGCGTCCACATCTACTATTTCTAAGTGGATTCGGCAAGTTATAATCCAGGCCTATGGTTTAAAAGGTAAGATTCCACCTTTTCAAGTCAAAGCGCACTCTACCAGAGCAGTTAATGCTTCCTGGGCAGTGCATCACCAAGCCTCCATGGCTCAGATCTGCAAGGCCACAACTTGGTCTTCAGTCCATACATTCACTAGATTCTATCAGGTGGATGTAAAAAAGGCATGAGGATAGTGCCTTTGGGCATAGTGTGCTGCAGGCAGCAGTATAGGTCTTCAAGTCTGTTGGCGCCCTGCTTGTTGTGTCTCGCTCCCCTCAAATAGCATTGCTTTGGGACGTCCCACATAGTAATTACTATGCACGATAAAGAAAGTAGGATTTTTATAACAGCTTACTTGTAAAATCCTTTTCTTGGCGTACATCATGGGACACAGAGGTCCCTCCCCTCTTTCTGGGGTATTCGTATATTGCTTTGTTACAAAACCTGAGGTACTCCCAGTATAGGAGGGGTTATATAGGGAGTGAACTTCCTGTCTTGGGTGTGCCAGTGTCCATCACCTGAAGGTGGCCTATAACCCACATAGTAATTACTATGCTGCTCTGTGTCCCACGATGTACTCCAAAAAAAGGATTTTACAGGTAAGCTGTTATAAAAATCCTATTGTCGGCATATAATATGCATGCATCGTTTGCCCTCCTATTTTGAGGGGAAATATTTTTCTTGCCAGTCAGTATTTGTTAAAGCCTAAGATTAAAAAAATTTAAATATATATATATATATATATATATATATATATATATATATATATATATATATATATATATAATCTCCCAAGGGACTTTACTTATCTTTAGCGAGATATGTGCCTTGTCTACGTAGCTATGTCCTCATTTAGCAGAAATCTTCCTCCTCTGATGCCCCCCAACCCCTACCGTCTTAATTTTCTGTTGTGACAGGGTAAATAGAACTGAGGGAGCTGTGAGCTGTCACAGGCACGAATCCAGCGTGCCCAACTTTGACACCACTCAGAATTCATATAAAGAAAGTCCACCAATAAGAATTCTGAGTGGTGTCAATTCCATTTGGACTTTTTGGACTTTATTTATACTTTTTTTCTTATACTTTTTCAATTTATTATCTCATATGTGTACACCGTGTACTATATTTGGTTTACATCATATCACTTTGTTTCAATATGTACACAGTAATTGTACTCTATAGGGTACATCATAGCTCTTGATATTAATATTTTTCTGTTTGTTATACACTTCACACTGTGTTCAAATATTACTCATTTAATCTTTTTTGGGGTTTATAGCGCTACACTTTTTGTATATTGTCTAACACTTGGGTCTATAGGTGTGTTGGCTGCTGTTCACTTCCATTCTTTAGTGCAGCGCTGTATTTATATTTTTTAAGCGTGCCCAACTTTGCCTGCCCTTGCTGCCAAGCAACTCCATTTATAGAAGCTGGTACTATAGCTTCTATGAATGAAACTTGATCTATGAATGGAGAGGATGGACCTTTCAATCATCCATCTATCGTTCATTCACAGATCCTGTTTTATTAATAGAAGCTGTGGTACTTGCTTGTGTAAATGGGGGAAGGGAGTGTAAAGGGCAAGAATAGTTGGGCAGTTTTGATGAGTGCCTGTGACAGCTCCCTTACTTCTATTGACCCCTGCTGCACCGGAAGATTGTGGGGGTGGGTCATCGGAGGATAACGTTTTTACTTCAGGAGGACACAGCAGAACAAGGGACAGATCTCACTGAAGGTAAGTAAAATCCCTTGTGCTTTTTTTTTTTTTTTTCCCCCTAAGTGAACTTGGGCTTTAAAGATATTCAATAGTGAAGACTTGGCCCATGCAGAAAGAAAACAAAGGGAAGATAAGTATTGGATGCTGCAGGGGCCAGCTTTTACCTGAACCTGCAAGGCAAAGCAGAGGTCCATGTTAACACTAAAAATCCTGTATTAGCCTGGCCATACATTATACAATTTTCTTATTCAATTTCCTTTAGATTTACCTTCAACTATGTAGTGCAAGGGCCTGCCTGATTACATACAAGTTGAAAGTGTTTAGGTTTGACCTCATATTATATGGTTTTGGTAAAACTAAAGGAAAATTGTATAAGAAAGTTGTATAATGTATGGCCAGCCATACAGTATATATCTAAAATTACACATGGCACCTTCTGATCGTGCCTTTATCTGGACAGTTGGAGTCTAGCGGACCAGTGACTAACTCTTGCCAGCTGTTTTTACACTTAGGCCCTTTTCACACTGGGGCAGTGGGGGCGTCGGCGGTACAACAGCGCTATTTTTAGCGCTGCTGTACCGTCGTTCTTGCAGCGGTATTCGGCCGCTAGCGGTGCGGTTTTTAACCCCCGCTGGCAGCCGAAAAAGGGTTAAAATCCCTCGTACAGCGCGGCTATAGCCGCGGTATTGCCGCGGTATAGCCACGCTGTCCCATTGATTTCAATGGGCAGGAGTCGTGAAGGAGCGGTGAATACACCGCTCCTTCACCGCTCCAAAAAAGCGGTTTGCAGGACTTTTTTCACCGTCCTGCCTGCGCACCACTTCAGTGTGAAAGCCCTCGGGCTTTCACACTGAACAAACAGCGGAGGCTGTTTAGGGGCGGTTTGCAGGCGGTATTTTTAGCGCAATACCGCCTGCAAACCGCCCCAGTGTGAAAGGGGCCTTAGGGATCCATTTGCAACCCCACTACCAAAAAAAGTTGGGACTGTGAACTATGTAAAATCTACATAAAAACAGAATACATTGATTTTGCAAATCTTGTAAACCCAGATTTTATTGGCAATAGAAAAACAAATAAGGTCATTTTGAAATTAATGACAGCAACACATCTCAAAAAAGTTGGGGCAGGGCAACAAAAAGCTGGCAAAGTAAGTGGTACTAACCAGGAAGAGCTGGAAGAACATTGTGCAACTAACTGGGTTAATTGGCAACACGTCACTAACATGATTGGTTATAAAAAGGGCATCTTGGAGAGTCAGAGAAGTAAAGAAGTCTCAGAAGTAAAGATGGGTAGAGGTCCTGATTCTGAGAATCTGGAGAAATCTCTGTGCGCAAGGGAAAAGGCCAAGACGCAATATTGGATGCCTGTGATTTTTGGGCCCTCAGACCACACTGCGTTAAAAACAGGCATGGTTTTGTGATTGACCTCACTGCTTGGCCTCAGGGATACTTCCAAAAATCATGGTCTATGAACCTAGTTCGCCATGCCATTCAGAAATACAAGTTACAGCTCTATCGTACAAAGAAGAAGCCATATCTGAACATGCTGCCACCTTCTCTGGGCCAAAGCTTATTTAAAATGGTCTATTACAAAGTGAAAAACTGTTCTTTGGTCATATGAATCAAAATGTGGCAACCATGGGCACTACATACTTCAGATTAAAGAGGAGAGGAACCTTGCACATCTGGAAAAGCACCATCAATGCTGAAAGATATATAACCAGGTTTTAGAGTAGCATATGCTCTGAAAAGGAATCGACAACCTTCCTCTTCCAAAACACCTCCAGCAACTGGTCTCCTCAGTCCCCAGACATTTACTGAGTGTTGTTAAAAGAAGAGGAGATATTACACCATGGCAAACACGGTCCTGTCCCAAATTTTTTGGAATTGGGAGTTGTACTTGGGGAGATGTAGTTTGCCAACCTTCCTTCTTCTTTTTTTTTTTTCTTGGTAGTTTTTTTCAGTTTAAACATTTCATATATTTTCTGTTTACTATTGTGAATAAAACACGGGTTTATGAGATTGGCAGATCATTGTATCCTATTTTAATGTATATTAGTTTACAACATCCCAACTTTTTTGGATTTGGGGTTACAGTGCAGAGTGGATACCGTTTTCCTTAGGATGCCACTGTTTTTACTCCACACAATGCCTACATTTTGCAACTCATTCCTTCAATGCAGGTTGTGGTGTGCTACAGAGTTTTTTTTCTGCATAATGCTGCACACTACAAGATTGGAGGAATATTATTACAATATTATGAATTTTTTTCTGACTGAGCTTAACGTCTACCTTTTTTTTTTTTTTTTCTTTATTCATCAAGCTAAGGGAGCATCAGTTATTTTAGAGCCCATTTGTAAAGCACATAGCTGTTCATTATAATTTTGCCCTTAAAAAAATACATAACGGTTGTACAGAGTTAAGCACTCAAAAGCTTTACAGACACTTTCAGACATTCAATGTAAATTGTGGTCATATTTCTGACAGCTGCAGCATACTAATGAATGGCTGTGCACTAGCTGTACAGAGTTATACAGCGTGCTTGAGAAACTTATGCAAAGGAGTAAATCCAAGAATGGTGTTTTTGTGCTAGGGATTTATACTCCAATTTACACAAGCACAGCGTATTCCCGGGTATGGTCTTTCTATACTTTGGGTGGTCGTATGCTTCAGCTGTCTCTCCAGGACACAGTTTATTTTGATATTTACTTATTTATACAAATGTATCATAATTGTATCTAATAAAGTGTATACTCTATATTCTAAAAATACTTTATATCAGTGGTCTCCACACTGCGGCCCTGGGGCCGAATGTGGCCCTTTGCTTGCCTTTAATTGGCTATTGGGGCACTATTCCTCCTACTGATATGAGACACTATTCTCCCACCCGACGCCAACAGTGGGGCACCGTTTCTCCCACCCGACGCCAACAGTGGGGCACCGTTTCTCCCACCCGACGCCAACAGTGGGGCACCGTTTCTCCCACCCGACGCCAACAGTGGGGCACCGTTTCTCCCACCCGACGCCAACAGTGGGGCACCGTTTCTCCCACCCGACGCCAACAGTGGGGATGTTTACTCAATAAACTGCTCCTTTGTTTTGAAAGTTAGTTTGGAGACCCATGCTCTATATTTAGCGGTTTGTTTATTTATAAAGCAGTTAATTAGACATTCACCAAACATTCACAACTAGTATGTCTTCTTGGTGTTTTTTTTTTTTTAAATGAGTGATTGATTCATCAAGTTAGCCTGGGTTCACACTTTTAATCCGACATCCCTGCGCACCTTCATCACGGCTTGCATTCCACTTCTTTACCAGAAGTCAATCCAAGTCATATTGAAGTTGCACCAAAAGGTGTTGCACTGATTAGAGCGGTTCCTTTGCAGTTAATGGGGCGCTACTTGTGATGCGACTTTGAACTTTCAAGTCGCATGACAAGTCATGGCAGTGTGAACCGGAACTGACTGATGAACCAATCACTGTCATTTTAAAACACATGCACCAAGTAGACATACCAATTGTGAATGTTTGGTGAAAGACGCATTCCACATATGTACGCTCTTAGGTTTCTAGAATGTAGTTTTATGTAATTTGTAGTGTGTGTGTGTGTGTGTGTGTGTGTGTGTGTGTGTGTGTGTGTGTGTGTGTGTGTGTGTGTGTGTGCGTGTGCTCTAAAGCAGCATCTCCTAAGCTGAACCTGTTTTCTTTTAGTATCCATTTCAGACGTATGGCTATGCCTTCCTTTTCTCGCTGACGGGATATTTTGGAATATCTTTTGTACTTGCATTGATTAAGATCTTTGGAGCTCTGACTGCTGTGACAGGTAACCAGTTATTAGAAACTGTTAGTATATTTACAGCATAAGGCTTCATACACACAGTGTTCTATTGATGCTTTTCTCTCCTGCAGGAGTTTAGTAGCAGCATAAACGCGGTAAAAAGATTAGTTTTTGCATGCACGTTTATGCGCATTCCTGCGTCTGGCATTAATAGTCTATTGGCCAGATTTCTGGCCATTACAATGCATTAACACGGGAATGTGCCATTAATGCACGTTTAGGTGCTTTTGGAATGTTTGTTTGTTTTTTGTATGCTCAAAAGCTCCCCTCCTAGGCAATAAAGCTTTTTTTTTTAACCCCCCAAAAAAAAAAAAAAGATCCTGTTCCCTTAAAGCAGGGATATGCAATTAGCGGACCTTCAGCTGTTGCAAAACTACAAGTCCCATCATGCCTCTGCCTCTGGGTTCCATGCTTGTAGCTGTCAGAGTCTTGCTATGCCTTGTGGGACTTGTAGTTTTGCAACAGCTAATTGCATATCCCTGCCTTAAAGCATGTTATACAGCACAGCGCTTGTGCTGTGTCATTTGGCCCGCTGTATCACCTGTAATACCTGTCTGATCCTGCCTGGCTATGCCCTTCCCCTGTACTTTGACCACGATATATCAGGGCTGCTGAGCCCTGACACCATTAGCGTACATGCCTCCATCAGACGCAGCTCTGCTCTGTCTCCTGTGTGCTTTCCTCCAGCCTCGCCCCCCCCCCTCCCCTCTCTGACTGTCTGCTTGTGTCAGTGCCCCCCGCTCCTGCTGCTCTCATAATTAACATTAAAATCTCCCATCCCCTCTGTATTAGAACAATAAGTTCCCTTGTTTCTGTGTTATATCATAAATATACTTATCTGTACTGATAAGACAGTGTCTTCCTGCGATCATGTGACTCCTCTGCTCTGTCTCTCCTCTCTTCTCCTTTGAGAAGAGACACATTTACAGACACTGGGGAACTTATTGTTCTAATACAAAGGGGATGGGAGCTTTTTATACAAGTGGCTTAGCCACTTTAACCTCCCTGGCGGTATGATTATTTCGGATTTTAGGTGCTGAAAGCGGTACAATTATTTTGCATGGAAATTTGGCGTTTTATATTGTAGGTCTGTAAATCTTAACAATAACACACTTAAATCTGTCCAAACCAGAGTCTAGTAGATATCCCGGGTATGATAAAGTTTGAAACACAAAAACATAAATTATAATATAATAAATAAAAATAAATAATTAAAAAAATTTTTAAAAAATAGTAATAAAATAAATTTCCCCACAATTCACTATCGCTCAATTCTGCAAGTGTTCTAATTTACTATCGCTGTTTTCTAGCTGGTCTAAAGCCACTTTTGACGTAAAGGGACACTTTTTGGTTGCTATGGACAATCTCCAGTTTCCAGGCAGAAAGAACAGTGTATATCATGTAAAACTGCATGCAGGGCATGGGCCAGAGCACTGGGGACAAAAGGGATGTGAAATCATTTCATACAGTACTGTAATCTGTAAGATTACAGTACTGTATGTGTTATGATTTTGACATTTTTTTGAATTTGCCGCCAGGCTCCGCCCCCGTGCGTCGCGCCGCTCGCAGGGAACGGAGCCTGGCACGGAGAGGCTTCGGAGGAGGACGGAGCCCTCGGACACTACGGGGGACATCGCAGGATCCCGGGGACAAGGTAAGTAACGCCGCCCCAGGATCCTGCAATGCGATCCCGAGTGTGGCTCGGGGTTACCGCTAATGGTACTGAATTTTAACCCCGAGCCACACTCGGGAAAACCGCCAGGGAGGTTAAGGTGTTTTTTTTTTTTTTTGTTTTTTATTAAGACCATGCAGCCTAAGCAATTGACAGCATCACCATCTATATAGTTATACAAATACATGTTGCACAAAAAAGTAATAGGAAAGCCTCACTCTGCAGCTTCCCCTGTTCAAAGCACTAATGAGCTCTCTTGTCTGTGAAAACCAAACTTCTTACATTAGCAGCTCAGCTTGTTCTATTTCCATTGACATACCACTGAAAACTGCTTATAGGCTGGCTGAAGTGGAGTGAGTGAATGGTGCTAATTTTTAACTTCTTTTCATGGTAACTTTCTTAGGGATCGACCAATATTATTTTTTCATTGTCAAAACGATATACCTCTCCTGCCGATAGCCAATATTTTGTAAATTTTTCAGAAATAACATCAATTTTATTCAAAAATCAAGTATAAACTGAACATGTTAATGTTTAATAAAAATAAAACATTAAGAGCTCCTTCTTCCCACCATACCTGCATGAAAACTGATGGAAGAGAAAAACACACACAGCTTTCAGAACTGGCATCTCTGTCTGCAGCACATCATGGTGTGATGAGGTCTAAAAGTAAACAACTGGGAAAAATAAAGTGCTTGAAAAACAATACCTGCTGCAGCTCTGCACAGAAACCAATCAGCTTCCATGTTTTATAGTCAAAACTTAATGGAACAAGCTGAAGTTAGAAGCTGAGTGATTGTCTACCATGCACAGCTGCACCAGATTCTGAGTGCTCCAGTTTTAGTAAATCTGCCCCACTGCACTGACAGTCTGACACTACTACACTTTCTTCAATACTCCCAGTTAAGTAGAACAATATTATATTGTAGAAAGCATAATATTTCAGCATGTTCACCTGTTAAACGGGTTCTGTTCTTTTCATATATTGCTGACACTTCACTGAAAACATGCTCACTTGGTACAGATGAAGGAGGAGCAGAGAGGTATCTTCTAGCATGAGAGGCAAGTCTTTTGTAGGGTGACTCATTTTCTTTCCACCACTGAAGAGGATCACCACTTCTTCTGTCAATTACTGGTTCCTTCAAATAGAGATGAAGTTCATCATCCAGGCTGATTATTGATGCACAATAAGAAGAATCTTGCACATGAAGCCCCAATAACACGCTGAACATGGAATCGATTCGACCACGATGAAGATTCTCTTCTGCTCGTCTTTTTTGACGTTTGTTTTTGCACAATCCTGCTCTTCCACATTAGTAACATGCTCTTCACTTGACCTTTCGGCAGGAACCTCCAGCAGCTCTTGTTGATCTTCTGTCAGCCATTGTTTTGCCTTGACTAATACATCATCAGAAGAGAAAGCATGATTCTTGTATCAAGGATCCAAAAGACATGCCAGCACAACATTTTTATTCTCTTCATGATTCTCAAAGCATTTGAGGCTGTCCCTCATGACCTGCCTTAATGTTTTAATGCCACATGTGTTGGGTCCTTCTTTCTCTTGAAGAAGCATCTTCAGCACTCACACATGGGATGACAGATGAGTCGTAATGACTCTCCTCTAGTGTCACTTCCTCTATGGGGAGGAGGGTCTCAATGACATTGGCTACATTGTCCCACTGATCAGCAGTAGGACAACTATATCCTCCATGTTCGCCTGAATAGATGCTCAGAGCTCTCTTCTGTTCCAGCATTCTTTGCATGTGAAGTGCTGTATTCCAAACTCGATAGGCCCAGTGCGCGGAGGCGTAATGACGTTGTGTGAGTGTCCCACGCGCCCCTGCACACTGGGTCTGAACTCTGCAGGCTTCTAGACCCCAAAAAGATGGCCGCGGCCCTCGGAGACCAATATCGGTAATATCGGTCTGGTTTGCGACTGATTTTTGTGAAAATGCTGATATCATCCTGTAATAA
Source organism: Aquarana catesbeiana (assembly GCF_042186555.1). Taxonomy (NCBI): domain Eukaryota; kingdom Metazoa; phylum Chordata; class Amphibia; order Anura; family Ranidae; genus Aquarana; species Aquarana catesbeiana. Next base: position 383,583,011 of record NC_133328.1, on the reverse strand, counting down.
TTGGCCGTACCGATAAACTTTCTATCTACTGTAGTCTGGTATATATTTGCATAGCTTTATTGTGACACTCTAAGAATTATCACAATTAGAGATGTAATGTACCCATTGATGACCTCACCCCCTGTGCCTTGTACAGGTACCACAGGGGCAGGAAGTGAGGAGAAAATCTCCCTAATGGGGGTCACAGGCCCTTCCAATAGGGTAAAGAGTCACCTCGGACAGGTCCTCCTCTAGTCCGAGTCTCCAGCAGTAAAGAAAAAAAAACAGCACCAGGCTCACATAGTGTAAATCATCAAGGGTATTTTTTTAAAGTAACAAACAATACAAGCCATACAAAAACCAGCATCTACAAAGACTCCAAATCCCACAATACAATTGTACAAAACGTGGAACGTGGTGACATCACGACCTGCGATTCCGCCCTACGTGACATCTTCAGGAGCTTCCGGCTCCTGATGATGTCACTTTTAATGAAACGAACTTAGGGCAGAACCGGAGGTCATGATGTCACCACGTTCCACATCTTGTCCCATGATATTGTGGGATTTGGATTCTTTGTAGATGCCGGTTTTTGCACAGCTTTTATTGTTTATTATTTTTATAAAATACCCTTAAGGATTTTACACTATGTGAGCCTCCTGAATCCCTGGCAGCTGCTGCTCTATCATCCTGTAAAAAGCGATCCACTGAAAATTGTTTTTTAGAGGGGTGTTAGAGAGGGTTGCCGGTATGAATGATCCCTTAGGGGATTTAATAGTGTTTGTTACATCACATGGTCAATTCATGAAGATAAATATTGAATAGGCATTAAAGTGTTATTTATAGTGACTCTAATATCGAGAATAAAAGGTCTCCTTGTGAAGATGGCAAATATTTGTCTTTTCCGCAGGGCAGCCATCAAACTCTGCTCTAACAAAGAGAACCTGCAGCCTGATGATGCTCCAAAAACCTCCCGGTCCCCTGCTGCTTTCAGTGGTTCCCACTGCTGATCCCTATGTAACTGTGTCCTGTAGTAAGTAGAGTTTGATGATAGAAACCAGTAAGTACAGCAGGGGACCAGGAGGCTTCTGAAGAGTCTTCAAGCATCAGGTTTTGTTCATTAGCAAGTCGTCCTTGTGTGTCCCACCATCCACATCATCCTGAATAGATTGACAGGTTGTGCAAATGCAAAAGGATGTGATGTCAGACTCTTCCGAGAACCTCATCCTAGTGGCCAAGCATCTGCAATTTTCAACTAAAAGTGATGATATGAACTTTTCAGTAGACAATTTCCCAGAAAATTAGTGTGTGAGTAAACAAAAACTACTTATTTTCACTGAAGGGAAGCATTGCAAAAAATGTGATGGCATCCTGGAGTTCAGCTTTAACCACCGCTAGCCCATATTCCTCATGAATTGGGGTCTTGTAAATCCCTTGTTTTTATCTCCACCTAAATGGAGACCCTATTGAACGTCACATTTCAATTTAAGAAGAGGCTGTTTATTTTAAAGGATAGTTTGCCCAGTAATTGTATTCATTTGGATTTCACACAGAAAATACAATAGATACCAGGCATTCTGTATATTCAGCTCACTCATACTATCAATTATTTTTACAAATTAAGAGAAAAAAAAAAAAAACGGATCATATAACTTAAGCAAATGAAAATAATACTTTTGTTTTTGTATTCGACCTCATTGTCCCAGTTGACTTGCAATATAATGCATTGTTTTATTATTCTTGAATCATTGGTAAACCTAACCTACTGAAGCCAGGAACACAAAAATGTATTACTAAGAGAGAAATGTTGAATTGTTGGTAAAACAAAATTGATTTCAAAACCTTTTCATATACCAATTTTATAATTCTATTTCTGCTTTAATACATGTTTTGTTCAATTCCACAGTAACAACTGGGAGAAAGGCAATGACGATTGTGTTGTCCTTTCTATTCTTTGCAAAACCCTTTACCTTGCAGTAAGTAACAGGTTTTCTTTTATGTTTTTTTTAAAGGTAAAATAATTTTGAGACAGATTTATTATGTGTGTATTTGTTTTTGTGTCTACTGTAGCTTATTGTCAGCCTTTGATATTAATCGTTTTTGCTCATTGGATGAAAGAGAATCCTTTAGAAAAGAAGAATAATGTAAATTGGGCAAAGAAAGAGCATTGTCACATACACAATTCTGAAATGCTTATAAGTTTATGGCTATTTTAACTCTGTTTACTGCTGTAATAAATTATTTATGTGTGAAGGTTGATGTCAGTTTATTGTTCTTGTCAAATGCTGCATTTACCTTCTAAACATATGCAGCTGCATTTGGATGGAAAATGCAGCATTTGACAAGAAAAGGCTGCATTTGACTTGCTTTGCCTACGGTTTAAACCCCTCCCTTTAGTAGGAAATTCCGCAGTCAAATACAGGGCAGCATGGACCAGGTCAGTCGCAGCCTCTGAATTGTGATGTGTACTGCTAAATTGACCACTTATAGTCCCGTCCACATTACTTTTACACTGGCACATAGGCGCGCAGCACACCGCTCCTGTGACCGATTTGATTACTGTTACCGCTATGTGATCACAATGTAAACAAAACTGTTATGAATGTCTTTCATAACAGCTGTGCTTTCTAGCGATGCTGTGATTGGCCCACAGCTATCACATGGTATCTGGGCCAATCACAGCACCCTGTACCATGTGATTAGCTGTAGCTAATCGCAGATCATAATAGTAAGTTTTTATGAATGAAAGCCATTCCTAACAGCTAAAACTATTCCCTATAACCGTGATTATCGCTGTTATAATCAATAATAGTGTAAAATAAAAATCCCTATGGTGACACTGAACTACTCTGATGGCAGGATGTAAAAAAAAAAAAATAATAATAAAGAGAGAAAACCAATGTTTTAAAAAATTGATTAAAAATGATTTCAATTTTTTTTTTCTTTTTACATACTGTCACCAGTCAGTGTGCCTGATCACCACCACACCAGTCATACAATGGCGCTGTACTGCGCTGGTGACAGTATATTAAAAAAAAAAAAGGGTCTTCAAGAAATGATGAGATGGGCCACCAGTATTGATCAAATATCAAAATATGTGTGTGTATATATATCATAGTCTGTAGACGCTATGCCTTCACACAGACCAATTTATATACACTTATTGCAATTTTTTTTTTTTTTAAATAAAAAGACCTGTAGCAGAAAACATTTTGGCCTGCGTTTTTGAAGAAATGTATTTTTAATGGATATGTTTTATAACAGAGTAGAAAATATTGGGCTTTTGTTTCAAAATGTTCAGTCTTTTTTTCGTTTCTATTGCAAAAAAAAAAAACCCAGTGGTGATCAAATACCACCAAAACAAAGCTCTATTTTGTGTGCAAAAATGTTATAAATGTCATTTGCATACAGTGTTGCATGACCGAGTAATTGCCAGGTAAAGTAGCTGAATGGCAAAAAATAGCCTGGTCATGAAGGGAGTAAAACCTTCCGGTGGTTAAGATGAGTTAGATTTTGCTGTTCCAAATGCAGGAAAGTAATGCTCGTCGGCATGAGCCATTATACCTCTCGGCCAGAAAATTAGAAAGTGGCAGTGACTCTAGCACAGGGGTCTCAAACTGGAAGCCCTCCAGCTGTTGCAAAACAACAAGTCCCATCATGTCTCTGCCTGTGGGAGTCAGGCTTGTAACTGTCAGCCTTGTAATGCCTCATGAGACTTGTAGTTTCACAACAGCTGGAGGGCAGCCAGTTTGAGACTCCTGCTCTAGCAGTATGCTAGTGCTGGCAAGGGGTGAAGGGTAGATGGTCTCTTCTACATTCTAAAGGCTAAAAGCCTTGCTCTGAGTCTCCCGTTCTGGTAGTACAGTTGGAAGCAAGATTGATGAGGCCGGACCATTATCTAGTTACTGACAGTCTAGGGATGTCTCTTTTGGATGTTTGCCATGGTAGATAACGTATGTGTTTGTCTGCTGGTAAATAGGCAACCTGATATCTCCCACATTTATCCAGAAAAGCCAGCTGCCACATTTACCCAGAAAGGGTAGCCCCCACATAGACCTATGAGATGTATTGTCTTCTTGTCCATTCTTTGTACTTCCTTTTGGGATTGCGGTCTTAAAAAAGCCAAGCAAATTTTATGATCTCATTGACTTTCAGAAATGCCTTCCTGACACAGATGATTATGTCTTTCATATTTTGTTAGCTTGCAGTTTAAAGGAACACACAGTGGAACAAGGCACACTTATATAGTGTAGTAAATCAGGGTTCATTAACTAAATGCATAAATGCACTTCTAGACCAGCAATGTGGAAGGTTCTTAGTCACAAGCATGTGGGTCACTCTCACCCTCACTGTTAGTGGCCAGCACTGAGATGTGGCAAAAGGCATAGTCTATAGCAGGGGTGCCAAACCCATGGCCCGCAACCTCCTGCTCTGGGATAGCGGGTTGGCAGGCCCAGATCGCGGGTTGCCGACCCATGATCTCAGAGCATCAGTGTTGTGAGTGAAGCCGACGGTAGAGGAAGCAAGCGGCTGCGGAGCAGAGCCGCGTAAGCTGATGCTTCCTGTTTAGCGCCAACTCCTGTCACAGGCTGAGAGTGATGCCAAATGCACTCTGCCTGGGGCAGGAACAGCCGGCGATACCTGAATGGAAGACTCAAAGGTAAATTTATTACTAAAATCATAGTGTATATATGGGCATATCTGTTCTGCAGTGGTTACTGGGCTGCTTTCAAACTGATCCATAGATGCAGCACAATGCACCACACCTGCAGGATATAATAGAAGTATGTGGCAAAGTGCTTGGTGTGAGTAAACTGCAGTGCATCAGTGTGAAAGCAGCCTTAGGCCCCTTTCACGTGATCGTTCCGACCCAATCGTACATTCACCTCTACGAAGCGCCAGATGTAAACGGACTTGTATCTGTTTATACCCGCCTACCTCCAATTTGATCTACTAAAAAAACACAGAAGGGGATCCATCCCCTTCCACCTGGGCATATTGGATCAGAGGGCCCCTAGAGTAGAGTGGGCTGTGTCCATGTCCACTCTGCATATGCTGTCATCCGCTCGCTCCGCTCTTATTGGCCCCGCAACCGGTTACCAAGTCTCTTAAGTGGTCCTCACTCTTCAAAAGGTTGGGCACCCCTGGTCTATAACAAACCTATAATGTAAATATACTGACTGCCATTGCTGGTGTCTCCCTCTAAAAATACCATCTGGTTGCTATATTGAACCAATGGTTTCTATAGCTTGAGCCATTGGCCCAGAACAAATATGCAGTTAGACCCCTTTCACACTGGAGCGGTTTTCAGGTGCTTTAGCGCTAACAATAGCCTCTGAAAACCGCTTCCCATTCATTCCAGTCTGTCTTTTCACACTGGGGCGGTGTGCTTGCGGGACATTCTGGAAAGTCCTGCAAGCAGCATCTTTGGGACGGGTTGGGAGCACTGTATTTAGCGCTCCGAAAACGCCCTGCCCATTGGAATGACTAGGTAGCGATTTCAACGCGATTTAATAGCGCTGCAAAACGGGAGTTTTTAACACTTTTTTGGGGATTAAAAGCACCCCGCTAGTGGGCAAAAAGTGACGCAAAAGCACCACTAAAACAAACGGCACTTTCAGTGTGAAAGCAGCCTTAAAAATTTTAGGGTTCCTATTTGGCCTATATGATTAGGTCATAGAGATGAAAATCAGAGACAGGCATGCAATTTAGCATTTTCATAAGGAGATCAGAAATGCCAACCAGCACATTTCTTTTAGTACAGGTATCCTTTAAGATTCTTCTCCATAGCGTCTGTAGATGCAAATAAAGCCAAAACATTGAGTTGCAAGTCTGATGTGTAAAGGGTAGCTTCACCTCATCTTCACAAGCTTATGACACAACTCTGTGCCAGTCCAGGATTTGCATGCTTTGCCCAGCACAGTCTGATCCTTGAGTGTTCATTGCCTGCCTAGTCTCACTGCAAGTACAAAATCTTTCACATAGGGACAACCTAACACTGATGACCCTTGGCACGAGGAGTTGTCAAGCCCTGCTCTGTGAGTCTAGAAAAGAAAAAGGATTCCACCTTTTTAACCACTTGCCAACCAGGCCAATTCTGACATTTCTCTCCTACATGTAAAAATCATCATTTTTTTTGCTAGAAAATTTACATAGAACCTCCAAACATAGTAAATATATATATATATATATATATATATATATATATATATATATATATATATATATATATATATATATATATATATATATATATATATATAGTGATTATTTTTTTTTAACAAAGACCCTAGAGAATACAATGGCGGTCATTGCAACTTTTTATCTCGCACGGTATTTGTGCAGCAATTTTTCTAACGCCTTTTTTGGAAAAAAAAACTGTTTTGTGCTTTAAAAAAAAACAAACAAAAGTTAGCCCAATTTTTTTTGCATAATGTGAAAGATGAAGTTCCGCCGAGTAAATAGATACCTAACATGTCATGCTTCAAAACTGCACACGCTCATGAAATGGTGCCAAACTTCGGTACTTAAAAATCCCCATGGGCGACGCTTTAAAATTTTTTACTGTTTACATGTTTTGAGTTACAGAGCAGGTCTAGGGCTAGAATTATGGCTCTCGCTCTAACGTTCATGGCAATACCTCACATGTGTGGTTTGGACACCGTTTTCATATGTGGGCGGGACTTGCGTATGCGTTCGATTCTGCGTGTGAGCACACGGGGATAGGTGCGCTTGAAATGTTGTGGTTTTTTTTTTTTTTTTTTTTTTTTTTGTTAATTTTACTTTTCTTTGTTTTTAGTTTGACACTTTAAAAAAAAAAAAAATTTGATCACTTTTATTCCTATTACAAGGAATGTAAACATCCCTTGTAATAGGAATATGGCATGATCAGTCCTCTTTATGTTGAGATATGGAATCTAGGCTGGGAAGCCTTAAATAAAAAAAATTAAAAAAAACTGATCTCGGCTTCCCAGCCGAGGAAGCGCCGTTTGAATGCAGAGGCCGAGCGTGACGTCATAACATCACGCCCGGCCTCCGAACGATCATAGAGACTCCGGCGACCATCTGGTCCGCCGGAAATCTTTATGGTCACCATCCGGGGCCGGCGGATCTGTTCTCTGACTCACCGATGGAAGCGGTGAGTCGGTAGAAGCACCAGAGGGTAGTGGGAGGGGGATGTCCCCTCTCGCCGCCGTAAGAACGATCAAGCGGTGGAACAGCCACTATGATCGTTCTTATGGTGTAGGCTTAAAAAGCCCATATCTGAAAGATGCCTGTAGCTGCAGGTATCATTCAGATATACCCCCACAAACTCAAGGACGTCATACGACGGCCGGCAGTGGGTAAGTGGTTAAGGAATAAGTTCACCGTTACAAAAAAAAAATGATAATTTTTCGCAGGTAAAAAATATGCATTCATTTTTTTGTTCGGAGCCTGTAAAGCATTGCACCCATGATCAGCAGATCATGGGTGTAATGCCACAGTCCTGCATATTGTCTGTGTAGCTGTATGCCTGTACCCCTGATATGAGCAAGCAGTTACACTCTGGCAGGAAGACTCTATGAACTACTAGAGCAGTTCATTGAGAACTACAATTCGACAGCCACAAAGCCTGTCAGTACTTATAGTCTTAATGGATTCACCTCTAACAATAGGGTAAATAGTGGCACTATCTTAGACAAAATAATGGATATCATGCATAATCGTGCATAAAAATCCTCCAAATACCCATTAGTATCAACAAAATTGAGAAATGGTAAATCAAATAAAAAAATTAAATTTTAGCTTTCACATTCACAGAACACTGTGAATGAATGATGCAGGCAGGCAGGCGTCTGTGTTTGTTTTTTTTTGTTCGTTTTTTTTTTTTTGTGACAGCGAGTGGGGGGGAGAATATCTCTACTCACTGTCAAAATGTGGGATCAGGGTGCAGGGACATGTTACCCTAAATATGGGTGTAACATGTTACAAAAGGGGAACTTATCCTTTTAAGGTGCATGTGAGGGCAGCAAAGCATATGCAGTATCTCAGCAATGCATGTGCATTTCCCCATGTTACATAGTAGGTGAGGTTGAAAAAAGAAACAAGTCCATCAAGTACAACCTATGTGTGTGATTATATGTCAGTATTACATTGTATATCCCTGTATGTTGTGGTCGTTCAGGTGCGTATCTAATAGTTTTTTTGAAACTATTGATGCTCCCCGCTGAAACCACCGCCTGTGGAAGGGAATTCCACATCCTTGCCGCTCTTACAGTAAAGAACCCTCTACGCAGTTTAAGGTTAAACCTCTTTTCTTCTAATTTTAATGAGTGGCCATGTGTCTTATTAAACTCTCTTCCGGGGAAAAGTTTTATTCCTATTGTGGGGTCACCAGTACAGTATTTGTAAATTGAAATCATATCCCCTCTCAAGCGTCTCTTCTCCAGAAAGAATAAGTTCAGTGCTCGTCACCTTTCTTCTTAACTAATATCCTCCAGTCCCTTTTATTATCTTTTTTGCCCTTCTCTGTACACGCTTCATTTCCAGTGCATCCTTCCTGAGGACTGGTGCCCAGAACTGGACAGCATACTCCAAGTGAGGCCGGACCGGAGTCTTGTAGAGTGGGAGAATTATCGCTTTATCTCTGGAGTAAATCCCCTTTTTAATGCATGCCAATATTCTGCTTTGTTAGCAGCAGCTTGGCATTGCATACCATTGCTGAGTCAATCATCTACTAGGACCCCCAGGTCCTTTTCCATCCTAGATTCCCCCAGAGGTTCTCCCCCCAGTGAGTAGATTGTGTTCATATTTTTGCCACCCAAATGCATTATTTTACATTTTACCACATTAAACTTCATTTGCCATGTAGTTACCCACCCCATTAATTTGTTCTGCTCTTCTTGCAAGGTTTCCACATCCTGCGGAGACGTTATTGCCCTGCTTAGCTTAGTGTTGTCTGCAAATGCAGACATTGAACTGCTTACCCCATCCTCCAGGTTGTTTATGAACAAATTAAATAGGATTGGTCCCAGCACAGAACCCTGGGGGACCCCAATTTCCACCCCTGACCATTCTAAATAGTTCAGTCCATGCCAAAGGACCTTACTTTATACAGTAAACGTTTATGGGGAACTGTGTCAAATGCTTTTGCAAAATCCAGATACACCACGTCTACGGCCTTCTTTTATCTAGATAGCAGCTCATCTCCTCATAGAAGGTTAATAGATTGATTTGGCAAGAATGATTCTTCATGAATCATAGGCAGCACAGTGGTGTAGTGAGTAGCACTCTCGCCTAGCAGTAAGAAGCAGTTCAAATCCCAACCACGACACTACCTGCCTGGAGTTTGCATGTTCTTCCTGTGCCTGCGTGGGTTTCCTCCGGGTACTCCGGTTTCCTCCCACACTCCAAAGACATGCTGGTAGGTTAATTGGATCCTGTCCAAAATTGGCCCTTGTATATGAATGTTAGAGACCTTGGATTGTGGGCTCCTTGAGGGTAGGGATCGATGTGAGTGTGTGATATATGTGTGGAGCGCTGCGTAAAAAATTGACACAGCGATATATGGGTACCTTAAATAAAAATAGGGATAGTTGTAGACACGCACCCACACTTGCTCAGGTTGAACTTGATGGAGTGGTGTCTTTATTCAACCTTACTAACTATGTAAACTATGAATAAGCGCTCATTACTGCTAATGATACCGTTTTCATTACTAAAATCTTGTATATAGTCCCTTATCATCCCCTCGAAGAGCTTGCATACTATTGATGTTAGGCTAACTGGTCTGTAATTCCCAGGGATGTATTTTGGCCCTTTTTAAATATTGGTGCTACATTGGCTTTTAATGTTATATTTTCTAATTCTGTCCTCTGTTAGCCATGAGGGTACTTCCTGAGATGTGTCATGAGGATAAAACTGCAGTTTTGGTTACTGACCCCCCCCCTGATTCCCTTGTGAAGACTGAGGAGAAGAATAAATCCAATACCTTCTCCATCTCTCCATCCTTAGTAACCAGATTCCCTTCATCATTCTTTATAGGGCCAATATGGTCTGTCCTTCCTCTTTTACTGCTCATATACTTAAAGAATTTCTTGGGATTTTCTTTTGCTCTCCTCCGCTATGTGTCTTTTGTGTTCTTAGCCGCCCTAATTGCACCCTTACATTTCTTGTTGCATTCTTTGTAAAGCCTGAATGCTGATGATGATCCCTTAGCCTTGTATTTCTTGAAGGCCTTCTCCTTTGCTTTTATATGCATTTTTACATTGGAGTTAATCCATCCAGGACTTTTGTTCGCTCTTTTAAATTTGTTTCCCAATAGAATGCCCTGGCTAATGCCCTTTATTTAATATGCTCTTAAAGAAAACCCATCTCTCCTCTTTGTTCTTTGTTCCTAAGATTTTATCCCAATTTATATCTTCTAGCAAGGTTCGTAGCTTAGGGAAGTTGGCTCTTGAAATTCAGTGTCTTTATATTCCCCTTATGTTTCCTGTTTGTGTCATTTATACTGAAGCTAATTGACCTGTGATCGCTGTTTCCTAAATTGCCCCTTATTTCCACATCTGTGATCGGGTCTGTGTTGTTGGTAATCAGTAGGTCTAGTAATGCTTTGTTTCTAGTTGGTGTGTCTACCATCTGACCCATGAAATTGTCCTGCAAGACATTTAGGAACTGGCGAGCCTTAAACGAATGCGTGGTTCCTTCTTTGTATCTCCCTAAAAGACCCTACAAGGACAGAAAACCTTTGGCTCTCCCAGATATGCTCTCAATTCTTATCACTAGTTGTGAGCTGACTAACATAATAGGAAGTTTGCACACAGGATAGCTCTGATTTTCTGGCATGTTTTAACGACTTATCGAACAAATATACCAAAATTCTTTGAGTGGTATGTTTTAAGCAAACCAAAAGGACCAAAAAGATGTTTGTTAGGGTTTACATACGCTTTAAGCTATTCTTTTATCCAGCGGCAGGAATACTGCTATAGCAATGTATTCTCAAAATACAAACGCGGCTTTTGTATACTGATGCTGCTCCCTTCTGCTAATCCATTTTTGAAGAGAGTGTAGTATCTGTTGTTGCCCTGGGAAGTGTCAGAATCTTAGACAAGAGCAAGCAAATATGATTATCCTTATTGCAGATTTAGGCTTGGTTCACTCTGCTATGACCTGCGGTGTGACTTTGCCAGGCGACTTGAGTACTACTTTGATAGAAGTATAGAGAATAGAAGTCGCCTTGAAGTAGTAGAGGAACCTTTTCTAAAGTTGGAGTAACTTAAGTAGTGCTAATTAAGACAGCTCTCATTGACTAACATGGGATTTTACATGTCATGCGACTTGGGGTCTCACAAGTCAGATCTCAAGTCGCAGCCGTGTGAACCGAGCCTAAGGCGTAATTAACATGTAAATAAAACGCTGTGTTTTTTTGTTTCTTCTTCTTTTTTTTTTTTTTTTTTTTTTAGGTATGTATGGTCTGGACTGTTAGTCGTACTTGGAATTTTCTTAAATGTCTACAGTAAGAATATGGACAAATTTAAGCTGCACCATCTTTACAGTTTTCTGAAGAAACAGGGTTCTGAAGGAAAATCACGGACGTTTTCACAGACTGTATAATATAATGAGTTTTTAGACTTTTTATTTTATCTTCAGTAATCATTAAATGATTATGTATTTCCAAAGGGAATCAGTTATTCTAAGGAGAAGGTGATGGCATATTGCCTAATATGTTACTGCAAAGGTTTAAGTCAAGGGTGATCTTTATTTTCTTCTATCACTCCACTTGCCGAAGGAATTTTCCAAAGGACCGGGTTTTGTGGGCTCCTCTTATGAAGTAAGGTACCGGAAGACTTAAGCAACCTCTCTGTTAGAGGTATACACGCTAGTGGACCATGACAATTTTACGGGACTAGTATTGTGACTTTTTTTTTTTTTTCTTCCCTATCGTAGCACGGTTTTCAGTGCTTGATCAAGAATTGTCAGTATCATTCAAATGCAAATCGTGCACACTGATGGAAGTCGTAGCTACGAAGGACAATTTTTTTTCCTTACATGAAGGATGGAGGCTGAGGACATGTCCTTTCAGTTGCAGTGTGCAGAGTTGGGACTCTGTTTTACATCATGTTCCTGCACTAGATTTCCGATACAAAAAAAAAAGGCATACGCCTTACTGAAACATGATTGTAACGTGCAAAACTAATACAGCATGTGCATTTTCTTGTCTTTTCTTTTCATCTTTAGAATATGTAATTTCCTTTCTCATGTGGTCATGTGTATAATAATCTTGGCACTCCACGTTTCTCTAAACGTGCATTTCCACAGCAGATTTGTTTATAATGTAATATCTGAAATGTGAACATTCATCCTGTTAAACATGAATTGATCATACTGCTATTTATTAGTCGCCTATTGAATAATTCTGGACACTAAGAAATGGCTTGAGTGCCACTGTGTGGCTGCACAGTAATGTTCACTGCCTTTTACTAAAAATACTTATGAATGTGTCTGCTTATCAAATTGATTACCGGGAGATTGCTGAAATTTCAATAGCCCTTCCTTTAAAAAAAATGTTGTTTACTGTTTTTTGATGAATTATTGGGGATCTATTTTATTTATTTTTAGTTAATCTCTGAATACAGACATATGGGATATGGCATTGCTGACTTTATTTTAAACATGCAGATTTTAAGTTATCACTGCATAGTAAATACTTTACCTGACCAGAAAAAATGCATGCAGCTAGTGGAGCCTGGTATGTCTAAGTGCCTATGTCATATACTTCTGCGTCAGAGCAACATATTTTGTATGTTTAAAAATAGCTCAGTAGCAGTTCCCATATTAAAAGCCTCAAAGTTCACTTTAAAGCTGAACTCCATCATTTGTTAGACTTTAGCTTGGCCCAAACAAACTATTTCCCTCACTAACAGGTGAGGCGGCTGGATGTGCCATATAAAGCTGAGGCTACATACAGCATACCACACTGTGTTCCATGTTCGAGCCGAGACTTCCCGTGTCATACCCGGAACACAATAGAGTCTATCACAGCGGTGCTAAGCCATTCGCAGAAAGCGGTGTATTCTATCAATGAATACAAAGCTTCCTCTGGCTGTGGTTGTCAGTGGTTGTGACATCGTCAGCTGACCTCTCTGACTCTGCCAATCAAAGGAAGCTTTGTATTGATGGAATACACCACTTTCTGTGAATGGCTGAGTGCGCTGTGATAGACTCTATGCTTCAGGTATGTGACAGGAAGTCTCAGATCCAACACTGTATGGTATGTTGTTTACAGTTTATACCACTCATCCAGTGGCCTCACATGTTAGGCCCCATTCACACCTGAGCGTTTTGTAGCTTGAAGCCTAAAGCTACAAAACGCTGGAGGGGAAAAAAAAAAAAATCAACTATTCTCTATAGAGATGGTTCATATCTCCACTCCAAAACACCAGAAGCTCCAAAATGCCTGAAGCTCAAACATGTTCTGGAATTTTTTTTTTTAGACAGATTTTTGCGTTTTTTTTTTTTTTTTTTTGCTTTATACATTGGTGAACTTTTGACCTGTACAAAATCTTAGCAAAAATCATGCAACTTTCTGCCTAAAAATGCTACGCTCAGGTGTCAATGGGGCCTAAGTCAGGGACATAGCTGGCCCAAACGAACTATGTAAAGTCTAACAAAAGATGGAGTTCTGCTTTAACTTATGAAACCTAGTTTGCTATGGGCAGCAGCCAATTATTGCCCAATAATTGGCTCTGTTGCCCATAGCAAATAATAGCTTATCATGTGGTATATAAACCAAAGATACCCCCAAACTGGTCTTTTTAAAGAATACAAACAGCATTCCTTAAAACTTAACTTTTAGTTTAAATCTGCTAAATACATTACAGGTACATACAAAAAGTTGTGCAAAGTCTTCCAGACCTCTTCCAGCATGCACAGAAGGACCTTTTACTCTGTGTGGAAGCAGTGGGTGGTCTCCTTGCAGAGGTCTGGCACGCCTCCTGCTGAGTCTAAGCGGGGGGCTCCACAAATCACAATCACCAACACTTGTGTGCCCTGCTAATTTGAGAATTCTAGCTTTGACTCAGCATGGGCTGAGTTTCTCCAATTGGCAGAGTACATGAGCATTTCTTGTTTGTAGAGCTGTAGCTCTGACTTGGCAGGGGGCATGCTGAACCTCTGCAGAGAGACCCCCGTTTCCACACAGAGTAAAGGTCTTTCTGTACAGCAAAACAGAGCATGGGGTTCCTTTTCTGCAGCATGCTGGCAGAGAACAGGAGTATACTCCAGATTCTGGCTGCTTCCAAAAGAAAAGGAACTATAAGATTTGATCACCTTTAGTTTTATTATATCTGGAATGTACCTGCTTTCATCTGGTAGTTCAATTAGGCTTCAGAATGTTTGTATATAGGAGCCCCAGTACAGGTGCAAAAAATGTGAATATCATCAAATAGTTAATTTTATTTCAGTAATTCAATGAAAAAAGTGAAACTCATATATATTATATTACACACAAAGTGATATATTTCAAGCATTTATTTCTTTTAGTTTTGATGATTATGGCTTACAGCTAATAAAAACCCAAAATTCTGTATCTCAGAAAATTGGAATAATACTTAGGACCAATAGGAAAAAAGGATTTTTAATACAGAAATGTTGGCTTACTGAAAAGTATGTCCATGTACAGTATAGTATGCACTCAATACTTGGTCTGGGCTCCTTTTGCATGAGTTACTGCTTCAATACGGTGTGGCATGGAGGCAATCAGCCTGTGGCACTGCTTGAGGTGTTATGGAAGCCCAGGTTGCTTTGATAGCGGCCTTCAGCTTGTCTGCATTTTTGGGTCTGGTGTCTCTCATCTTCCTCTTGACAATACCCCACAGATTTTCTGAGGCTTAGGCCAGGTGAGTTTGTAGGCCAATCAAGGGAAGCATGAAGTGCTCTAGAATTTCCTGGTAGAGGGCTGTGCTGACTTTGGACTTGATAAAACACAGTGAACCAATACCAGCAGATGACATGGCTCCCCAAATCATCACTGACTGTGGTAACTTCACACTGGACCTCGTGCAACTTGGATTCTGTGCCTCTCCACTCTTCCTCCAGACTCTGGGACCTTGAGTTCCAAATAAAATGCAAAAGTTACTTTCATCTAAAAAGAGGACTTTGAAGCAGTGAGCAACAGTCCAGTCCTTTTTCTTCTTAGCCCAGGTAAGACGCTTCTGACATCTCTGGTTCAGGAGTGGCTTGACACAAGGAATGTGACAGTTGTAGCCCATGTCCTGGATACATCTGTGTGTGGTGGCTCTTGATGCACTGACACCAGCCGTAGTCCACTCTTTTTGAATTCCCCCCAAATTCTTGAATGGACTTTGCTTCACAATCCTCCCAAGGCTGTGTTTATCCCTGTTGCTTGTAAACCTTTGTCTACCACACTTTTTCCTTCCACTCAACTTTCCATTAATATGCTTGGATACAGCACTCTGTAAACAGCTAGCTGCTTTAGCAATGACATTTTGTAACTTACCCTCCTTGCGGAGGGTATCCATGACTGTCCTCTGGACAACTGTCAAGTCAGCAGTCTTCCCCATGATTGTGTAACCTACTGAACCAGACTGAATGACCGTTTAAAGCAGGGCTCTCAAACTGGCGTCCCTCCAGCTGTTGCGAAAGTATAAGTCCCATGAGGCATTGCAAGGCTGAGAGTTACGAGCAGGACTCCCACAGGCAGAGGCATGATGGGACTTTTGCAACAGCTGGAGGGCCGCCAGTTTGAGACCCCTGGTTAAAAGGCTCAGGAAACCTTTACATGTGTTTTGAGTTAATTGATTAGAGTGTGACACCATGAGTCTACAATATTGAACTTTTTCATAATATTCTAATTTTCTGAGATACTAAATCTTGGGTTTTCACTAGCTGTAAGCCATAATCCTCAAAATTAAAAGCAACAATGCTTGAAATATATTACTCTGTGTGTAATGAATCTATATAATATATGAGTTTTCCTTTTTGAATTGAATTACCAAAATAAACTTTTTGGTGATATTCAATTTTTTTTTAGATGTACCTGTATTTTAGGCTGTTTACACCATGGCTTGTTTCAGTGTGTTCTAAGAACAGTGAATGCTGTCTTTTCATGGGTTCCTTTCTATGTTCTGTAATAAGGTTTTTTTTTTTTTGCCCCCATTTATTATCCCTGATCATAGCACCTGGGCCTGAACAAGCCAGTGGGAATTTTTTATGAATGTATGAACGATATTGTAAAGAAAATGTTATTTTTGTGGTTCCAATGAGCCACTTCATTTAATTTGCCCATGTTTCACTCCAATGTGCTCTGTAAAAATATAATGGTTTATGTTTATGGGACCAATTATTTGTTAAACTGAAAATCAATCCCTATTGTTCTTATAAAAATTGTGTTTATTGTATAGCAAGAAGGAAGAGACTCTCCATATGGATCTAGCCAAAAATATTACTAAGGAAGTAATAGTACTGAAGTAAATATGCATGTTGTTGAGCCTGCAAGTTTTGTTGGCCTTGGATCCTAGGACTAGGCTTTACTACCTACAGTTTCATCTTCTGCCCAGGCTAACTGCGGTTCAAGTGTACCTAAACCTAGGGCTGGGAAAAAAATCGATTTAAATCTTGAATCGAGTTGAGAGGTCAAATCGATTCAAAATTTAAGCAAATTTTTTTTTTTTTTTTTTTCACCGCGCCGGTCCGGAGGCGCTGCGGGCATGAGTTTTTAGGCGAGGCCGCGGCTTCGGCCTAGTCAGCGGCTGCGGCCGGACGCCGCGGACTAGGCCCAAGCCGCGGGCAAGGAGTTTTTAGGTGAGGCCGCGGCTTCGGTCTAGTCCGAGAGGTCGGACGCCGCAGACTAGGCCCAAGCCGCGGCCTCGCCTAAAAGCTCATGCCCGCAGCGCCTCAGGACCGGCGCGGTTTACAAAAAAAAAAAATCGATTCGAATTGTGAATCGAGTTTTTTTTAAGAGAATCGAAGATTTTTTTTTTTTTTAAGAAAATCTCCCAGCCCTACCTAAACCCACAAGCAAACATATATTACAGCTTACAATCATTAAAGCAGAGTTCCAGCTGAAATATGACTTTTAAGATAAAAATACTCCTAGAATACTCGTGCCTCGTGCAGTGTAACAAGGGTATGCTCTAAACTATACCCAATTATCTATTTGCGCAGCATTACTTTATGAAGTTCCTGTACAGCGCGGCCATCTCCAGTGTGGGCATCTGAAGCCACAGTGTCCTCCTTCCTGGATTCCGTGCATGCTGGCCACCGAGCATGCACCTGACTATCACTGCATGTGCAGTGCATTGCAATCTTGGTCAGCTTGCCATGCCAACCGACCAAGAGTTTCCATAGACGACAATGTTAAATGTTACTGGAGCTTTGCCATGCCAAGCTGACCTAGAATTTCCATAGACTCCAATGCTAAATATTATGGGAACAGTGCCATGCCAAGCTGACCAAGATCTGCCAGGAGCCAATGCAAAACCGGAAATGATGGCCATGGCTGCTAAAGGAGGAAGTGAAATTCGATATGGGCTTAAATCGTAGGTAAGTGAAAAATGTGGGTGGAATTCCGCTTTAAAGTTGGTGACTGCATTTGTTTTTCTTTTTTTTTCTTTATTTAGACATGGATAGATTGTAAGCTCTCACCAGCAGTACCCTTCTACCCCTCTTGTCCTGAACTGTATTGTCAACCCTTCTATTATAAAGTGCTGCATAAACTGTTGGTGCTGTATAAATTCTGTTTAAATATAATAACCCGGTGATCCAAATAGTAACACACAATCTGAGGAGCAACGAAACCGCATCATTGTCAACCTGTGGAAAGGGTAGTGTTGAATGCACTCGGTTTTGGATGAATTTGACTAACAAATTAAACCTAACACTTTTCAAGTAGTTATAGCAACATTTTTTTTCCTTTTGTGAATAAAAATTTTACATAAATGAATAAAATAGGAGCATCCCTGCCAGTGTTACAGTAAATGGTTTGGTTTACCACTCTGACTGCTGCTTTTACTAGACAGCTTGGACTGTTTAAAAAAAAAAAAGATGAAAAATAACAGACTTATTGGCCAAATCACCGGGTGAAAATAAATAAAAAAACAGCCTGAATTTTTTTTTCCAAACACAAATGCAGTATATTGCATTGTTTTTTGGATTTAGATATGCTTTAATCCATACACCCTCCTGCCATAGTTGAGGTTAATCCCTGCATGCTCCTGACACATTTAAGTCACATTTACCTGGCAAATGCCAAAGCCTCTACTGCCCATGGAGATCTGGCATTTGAAAGTTTAACCACGTGCTTACTGGGCACTTAAACCCCCCCCATCCAGACCAATTTTCAGCTTTTAACGCTGTCGCACTTTGAATGACAATTGCGCGGTCATACAACACTGTACACAAATGAAATCTTTATCATTTTTTCCCCCACAAATAGAGCTTTCTTTTGGTGGTATTTGATCACCTCTGCGGTTTTTATTTTTTGTTAAAAAAATTGAAAAAGACCGAAATTTTTTTTTTTTTTAATTGTATATTTTTTTATATTTTGTTACAAAATTTTCCAAACAGGTAATTTTTCTCCTTCATTGATGTACGCTGATGAGGCGGCACTGATGGGCACCGATAGGTAGCAGTGATGGGCACTGATGGGTGGCAATAATGGGCACAGATCGCTTACACTGATGGCAGCACTGCTAGGTGGCACTGATTGGCACTACTTGTGGGCATTCATAGGTGGCACTGCTGGGCACTGGCAGTTGGCAATGACAGATGACACTGGTAGGCTCAGATGAGGCATATGTGCCTCCTTCCTCTTCGGGACTGATGTCCCTTTAACATAAGCCGGTGATCTGCTTTTGAGGAGAAAATTAAACCGATTACCGAGCTTTTGTTTACATCATGTGATCGGCTGTCATTGGCTGACAGCTGATCACATGGTAAGGGGCCGGGATCGGCCCCTTACTCGGATCTGTGATCATCCGACTCTCCGTGACTCGGTAATCACAGCACCGCCCATGACGGCCTCCCGGAAATTGAGGTCCGTGCTGTGGCCATCATTCGGCTATGGCCCAGACCTCAAGTGGTTAAAGCCTAAAGGTCTTTTACCTTAATGCATTAAGGATAAGTTCGCCATTTGTAACATGTTAAACCCATATTCAAGGCATAACATGTTCCAAATCCACCTCCCTGTTGTGACAGGCGGCGGGGGATCATCTCCCCCTGTCTCTGTCACACTCTGCAAAGAACGGGGCCGCGTGGGTCTCTGCCCGCCTGGACACATAATTCATTTAAAGAGTTATTTGAATAGAAAACTACAGGGTTTGTCAGCCTTTGAGGCTGTTGGCTTGTAGTTCCCAGTGAGCTACCACGGCGCTGTTGATCGCTGTGGTGGTTCATTGAAGCTTCCTGTTAGTGTTTAACTGCTTGGATGTATGGCCAGACAGCTTGCACACAGAGCCTGCAAGAGCTCTGCATTGCACCCATGCTCTGCTGATCGTGGGTGCAATGCTTTCTAGGCTCCCAATAAAAAAAAATATATATATATATATATATATATATAAATGCACATTTTTTTTACCTGCAAAAAGATGTGCATTTATTATTTTTTTTAAAAGGTGAACTTATCCTTTAGGATAAAAAACATTTAGTTAGAGCCCTTTCACACCAAGCCGCGGGGGGCGTCGGCGGTAAAGCAGCGCTATTTTTAGCACCGCCTTACCGTCGTTTTAGTGGTGCTATTCGGCCGCTAGTGGGGCAGTTTAAACCCCCCGCTAGCGGCTGAAAAGGGGTTAAATCTGCACGCAAAACTCCGCCGTTATCGCAGCGGTGGAGGAGCGGTGAGTTCACTGCTCCAAAGAAGCTGCTTGCAGGACTTTTTGTGATGCCCTGCCAGCTCACCGCTCCAGTGTGAAAGCCCGAGGGCTTTCACACTGGAGTGAAAGGAGCCGCTTTTTTCAGGCACTATACAGGTGTTATTTTTAGCGCTGTAGCGCCTGAAAAACGCTGGCAGTGTGAAAGGGGTCTTATACTTACCTGAGCCCATTCACCATCCAGTGCTGTGCATGAAAGCTGAGGCTCTCCTGGCTCTGTCCCTCCTCTCTGGGCAGATTGAAAGAAGCAGGAGACATTCGCTCCCCCTGCTGTCAATCGAGAGCTGATGAGTGGGGGGGTGGGACCGAGCTGCCCAGTCTGTGTCAAAGGGCGCAGAAAAGGCAGCTCTGGAGCAAGCTTGCATGAGTGCTCCCATAGGAAGCAGCATCCTATGGGGGCACTCGCTAAAGAGGAACCAGGAGCGCTGGTGGGGGATCCGAAAAGGGAAGAATCAGGGGTGCTCTGTGCAAAACCATTACACAGAGCAGGTAAGTGTAACAAGTTTGCTTTTTTTACTTTTTGTTTTTTTAAAAAGCAATCTTTAATATCACTTTAATGACAGGACCTGCTCATTAAGCACGCACAGCCTCGGCTTAGGATTCAAGAGGGCTCCACAGGGACACAGGCATCAATTTCAAGACATTCAGCACTATTGCTGCTTTAGAAATGTTTTGAGCCAGGTCAGTTTCACTATAAAGCAAATGGTAATGTATAATTATAAATAACAATATATATAGAAGAAAAAAAATCAGCACAGTTTGTTTTAAATGAATGTTTTAGGAACACTGTTGGTACAAAAAGCACCGAGCCTTCTTGGGGTTGGAGCTTTGCAAAGGTGATAAAAATATATACATTAATAAAATAGCAGGAGAGAGAGAGCACAGAATGAAATGTTTATTACCTATTTAGTTTCCCTGTTAAATCAGAATAATCTAATTTACTGCAGCTGTGGCGACCTTTGTGTTACATCATCTAACTTGTGCAATAAATAATGGTGAGTGTCTGAAAGCTCATCTCCACCGCAAATAGAATTGTACAGAAAAGTATCCAGCTCTAAAAATTGCTACAGCAGGAAGTGCTGGCAGCCCATTCATTACATTCGTCCTTCTTCTCACTTCTGTTCACACATCTTATATGTTAATGATGTCGCCAGTGAAATATGGTGATTATGTAGACTGCCATTGATGTAAGAGTTAAATCATGGCTTTCCCCATTCTAGTCATTGATGTATTGATTTTTTTTTTTTTTGTGACTGAATATACAACTGTATCCATTGACCTGGTAGAGCTCGGTCCTGGTTTCATGCTTAGTGTCCCTGCAACAGAAACCAAGAAGCTGATTGAGGACACTGTAGCCAGTCTGCATTGTGTAATGGAGACATCAGGGTTGGAATAAAGAAGAGAAAATATTTTGAATAAGTGGATTCAGCATGGACATTTTTGGTGCTATTAGGGTGTTTATAGAGTGTTTAGTATTTGGGAAGTATTTTGATAAAGTAAGTGTCAGCCTAGAAATACTGTTGCAGCTACTTACATCAGGAACACAAGAAGGTAACCTGTAAAGAGCAACAAAGCAGTATGTTCATTTTAGTTTCAAACAAGGAAGAGGCCGCTCCAGGTGAGCAATCACTACAGTCCGGATGCGCTGGGTGCAAGCCACGGCTTGCTACCGATGATCAATAGGAAGAAAAGAACGGCTGCACACCACAGGAACTTTCCAACGATTTTATTCCAAAAATAGCAAATGCACTTTCAGTGCAATTTCAAGTGCACTTTGCACTTGTAGTGCAAAGTGGATTTGCCTTTTGTAAATAACCCCCAGAGTGCCTGAATCTAGAAGGTGACGCGTGCATTTCACACTGACCTCAGTGCTTCTTCACGGGTTTGAAGAAGCACTGAGATCAGTGTGAAATGCACGTGTCACCTCCTGGGTTCGGACACTCTGTCTTTGTTGGCTGTCGTTTGCTATTTTTGGAATATACAAACAGATGTGCACTAAAGAGCCATGGCTCTTACTACTAGTCACTTAAGGCTGGGTTCACACCACAGGGCACACAGCAGGGGGTCCGATGCAAATTTTTGCCTGAATTTGGACCTAAAATGGAGCCGAAGATGCTCCATGGGTGCCACGGAAATGTGTGTATGTGTGTCTATTGAGAGCTGGTCACACTCTCTCCTGTCATGTGACCTCCGCATCCAAGTCTCATAAGTGTGAACCCAACCCTCTGCTCCGGTGTGATACATTAACACATTTACATTTACTTGCATTAAGGCTGTCCATTTATTTTGAATAGGCAGCAAATGCACCAGTCTGGACAGAAAAATGTCCTTGCACTTTTGTTTCTGACACAATGCACACAATAGTGTGTTCTCATATGCTACAGGGCAGGTACATTGTGGTGGTGCCTTGGGGTGTCATTCAAATTGAATGGTAATGTACAACCTGCATAATGTGTTTTTCTACATGGTGCGGACCTGTAGTGCTGTGAACCCAGACTTACAGGTCTTCTCCCCACCCACACCCTGTGACTGGTCATAGGCCATATTCTACAAGCTATAAACAAATAGGATAAAGATGCCACACTACCTCCTAAATAATTACATCAAATTAAACAGTGTATCACCATCACTGCATACAGTACATGTACTAAACAATAAATAGTGAATGATAATAATGAAACCAATGGTATTGCAGTTAATAAAATGTGAAATAAATGTGACTTCTTCCTTACAAAAATCTTCAAGCCTCTTCCCCAATCTCCTTAGTGCTCTCAGTGCCCTTACCTCACTAATATAGTACAGGTGATACTCAAAAAATTAGAATATCATGCAAAAGTTCATTTATTTCACTAATGCAACTTAAAAGGTGAAACTAATATATGAGAAAGACTCATTACATAGAAAGCAAGATAGTTCAAGCCGTGATTTCTCATAATTGTGATGATTATGGCTTACAGTTCATGAAAACCCCAAATCCACAATCTCAGAAAATTTGAATAGTGTGACAAGGTGCAAAATTCTAGGCTCAAAGTGTCCCACTCTAATCAGCTAATTAAGCCATAACACCTGTAAAGGGTTCCTGAGCCTTTAAATGGTCTCTCAATCTGGTTCAGTAGGAATCACAGTCATGGGGAAGACTGCTGACCTGACAGTTGTGCAGAAAACCATCACTGACACCCTGCAATTACCTCAAAAGGTAATTGCAAAAGAAGTTGGATGTTCTCAAAGTGCTGTATCAAAGCACATTAATAGAAAGTTATGTGGAAGGGAAAAGTGTGGAAGAAAAAGGTGCACAAGCAGCAGGGATGACCACAGCCTGGAGAGGATTGTCAGGAAAAGGCCATTCAAAAGTGTTGGGGACTTTCACAAGGAGTGGACTGAGGCTGGAGTCAGTACATCAAGAGCCACCGCACACAGACGGATCCTGGACATGGGCTTCAAATGTTGTATTCCTCTTGCCAAGCCACTCCTGAACAACAAACAACGTCAGAAGTGTCTTACCTGGCTAAAGAACAACAGAACTGGTCTGTTGCTCAGTGGTCCAAAGTCCTTTTTACTGATGAAAGCAAATTTTGAATCTCCTTTGGAAACCAACGACCCAGAGTATGGAGGAAGAATGGAGAGGAACACACTGCAAAATGCTTAAAGTCCAGTGTGAAGTTTCCACTGTCTTTGTTGATTTGGGGAGCCATGTCATCTGCTGGTGTTGGTCCACTGAGCTTCATTAAGCCCAGGGTCAATGCAGCCGTCTACCATGAGATTTTGGAGTGCTTCATGCTTCCTTCCACAGACGAGCTTTATGGGGATGCTGACTTCATTTTCCAGCAGGACTTGGCACCTGCCCACACTACCAAAAGCACCAAAACCTGGTTCAATGACCGTGGGATTACTGTGCTTGATTGGCCGGCAAACTCGCCTGACTTGAACCCCATCGAGAATCTATGCAGCATTGCCAAGAAAAAGGTGAGAGACATGAGACCGTACAATGCAGAAGAGCTGAAGGCCGCTATTGAAGCATCCTGGTCTTCCTTAACACCTCAGCAGTGCCACAGGCTGATAGCTTCCATGCCACGCAACATTGAAGCAGTAATTGCTGCAAAAAGGGCCAAAACCAAGTACTGAGTACATATGCATGCTTATACTTTTCAGAGGTCCCATTTTGTTCTATGTACAATCCTTGTTTTATTCATTGCATGTAATATTCTAATTTTCTGAGATTGTGGATTTGGGGTTTTCATGAGCTGTAAGCCATAATCCTCACAATTATGACAAATCACGGCTTGAACTATCTTGCTTTGCATGTAATGAGTCCATCTCATATATTAGTTTCACCTTTTAAGTTGCATTAGTGAAATAAATGAACTTTTGCACAATATTAAAACATTTTCGAGTATCACCTGCATATACGCTTGTGCAGTAATATGCAGCTCACTTCTCTCTAGTCAGATTGGTATTCCAAGATCCCAGGGTACTCTGTAGTAAGGTCTCCCACTCACCAGGATATTCTTATTCACCTAGATCTTCCTCCTCAGTAATGGGGTTGTGATCCCTTTAAGAACATGTGGTCTGTATACTGAGATGCACTCATATACCATATGGGGACATAGAGGATAGCCCAATAGTGCAATATGCCTAAAAATCACTTTATTTATGCTTAAAATGCTGCTTACATCAATAAAAAAAAATGACACAGGCATATCAGGGATACTGTTCTTCCTGATGTGACATCACTTCCAGTCCTCACTCCTACAGAATCCGTTACGTGACTTCATCAGGGTAACTGATGACAGAGTCAGGCTCGGAGGCCAGTAGCTATAGCAGTGGAGTAGCACACACCAAGAAGCGGGACAGGTGTACAAGCAGGTCACTCAAGGCAGTGGCGGAATTATAGGGGTCGCTGAGATCGCCATGGCGACTGGGCCCCTTGCTGCAGGGGGCCCTTGAGGGCCCCCTGTACTCTTTGATAGGAGGAACGGCAGGGACGGCTGAGACTGAGCTCCTCGTTTGTCAGCCGAACTGTAATAGGCACTGACTGTGCAGGGAACTCATCAAAGTAAAAGCAGTGTGTGCTGTGCTCTTTGTCTCCCCCTACAGTGCAGTACCCGGCAGGAAGAGCTAAGGTAAAGGTCTGCCGTTTTTTATAAGAATATCTATCTACTGTATATGTGTGGGCATGTATGTGTATATATGCATGTGTGTGTGCATATGTATGTATGTGAGTCCATAAGGGCACACAGGCGCCGCCCCCTTTCTCCAGCCACCCCCTCTATGACCAATGGATAGATTCATGCATAGCATGAATCTATCCATGGCCATCGCTTCCACCCCCACATTTAGGTGTCCGGACCCTTTTTGGGGGAGGTGGGTGTTTTTGAAGCACCTAATTAGAGCCATAGGCTCTAATATGCTTCAAAATAGGTGAACTGCGAGTGCCATGCTTGGCGCTCACAGTCCACCCAGGTGTTAGAAAAGCGAATTAATATTCACTTTCCTAACTCTAAACCGCATCTCCCCCAATCAGGTGTGCGGGTCTGTTACCTGTCACCTGATTGGCTGAAACGATAGGCACGGCTATTGGACGCCTATCAGGAGGAAAGGACGGGAGATGAGGACGGCAGGAGACGCATGGAGGACCCCGCTCGTGGCCGTCACCCGCTGCACCACCGAGAGGGTAAGGGCCGGGCAGATGGCGAGCGGGCATGGGAGGTGGGGGATTGACAGTGGCAGCATTCGATGGCACAGTTGCAGCATTTGATGGCACACTGGCAGCATTTAATGGGCACACTGGCGGCATTCAATGGCACAGTTGCAGCATTTGTTGGCACAGTGGCGGCGTTTGATGGGCACACTGGCGGCATTTGATGGGCACACTGGCGGCGTTTGATGGGCACAGTGGTGTCGTTTGATGGCACAGTGGCAGCGTTTGATGGGCACAGTGGTGGAGGCACAGTGGCTGCAATTGGTGTTGTTTTTTTTTCTGAATTTTTCAGTTTGCTTGCGCCCCCTAAAAATTTTGAGCACCAGCCACCACTGGTTTATATGTGCGTGCATATGTATATATAATATATAATATATATATATATATATATATATATATATATATATATATATATATATATATATATATATATATATATATATATATATATATATATTTATTGTGTGTTTACATGTATGTATGCACATTTTAGGTATACGCTTTTAATCCTGACCCCCTATACCTGTACAATCAGAACCGATTTTTTATTTTTTTTGCTTGTTCATAGTACCAGCAAAAAAATGCTGTTCCTCTGAAAAGCGATCTATGCTCAGATCACTTTTCAGAGGCATTTGACAGCCGGTAAAGAGGCAATATGTTGCCTACTGACCGTCTGTTTTAACCCCTTAAATGCATCATCACTATACTGCAACTGCATGCAATGCACACAGTTGCAGGGTGGTTGCAGTGCAGCCCCATTCACCTAGGGGTATACTTCAAGGGTGCCCTGACTGGAAAAAGATTGAGAAACCCTGACATAGAGGAACCAATCTCTCCATTTTCCTCCTGCGGTCGCTGAATGCCTGTGGGAGGGAGAGGAGGAGAAGCAGGGGGGAATGGAGAAATCGGTTACTTTATATGCAGCCACCCACTTGGGACCGGGCCCTGGTGTTCCACCATCAGGCTCAGAGGAAAGAGCCCTGTCCGGGAGTCAGGGGGGCCCTCCATGGTTTCTTGCATCAGGGCCCTGAAGGTTCTAGTTACGCCACTGACCCAAGGTGTTGGGTCTAAGTACTAACCGGTATTCCCTAGAGCTCATGATGGTGGAGATGGGCTTTGCTCCATTTTAGTACCAGGTCATGGTCCTCAGGATTGCCCCACTAGGAGGTGAGCAAGCCAGGGTCCAGTAGCAGATATAGCAGATAGGGATCAAGCAGAAGCGTTGTCAGTAAATAAGCCAAAGGTCAGTAACAAATAGCTGCAGGTTAGGATTAAGCAGAAGCGTAGTGGAGTAACGAGCCAAAGGTCGATAACAAATGGTAGCAAAGATATGGACAGCAGCGGGAGAGACAAAAGTGAGATATTTGCTGGAGAGAGCACAATAATCTGGCAAACAGGAAATGCAGAGATATGGCTTAAATCAGTAAGTTCATGGGAGCAACAAAGTTGAAGGTTCAAGACAAACAAGATTCAAGGCAGGATTTTTTAAGGATTTGTCCTGGGTACTGTCCAGCAATCTACGTGGCTCAGCAAGGAAATTCATTGTCGGACACAGCAGAGGTCCCAGGTTCAAGTCCAGGTCCTGACATAAAGTATATTCCATGGAGCAAATGCACTCTTCCAATGGAGAATTTTTTTAGATGGAACCAAGTTTCCCACTTTCTCAATTCTTTAAAAAGACAACAGAAGTCATTACACTGAAAATTGTATATGAAACAATTTGTAAGATGTGCGTGTGTGGACAGGAGTGAACACTGTTTCATATTTGATAGCAACTTCCAAAAATCAGAAGCTTTTGAATCAGAATTCTCACTTATCAACACAATTTCCCAAATAAATGTACCACAAACTGCATTACTACATAAACGTATCCCATCAATATCTAAACATTCCCAAATCATATTATCTAATATTCCCCTGGCAGCCAAAATTGTCATTTGCCAGATCTTGGAAGATAGATAGTATCTGCCCCATTGAAATTAAGTAAAATTCTCCTGGATTGTAATTAAAGTGCTACTAAACCCAGGACCCTGCATTCAATGCCTTCACAGGACCCTGCTAAATAGCTTTTCTCATCAGCAGTATATAGCAGTCTTGTGACTTCTATCAGTGTCTGGTTAAAGCTTGTAGAAGAAGATTTCATTCTACTCTGACTGTCCTATGAGGCTGCAGGACCCCTAACCCTCTGCCTGGACAGTGCTGATTGGCCCTGTACCAATCACATGTACATTCCCAAGAAAAAAAAAAAAAAACTCTCTAGCAATACACACCAAACTGAGCATGTGCAGAGTGACTCCAAGGCTCTGTATTATCAGGAGATGGTTAGAGGACAGTGGAAGAAGGGGAGGATCAGAGAAGATGGGATCAAACAGCTGTTTACACAGTGCAGAGGATTAACCCCCGTTCCAAAGTGAGTATAACAAGCAAGCTTTACTGCATATACAGACTGATTTTACTGTGCGTTTAGTAACACTTGAAGAAAACCTGTCCAGCATATTTCATTATAAACAGGAGACTATTGAAAAAGCCTGGACACCACCTATAGAGCATCTCAAGCACTGCTTTTACATATAGCGAATTCTCAAATGTTGGTTCTTTTAAAAGCTTTTGTATTTATTGTTATATGAAAAAATCTAACATAGTATTATAAAAAAAAGAGTTTTATTAAAGCTGAATAAGCAAATATTGTCTGAATACAAGAGACATGTTATTTATTTATTACAGGTACTTGTATAGTGCTGCCAATTTACACATATAAAGGAGCCATTTAACCTACCAGTATGTCTTTGGAGTGTGGGAGGAAACCCGCACAGGAAGAACATGCAAACTCCATGCAGGCAGTGCTTTGGTTGGGTTTCAAACTGACGACCCCAGTGCTGCTAGGCAGAATAACCACGTAGGCCCCTTTCACACTTGTGCAACTTGTCCTATGACTTGGGACTGCAAAGTCGCATGACAAGTCATACCCCATGATTTCCAATGAGTACCATTTGTATCTATCATAGTTGCCAACATTGTAAAACAATTTTTAGGAACACTTTTTTGGCTGTAGGCGGAGTCTTGTTATAATTAGGGGGCGGGGGACACAGGTGGAAAGTAAAAATGCAGTGCTGCGAAAATGGGTGTGGTTTACACTAAATTGTGGGTGTGTCTTAAATGGGCGTGGCTCAAATAGGGTGTGGTTAGAGTGAGATGAATGAGGGATGGAGAGGGAAAGGGGGAGAGAGGGATGGAGGGACAGCAGCCCCAGATCCTACACAACAATGGAAATATGTGTATTCTAGAAAGTTTAACAATCAGCAGATAAAGATACTCCAAACACCTGGTGTTAGCACTTCAATCATCCCGGCACCTGATTGTTATGGTGTCAGGATGATTGAAGTGCATTATTTCTATTATTACATTGTAAAATAAAATGAAATCATTAACTCACCATAATGCCAAATCAGTGGGATCCCTGAGTGTGTCACCTGCCACGTCGCCTGCCACCAGCCGTCCGTCCTTGCATCAGGTGCCCCCAGCAGAGTCCGTCCTTGCATCAGGTGTCCCAGCAGAGTCCGTCCTTGCATCAGGTGTCCCCAACAGAGTCCGTCCTTGCATCAGGTGTCCCCAGCGGAGCCCCCCTTACATCAGATGTCCCCAGTGGAGCCCCCCTTACATCAGATGTCCCCAGCAGAGCCCCCCTTACATCAGTTGTCCCCAGTGGAGCCCCTCTTACCTCAGGTGTCCCCAGCGGAGCCCCCCTTACATCAGGTGTCCCCAGCGGAGCCCCCCCTTACATCAGATGTCCCCAGTGGTGCCCCCCTTACATCAGGTTCCCCCAGCAGAGTCCCCGTACATCAGGCGTCCTGAGCGGAGCCCCCCTTACATCAGGTGTCCCCAGTGGTGCCCCCCTTACATCAGATGTCCCGAGCGGAGCCCCCTTACATCAGGTGTCCTGAGCTGAGCCCCCCTTACATCAGGTGGCCCCAGCGGAGCCCCCCCTTACATCAGGTGTCCCCAGCGGAGCCCCCCCTTACATCAGGTGTCCCCAGCAGAGCCCCCCTTACATCAGATGTCCCCAGAGGTGCCCCCCTTACATCAGGAGTCCCCAGCAGAGCCCCCCTTACATCAGATGTCCCCAGCGGTGCCCCCCTTACATCAGGTGTCCCCAGCGGTGCCCCCTTACATCAGGTGTCCCCAGCGGAGCCCCCCCTTACATCAGGTGTCCCCAGCGAAGCCCCCCCTTACATTAGGTGTCCCCAGCAGAGCCCCCCTTACATCAGATGTCCCCAGCGATGCCCCCCTTACATCAGGTGTCCCCAGCAGAGCCCCCCTTACATCAGATGTCCCCAGCGGTGCCCCCCTTACATCAGATGTCCCCAGCGGAGCCCCCCTTTACATCAGATGTCCCCAGCGGAGCCCCCCTTACATCAGGTGTCCCCAGCAGTGCCCCCCCTTACCTCAGGTGTCCTAGTAGGTCCTAATAGGAGGGGGTATACAAAATAGTGTCTCCCTCCGCCGGCCACATGGTTACAATAGAACCCCCGCCCCTTTCCATAACAGACAGGCAGCGGGGTGAGGTGGAGGGTGGGCGGCGACGCAGGAGCTCTGTCTAGCCCCCAGCCGTCTTCCAGTAATACACTGTCTTACCCTGCTCTACACATGCTCAGTTGCTCTCTATTTTTTGGCGCTGTGCCGAAAATCAGAGCCACTAGAGGCGAATCTGCGGGCAGCCTAAAGATTTACTGCTGCTCAGGTGCTCTGGGCTTCTGGATAATGGTAGCCTCCAGCAAGAAGAAACAGGAGCAATACTAAGAGCAATTTACAGAACACACTCATTTTGGTAGCATAATTATTAAGGTGGAATGTATGTTCCTTGCTAAAAACATTTTTTATCAAGTTGGTATGGGTAAATGTCCACTTTGAAGCTTAACTCCATGTATACTTTCACTTTAACCTTTGGGCAAAACTGGCTCAAAGAAACTATTTCCTTTTCTAATTGATGTAGCTGCTGTCAGCATTGTGAAAACTGTATGACAGTGGTTTGAAAACTTCCCTTCTGTTGGCAGAAAAAAATTGAATCAGGCTGAGAGCTGCTCAACCATCCACAGGAAGCCTTGTATTTTTTATCAACAAACAAAATAACCCAATGAAATACAAGTTAAGGAAATTGATTATTTGGACCAGCTTGGCCCACACAAACTATTTAAAGTGAAAGTAAACATGAAGTTATGCTTTAAGGTATGATTAATTTGCAAACAATTGACAAGCTTCTTCTATATAAATGTCAAAATAAACCTAAAAATGAAAATGAACACTGATATTAATGTTTATTAATATTTAATATTTGACAAACATCTTTTGTTGTAATCTTTGTAAAAAAAAAAAAAAAAATGATTGTTAAAAAAAAACAACTTTTAAATCATTTACATAATTGATGTAATTAATAGTAGGGTTCACTTTATTAGCAAGACCTTGGTTTTGGCAGCCTCTCTTAGCCCTCTCTTATTTAAACTCTTTACATTGTATTGTAGGCTTTATGTGAGCTTTTACACCCATACTATAGTGTGGCAAGGTCCCGGGCCTTCTTCAGTCTAATAAGAACCTACAGGGCCAGAGGCAGCTGATATTCTTCTGTATATGGTGGGTTGTGAGGCATTTTGGGTGCAAGGTAGTTAAAGTTATTGGGTGCCAGACACTTCTTGAATGCAAAAGAGAATTTATATCTATTAACAAACTTTTGGGGGAGAGAGGGTTAGGGTCCGAACACCCTTAGGTAGTTGCAAATTCAATTGGAAGACTCCGAGACTTCAACAGGAGGACAGCCATGCAGGGAAAGGCATCTAGCGAGATGCCAAATCTGCATATGTAGGAATGCTGTCTCTTATGGCAACATTCTTTAACAGTTCCTAACACAAAGCGTAACAATTCTTTACTTCCACTACAATCACTCCTTGTAGTTCTTCAGCCCACTGAGCTCCCAGTCTCTCACTAGACTAGATGATTCACTGCCACTGAATCCCTTGAGCTCCTCCAATCTTCACGTTGATATCGTCCTCTCTGCTGGGCCCCTAGCTTGGCACTCAAGATACCTTTCAAGCATCCCCCTCACTGTCCTGCTTGGTCCCTGGCTTGGCACACAAGGCTGCTCTGCAAACGTCACCTCCGCTGGCTGAGTCCCTGGCTTGATACCCACTGAAATTGCCTGATTCTTCAACGTCCCTGGTTGGTGAGAATGCTGCTCCGGTACTTGCTTCAGTTACTCACTGTGGTCCCTGGTAACAAGGTGGTTGGTCCCTTAGTGGCGACAGCCTCCCTTCTACGTCTGACCATGACAGGTTCTCCGCCCGGCAGAACTGGCACTTTTGGTTGGACTGCAAGCTGCAATCCCAACCCTGCGCTGCTCTCTCCTGCTTCTGGATAGGCCTTCAGACAGCCTAGCAGCCAGATGTGGCCGGGATAGGACCAATCTCCGGCCTAGAAGCCCGGGCAGTACAACACACGTCCACCCAGACAGCCATCCAGGTGGCACAGAACACCGATCACCTGACTCCACCCAAATATATAGGTTCTCCCAGCAGGCCAAGGGACTCAAGAAAACCCCTGCCCATTGGCTGAGATACCCCATATACCCATAATCCAACCTTGCATTGCCCCTCTCGTATCAGGTACCACCAAGTATCCGGCCACCTAGTGGTAGAAGAGAAAAGTGCAACAAGGTCAAACTTAGGGAGACATCAAATGAGCTCTAACAATTAGCCAAGATGACTATTGCTGGCAAGGACATTTTTCAGGAGCAACCCTGCCTACACTCCAGGGTGCTACAATAGTCTCTGACATAATTTCATAATGTATGCTAAAATGTAAGATTACAAGAAGGAAATGGGAACAGCTCCACAACCTTTCATAGTGCAGACATGGTTCTAAAGCTACAAGGTCTTAATACCAAATCCAGTCATTTTAGATTTGCTACTGGTAGCAGTCATTGTATTAAATTGCTCACACCTTACTTGAGTGCAACAGGTAAATATACATACCGAAAAAGCTTCACAGAATTCATTGATGTTGGAACTCAACAGCTTGAACAGCATAAATGTTCTGCAGTCACTCATGAAAAGATTTTTTTAATAATAAATATCTAATAATTAATGGGCTGGTAGCTGCAGCTTTCCTCAGGGCATAATATCTAATTTCCCAGCAATGTTTCCTATCCTTACTTTTCACGCTGCAACAGTCTATCATTAAAACCAAATGTAGGTTTCTATCACTTTTATTTATTTTTCAAATCAACTTATAAATCAGTGCCAGGGCTTGTTACAGATGAGTTCCAATAAATTATTGTCTGTGAACAAATTCTGAATGTTAAACATTTTCATGTACATCCTTCTGGTCACCGTGACGACTTCAAGTACATGGATGGTGGAAGAATGTCTTGTACACATTTGTTCAGTAAAACTCAGTGCCAACATGAAATTATGCAAAAGTCTGAACTCAGAAAACTGAAGACACACTAGGGTTGAATTACTAAAACTGGAGACTGCAAAATCTTGTGCAGCTGTGCATGGTAGCCAATCAGCTTCTAACTTCAGCTTGTTCACTTAAGCTTTGACAAAAAAACCTGGAAGCTGATTGGATTCTGTGCAGAGCTGTACCAGATTTTGCATTCTCTAGAGAAGTTTTTATGAGTACGAACCCCACAGTTTATTTCTAGCACCACATCCCAGAATAGAATATTAGCAGGCAAAAAAAATTTTGGGGATTTTTTAGGTGCAAGTCAATTACATAAATATCAAATATGATATATAAAAAACTCCTTTATTTTGAGGAGCAAAATAAGAATTTACACATTAAAATATCAAAAAAGGTGAGTAGATACAGAAATGGCAAGTACAGTTAATTACAGTCACAATAACACAGCAATGAAAGATGGACTTCCCAACATGTTTCGCCCATATGTCGGGCTTCCTCAGGGAATGCTGGTCACATGCAGAGTACAATGCCTTCTATCAAAGAACACACAAACAATTGAATAGATTAGGTCACAAATTTATATAATCATTTACATAATTCTCATGCATATGCGTCTCCTCTGTCAGGGTGCAGCTGCTTACCTATATCTCCTAAAAGGGGGGAATGTTAAAACTGCCGGGATGACTAGATGTTTCTGCTGTGTCAAAGAAAACACACGCTGAAGGTGACCATAGATGGTAAAAAAGACCAACTAAAAAATGGAAAGGAAATGATAATGCCTTTTAATGTCTGAAGGTAAGATGGAATATCCTTCATGACACCAAAACACAAAAACAACAGTAAAGGTTTAGACTTACAAAGGCAGGTTCAGCAACTGGCTTGATGCCAGGGGCCACACACCTCCAGAGATTCAAATCGCTTTCAAAAAAGTATCTAGTGAATATAAAGAAACACTATATCACCTGCTGTTTAATATCAGCAAGGAAAGAGACTAAGTCTTCAAATACAATGGCATAAGAGAGTCACAGACAGGATAAATCTCAGAAAAATGGGCTGGTAGCAATTACCTGGATAAAGAAAACAATTGTGCATGGGTCCCTCGGTTCCCGCAGCGTCTCCATGCTGCTTACAGCGGCTTTAAATACCATCCATCCGGTATAGGAACCGGATGCGGACAAAGAGCTGAGCTGCGCATGAATTCTCCAATTTAGGTTAATCAACCCCATTGTGCGAACAGGGCATCATGGACCCATCCCTAAGGAGTCATTACCACATGTCCTGCATTCACTGGGTAATGATGCAGAAATGATGACACCATCTGACTGTGTGTGTGACCAGCTTTGCAGAAAACCATGAAATACAGACCTGATCACAGATGTGGAAATACGGGGCAATTTAGGTAACAGCGATCACAGGTCAATTAGTTTCAGTATAAATCACACAAATAGGAAACATGAAGGGAAAACAAAGACACTGAATTTCAAAAGAGCCAACTTCCCTAAACTACAAACCTTGCTAAAAGGCATAAATTGGGATAAAATGTTAGGAATAAAGAATACGGAGGAGAGATGGGTTTGCTTTAAGAGCATATTAAATAAGGGCATTAGCCAATGTATCCCATTGGGTAATAAATTTAAAAGAGCGAACAAAAATCCTGGATGGCTTAACTCCAATGTAAAAATGCATATAAAAGCAAAGGAGAAGGCCTTCAAAAAATACAAGGTGGAGGGATCATCCTCAGCATTCAGACTTTATAAAGAAAGCAATAAGAAATGTAAGGGTGCAATTAGGACGGCTAAGATAGAACATGAAAGACACATAGCGGAGGTGAGCAAAAAAAATCCCAAGAAATTCTTTAAGTATGTAAACAGTAAAAAAGGGAGGACAGACCATATTGGCCCCATAAAGAATGAGGAAGGACATCTGGTTACAAAGGATGGGGAGATGGCAAAGGTATTGAATTTATTCTTCTCCTCAGTATTCACCAGTGAATCGGGGGGCTTCAGTAACCAGAACTGCAGTGTTTATCCTCATGACACAACACAGGAAGCATCTACATGGTTAACAGAGGACGGAATTAAAATTAGACTTGAGAAACTTAACATTAATAAATCACCGGGACCAGATGGCTTGCATCCGAGGGTACTTAGGGAACTCAGGTGATTGCCAGACCGTTGTTCCTAATTTTTACAGACAGTCTATTGACTGGAATGGTACCAGCTGATTGGAGAAAAGCCAATGTAGCACCAATATTTAAAAAGGGCCCAAAAAACATCCCTGGGAATTACAGACCAGTTAGCCTAACATCAATAGTATGTAAACTCTTGGAGGGGATGATAAGGGACTATATACAAGATTTTAGTAATAAGAATGATATCATTAGCAGTAATCAGCATGGATTCATGAAGAATCGTTCTTGCCAAACCAATCTATTAACCTTCTATGAGGAGGTGAGTTGCCATCTAGATAAAGGAAGGCCCGTAGACGTGGTGTATCTGGATTTTGCAAAAGCATTTCACACAGTTCCCCATAAACGTTTACTGTACAAAATAAGGTCCGTTGGCATGGACCATAGGGTGAGTACATGGATTGAAAACTGGCTACAAGGGTGTGTTCAGAGGGTGGTGATAAATGAGGAGTACTCAGAATGGTCAGGGGTGGGTAGTGGTGTTCCCCAGGGTTCTGTGCTGGGACCAATCCTATTTAATTTGTTTATAAACGACCTGGAGGATGGGATAAACAGTTCAATCCCTGTATTTGCAGACGATACTTAGCTAAGCAGGGCAATAACTTCTCCGCAGGATGTGGAAACCTTGCAAAAAGACCTGAACAAATTAATGGGGTGGGCGACTACATGGCAAATGAGGTTCAATGTAGAAAAATGTAAAATAATGCATTTGGGTGGCAAAAATATGAATGCAATCTATACACTGGGGGGAGAACCACTGGGGGAATCTAGGATGGAAAAGGACCTGGGGGTCCTAGTAGATGACAGGCTCAGCAATGGCATGCAATGCCAAGCTGCTGCTAATAAAGCAAACAGAATATTGGCATGCATTAAAAGGGGGATCAACTCCAGAGATAAAACGATAATTCTCCCGCTCTACAAGACTCTGGTCCGGCCACACCTGGAGTATGCTGTCCAGTTCTGGGCACCAGTCCTCAGGAGGGATGTACTGGAAATGGAGCGAGTACAAAGAAGGGCAACAAAGCTAATAAAGGGTCTGGAGGATCTTAGTTATGAGGAAAGGTTGCGAGCACTGAACTTATTCTCTCTGGAGAAGAGACGCTTGAGAGGGGATATGATTTCAATTTACAAATACTGTACTGGTGACCCCACAATAGGGATAAAACTTTTTCGCAGAAGAGAGTTTAATAAGACTCGTGGCCACTCATTACAATTAGAGGAAAAGAGAAAAGAGGTTTAACCTTAAACTACGTAGAGGGTTCTTTACCGTAAGAGCAGCAAGGATGTGGAATTCCCTTCCACAGGCGGTGGTCTCAGCGGGGAGCATTGAAAGCTTCAAGAAACTATTAGATAATCACCTGAATGACCGCAACATACAGGGATATGTAATGAAATACTGACACATAATCACACACATAGGTTGGACTTGATGGACTTGTGTCTTTTTTCAACCTCACCTACTATGTAACTATGTAACAATGGCTGCCATTGCTGACCTTCTCCAGTCAATGCTGTTTGTCTAGCAGAATTGCTGATTATATTTTTAGATATTGTTGAAAATATCTGAACAGTCTGAATACAACTGTTGGAGTCACTGGGTCTACAAGAAAATGGAGAGGAAAGGGGTATAGCCTTTTTAGGCCCCCTTTGCCTTATGGGGCCGTGGTGTTGGCAATCTAAGCCAAGTTAAAGGGCTTTATAATAGGAGATTTTTTATTGGTCAGTTTGGGTCATGAGATAGAAGAGGGTTCTGGAAGGTCAGAGGGTCAAGTTAGGCTTGGTCATTTAAGGTCCTATGACCTTTAGAACATTCTAAAAGCTGGTTTTGTGCCTATATAAGGGGCCAGCTGGCAGGATTTTTGGCCAGTCGTTAGAGAGAAGACGTCGCAAGGAGCTCTGCTCCCTACCCCATCCCCCCCCGTTGTGGCCGGTTTATGTGGTGGATCCCTTTAGATTAATTTAGCTAAAGGGAATATGTAAGGAAATGTTAAACTGAAGGTTGAGTCAGCTTGAGTCTCAGTGGCTGAGCTGAGAGTTGTTTAATTTATCAGTATTTGTTGATTAAATACATTTTATTATATTACTTGAATAATTTGTTTTAAAACCAATAAACCAGGCCGTGGCCTAAGTTGATCCAATGTTGGTGTTTTTGTTCATTTTTTTAATTATTTAATATGCATGTTTGATGGTCTGCCTTTCGCCTAAGGTCCCATGTTGCATTCCTGCACAGTGTTAATGCACACCGCGGTCACAACTGTATCAAAATGGCTTTAGCCTGATCTCCACCCATAAGAGACCCATGGGAGAACACACCTCTAATACATTTACCTGATTTAGAGCTTAATCGTAGATATTGTTAATGGGGTATAAAACCAGAAAATCTATGCTACAAGCAAGAGCTAAAACAAAAAACAAGAAAGAAGTCACTCATTAAATATTTTTTTACAATTATTTTATTTATTCAAGGAACACGGTCAAAGACACACATCCGAGCATTTACAGTTTGTTATCCTACAATACCTTACATGTTAATATTTATATACGAGAACATTTTGTTACATTACATCCAAAGGACATTATAACAGTTTGGTTAACTGAAACTTCTCCTTTTTTTTTTTTTTTTTCCCCTTAGTAAGTGCTTAAAGCAACATCTTGGTGCTGGGTGTATATAGGACAGTAACATTAATGGTGCTATTGTGTTGCCCCTTAGTGGGTCTCCGACCGGGTCCACTGTATTTTAACTATTTTATATTAGAAAGATTGGGTCCCATTAATACAGGTCCCTATAGCTGAGAGAAAAGTAGAAGGACAATAGGGAGTTAAACAGAGGAAAAAGAAGTAATCTTCCTTATATGAGAGAGTCAAAATCCACTGTGAGACTAAAGGTGGGGGCGTGGCCGGAAGCGGATGGAGGTGAGAGGAGTGGAGTGAGTGTGTGAACCCATCCTGCTCCATGAAGCCCTGGAAGCCCTGCGGATAACCGTTTCCCCCAGTACCTGCAAGATACCCGCAACACTGCACTGGACCTCTGTCCCCTCTGCTGGGCTATCCCGATCCCGGGAATACTCTGTGGGTCCCCGGATCCCTGTCTACTGAGATTACTGGAGCGGCTGCTGGAGCGGCGGACGGGGTGTTGCTCGGGACACCGCTCGGGGTGGTGTGAGGTCGGCGGGGGTCAAGGAGTGACACAGAGCGAGAGAGGAGAAAGAGAGCGAGAGCTCGGTCTGGTTACCAGCACGAGTGAGGAGACGGAGCCTCAGAGAGACGGAGCCTCAGAGAGACCGCTGCATGCAAGCAACAGGTACATAGTAAAGTATCCTGTCTGTACTGCGCTTTGGACTGTTAGCTGATCACTCATTAGTATTGACGGAGGAACCCTGAAGAAAGCCCCTGAAGTCTCCCCTTAGGTTGAACCCTGTCTAAAAGCTGGGACTAAAGTTCCCCCCCTGTAGTGTGGAAGGGAGGTATTGAGCTGACTCCCCCTGCTGTTTCTTGGACTGTCCTGACTTCCTACTGCTGGGTTAATACTAAGAACTGTGAAGGGGTGCATTAAGGGACCCTAAGTGGCCTGCAGTATAGAAGGGGGACTGTGAGCTCTGGAGGGGGAGACCTGATATGGTATACAAGAACATTGTATGACTTACTAATATCTCACTAAATATCTGTGGCTGAGGGGGTGAGAGGCCAGATACCAGACCAGGACTGTTATTAGGCAATCTTGTGTAAACTTGAGATTTAGTAAACGGCCAGGCTGGTGGTAAGGAGCAATTAAAATAAATATCAACAGTTGGCGGTGCAAGTGTATAAGCATACAAGAGGTTTAAGGAGAACACGATAACCCAGGAGAAAACCAATATGACAGGGAGAAGAAAGGGAGATGAGCATTTCAACCAGGAAAACATGGGAACTCAATCCTTGCGGTCAGCTAAGGACAAGGAGAAGGAAAAAGGCTCGCATCTTACTGTGGCGGGGGCAACAGCAGCGGTGGTGGCAGCTTCCGCTAAACTAGAGAAACTGGTCCTGGCAGCAGAACATACCCCAAACAAGGGAGGGCAGCAACTCTACCACAAAAGGCTCAGGAGCCGTTAGCAAGGAAACAGAGGCCTTGCCAGCTCCAATCTCCATGGTGAAAGGAGAACCCTCCCTAAAAGATATCTTTTTGGCAATAAGCGCATGCAACCACTCTTTGGGGGCACTGGGAGAGCAAATGAAGGACATTAAAGAGGAGCTGACCCTAGTACGCCAGGATCTTAAGATGACAACTGAAAGGGTGACAGAGGCGGAAAAAAGAATAAGTCTAATAGAGGATGATCTACTCCCTATGAAACAAGAAGCAAAGATCTGGAGGGAAAAAATTGAAAAGCTTGTAGGGAAAGTCGATGAAATAGAAAATAGACTTCGCAGGGACAATGTGAGAGTGGTGGGAATCCCTGAAGGGAGTGAAGGCCCGGACCCTATTGTATTTTTGGAGAACTGGATGTTGGGGGTATTTGGAGGCGAAACATTTACACAGCAGTTTTCTATAGAAAGGGCGCATAGAGTTCCGTTTAGGCCCCCCCACCGGGAAACCCCCCAAGACCGATTCTAGTTAAATTTTTAAACTACAAGGATAAAGTAAAACTTTTACGTAAAGCTCGTGAAATGGGGAAGATCCTATATAAAGATGCAAGAATATCAATATTCCCCGATTTCTCTCCGGACCTCCAGAGACGCAGAGCTGAGTTTCTGGGGGTTAAGCGTAGCCTCCAGAAATATAACGTCTCATATGCCCTTCTTTACCCAGCTAAGTTGCGGATAAATGCGTTAGGGGGTAGCCAGTTTTTTGAGTCTCCTGCTAATGCGTTAGCATGGCTGGAGGACAAGAAAGATCAATTACCTAAGAAATAGAGGGGATATACTGCGGAAAACTAATATTTATTAATTGGGCATAATTTGAATTAACTGTATTAACATTTATATAAATGGAGTGGGGATGGTTTGGGGACACGGTAAATGGAAGTAGGTTTGAGATGGAATGTGTTTATAGTAAGGTTTTTCTTCTTTTTTGAATATAAGGAGGGAGGGAGGGAGGGAGAGGGTGTGAGGGAGGGATGGATGGGGGGGGGGGAGGTACGGAAGGGTAGATGGATATGGTTCGGCCATTAAAAAAGCCCGGAGGGGTAACCTAGAGTGGTATGGGAAGGTGGGGAGGGAGGAAGGATGGGTAAATAAATTAGCATTCGGGAGGGAGGGGGGAGTGGGGGAGGGGTAGGGAGGGGGGGGGTAGAGAGCACAGGAAAATTAAAATTCAATATAAGGTACCAAGTAACACATTAAGTATAAGGTATGTCACATTGTATAGAGACACAAAGGATACGGATAATGATATTTGTATTGAAATAGCTGATATTACAATTAAGCACTGAGGTAGATTTGATAGTGAACTATGTATTTTTTTTTCTTTTTTTTTTTTTTTTTGCCTTTTATGGGCATAATTCACTGAATATGGAGAACACTCCCATACTTAGTCACTGGGTGTTTTTTTTTTTTTTTTTATTATATTATTCTTCTCGCAGTGATAATCTTACTCGGAAATAGCTAATGGGAATTAAAATTGGCTCATGGAATGTTAGGGGATTGGGTACTCCCCCAAAAAGAGCGCAGGTATTTGATCTGTTAGACGCACTTAGAGTAGATATTGCTTGTCTGCAGGAAACACATCTGACCAGGGAGACAAAAACATCTATTAAGAACAAAAAGTTTCAGAATCAGTACCATGCGGTGCACACCTCTTATTCGAGGGGGGTGGTGGTGCTGATTAAGAGGGAGACTGTGTTTTCCTGCAGACAGAGCAAGATAGATGAAGGGGGCTGATATGTTTTTTTGCACTGTACGATAGGGAATCAGGAATGTATAATAGCAAATATTTATAACCCTCCACCCTTTAAATTAGAAGTTTTATATAGCCTGTTGGAGTTTGTGGTAGACAAACCGAGGATCCCTGTTATTGTAGTAGGGGATTTTAATGTTGTAATAAATAAAGAATTAGATAAATTCCCCCCAGGAAAAGCGGGACAGAGTCCTTGCGGGATTCAAATGAGCCAGTTTCTTGAAGAGGCTGGGCTGATGGATCTGTGGAGAGTGAGAAACCCCGGGGTACAACAGTTTTCGTGCCATTCTAGTACCCACTCCTCACTCTCAAGAATAGATTTTATTTTAGGTAATGACATGGCCGCTTTATTGGTCAGTGATATAACCTATCATCCAAGAGGAATCTCGGACCACTCACCGGTGACAGATATGATGGATATTGGGATCAGAAAAC
Organism: Aquarana catesbeiana; assembly: GCF_042186555.1. Classification (NCBI taxonomy): domain Eukaryota; kingdom Metazoa; phylum Chordata; class Amphibia; order Anura; family Ranidae; genus Aquarana; species Aquarana catesbeiana. The sequence goes on along the minus strand of NC_133328.1, from coordinate 383,541,525 downwards.
AATGGGGTATTTGGAAACTGAACCCAGTGTGGCTCGAGATTCTTGAGGACCCGAAGGAGATCATAAAAAAGCTGAGAGAATTTATAGACCTTAATGAGGACTCAGTAGTTAGAGGGGTAATGTGGGATGCGCTGAAAGCGTACCTGAGGGGAATATTGATCCAGAAGATTTCAAGAGTAAAAAGAGCATCAAAGGTTGAGGAAGAGAATGCTAGAGATGAGGTCCTAGTAGGAGAAAGGGAGCTTGTGGAAAATCCATCCCCGAATAATTATCAAAGGTGGGAAAATAAGCAATCAATATATAAAGAGGTAATGTCTAGGAAATCTGAAAATAAAAGAGCATTCCAAAAACAAATAATGTTTGGAGAAGGGGAAAGAATAGGGAAGATATTAGCTCATATTGCTAAAGTAGACACTCCCCCTCCAATAATTCCCGCCATTAGTATCAGGGAAGGTGAGACTACATATCAACCAGACAAAATTAATGAAACATTCAAGAAATATTATGAAGAACTATATAAATCCCAGGGGCCAGTGGCAGGAGAGATAATGGAAAGATTCTTTAGGAAAATGGAATTGCCCTACCTTACAGAGCTGGAGATCGAGATCCTGGAGGCGCCAATCTCATTAGAAGAGGTTAAAATTGCTGCAAAACAACTGACCAATCAGAAATCTCCGGGTCCTGATGGTCTCCCGGCAGAGATCTATAAAAAATATGGGGAGATACTGCTACCTGAACTTCTCAAGGTGTTTGAGTGGGCATATCAGGAAGGGAGGTTACCTGAATCAATGACGGAGGCCACAATTATAATGATACCTAAAGAGGGGAAAGATCCCTTGGAACCTGGATCGTATAGACCTATCTCTTTATTATGTTCAGATGCAAAAATCCTGGCAAAAATTTTGGCCACTAGGCTTCAAAAAATAATCCATAGCCTAGTCCACCCGGATCAAACAGGTTTTATTCCCCAAAGGTCAACAAGTGAAAATATAAGGAGGCTCTTTCTGAATCTGCAGATCCCAATAGAAAACATGGGTAATAGAGCGGTCATGATGTTGGATGTAGGGAAGGCTTTTGATAGTCTAGAATGGGGATTCATCTGGCAGGTTCTGAAGGTATATGGCTTTGGCCCCTCATTTAGGAGATGGGTGAAAATTCTATATAGTTATCCCATAGCAAGAGTCAGAACCAACAATGTACTCTCTAGCAAGTTTCAGTTGGAGAGAGGCACAAGGCAGGGGTGTCCCCTATCACCCCTGATCTTTGCCTTAGCTATGGAACCGGTGGCCGCTGCGGTAAGACAAAATAGGATGGTGGAGGGATTTCGGAGAAGGACCAGAGAGGAGAAGATCGCGTTATACGCGGATGATGTCCTTATTTTCCTGGGGAATACGGAAGGGTCATTAAGACAGGTGATGAGAGTCTTTGCAGACTTTGGGGAGGTTTCCGGCCTCACTATAAATTGGGAGAAGTCTGTCCTGCTACCAATAGACCCCATCAAACAAGGCACCTTTCTGGAAGAAACCCCATTAAAAATAGTGGAGAAAACCAAATACCTGGGGATCCAGGTAACAAGGGATTTAGACCATTTCTTAAATAATAACATGGCCCCATTACTGGAGAAATTTAAAAAAAAGGTTGATATATGGAAAGGATTCCCTTTGTCGGCAGCTGGAAGGTGCAACTTGGTTAAAATGCTGTGGATGCCCCAATTATTGTATATCTTACATAATTCACCAGTTTGGATATATGGTAAATGGTTCAAAAAAATAGATATGTTGTTTAGAGGGCTTGTGTGGAGGGGGGGGCATCCGAGGATAAGTTTGCAGACCTTACAGCTTGCAATGGGTGAGGGGGGCATGGCGGTCCCGCACCCACGTTGCTACTTTCTAGCAGCCCAGTTGCAACATCTGAGAACAGGTAGTGGACCTATGGGTAATAATATCTTTGGTATAATGACTACAGGTGCACCTCACAGAAGGGCGCTGGAGGTGTTAGAGGCAAACTCGTTTGCATATAGGACCCCCACAGTTAAACTAATGCTAAAAATCTGGAATAGTATTAAAAGTCTGAAAGATATGGAGGGAATACTAGGAGATATGCCTCTTTGGGATAACAAACATCTTCAAGAACTAACAAAAATAGGGAAAATTAAAACATGGGAGGTAAGGGGGATAACTAAATTAGAGCAATTATATAATGGTAATGTGCTGAAATCCTTTGCCTCCCTAAAAGAAGAATTTGGTGTCCCGAAGCAGTCATATTTTAGTTATATCCAAATTAGGCATGCACTACAGGCCCAGTTTGGGGAACAAGGTCCGTGCTGGAGCCAATCACCCATCCCTCAGATGTTAGCGAGTTTTGAGGGATCAAGAGGATTAATAGCTGAACTCTACCAACATATCTTCAGAAATAGCAGGGAAGGGCCAAATAAACTTAGATGTAGAGGGAAGTGGGAAAGAGACCTGGGGATAATATCGGATGCCCAGTGGAGGGAGGTGTTGAAGGGGGGCCATCAGGTCTCAGTCTCGCCAGCTCAGAAATTTTCGCATCTAATGTTATTGCATAGGGCATACTATACCCCCCAAAAACTGTTTAAATGGGGGAGAAGAGTAGATCCCAAGTGTCCTAGATGCCAAATGAACGGAGACTTGTTACATATGGTATGGAAATGTCCTAAACTATCCCGCTACTGGACAGAAGTGATTGAGGATATAAATAGGCTTTTTAATGTGAGTCTTAAACTTGATCCAAAGCTATGTATTCTAGGGGTGGGGGGGAACTTGGGTAATGGGAGAGATGAAATAAAAGCAGTGCGGAGATGCCTATATCAGGCAAGAAAGGGAATAACCAAGAGATGGCAAGCTGAGAAACCCCCTTCGGTAGTTGACTGGCGTAGAGAAGTGTCGGAAACAATAGGGAAAGAAAGGACAGTGTTTGTAAGGGCAGGAAACCTAAGAGAATATAAAAAAATCTGGAATCCCTAGCTGATGAAGGTGGCCCACCCTACGGAGTAAACAGAGTAAGAAGAAGATAGGGAGGATGTTGTTCTTAAGATAGGAGTAGTAGTAATATATTTGTTGTTATATATAAGGAAAAGAGTTTGGTACAAGGTATATATAATGGTGCAATAGGGGGGGGGGGGAGTAGAAATGTACCTTTTATAGTGTGAACTTATACACCACATCGGGTATTAAGAGGTTTTATTACTATTTGGAAATTTGTATATTGAGTAATGTGATGTACTGTGTTTAATCATGAATAAAAATTATCAAATTAAAAAAAAAAAAAAAAAAAATCCACTGTGAGTGCAACAATTAGTCACTTTAAATGACAACCATAACAAAACCAGTCTGTTTTAGTGATCCCCAATGGGGCAATACATAACAATGGATTCTGACCCAAATAGTATTACATTTGCATATAAGTTATCAGCAGCCAAGTACATATGAATAAAATTAAAAAAAACATTTATTTACACATGATAAAACATATATTAAAAACATTTACAAAAGCATACACATGCCAGATAAGAACCAACTGCCTTCCAAACTTTGTGAGCTTTGTTAATTCCTAACTGTTCTTCCCCGTTACTCTGTTTTGCCTTTTTTTGCACCTTTGAGTAACCCTTCTTTTATAGTCTAATTTGCAATGAATTTGCCTCTTTTTCAAAATCAATATCTTTCTCTTTAGTCTAAAATGTTTATCCTCGTTATTTAGTCAATTTATAACATGCATCAGATGATCACTGTCTGCTCTAAAGATGCTATTATACTTTAAATATAACTTCATATTAATCTCCAATGCAGAATCCCCAAAAATGTACCTTTGTTGACTCATGTAAAAGTTATCGTACATTTCAAAAATATTGTTCAACAGGGATTCTGTCCCTTGCCAAAGAAACTCATGTCGTCTATGTAACGATGCCATGTGTCCACATATCTCACATATTTTTGTAAATCATCATCAGCAAAAATGTTGTTGTTTCCACCACCCAAGGTATAGGCCAGCATATAATGGTGCTCAAGTTGTGCCCATCACTAAACACTACTTGTGTGTGCTGGTTGCTTTCAAATATAAAATAAACTGCAACGTATTCAAGAAACATTCTTTAAGTTGTTCTTTTATTCCTCATTGTGCAGAACATCTCCTTACCATACCAACACCCTTGTTGTGGGGAGAGTGAGACCCACTAGAAAAGCGGGGGATCAATTGGGAGCTTTATAAAACTTCACATACAAGCTTTGCAGGAAACAGAATTTGACCTCTGTAAAAGACCCAGGGACCAAATAAGTGCACAGTTGGGAAGGGGATCAGTCTTTATTAAACATAAGTATGTTTTTTTTTAGTTTTTAGGGTATATTTTATCATGCTTAAATAAAAGTTTATTTTAAATTTATCCAGGAGACTAGGACAATATCTTATGTGCATATATAATAATGTTTGGGTTTAAATCCATGTTCATGTAGCATCCCTTTGGAGGATCACTTAAATGGGCTGGTATGTTTTTTTTATTCAATCATGTGGGGACAAGAGACAAGCTGACATGTGTCTTCTGCAATAAAGTACAGTTACGTGCCTGTTCACAATCCTCTGTGGAATGAACACTGAGCTGTGTATGCACAACTCAGTTTACATTCTGGCACACTGCCAGTGTGCTGGGGTGACTGCACTCATCATCCCATGTTGGCAAGTCAAAATGTGTGCAGACCGACACCCGCAAGAACCTGGGGAGAAGATCCTGGTGCCCGTGGGGGACCTCAGAGAGAAAAGTCAGGTCACTAGGCTGCCTATGCTGTCTGACAGGGCTGTATAAATCACAAGATTGGATGGATAGAAATACAAAAACTTTGACTTGTAAAATAAAGTGACTTCAAGCCAGTCATGTGACAATGGGTTCTTTTTATTCGGATCTTCTTCCCTGCAGTGAGTGGTCTTGGATGATGCAGAGAGCAGGACTGACATCATAATTTCAGCATCGCTGTCTGCATCATATTACTGTAAATTAAGGATGCTGTAAAGATGTCCCCTCATCCAAAGTACTGTGAAGGACAGGTCTGGATTAAAGGTGAGTATTGCAGCCTAAGCTATTTTTTTTTACCTTCCAGGAGGTCAATTGCAATGAAAAATGAAAAATTGCTTATGGTTGGACTTTACTACTATAATACATCCAAGTTGGGTAAAACATAGCCTCGATGTAATCTAGGAAAGCAGTATTCATTTCTGTGAAGAAAAAAAAAAAATACAGCATACTGTTAGACGGGGCCTTTGGCTGCATTAAGAACTGTGTAGACATAAATTACCAATAAATACTTTGATATCCATTTTTTTTTTCCAGATATAGCCCTTAAATACATGAAAAGGTGTAACACTTTGTAGCTTACCAGGGTTTAGGGCGCTTTCACACTGAGGCGCAGGGGCGTCGGTGGTAAAGCGTGGTTTACCGTTGTTTTAGCGGCGCTTTTCGGCTGCTAGTGGGGTGCTTTTAACCTCCACTAATGGATGAAAAAGGGTTAAAAGCAGCGCTTTTTGATTTCAATGGGCAGGGGTGAATTAGGAGGGTGTATACACCTCAATGATACCTCAAAAGTACCTCAAAGATGCTGCACTCGGGCTTTCACACTGAAGTGACAGGAGAGGCGCTTTACAGACGCTTTGCAGGTGCTATTTTTAGCACTATAGTGCTGTAAAGCACCTCAGTGTGAAAGTAGCCTAAGAAGTAGTAATTGAATTTGCTGTCTAATTTAAACTACTAATTTCCCTGCCCCCCATGTAATGGAGAGGAAGAGAAGACATGTTTGAAGTTCAGCCTGAGCGACAGCCATGACTCCCTCAGTAGATACAATTGAATTTGGTGAGGGTAGCCAGCAAAGAACAGTGTGGTTGATTTACTAAAACTAGAGAATGCAAAATCTAGTGCAGTGCTGCATAGAAACCAATCGACTTCCTTTTTTCTTTTTTTTTTTTTGTCAAAGCTTAACTGAACAAGCTGAAGTTAGAAGATGATTGGCTACCATGTACAGCTGCACCAGATTTTGCACTCTCCAGTTTTAGTAAATCAACCCTAGTGTGTAATTCCCAAGATTATCAGTTGAAATTAATTTAAGAATGCTGAAAAGACAAACAAATGTACCCACCACATCTTTTTGGGTTCAGATTACTTTAAAAAGGTAAACTGCACATACTGTATGGGAAGTTTACAGGGTTGATTTACTAAAGGCAAACAGACTGTGCAATTTGAAAAGTGCAGTTGCTCCAGAGCTTAGTAAATGAGGTAAAGCTTCACTTTGAAAACAATACCCAATCACATGCAAGGAAAATAAAACAACAGCATGTCTGCTTGCACATGATTGGGTGATGGAAGTCAGCAGAGCTGCTCATGTACTAAGCTCTGGAGCAACTGCTCTTGCAGAGTGTAACTGCACTTTGCAAACTGCACAGTGCTTTTGATTTTAGTAAATCAACCCCTAAGTGTCTCCAGCTCAGAAAGGTCCATGGTAGGTTTACAATGATTTTACATCATGTCTGGATAACTATAATCTCTAACAACACAGAGCATACCAAGATTCAAGTTTACAGTTTAACAGACTGTCATGTGATTTCAAGTGAATTTGTCAGCCATTTATTTTGAACAGCCTGTTACACTGGCTTCACTGCTTTAATTTAATGTTGTTGTGTTGATTTACTAAAAGACTATGGGGTTGATTTCCTATAGGCAAATAGAGGGGCTTATTTACTAAAGGCAAATCCACTCTGCACTACAAGTGCAGTTGATGTAGATCTGAGGGGGACATGCAAGGAAAATAAAAAACTGAGATTTGGCTTGCACATGATTGGATGATAAAATCAGCAGAGATTCCCCTCATTTAGGATGTTCCCCCCAGATCTACAGCGACTGCACTTCCAAGTGCACTCGTAGTGCACAGTGGATTTGCCTTAGTAAATCAACCCCAGAATGTGCACTCTGCAAGTGCAGTTGCTCCAGAACTTAGAAAAGTATACCCAATCACGTGCAAGAGGGAGGAATAAAACAGCTTTTTCTCTTGCACATGATTGGATGATGTAAGTCAGCAGAGCTGCTCTTTTATTAAGCTCTGGAGCAACTGTTCTGGCAGAGTGCAACTGCACTTTGCAAAATGCACAGTCTATTTGCCTTTAGTAAATCAACCCCTATATTTTTCATTTAGCACATTGATCCTTTATTGACACCCTATGCAATTGCCATCATCTTGTGCATTGAAAGAACTTCAGTGGCCATAACAAAAAGACTTCAGCCAAAACTTTTTTCTTAGCCTTGAACAGTGTGTTGTAAGGCTTAGAACTTCTAACAAAGTGTATTGCTGTCTGATTCCTCACTGGGAAGATGTTCTCTCATTTCGTGTCTTCGGGCCAACGTTGTTACCCAGAAAGAAAGAGAGATATATTTTGAACATGTACACGGACATCAGTTAAAAACTGTCAGGGCATTACTCTTTCCCTTCTGTACCAAACTGTGTTTTCATTGCCACCTGCCCTCTTGGGATTTTTTTTTATTTTGGCTACACTGTGTCACCTGTAAGGTAAGTTAGAGAAAATCTAATGTAGCAATAAAGTTATGCACACCACTATTATCTGTACCAGTGATGGCGAACCTTGGCACCCAAGATGTTTTTGAACTACATTTGCCATGATGCTCAAGCACTCTGCAGTGTAGTTGAGCATCATGGGAAATATAGTTCCAAAACATCTGGGGTGCCAAGGTTCGCCATCACTGAACTATACAATTCAGCAACCAACAATAGAACATTATTTAGGGTGCTTAAGGCTCTCCACAGTGTATCAATCTGTTAATACAATCATTTTGAATATATAGCGTAAACCAACCTTTTTTAACCAGGGTGCCTTGAGGTTTCTTCCGGGGTTATTTGGCAAAATGCCTAAAAATTGCCCCAAAATTGTATTCAAGCCAGCACGTGGATGAAACCTGCCTTTTAGTTACACAAAGCCACAGGTTTTCATTGTGCACCATTACAACCTTCTAGCTGCCAACCTCCCAACGACCAATTACATCATCAGATGATAAGAAGGATGTCATCCTTGTTTGACCCTCCCTAGCCTCTCTCCATCAGAGTGATGGAGAAAAACTGAGGGAGAAGAGAAACATTGGAATACTCATCAGTATGAATACTAGTCAGTACAAGTTTGCAAAATTGTATTCACTTTGGAAGAATAAATTGCCTTTAATGTTAGGTGTCCTATGTCCTGTGTAATGATGTTGCTGCATCATGTAAAACTATCAGAATAGGTTTTACATTTTAGCATGGGGCGCCTCAAGACTGCTCATTATTTTGGAGGGTGCCTTGAGATGTCCATAATTTTAAAGGGTGGCTTGGCTTAAAAAAGTTTGAGAAACACTGGCTTAAACGCACTACAGAACAAAAATGCTTTCACAATAAAGTTATATTAGGCATATACAAACAATTATACAATAGGTACAAATATACAAGTATGTCATATTACATCAAGCGTAATAAGGCAAAGGCATTCGTTCCACCGTTGAATCACAGCAACAAAAATAGATCCAAGCATATAGATACGGTGAGCTACACTTAAAATATATAAGATCTGATTTTCAGAAATACATACAGGAGTTCAGTATTCAGAATAAAATAATAAAAAGGATAGCTGAGCAAGACCCTGGTGAAAAGAGAGAGGAGCAGTGGTGGTGCGTCCATTAGGGGCGCTCTGGCGCTGCCCCTTCTCTCCAGCCACCCCCTCTGTGTACTATGGATAGATTCATGCATTGCGGGAATCTATCCACGGCTGCTGTAGCCACCCCCATTTAGGCGTCCGGCCCCTTTTTGGGCTCCTGAATTACAGCGGTGGGGGGGTGTTTTTGAAGCACCTGATTGGAGCCATAGGCATATTTTCTTTGCTAACACAGAACTGCCTCTCAGCCAATCAAGAGGCCCAGATGCAATACCAGGCACCTGATTGGCTGAAGGTAGAGGTGATCCCATTGGCTGCCATGCAGAACAGGAAGTAGACATGCACGGAGGAGTCCTGCATCCATCGCCATGCTACACATCCCACAGTTCACCGCTTGACCTGCTGCCTTACCCACCACCATGATGGGGTAAGTGCCAGGCAGACAGCGGGCGGGCGGGGGGGGGCACAGTGGCTGCATATGATGGGCACAATGGCTATATATGATGGGCACAGTTGGCTGTATGTTATGGGCACAGTTGGCTGCATTCTATGGGCACAGTTGGCTGCATATGATGGGTACAGTTGGCTGCATATGATGGGTACAGTTGGCTGCATATGGTGGGCACAGTTGGTTGCATATGATGGGTACAGTTGGCTGCATATTATGGGCACAGTGGCTGCAATTAATGTTTTTGTTTCAGTATTTTTCAAAATTTTTCAGTTCGTTTGCACCCCCAAAAAATTTTGAGCACCAGCCACCACTGGAGAGGAGGGGGAAAAACCAACGTTTCAGGGATTTATGAGCCCCCTTTCTCAAGAACCTCCTTACCATACACAACTTGGCTGGTGAGTCCACGGCAGGGGGTAGGTACCTGTTCTATGACGGTTCAGAATCAGTAAGTACTCAGAGTGCTTCCCAGGTCATACTTTGGGTTTGTTTGTTTGTTCACTGATCTGGTTCTGCTCTCTATTCTGACACCTGCTATGTGTCTGGGCACCCAGGAGGGTCAGGTACTCCCTGGCCATATGGTGATGAAAGAAGCAGCAGCAATATTTTAGACACACACATGAGTTACACTATGGCAACTCTATTGCCAGACCATTTTTCTCAACAAAAATCTTCCCATAAGATTATATGTGCATTTAATATACAGTAATGTAAGCATTCAATTTGCCTATAAAAGCCTCCCTTATGTAGACATCCACAAGCCCTTAGACTGATGTTTGGCACTTCGATCTTAGATGTGATGTCAGCAGCCTGGCAGACCCATGGCTGTTACTCAAATGACTCTATAGGGTCAGAATTCCTTTTTGGCCCTTCCCCTATGTAGCACCCTCTACCAGAAGGTAGGTGCTAATAAAGATTGTTTTACTAGGTTTGTTCAGCACAGGCAAATTTAGGTAGGCCTATGCTGCAAGCTAGGCTTGTCTGTTTGGATTCTGGGGCTGGGAGTGGTTAGAGTAGCAGTGGGTGTGACCACCTGGCTTCAGTTCTGAGGCCCCTCCCCTGATTCCAGGGAGAATGTTCTGGAAGAGGAGGCTGGGCTTAGAGCTGGAGTGGCAGGCAGCACATGTGGGAGCTCTGACCAATCCCTAACTGGCATTGCGGGGGGCAGGCCTCCTATATATGCTGAGGTCACATACTGCTGAAAAGGAATAGTCGACTGGGTGACGTGAGGAATGGAGTGCTAGACAGCTGGAGGATCACACCCCCATCTGGGGGGGTGTGGGATCGCAGGAGGAGGCCCAGGGAGAACTGTGAGGGAACATTGCCTTTACACGTTCACTGGCAATGTCTCTGTCACCACACGGTTGGTGGCAGGGAACTCCTGGAGCAGAGAGGGCAGGAGAAGCTGTCGGAATGCATGGTCTGGGAAAGCTCCTCATCAAGGACTCAGGGCTGGAAGATTGGAAGGTCGGTGAGTGTTACCACAGTGGATGGCTGGAGGATGTGCCAGGGATTCTATAAGGTAACTGTCATGTACCTGGTGGTTGAGCCCAACGCGCAGGCAGCGGCTTCTCGTATTCCTCTGGCTCGGGAACCCTTGATAGAGCAGACAGGGGCAAAGGGGCACAAGTGTCTAACTGGTAGCAGATGCAGAGGCTGATCCAGACTTCTGCTGTGCTGCGAGACCGGTTGCTGGCTGGAGCAGGGACCCTGTAGGAAGCAGGAGCAACAGGAACCTGGGAGCTGTACGTGACAAGGAGGTGTATTGTAGTCCAGAAGCAGTAAGCTGGTAACTGAAGGCCGCAGACAGCAAGGAGATGTTAGCAGTTCAGAGGGATCAGCAAGGAGGATCAGACTGACAGCTGGAGGCAGCAAACAATTAGGAGGTGTACTGTGGTCCGGAACACAAGCAGGCTTCAGGCAGGCTGGGTCAAACACTGGCAGGCAGATACGGGACAGGAGCAGCAGACAAAGCGTAGTCGTTTAGCAGGCTGACTTGGTAACAGGTGGGCAGTGAAGGACTAAGGAGCAGGCAGAAGAGACATCAGGACAAGCCGGGATCAGAGACTGGCAGCAAGCAGGGAAGGTCGAAGACAAGCCGGGTAACAGGAATCAGGTAAGCAAGATAACAGGTAGCAGGGGGTCTCAGGAACGCTGTAGACTGGACAGCAAGATGGCATGGTGACAGTCTCCTTTAAAGAGTGCTTCTTGGCGCCAAGTACTGTCACACGGTGCAAGCGCGCTATCGCGCATGCGCCTGACGGTTCTTTTAATGGGAACTCTGCACACAGACCTTCTTCTGTCATCCGGATTGCTAGAACGTCCTCCATGACGGGAACTCTGCTTTTACACGATCACTAGCAAAGTCTTCATCATGCACATGGTGGATGGTGAGGAGTCCTGTACCAGAAAAGAGACTGTGGGGATGTGTGTGTCAAATCAGTGTGGCCGGGGAACACATGGTTTGTAAGTTGCACTGACTGGGAGCAGTAGTCCATTTCCTAGAGAATAGACTTTAACCTACTAGGCCTCCGGGGAGAGGTTTTGCAGGCCTCAGGCCTAGTAGCAGCGAGTCACCAGAGCTAGTAGAGGGGCTTATTCAGAGTGAGTTCTTCATACAAATTAGAAGAGGATGTGTTATAACCTAATGTAATTACAAGTTGTGCAGGAGGAAAACAAGTGTGCAAGGAGAAGCAAGTTTGGGCAGGTGGTGAAGATAACCAAGACCATCACTTTTACACGGTCAAAAGTGATGTTTCTGTCCCTCACACGGTGATGGATGGAAAACTCCTAGTAACAGGAGTCTGCATGGAGATGCAGGGAGCAATAGTCTGCATGGAGATGCAGAGGGAGTAACATTCTGCAGGGAGCTGCAGGAGAAGATTTCTACTTAGTCAAGTGTGCACATTCTATCTTCAGGCTCTAAACAGATCAAAGCATATTGAAACTTGTAAATATGATGGCAAGGATTCATTCTATGGGCATCCCAAATCCCAATCCCTATCCAAGTTGTACCCCCCAATAAAACAACAAAAACAAAGCTCGCAAATGACTGTTCATCTCTGGAAAGGATGCATGAAGTCTGGCAGTGGGGTGATTTGGCGGATTGTTTGTCAGTAGTGCTATCACCATGGCTACACTTATATAAAAAGTTATGGAGAAAAGTAAAGGGAGAGGTTGAGATGCTGGAACAGCACAGACAGCAATTAGACACACCCAGAAGAGGAAAAGTCTAAAGCCTGGTATACACTACAAGTTTTTTTTCATGCAACTCAACAGGAGGTGACGTAAATAGCCATGGATGGGGAAAAGAGGAAGCTATAAATAAAGCCATGGAAACAAGGTAAAGGAAGAGGAAAAAAAAATGCCCAATACTGTTTTTTTGGTCAATTCTGAAGCTGATAGTGTTCAGATGAAAAAGTGAGTGGAACTCAGCTTTAAGTTGGTGCTAGGAAGTTGTTTATTAGTAACATACATTAAAGTGGATGTAATGATGCTGTTTCGTTGCTCTGTTATCAGCATAATAACTTGTGACAAGTTCTCTTTCAACCAAGATAAAACCAGCCTGAAATTTGTGTTGAGGGAGGTTGCTATAAATAGATTAGCAGAGAGCTTGTCTATTCACAGCACAGCTCTGCAAGTCTCTGCCTATGTGGAAAGGGAGGGGGTGTGTGCCTTTCCTCCAATCAGCTGTCTTGGCTGTATGCCAAGAATACACTCCCAGTGCTGAACAGAAAGAGAAAATCTCTAACAGGACGTGCACTTTCTAAAGAATATATAAAGCTGAAGACAGCAGATATACATGTAAAATTTATGTAGGGAGATTTGTTTCATCTCTGCGTATCATATGAGGCAGTACACTTCACTGGGTATAGGAGAGGGTTAACATCCACTTTAATTATTTTGCACACTTCATTCATTCCTATGTGTCAGCAGACTCTCTCTGTAGAGAGGTCAGGGTCACAAGACTGCACTTCCATGCCTTAGATTAGTTGTCATTTAGATATTCACCTTCATGTTTTAACTATCCAAGAGGAAAATAGGTCTTCTGCAGTCTGACTAGTTCCTGTGGCCAACACAGGCATTTTAAATCTTTTTAAACAAGATTTACTGTATTAATATGCTAATGTTTTCAATTTATTTAACAGAGAAAAAAGCCAATAAATTTCTTAATATGTGCATTTTTGCTGAAGCCATAGCTGTATGTGCTGAGCAGGAGGAAAAAATCGTAAATAAGAAATTACAACAGACAAGTCTAGGGAAAATTACATAGTCTCAGATTTCCCATTCATGATTATTCATTGTGAAGCATGGTTGCCTTGTTTACGGGCTGCTTCCTCTGTGATTCAGTGTTGTCAAGTTGACTAATGTGCTTTATTACCATATCAACATTTAGGACATCTATCCTTCATCCTCCCAGACTTCATTACCCAGAGAATCACCTACAATAAGCTTAATTCATTTCTACAAAACATCCATCTACAGGTTTGCTGTTAAAACTAAACTCAAGCCAAATAGCAAAGGATACAGTTAAAAATACATATATGTGAACCGTGACCTGCCGAAATATAGGTAATTCTGCTCAGCCACTCTTGTGATTCAGACAAGATGTCTTGTGATATCATGTTTCTAAAAGTGTTTGAGTGATGGTTCCATGGACATGAACCTTCTGCTCGGCTGTATATTGCTGTGTATATATCAAGTGAGGGGAGGGGCACTTCCAAATATTGTCTCTTTCTCACTGGAAGCAATATTTTTTTTTCTTTACCCAGGCAGTAACTGGTATATTTGTACGTAAATATTCCATAGTAACCATTAAACTGCATGAGGGCCCCATGGTGGTGTTCTGGTGATCCAAAGATTCCTTCTAACTTCTTTTTTAAGTGTGTGGACTGGTAAAGAAATCTCATGCATAGGTTTGCATGGGGTAATCCTGATTGGTGGACCTATCTATTCAAATCTCACTCATCTTTTCAGGATTGGACAGATTTCACATAAACTCACATTGTAATTCAATTTCCTCCTGATAGCAACAAATGTCCACTTTCTCACCTGCTTGGAACAAATATGTAGGCACTAACACCTCCTCCTCCATCCCAAATAGTATTATTACCCTCTGCCCAGTTGCTCCTCTGTAGCCACACTAGTCATGGTCATGTACGAGTGTGTTATGTCTGTAGCTACTTCACCACTACTGAAGATTTTCCTCTGTTAACGCGAAAAGTGAACTTGTCCTTTAAAGTTCACCTTTCCATTCCCTAAACACGGTGGTTCCTTCACAATCTTTTTGCATCAACTGTTTCAAATGCTCTTTATCATTCCCCAAAATATACAGTCTAAGAATATTAGACAGTGATATTCTGATATTTCTCCTAGGCAAGTTTGTTTTTTTGTCAATGGCTACAGTCCTCATCTATTTCTACCCCCCCCCCCCCAACACTGATGTATGCAGAATGAAGGACTGTCAAGGTAATGGCAGACATGTCTTGGACTTCTGGGCTCTGATTAATAGTCTGTCGTCATATTCTTAATTCCATAGAAGAGGTAACGCCACAAAACCCAACAAGGGAATAAGTGGATCTTTGTGGAAAGACTTGAGCCAGGTTTTTGATCACCAATACGTTTTTTTTTCCTTTTGCCTTTTACCATGTGGAATGTTATCTTTAAAAACCCATAACCTTGAATAATTTGTTAGTTACAAATTTTCTCTCTTTCCAAATATCCATGTTCCAAAAACTATTGTAAGCTACTATACAGCATATATGGAATAGCAGTTTACAATAGAGATGGCACTAGATTTTTGGACTTTGGGCATAGATCTGTAACAAGCATACAGCAACATTTCAAAATGGTGGATTTTATAAATAACATTCCAAGTGGAAAATTCCCATATCCATAGCTGGAGTAATTCACATATTAAAGTAAAATGCATATCTAGTTTTTCTCAGAGGGATAACTATTCAAGTGGTGTTAGATTTTTTTATATTGTTTATCCAAGTTATCTGTATGCTAAATAGTTCATAATCTGCAGGGATTTCTTTAATCACTTGCAAAGGAAAGGAATTCTTGCACTTTAATTGACCGATCAGCAAAGACTTTTTAGATGATCAACACCACGAGGTGTCTTTCGTCCACAGTCCTAGCTTGTCCCCTAGGCAATCTGTGTTATGGATACAAGACAGGTTTGCAACACAGGAAGAAAAATGCTGCACATTTAAGTACTGTTACGCCTCGTACACATGGTACGATTGTTGGCAGGGGATTGTTTGTTGACAGACTGTTGTCCTAAAATCTTACCGTTAGTATGCTCCTTTTGACAATTGTTGTCCAACTTTCGGCCAACAAATGTTGGACGTCAGATTTTGGTCAGTACACAAATTCGTCACACAAAAGTCGAAAGTACAAACATGCATGCTCTAAATCAATGCTCACCAAACACAAAATTAGCAGAAGGGGCCCAAAAGGTGGCGCTCAAGAGCTGAAATTCCTCGTAGTATGTCACTATGTTGTGGCACGACAATTTGTGTAACGTTAGTATGCAATACAAGATTCTGGCACACGCCCTTAAGACAAAAATCAGACGCTCAGTTGGCCAACATTCATACCGTGTGTACGAGGCTTAAGAGTTGTTTCTGTGTTAAACAAGCATTTTAGGCAGGCCATATATTATGCAATTTTCTTTCCTTGTACCAGGAGTGGGTAGAAACAAAATTGCTTGATTCCCCCACAATGCTATTGTGTTCTACCGGCGGGAAGCCTTTCCTCCTGGCAGAAAACAATGATTAGTGTTGCCAGCTATAGCTGGTGGCTCTAATTGTTCTGGAAAAACCCAACAGGCTGGTTGTACTGTACACATGTCGATCAATAGGTGCTCTGGACTGGCCAAATTACTATCCATGTATGGCCGGCTTTAACTATATTGGTCTGTTCTAATGAGAGCTATGAACACCTATAAGGTAAATTAAATGTTTTAAATCTTGGGATGAGTTACCTTTATTCAAACACAAATCTGCATTTTATTAGTGGCTATAGAGAAATAGCTCCAGTTCTTTGTAATAGGCTAACATATCAATTACTTTTGTCACCAACAAACTTGACTTTCCATTTTGGTAGATTTCACTGGATACCTCCAGGGTTACAGTTTCCCAACATGACACTGTGTTTTAGCTTGCAAATGTGTACACAGTCATTCTAATGAGTTGACTCCACTACAAAACCAAGGTACGCTTATTTTCAAAAGGTTTTGTAATTTGTAATTTTGTAATTTGCAAATTCACTGTGTTAAATAACAATATGACACTATAAAGTGTTGTATGCTTGCTTATACGCCCCCTGATAGCTGCGGGGCCTTAAAATATTCTTACTTGGCTGTATTTTCCCAGCCATACTCATACTTACCAGCTGTCCAGGATTACCTGGGACAGTCTTGCTTTTTGTGCAGTTATCCTGAGTTGTCTTTGTCTCAGGCTGTGTCCCAGGGCTAGGGAGAGGGAGGGGAAGTAATAATAAGCACCGTGCTACCTATCTGTACCCGGCTATCCTGCATTGGAAATTGCTTAAAGTCCTTGGTGCCCTACATCGGCCTTCCTTCCCCACTGTACCAATATTGGGAGTCTGTCGCTGGCGTGCTTTCAGGGTCACTCTGTAAGACTGTGTAGGGCGAGAGTCTGGAGACTGTCATTGAGCACAAGAGGATCCTTCAAGTGATAGAGAAAATGGGGTAACACTGGGCATCTTGAAATAAGATGCCAGGGAGGGAGAGTTTTAGGTAGACAAATAGTCAGATTTACTCCTTTGTCCCTCTATGCCCCTTGCCACCCCAGCCCTGATAGGGAATCCAAGTGACACAGGTACCATCTACTGTACATCAGTGTGGGGCTACAGCCACCTGCATCCTGTCACAGTTATTATTTACTCTTTTTACTGTATTGTTAGTAGGCAAAGTTTACTTGCTCAGCACTGCAAGCCCTGGGTGGCCATTGCTTTTAGTTGTCCCATGTCAGCTGTGTCTTGGGTTGTCTTCCAGGATCAGGGCCGCAGTGACAGCTGGAGTTTTCCCAATCCTAGTACCTAGGCCTGTCATCTGTAGTCAAGCGGCTTCTTGCTTTTACATCACCGCTCAACACAGCATCTGGAGCTCAGTGCAGACAGCCCATCAGAATTCCCTTCTAATGGCCGCCACGGAGAATGAGAATAAGAGGTGCACAGTGATAGGAGAGTGTGGAACTGTCTCTGACTGTTGACTATGACTGAAGAGGCATCTGAACTGAAGTGGGGAAGTGCTGTGTTGGATGATCCTTCAGCTGTGTACTTGTTATTACTTTCAGACCTGAGCAAGCACTACAGCAAGTGGATTTCTATGTACTGGGCCACTTTGTTACTTATATTTTATGTTTGTAATGTTTTTACTGTTTCTTTGCAGTGCAGGATGATTTTTGACATTGTTAATGTCTGCAGTCCTCCATTAAACACGTCAAGTCAAATTCTCCATAGAATGCTTATACCTGCATTTAACTACTCCCACTGTATTATGTGGCTTTTATTTCCTGATTCATTTTTGGTAAAATGGTTTGCACAGATAATAAAAGCCAGATAATAATTTTTAACAAGGTGTGGAATTTAAAGTGTATGTAAAAGCAACTACCCCCCCCCCACCCCACCCTTTTTCTTTTTTTTTATTGCTGTTTTTAGTTTGGGATAGAGAATGCAAAAATTAGAACCTCTGCCTGGTCTTTATTGCTCCACTCCACCACCGCCTCCAAGACAGGAAGTACGAGAATTTTCAATATGTTAGTGTTGTCCTAAGAGCAAAAGGTAATATTTTCCAATGGGGTCATTGCTAAATAATGACATTTTTTTTCTGTCTTTATTATGATACATATTACTTTATATCCAGTTTTTTCATATTAAATTGTGCAATAGTTTAAAGATATACCTCTTGTAGAAACACACCAATTTTAATGAATGCCCTGCCCCTAATCCCCTAATTAAAGTACTGTACTTTCTCTGCCTACAGAGGCTTGCTAGGTGCAAAGCAAAAAAAAAAAAATACCCCTGCAATTTTCATTTGAAATGTTGGCACTGCAGCTATGCATACTGGGGACACTGGTGAATACTGGTTCACTCTCCTCAAATTTTGCACCTCCTGATGTGTCTGCCTCTCACTTTATACCATAATTGGCTGTTCTTTATTCACTCTTTTTAGCCACATACCTTTCACAGACCAAATAAGTGAAGGAACTCAGCAGTGGTATTAAAGAGGTTTGCCATGCATTGTTTAGATTTTGCAATGATGTGACCAGGGGCGTAACTAGAAATAGCAGGGCCCCATAGCAAAATGTTGTATGGGGCCCCCCTGCAAACAACCCCCCCCCCCCACACACAGCTGCCCTAGTGTCAATGCAGCGTGACCTGTGCCACATGCAGCGTGACCTGTGCCAAATGCAGCGTGACCTGTGCCCAATACAGCGTGACCTGTGCCCAATACAGCCTGGTCTGCCTGTGCCCCATACAGCCCCACATATGCAGAGGAAGAGGCAAGCCACCCGGATCAGCAGAGAGCGGGATTGCCTGCTGTAATACCTTTCATTTGAATTTCCTATCTTCCCGGGGCTCATCGTCACATAGCCCCAACCTCTTGGCCCGACGCCTTTGATGACGTCACATGTCCCGCATTGGATCGGCGTTCTGTCTATCAAAGGCACCGGGCCAAAAGGTGGAGCTCTGTGACGTGAGCCCCGGGAACACTGGAAGTTCTAATGAAAGCTCTTACATCGGGCAATTCAGCTCTCTGCTGATACGGACAGCTCGTCTCTTCCTTTCCTCTCTCTTCCCCTGGCTGGGAGACTGTGCCGGCGGTGCTCTTATCCTCACTGGGCCCCACTCGGCTGCGGGCCCCATAGCGCCCGCATGGGTCGCTATGGTGGTAGTTACGCCCCTGGATGTGACTTTATGTGATTGTAAAGTTTATGTATTGTGTAGTCCGAGCAAGCACTGAGAACTAAAGCTTGATTCACACTACTGTGATGTGATTTTGACTCGATTTTCCAGTGCTATTATATAGTGTGACTTTGGTTGCATTTTGGATGTGGTTTACATATTCTATGGGGCCAATTGTAAATTGCACCAAGGTAGCACAGGACCCTTCCCAAAGTTGTATCATGGCTGTGCTGCATTGATGGGAACAATGTTATTTCCATTGTTACACAATTCAGTGCAACACAAGTCACATCTAAAATCGCATCAGTGTGAACCAGGCCTAACTGATTTAGGTGTTTAATTTTTGTTTATATTACATATTAACCAATTCCCGTCCAGCATATTGTCAATTGACAGCTGGGAGGGACATTCGTAGTTCCGGGTGGACGTCATATGAGGTCCACCCAGAACGCGCCTTGCACGCCCCATATGGGCCACGCTCCAGCATGATCTGTCACCGGCTGTGTCCATGGATGACTGATCAGTGTACCGGCCCACTGTCAGTACCATGTGATCGCTGTGACCAATCACCGTAGATCACATGACAATTGTACACAATGGATGGCTTTCTTTCATGCCATTCATTGTGTGCAATTGTGTTGCTAGCTGAGATTGATCATAGTGATCACATGCTACAGACAGGGCCAATCACAGCCCATCTATACCATGTGATTAGCTGTGGTCAATCACAGCTAATCACCATAGTAAACACTGAATGAATCTGTTTCATTCAGTAAAAATGATTGCTTATACCAGAGCAATTAATAAAATAAATTCCTGATCGCTTTCCTAGAGTAGTACAGAGTTACTGTGGCAACACTGTATTGCTCTAGGCAGTTTGTTAAAAAAAAAATTGTAAAAAAAACATTTTAGATACTTTCACTAGTCAGTGTCCCTGATCACTGCCAGACCAGTTATATGATGATGCTGTACTGCACTGGTGACAGTATGTAAAAAAATAAAAGGTGAAAAAAATATTTTTTTAAATCTTCATTTTCTAAAAAATTTAAACTTCAAAAAACTAAGCATGCCTCTTACTAAATACCTTGGACTGTCTACTTTCCAAAAGTGGGTCATTTGGGGGTTATCTATACTGTCCTGGTGTTCTCGGCTTCAGGAAACGAGATAGACTGTCAGTACATCAGGACTGATTGATTTTCAGATACAGTGTCTTGAAAAGGTATTCATACCCCTTCAAATTTTCCACATTTTGTCATGTTCAGAAGTCAGAAGTCACCTAATTAGTAAATAGAGTCCACCTGTGTATAATTGAATCTCAGTATACATTCAGCTGTTCTGTGAAGCCCTCGGAAGTTAGTTAGAGAACCTTAGTGAACAAACAGCATCCTGGAGGCCAAGGAATATACCAGACAGGTCAGGGATAAAGTTGTGGAGACGTTTAAAGCAGGATTAGGTTATAAAAAAATATCCCAAGCTTTGAACATCTCACAGAGCACTGTTCAATCCATTATCTGAAAATGGAAAGAGTATGGCACAACTGTAAACCTACCAAGACATGGCCATCCACCTAAACTGACAGGCTGGGCAAGGAGAGCATTAATCAGAGAAGCAGCCAAGTGGTCCATAGTAATTCTGGAGGAGCTGCAGAGATCCACAGCTCAGGAGGGGAATCTGTCCACAGGACAACTTAGTCGTGCATTTCACAAATCTGGCCTTTTTGTGGCAAGAGTGGCAAGAAGAAAGCCATTGTTGAAAGAAAGCCATAAGAAGTCCAGTTTGCAGTTTGTGAAAAGAAGCCATGTGAGGGAAACAGCAAACATGTGGAAGAAGGTGCTCTGGTCAGATGAGACCAAAATTAAACTTTTTGGCCTAAAAGCAAAACTATGTGTGGTTGAAGACCAACATTGCACAGCACCCTGAACACACCATCCCCACCGTGAAACATGGTGGTGGCAGCATCATGTTATGGGGATGCTTTTCTTCAGCAGGGACAGGGAAGTTGGTCAGAGTTGAGGGGAAAACGGATGGAGCAAAATACAGGACAATCTTAGATGAAAACCTTTTAGAGTCTGCAAAAGACTTGAGACTGGGGTGGAGGTTAACCTTCCAGCAGGTCAACGACCCTAAACATACGGCCAGAGCTACAATGGAATGATTTAGATTAAAGCATATTCATGTGTTAGAATGACCCAGTCAAAGTCCAGGCCTAAATTTAACTGAGAATCTGTGGCAAGACTTGAATATTGCTGTTCAGATGCTCTCCATCCAATCTGACAGAGCTTGAGCTATTTTACAAAGAAGAATGGGCAAAAATTTCACTCTCTAGATGTGCACAGCTGGTAGAGACATCCACAAAAAGACTTACAGCTGTAATTGCAGTGAATGGTGGTTCTACAAAGTATTGACTCGGGGGGGGGGGGGGGGTTTGAATACAAATGCACATCACACTTTTCACATATTTATTTGTAAAAAAAAAAATGAAAACCATTTATCATTTTCCTTCCACTTCACAATTATGTGCCACTTTGTGTTGGTCTATCACATAAAATCCCGATAAAATACATTAACGTTTTTGGTTGTAACATGACAAAATGTGGAAAATTTCAAGGGGTGTGAATACTTTTTCAAGCACTGCATATATACCATAGTTTGTGGACTCTATAACTTTCCTTCATACTAAATAATATACACTGATTTGGATTATTTTCACCAAAGAAATGTAGCAGAATACAGTTTGGCCTAAATTTATGAAGAAAGATTATTTATTTGCATAATTTTATAACAGAAACTAAGAAAATACATTTTGTTTCAGAATTTGAAGTCTTTTTTCATTTATTTAGCAAAAAATAAACCCAGTGGTGATTAAATACAACCAAAAGAAAGCTCTATTTGTGTAAATAAAAAAAGGCTAAAAACTTCATATGGGTAAAGTGTTGCATGACCGCGCAATTGTCATTCAAATTGCGACAGCGCTGAAAGCTGAAAATTGGCCCGGGCAGGAGGGGGGTGAAAGTGCCCAGTATTGAAGTGGTTAATGAAACTTGTATATTGACTATTTGAGGAAAAAAAATGGATTACCTGATAATTTACTATTAGTTAAAGATTTTTGTTATAATTGTCCTAAACCTTTATGTAGCATACTGTGTGTACTGAATTTGGTAAATTAATTTCTGAATTATATGTGCTATTCAAGCACTGTGTTCATTCAACATGAGTTTTACATTTTACTGTTTAGCTGAGTAGAATGAAAGAAAAAGTGTGAGTTAAAGTGACAATAAACCCTTACATAAACCCACTAAAGTAAATAGCCTCAGGTGTAACACAGTGATGAAGCAAATCCTCCCACATAAGCTGTACCTGTTTATCTGCAGCTCACTCTCTTCCACAGCCTTGCAAAGATAGTATTTCCCAATTTCCAGGTGGCAAATGGCAGGGATCTAATATCACAAATTGCACAGCACAGAACTGAGAGATGAGTGTAATCTGACACCCAAGTGGAGGAAATGGACACACCCTCTTCTCACAGTCTCATTGGGTAACATGCAGAGGAAAGGGCAGACCATCACCAGGAATTGCATGGTGTTGGGGAAAACTGTCAGAAGTGACAGAGAGCAGAGAGGAAAGAGCAGCCAAGATCCACACTAGGTGGTATGGGTTGAGGCAAGAACACTTTAGATGAGGCTATGTTTTGTCCATTATTAATTTTAGATGTGTACAACCACTGTAAGCTGGCCATACACAAGTTTTTTTGTTGAGATGAGAATTATGTAGGAATGTTCATAGGAACATTTGTTCAAAACTCGTCTAAAGTATGGCCAGCTTTAGATGATGATCTCTGCATTTCTCTGTTCATATAATAGTAAAGGGTTCACATTATTGTGAAGGTACTAGAATATGAAATTTATAAGCTGCTTTGCATATTAAAATACAAGCTTCTTATTGTTCTGGTTTTGTGTATAGTTGGAATTGTATAACTGCGTAACTGCTTTAAAAAACAAAAAACAAATTAAATTGTTGCACATGTAAGAGAAGTGTACTAATGGCACACCTTATGGAAAGACATTAGATGCTCCAATAATTTTAGCCAAGTGGGCACTGTATCAATTCTTATACAGTGTACCTTGTAGCCTAAGGTTGTTCCTGAGCCCCAAGTCTGTATTTCCCATTTTCTGCACATTCAGGTTGTTTTGTGGCACATGGTAACATCACCTCCGTTCCTAACACCCAGCTGTTTAAAGCAGACTTAATCTCTGTCAGTCAACATTAACTATTTTTAATCCTTATGCTGCTATCATTAGTAAATACCAGTGGTTGCCCCTCCATGAGGGGTGCACGGGCGCCGCCCCCCCTATCCATGCGTCCGGCCCCCTGATCTACAAACAGGGCGCCGGACTATGGATTCCAATGTGGGGGGGTGTTTTTTTTAAGCAGAGCCAGAGGCTCTAATAGGCTTCAAAAAAGGGTGGGCTCAGGGCGCAGAGCACTGTGCTCTGAGCCCACCCAGTTGTGTGGGAATAACGAATAAACATTTGCTATTCTCACACTGATTCATTCTCCTCCCAGCCAATCAGGAAGAGGGTCATGAGACCTGTTTCCCGATTTGCCAAAAGGAGAAGCAATGTTATTGGCCAATGGGGACGAGGAGGAGGGAGGAGATGCACGGGGAGAACCTAGGGGAAGACCGACTGACTCACAAGTCACCACTCCAGGGATGGCTCACCATCCAACATCCGGCTCAGCCATCTAGCACTGCTCAGCTCGAGGAAAGGAGATTGGAGTCTGGGCAGGACAGAGGTAAGGAGGTCATCTGTCTCCCGCGGCGCCGCGTTAATGTCCATCTCCCGCCGGGGGGGTGGGGTGGCGTTGGTTTGCTCAAATTATCGAGCACCAGCCACCACTGGTAAATACTATAGGTGGGAAGATATATTGGGGGGAATTTAAAAGAGCTGCTGCGCAACTTTTCTAGAGTTATACCTTCTTATTAATGTATTGTGCCAAATTCATGAAGCATTTGCAACACTTTTGTTTCTGACAGGGACTCATGCACCAAATTCAGCCTAGGTTCAGACTAGTGCGATCTCAGACATTGCATGTGATTTGCACCCGCAACGCAGGTGCCGATCACATGCGATGTCTGAGCAATGCGAGTTCAGCCGAACAGTTGTATGGCTGAACTCGCATTGGATTCACACAGAAAAGGTGCAGGGACTTGTTTTTCCCCGCACTGGAATCGGATTGCATGGATGTTCTCACCTATGCGATCCAATTCCTGTACGAATCCACAGTTCGCACTGCAATCTGTGAACCGTTCTGGGGTGTCATTAACATTGTATTGACACCCTGCAGTGGTTCGCAAAGGGCAGTGTAAACTGCCTGCGGGAGAGAAGCGATGCGGGAACCGGCGCTGGAATCGCGCTGGTTCCCGCATCTCACTAGTGTGAACCTAGGCTGAGGTAGTTTTGAAATTCTCCACGTTTACATTGTGGCCCAATAAATGCGCCAAAGTCAAAATAAAATACCGACAGTTTGTACCTTATGAAAGTGATGCTAATTAAGACCAACTTTCTTTTGGCTAAGGCCCCTTTTACACTTGTACGACTTGTCCCACGATTTGGGACTGCAAAGTAGCATGACAAGTCGTTCCCCATGATTTCCAAAGACTACCATTCATATTAGTACGACTTCAAGTCGTGCCGATTTCAAAGTGGTCCCTGCACTACTTTGGTCCGATTTTGATCCTACTTCAGCCCATTGAATATCACTGAAGTAGGATCAAAATCGTATCGCTGTATTAACTGATCCGACTTTGGCATGCGACTTGTGCTCTGATGATCTTGAAGGTGAACTCCATGCCAAATTTAAAAAAAAATGGCATGGGTTCCCCTGCAAGAGCATACCAGGCCCTTCAGTCCAGTATGGATTTTAAGGGGAACCCCCATGCCAAAAAAATAGCATGGGGTCCCCCCAAAATCCATACCAGACCCTTATTCAAGCACACAGCCGGTCAGGAAAGGGAGTGGGGACGAACGAGTGCCCCCCCCCTTCCTGAACCATACCAGGCCGCATGCCCTCAACATGGGGTGCTTTGAGGCAGGTGGGGCGCCCCCCACCCCAAAGCACCTTATTCCCATGTTGATGAGGACAAGGGCCTCTTCCCGACAACCCTGGCTGTTGGTTGACGGAGTCT
The DNA here is from genome assembly GCF_042186555.1 of Aquarana catesbeiana. NCBI lineage: Eukaryota > Metazoa > Chordata > Amphibia > Anura > Ranidae > Aquarana > Aquarana catesbeiana. Next base: position 383,516,263 of record NC_133328.1, on the reverse strand, counting down.
GTGGGCGGGGGGCTTATCGGAATCTGGAAGCCCCCTTTACCAAGGGGGGCCCCCGTGTCCTGGCCCCCAACCCTATGTGAATGAGTATTGGGTACATTGTACCCCTACCCATTCACCTAGAAAAAAAGTGTCAAAAATAAAACAAAGAACACATGTTTTTAAAGTAATTTATTAGGCAGCTCCAGGGTCTCTTCCGAATTATTCTCCCCTCTCCAGCTCTTCTCCCTCTTCTGGCAATGTCTTCTGCCTCCTCCACTGATGGCTTCTGCCTCTGCTGGTTCTTCTCCCCTCTCCAGGTCTTCTCCGCTCTCCACTGATGTCTTTTAGCCCTCTCCGGTTCTTCTCCCTCTGTCCCCTGTCTTCTACCTCTGCTGAGTCGTCTCCGCTATCTTCTCGTTGCTGGGTCTTCTCCGCTGTCTTCTCCTTCTGTTCTTCTTCCGATGTTGACTCGATGATCTCTCCCGCTCTAGTGCCGGGTGCGCGGTGTGGTCACCAGAGGCCTGCCCCTTATGATGTCACCACCCATCATGCCCCGGGTGGTGATGTCATGCCCCGGGTGGGCATCATTCCGTTAAGCCCCCGCCCGCAGACCCCGACAACCAATGGCCAGGGTTGTCGGGAAGAGGCCCTTGTCCTCATCAACATGTGGACAAGGTGCTTTGGGGTGGGGGGCGCATGGCCCCCCCTGCCTCAAAGCACTCACCCCCCCAATGTTGAGGGCATGCGGCCTGGTACGGCTCAGGAGGGGGGGGGCGCTCACTCATCCCCACCCCCTTTCCTGACCTGCCGGGCTGCGTACTCGGATAAGGGCCTGGTATGGATTTTGGGGGGGACCCCACACCTTTTTTTCTGCGTCTGGGTTCCTCTTAAAATCCATACCAAACCGAAGGGCCTGATATGCTCTTGAAGGGGGAACCCATGCCATTTTTTTTTAATTTGGCGTGGAGTTCCCCATAAAGATTCATACCAGACATAGTGCCTGGTATTGTCGGGGATCAAAGTCGGATCCCTGTTCATTGAAGTCAGACTTCAAGTCGCAGGGCAAAGTCAGATCCACAGTCGTATGACTGTCTTGTCAAAATTGTGGCCAAATCGCGCGTCTTTGAAGTCGCACAGGTGTGAAAGGGGCCTTACAAAGAGACAAACTGGCACAGACAGATTGTGTCTTTTGTGCATTCTAAAAGTGGCGTGCGCCAAATTCAAGTGCAAGTTCTAGACAGGTATATGAATTTAGCTCATGCTACCCCACTTTTAGAATGCATGAGAGACACAAAATCTGTCTGCGCCATTTACTCTTTTTGTACTTTTTTTTTTTACATTTCTTCAGTTTCTTCCAGGTTTCTGGCAAGGGCAAAACTTATGTCATACATTCCAGGGGTCTTCGTGGCATTTTTTTCCCTTCATCTGGAGGAGAGGAGGAGGGGATTTCCCACTAAGCACATCCTCCTGCCTGCATGCCTGAGCTAAGGGCAGATTGATTCCAGGAAGTAAATGCTACATGAATCATCTGCTCTTACTCAAAATGCCTGCAGCTAGACATGCTAGGGAGTATTTTTCAAAGTGATTTCTTAGAGACATGGATGGATGGGTGAGTATACAGTTTAGTTTTGATTGTAAACGATCACCTTGTTTTACATTTCGTTTAAAATACAAATGAAAGGCAAAACATTTTTGTATATATATATATATATATATATATATATATATATATATATATTAAAATTCAGGTGAGTTACTTCTACTGTCCTCTGGTTTTTAATGTAGAGATCAGTGTCAAGGTGGACTCCCAATATTCCACCAATATCCAATAGAAAAAAACGACGGGACACGTTCTCCAATGCAAAAATATATTTATATCAAATGCTCTTCAAGGCATAAAATGGTTACATGCTACTGTACAGGTACAAGCATATCATGCTCTTCATCAGACTTCGTGCACGAAGCCTGATGAAGAGCATGATATGCTCGTAACTGTACAGTAGCATGTAACCATTTTATGCCTTGAAGAGCATTTGATAAAAATATAAAATTTTGTATTGGAGAACGTGTCCTGTCGTTTTATTTATATATATATATATATATATATATATATATATATATATATATACATTATAAATACAATTTTCCCTTTTTTATAAATGATCACAGCTGCATAAGAGCTGGGGGGGAGGAGAAGCAGCAGCACACTGAGCTTGCCAGTGAATGGCTGTGCAGTGGGGGGCGTGCCAGAACATGTCTGATCATTGGAGGAGAGTACACTGAGTTCCCAGCATAGCTAAAGAACTGACTATGGTGCGCTCTCCTGCTTAGTGTGGTCAGTTTTTAATAGGAAAGCAGAGAGACTAGCAGGAACACCAGGGATTTTACACCAAGGAAGCAATACAAAAAGAACAGAATACTTTCTAATACAAGTACATGATACAGCAGGCACATATCAGGAATATGATGTGTTGGGGTAACAAACACTTTAAGTAATTCATGTAAGTGGTAAGGAGGGAATGCCAGATACTTTTCATAGGCTTAGTTTACCATAAACAGACTAGTGATCTTCCATCAGGCAATGCAAAGTGCGTGGCTGGTATACAATACACAGCAACTACTCACGTTCTACCTTTCAGCAGACCGGAGCAGTATAAATTATTCAGGGGATAAAAGATAAAGCACGCAGCTATTTTTTGTTTTAATTAATAAATGGAAAATGTATCCTTCCCATTTTGATATGCTGTCATTATTAAGGCATATGACTGAATGGTCATAAAGATACAAAAAAAATTTTCTTAATCAGATTTTCAGTGTTTCCATGAGCCCTTGCTGCATTGCTCGACTCTTTGCATGCGTAGAGAAAATAAGCATCATTTCTTTCCAGCTCATCAAACATGACTCTTAAAGTACCAGTTATCATATACTGGCATCAAAAAAAAGAAAGCAGGAAGCAATTTAACGCACCAGTAGCGGTTGCCTATTAATCGGGCCCAGAATAAGGTAGCCTGGGAGACTGTGTGCAAAGGAGGGGAAAGCAGTGCAGTAATGTATGACTAGCAAAGAAAACACAACATCAGTGTAGTCATTTTCTAATTACAAGGCTGTTTCATAAACTGTAAATGCTAACATGGGAGAATTAAATCACTGCAATTTAATTAATAAAACGTTTTAGACACTTAAACCCAAATGTTCATGTCCTGAGGGTTTCATATCAATAACAGCAGCTCTTGGGCACGTTTTAGGATTTCCAGGCAATCATTTGCAGAACTTGTAGTAATAAAATTGGTAATGCATACTGGATTAGCCTCTATTTGTTTTCTTTTGAAAGAATCTGCAATAAAACAAATATTTATTTTGATGTTTATACAATAGCTGTGCTCCTTGCAAAAGGAAACATGTATTATAGAGTTCTAATGCAATGCTATAACTTCACCGAAGACGTACTGTAGGTGATGTATGGAAGGAGACCCCCTTATGTTTGAGAAAGAGCGCAACAACATCGAACATGTAAGTTTGCAGCTTAGAAACACATTGAAATGTCCCCCTAATGCTTTTTCAAGGACTGGCTAAAGACCCGTATACACGATCGGACTTTCCGACGGGAAATGTTGGATGTCAGGCTGTTTGCGGTAAGTCCGATTATGTGTACGAGGCATTGTCAATCGTTTGCAGCAGTGACTGCTGACCATTGCAATGGTGAATTGGAATTAGGGTCAAACTTTTAAATCACATATTTGATGTAGAATGCCCACACAAGACCAGGCTCTCTGTTTTTCTAAGTACCCCCAGAACATTATGTAAATAACTATTGATCCTGCCAGTATAACAACCATTAAAATAGTACTTCCTTTGTTAGCCACTTCAGTACCAGGCACTTTCCCCTCCTCCAAGGACAATTTTCAGCTTTCAGCGCTGACACAATTTGAATGACAATTGCGCGGTCATACAACACTGTACCCAAACTAAATTTTTATCATTTTCTTCCCACAAATAGAGCTTTCTTTTGGTGGTATTTGATCACCACTGGGTTTTTTATTTTTTGCTATTTTTTTGCTATTTTTTGCTAAACAAACTAAAAAATACTGAAATTTTTTCTTCGTTTCTGTTATAAAATTTTGTTTTCTCCTTTACCGATGGGCACTGATGAGGCTAAACTAATGGACACTGATATGGCGGCACTAATGTGCACTGATGAGGTGGCACTGATAAGGTGGCACTACTGAGGAGGCACTAATATGTAGACTTGATGGGCACTGATAGGCGGCACTGATATGCAGCACTAGTGGGCACTGAAGGGCGGCTCTGATACGCAGCACTGATGGGCACTTATAGGGGGCACTGATAGGCGGCACTGATAGGTGGCACTGATAGACACTGATAGGTGGCACTGATGGGCACTGATAGGCGGCACTGATGGGCCCTAATAGATGGCACTGATAGGCAGCACTGATCAGGAAGTACTAACAAGCATTACTGATGGGCATCTGTGAAGGGCACTGACAGGCGTTACTGATGGGCACTGATTGGTACTTTGATGGGAATTGATTGACACTTTGATGGGCACTGATTGGCGATTTGGATGGGCACAGACTGGCAACTGATAGGCACTGATTGGCATTGTGGTGGGCACATTGATTATCAGTGCACAACCCCCCTCTGACAGGGGAGCCGCCGATCGTCTCTCCCTGTCAACGCGAACCAAGGAAAGCCGATTACCTGCACTTCCTGGTTCACACTGTGATCAGCTGTGATTGGTCACAGCTGATCACGTGGTAAAGAGCCTCCGTCAGAGGCTCTTTACCACGATCAGAGATGCGGTGTGTCAGAGTGACACACCACCGATCGCGGCTTATCCTGCTGGACGTCATATGAGGCCCAGTCAGGATAACAGCCACTGTCTGGCCATCATTTTGCTATAGGCCAGGCGGGAAGTGGTTAAAGTGACAATGGTCTTTCTTCTGTGGTGAAATCACCTCAGCATGGTCGCCCATGCTGCTGCTGTAGCTGCTTAGATGTTGGGGCCTGTTTCTAGTCCGCATCCCCCCCCCCCCCCCCCGGCAAATTTTTTTAAAATCACTTTTTCAATATTTTTTCACAGTGCTTCTAGGGAAGGGGATGGGGGGGTATAAGGCAGTGGATGGTGTCAGTAGTTTTTTTATTTTTACATATTGATTTTTTTACAATTTAATTTGTTTTAATAAAGTTTCATATCTTTTTTTGGGGGGGGTTTGAGGCAGTGGACAGTGTTGGTAGAGCAGGGGGGAGTGGTGTCAGTCATTTTTATTTCATACTTTTTTTTATTTTTTGTGGGCTTTGGTGGGATATCAGGGATCTTAATTAAACAGTGTAGTCCCTCGCGCTATCAAGTGAATCAAACTGATCTAATAAAAAATTGCAGCTAGACCTAAAGTGTTTATAGTGCGCAAAATTGGTGTAAGATAAAAAATGATCAGCGCAACTTAATAGAATAAATGCATGTCACCTGTGAACAAATGAAAAAATCTCCTATGTAACACTTCATTACATAAATTTGCACAGGAGTTCTATTTTGCACAGGATTATATTTTACATAGGAGATTTTTTTCACTTGTTCACAGGTAACATGCAATTATTCTATTAAGTTGCGCTGATCATTTTTTATCTTATATCAGGGGTTTTAACAGACCCCTGACATCTCCCCTTTGAGACAGAGAAAGGACTAATGACACACATTCCCCAGTACTTTTCTCAGCACTGAAGATGAATGGAGAGGAGACAGAGGCTCCTCTCTATTCATACACTAAAGCAGAGTAACATACATGAATGAAGGAAAAAAAGAAAAGGAATGCAGCCAGCACATAAGAATGTTTGTTGTAGGTCTATGATAACCCTTGCAGAGCAGGGCAGCCCACTACAGGGAGCATTGTTTCCATCTTAGGACCTGAGAGGAGTGGAAATCCTTCCATCATACACCAATAAAAAAAAAGCTCTAGCTCTAGTCAGTTTGGAGAATGAGTGGAAAGCATCTATTAGGGATCTGATCCGCCACCCGCCAAGTGAATAGTACGGCCATGGCGGCCGCTGGGGGCTGCTGTGTGGCTCCAGGCTGAGTGGCAGTTCGCACCGCACTGCTGTGTAACTCACATGTGATGTCTGTGTGATGCGAATTCAGCTATACAGATTGTATGGCTGAATTTGCATTGAATTCGGACCAAAGTTGTGCAGGACCCTTTTTTTTGTCCGCACCAGAACCAGATCGCATGGAGGTTCACACTGATGCGATCAAATTCCTGTCCGAATTGACAGTTTGCACTGCGATATGCGAACCGATCTAGAGGTGACATTAACTTTGTATTGACACCTGTAGCGGTTTGCATAGGGCAGTGTGAACTTCCTGAGAGTTGTATGCAATGCGGGAACCTGTACTGGATTTGAACGGGTTCTCCCATCACAACATTGTGAACCGAGTCTTAATCTTCCAGCTTACATAAAACTGTTTATCACCCCAATAGAAAAAAAAAAAACTAGAGGTTTTGAGATAGATTTAAAGTGAAGGAAGATGCGATATTGTTGTGCACCACTGAAATACTGTGGTTTTGGTTCCAACTCCTATCTTACCCTATCTTACCCTATCCTTATCCTATCTTACCAAGCAACACAATTTGCACATTTTTTTAAACCTTTTACGTGTTAATCTTTGTTGATCTCATCTCAATTTTTTCAATTACAGCTAAATGCTAAACCCACACAGTAAAGCATGCTTGTTATACTCACTGTGGAACCTAAGGGGTTAATCCTCCGCATTGTGTAAAAAGGCTGTCTGATCCGGTCTTCTCTGATCCTCCCCAGTGGCAGCTGGTGCTCAGCCACCCCCCCCCCCCAGCCAGCCAGCCAGCCAACCACATAACCCACCCCCCGCCTGGCGTTCGCTCGATCGCTGCTCCCCCCCTCGTCGCTTGATTAATCATCTGTCTCCCACCAGGCCCCCCGCCAGCCCCTGCTCTTAGCCCATGCAGGTCGCGACTTCCCTCTCTGAGTCTCCTCCCGAGTACCAGCGGTCGCTTCTCCTCCAGGCCAATCAGGAGTTAGGACTCGTGGCCAATTGGGTCTTAGGACTCCCGGCCAAACAACTCCTGATTGGCCCGGGAGGAAAAACAGGAAGATATTAGCAAATTTTAACTCACTAATGTCACACAACTGGGAGCACTGCGCCCCGAGCCCACCCTTTTTGAAGCCAATTAGATCCTCTGGCTCTAATCATGTGCTTCTAAAAAATAAAAATAAAAACATTGGAATCCATGCGTATGGCACCCTGCATGTACATTAGTGGCCGGACGCATGGATTAGGGGGGTGGTACCCCTGCGCCCCTGATGGATGGGCCCCCACTGATTCTCCCCTTCCTCCACAGTCCCCAAACCATCTCTGGATAGTAGAGAGCCTTAGGGGCAAGCTGCACATGCTCAGTTTGGTGTGTATTGCTGGAGTTTTTATTTTCTTAGGAGAGTGCATCTGGTCAATACAGAATCAATCAGCACTGTTCAGACAGAGGGTCAGGGGTCCTGCAGCCTTATAGGACAATCAGAGGAGAAGTGATGTCATCGCAGCTCCGGCCAGTCACACAGTCGGAGTGCGTGGACCCAGTAAGTAAGACCGGGGGAAGATGTCAGCCCTCTCAGCAGTGATGGCCCGCCACGGGAGGACTTCGTTCTAAGGTAAGTATCATCAAGCAATTGCCTTACAGGTGTTTTTTTTCTTGTTTTTTTACCAGCTGCGGTTTACAACTGCTTTGAATTGCAGCTCACGCCTTCTTAAATGTTGTGGTTGATCTAGTGTTCCTTTTTAGGATTTTTACCTTCATTTTTACCTTGTGATCCAGCCAGTAAGTATGTAATGTTTCCAATGACTTCTTTACCAGACTAAGCTATCCAGACAGAGAGTCAGTTAGAGGGTTGGGTCAAACCATTTAGAACTGACAGGGGTGCTTAAAATGATCAGCTTTTATTAATTTATGTAAAACCTTTATCCTAAAAGGAAAAGAAATCTGTTGCTTATAAAGTGTTAGCTGAGGTTCAATATTTTAGTCAAGTCTATTTCAATCTGCTAGTCTAACACTACTCTCTCCCCAGGCTGATATTACTGCTGTCCAAAGATGTCTCCATTACTCCTCCACCCAGAGTGGGGACACCCTAAGACAGAGGTGTTTTACTGGCAGGATCACCAGGTGAAATAAATGAAAAAAAGAAAACGATATGGGGCGGGCTGAAAACATATAAGTATATAGATCTTTTTTTTTCACAGGTTAGTAAGTGTCAGGGGCGGTCCATCCATTGTGGGCCACCCCTGATGCTTTCAGGATGCCGGGCGCATGAATTCCTATGGTGGAGATGGGCGGGGGGTGTGTTTTTTGAAGCACTGATTAGAGCCAGAGACTCTAATAGGCTTCAAAATAGGGTGGGCTCAGGGCACAGAGCATTGCGTCTGGAGCCCACCCAGGTGTGTTACAACAGCGAATTCATTCGCTGTTGCAACACTGATCCTCCTCCCGACCAATCAGGAAGCAAGTCTGATACCCATCACCCGATTGGCTGAAAGGACAGGCGATCCTATTGGATGCCTAGGAGGAGGAAAGGAGACGCACTGCAGAGGCGACCGCAGCCTGATGTCCGCCGATGCCCCGATCCCCACCGCAGCCTGATGTCCGCCGATGCCCCGATCCCCACCGCAGCCTGATGTCCGCCGATGCCCCAATCCCCGCCACTCCTTGATGTCTGCTGCTGGCCGATCCCCGCTGCTGCCCGATCTCCGCCACTGCCCGATGCTTGCCGCTTAGATGAGGTAAGTGGACCGATTGGCATACAGGGAAGGGGGGTGGGGGGCTTGAGGTGCCGGGAGGGTGCTGGTTGTTTGCCGCCCCTTCCCAAACAAAAATCCACAAGCTGCCACTGGTTAGCATAGGTGTTAGGAAGGAGCCCGAGGCAGTTTTAAGAGTAGATAGGGTTAACCCAGAATTCTATTCTAGTATTCCATTAAGAGTAATTACCCACACTTGTTACCTAATGCATTAGAGTGGTTCTACAATGAATCCTTTGTCAAGTCGATGTAAAGCTGTATTATTTTAAAATATAACAACAAAAAGTATATGGCCAACCTTTCGTTTTTTTTTTTTATATTGTATACAACTGGCCATTGAACATCCACCCCTGAAAGTTCTGGCATGTTCAAGTAAAATATTTCTCATTACCTCTGTGCTGATGGGATTAAAAAACTCATATCTGTTAATTAGCTATTAGCAAATGCTTCCTGTGAATAAATTAACATGATAAATGGAGACTGGGAAAGGAATAAAATGGATGTGTCAGATATTTGCCCTCCTTGCTCCTCACTTATATCCACTTTCTCCTGAGCAAACTCAAGCAGCCCATTAACTTGCTATTTCACCAATTGTAGTTGTTTAACCAGGCAAGAATACATGAGGGGATTTGGACATTGAGATCATTAAAGACCAATTTTGTTATTAGCATACATCCTTTCCTTGGTATGATTTTTGAGCCTCATTATTTATTTGGCTATTCCCATGCTAGAGAAGTAAGTCATTTTTTAAATTGGATAGCTCAAAGTTCATAAGAGGGGGGATGGTGACAGAAACCTTGTACAAGATCAAGTAACATTATTATATTTGTGTTCCCGTTTGCTTTCCAAATCAAATTCAAAATTCTAATAAAGATACCCATATTTATTTTTATAGCTAGTGACAGAAGTAAAATGTTTTAGGGTTTGTCCCCATTTATGCAGCAGGGACCACAATAGGCAGTCTATAGTGATGACCACAGCCATGACGCCAACCAGGTATTAATTAATGGGTACTGCATTGCACTGACTCATGTGCTTCAGAGCAAATGTAGTGGGCACTATCACATGGGAACAAACCCAATAAAAATCATATTCATTTGTGTGTAAGTGAAGAATAGTGCAAAACATCAAAGAGCTAAACAAGCTTTCTTGCAATACTTACAAATATATTTCTGATCCCACAGGCCAACATTGCAAAGGTAATGCAAAGTTCACTTTTTCTACAGTGATTTTCTAAATGTTGGTTCGGCTGAAGCAATCTATTTTAGTTAAGAAAGTTTAAGATTACAAAACAAGTTTAGCCATAGTGTCACACTCCAACAGTGGTAGTGTAACCAGTAGGTAGCATGGTCTCTCCCAGGAATCTCAAGAATGTCTGGCCGAAGTGCCCATGAAAGTGACAGCCAAAAAGGTATTAGCATAAGCGCATGGCACGGGGTGTGCCCGGTGTTCCTGGGCACACCCTAATCTGGGGGTCAGCAACCCGTCAATACTGATTAACCTGCGGGCAGGTGATGTGTAGGCTTCTTCCTTGCCAACCCCCAGAACCTGGACAGGAGAGGTGGCAGAGGTGGCATTTACTGGACCCGATCTTTATTTTAGTCCTGCAGCCACTGAAAGCCTGCTTGTTCTCCTTTCCCTCCCACCAGCTATCAGCAGCTGCAGGAGAAAAATACAGGGGATTTGTTACCATATATGCCACCCCTCCTATCCATGTTCCTCTTCTTTCTGCTGCCCGGATCCCCCTGTGTGCTCCCCTGGCCCCCCCCCTCCCCCCGCAGCATTGCCGGCTTCCCCTCCTCTCCTGCTGGCAGCTGCAGAGGATCATTTCAGGATGTGGAGAAGGGGCTGGTAAATATGTCATTTACTTGACCCTTCCTTTTCAGAATGAACACTGAGTAATCGGTGTGTGTTCATTCATAACTGAAGTTTACTATGCTTCAGTTTGTGAATGAACATGAAGCCGCTCAGCACAGATCACTTCCCATTCATTCACTGTCCAGTGCAGCTGAGGCTGCAGAGAAAAGGACTGGGGAATCTTTGTCCTTAGTCCCTTTCTCTAGCTCAAAAGTGAGACATCAGGGTTCTGTTTAGACCCATGGTATTTCACCAATGGCTCCCAATGGGGCTTCTAAAAAAATGTAAAAAAAATAATAACACATAATATTGTAAAAAAATAATAAAATTGTAAAAAAACAAACAAATAAATAAATAAATAAAAACTACTGACACCATCCACTGCCTTACTGACACCAATAAAACAATAGCAAGTGAAGGGCACATCAACCTAGCACATTACCAAAATACATTTTATTCCAAGTTAAAAACAACAATGGTTATACTCATATACACATGGTGTATATAGGCATATCACAGCATAGCAAATGAGAACAATCGCCTTCAGGTCTGATGTGGTAAACCAGTGGTGCAGGAAAACCAGGCGGCGTCTTTAATGGCTGATGCAATTTGAGGGAGAACCCTCTTCCTCAGAGTCTCATTCATCATTCATCACTTTGGCTCTGAGGAAGAGGGTTCTCCCTCGAAACACGTCAACCATTACAGACGCCACCTGGTCTTCCCGCACCACTGGTTTACCACATCAGTCCTGAAGGCGATTGTTCTGATTTACTATGCTGTGATATGCCTATATAAATCAACTATATGTTAGTATAACCATTGTTGTTTTTAACTTTGGAATACAATTTATTTTGGTAATGCGGTAGGTTGGTGCTCCCTTCTCATGCTATTTTTTTACAGTCTCCAGGATACTCATTGTCCTGAGGAAGGCAACAAGGCCGCTGGTGTGGAAGAAGGATATTTGTACTATCCAAGCTTACCACTCGAGCGCAGGAGAATAGCTTTATGACTACTGACACCAATCTCTGCCCTACTGGCAATGTCCACTGCCCTATCAACAGAGTCCACTGGCCTGCTGACACTATCCACTGCTCTACTGACTGAAACAGCCACTGTCCTATTCACACCAAACTCTGCCCTACTGACACCATCCACTGTTTTATATATATATATATATATATACACACACACACACATGCGCATTATGTGTGTATAATGCAATTGGCTGTGCACACCTATGGGTATTAGCAATTTTACCCAATACTCAGTTTCTCGGGAGAACTGGAATGCTCATATAGACCTAGGACTATGAATATGAGCAGCAGGATCCACGGTATTGCTGCTTTCAATGTATGCATTGCAATACAGTGCATACAGAAAGTATTCACAGCGCTTGACTTTTTCCACATTTTGTTATGTTACAGCCTTATTCCAAAATGGATTAAATTCATTATTTTCCTTAAAATTCTACAAACAATACTCCATAATGACAACGTGAAAATTGTGTTTGAAATCTTTGCAAATTAAAAATAATAAATAATAACAAAAAAAATCACATGTACAGAAGTATTCACAGCCTTTGCCATCCTGTTTCCACTGATCATCCTTGGGATGTTTCTACAACTTGATTGGAGTCCACTTGTGGTAAATTCAGTTGATTGGACATGATTTGGAAAGGCACACACTTGTCTATATAAGGTTCCACAGTTAACAGTGCATGTCAGAGCACAAACCAAGCCATGAAATCCAAGGAATTGTCTGTAGACCTCCAAGACAGGATTGTATTGAGGCACAGATCTGGGGAAGGGTACAGAAAACTTTCTGCAGCATTGAAGGTCCTAATGAGCACAGTGGCCTCCATCATCCATAAATAGAAGGACTTTGGGACAAGCAGGACTCTTCCTAGAGTGGGTCACCTGGCAAAACTGAGTGATTGGGGGAGAAGGGCCTTAGTTAGAGAGGTGATCAAGAACCCAATGGTCACTCTGACAGAGCTCCAGTGTTTCTCTGTGGAGAGAGGAGAGCCTTCCAGAAGAACAGTCATCTCTGCAGCACTCCACCAATCATGTCTGTATATTGAAAAAAGGGGGTTGGGTGGGACTTTATATGAAGCACAGCTAGGTACTAAGATATACAACCACATGATGGTAGATTCCAAAGAAATATGCATTGAATAATTGAAAATAACACGATAGACAATAATAATACCTTAACAGTTTAAACATGATTCACAGTAATAGTTATAAATACATTTATATATAGTAATAAAATGTTCCAATTCATAATAAAGATAATGATGTTAATAATGATAATAATTGATGATAAAATTCATATTATTATCACATGATTGCGATGATGTAGCATCAGGCTGGGGCTCTATGCGTTTCGTGGAGATGTCCACTCATCAGGGGAAATAGCAATTGAGATAGATCTTTAGTAGAACAAAAAGGCAGAATGAACAGGTGTTCTCCCATGGTTTAGAGAAGCAGGATCTCCCATATAAAGGAGTGTATTTCTCCCATGGTTTAGAGAAGCAGGATCTTTCATTCTATGAATAGTATAGGACCCACTGATAATGGGGTACTTTGGCGCAGTAAGTGGGCTTAAGCCACATAGCCATATGGTGTGACTAAATTCCCATATTTTTTGAAAATGTTCAGGTGTTTTAAATAGCCTTGCAAGAGGTAAATGTCATTTTTGCATGTGTGTGCTGTAATATTTTGTTATGAACATGTGTTTGACACATGGGGGACTCAGGGCAGAGGAGGGATACAAATTCCCCAACACTCTTACCTATATATGAATTGGATATATAGCAAATAATAATGTTGTGCCTGACTGAAGGCACTGTGGCAAACAGGCATCCCATGGGAGCTGAGGCCGCAAAACCTGAGGCCAAAGAAAGTGATATGAAAAGCATCAGTAATAGTGTGGTCTCCGGTTGTCAAATAAGTATTGATGCAGACTGTATAGTAGTTCCATTATTATTTGCTATATATCCAATTCATATATAGGTAAGAGTGTTGGGGAATTTTTATCCCTCCTCTGCCCTGTGTCCCCCATGTGTCAAACACCTGTTCATTCTGCCTTTTTGTTCTACTATAGATCTATCTCAATTGCTATTGCTCCTGATGAGTGGACCTCTCCACAAAACGCGTAGAGCCCTAGCTTTATGCTACATCATCACAATCATGTGATTCTGAGATTTACTAATATGAATTTTATCATTAATTATTATCATTATTAACATCATTATCTTTATTATGAATTGGAACATTTTATTACTATATATAAATGTATCTATTACTATTACTGTGAATCATGTTTAATAAACTGTTAAGGTGTTATTATTGTCTATCATGTTATTTCCAATTATTCAGTGTATATTTCTTTGGAATCTACCATCGTGTGATTGTATATCTTAGTACCTAGACGTGCTTCATATAAAGTCCCACCCAACCCCCTTTTTTCAATATATGTTCAATAGGGATGGAGGCAGATAAACTTACCCACTCATTACCTCATTTAGAGTCCCAACTCCTCTTTTCCTCTCCTTTCACAATCAGGCCTGTATGGTAGAGTGGCCAGACGGAAGCCACCCCTCAGTAAAAGGCACATGACAGCCCACCCGGAGTTTGCCAAAAGGCACCTGTAGGACTCTCAGACCATGAGAAACAAAATTCTCTGGTCTGATGAAACAAAGATTGAACTCTTTGGCCTGAATGGCAAGCATTATATCTGGAGTAAACCAGGCACTGCTCATCACCTGGCCAATACCATCCCTACAGTGAAGCATGGTGGTGACAGCATCATGCTGTGGGGATATTTTTCAGCGACAGGAACTGGGAGACTAGTCAGAATCAAGAGAAAGATGAATACAGCAATGTACAGAGACAATCTTCATAAAAACCTGCTCCAGAGCGCTCTGGACCTCAGACCTGGGCAAAGGTTCATCTTCCATCAGGGCAACGACCCTAAGCACACAGCCAAGATAACAAAGAATGGCTATGGGAAAACTCTGTGAATGTCCTTGAGTGGCCCAGCCAGAGTCCAGACTTGAACCCGATTAAACATCTCTGAAAAGATCTGAATATGGCTGTGCACCGATGCTCCCCATCCAAACTAATGGAGCTTAAGTCCTGCATAGAAAAATGGGAGAAACTGCCCAAAAATAGGTGTGCCAAGCTTGTAGCATTATACTCAAAAAGACTTGAGGCTGTAATTGGTGCCAAAGGTGCTTCAATAAAGTATTAAACAAAGGCTGTGAATACTTACAGTATATACATGTGATTTTTTTTTTTATTTTTAATAAATTTGCAAAGATTTCAAACAAATTTCTTTCACGTTGTCATTATGGAGTATTGTTTGTAGAATTTTAAGGAAAACAATTAATTTAATCCATTTTGAAATAAGGCTGTAACATAAGAAAATGTGGAAAAAGTGACGCACTGTGAAAACTTTTCGGTTGCACTGTATATAGTCAGGTAGGGAGTTCAGATTGTTTATACATAGGGATCACACCTTGCAGAGGGGGATTTATACGTGTGTGCAAATGTATATGCCAAAAAGCTTTCATTGCAACCTAAATATTGAAATCGTTTTTTTTGGTTATTTTTGTTCAATGTAGTGCCTTGCCAGTGTTCACTTTCCTGTGTTATAAATTTCTCTGTTCAGCTGCCATTCTTTACACTGATAGTCCATAAACAGGCCATTATCGGGTCTGTCTGGCAGCATAAAATATTTAAATACTTTTTTTAATATTGAGCAAGGTTGAAGAGTATGATCTTTCTTTTTAATTAATAATATCTTAGTTCTAGGGAATTTAGAGAGCTGGATAAATCATTTTTGAAGAATTTATACAGATTTTGTGACTCAGTGTTATCATCTCACGTTCATATAGTGGGTAAATCTATTCAACAGGAAGAGCTGCTCTAGGTAGGTGCATTCACACATCAAGATGTAAAGAATATAAGCATTGAGATGGAATCCAAATACATTAAAGGGGTCTTAGTTGGAGGAAAGAAATAGAACCTGCAGAATTCCACTCAACTGTAGGATTATGTGCTTAAAGCTAATGAATGCCCAGGTAGCAGATAATATAGAGGATGGAACAACATCAAAACAAAAAAATAACTCCTGGTGTCCTTCCAATAGTCTGGAAAGAAGAGGCCAGCTTTTACAACACTTGCTTCAGCAAGCTATGTTGAGTACTTTCTGTTTGCAATAACAGACCCTGATGCAATCCCTGAGAAACGTCCAATTGCATGAAACAGCCAAGGGTACCAGAATTCAAAGAGAGTTTCTGAAAGCTGAAGACACAACAGATGCCCAAGGGAAGTGACATTCCACACAGTGTTACTGCTTCATTGTCATGCTATAGGTCCATAATCTTTTCATGGATTGACCACATGATAAGATCAGTGGATGAACTGTAGATCTCAGGTCAGCATAAAGTCCCCAAAAGTTCTAAGCAAAACCTCTTTATTACCAACATGTGGTATGCAACCCCAAATTGTATTTCATTAGAGAGTAGAATAAATAAACCCATCTTGGTATTTTTTCAGAAGTCTGAAGCTACAACAAAATTAACTATGAATTAAAAAAATAATTCAGGATCTAGATATGGAGAGCAAACTAAATATTATAAGTACTGGAAGACTTTACAGGAAAACACACTGATGATACAAATGTTAGGGTCTGAGGTATGCTCTCCAATTGCACACATGTCCCCTGTTGGTCATATGTGACCTAAGTAAGTGAGGGCATCTTGCTGGTAAAGGGGTTTAAGAGGTATTACCTTCAGTTTCTATAGTGTGGTTGTTTGATACAGTCACATTGCCATCATCACCTGATGGTAAGCACTTGCTATGCACTGAATCTAGGGAATGTCTGTTTTTGTTTTTTTTTTGTTTTTTGTTTTTTTTTCAAAAGGTTTTATTGAAATTTTGCAGGTTAACAAGTGAAGTTTGACATACATCGTAGAGAAACAAGTATCAAATGGTCAATATTCACATATAGATCAGTATAATAGGAACAAGAACAAATAAAAGAAAGTGCGATCATTCATGTGGCCCAACAGAATAACAAAGTAAGTATCCCCACCTACAACTAAGGGTGCAGGCTCAGAAAGGTCGGATATGGTTTGCGGAGCGGAGCCATGCCCTGTTATGAGCAATCCCGTTTCCATTCACCCCCGACGGGATCTTAGCTGCGAACGAGAACGGGATACAGGACAAGGCGTAGGTAACGTTTAAATATAACGGCATGGCAACTGAAATCTAGAACTTTTGAGAGGAAGTGGGATCGTCCGAAGTGTAGGGCGGACCGAGGGTGATTTGGTCGCTCGGGGGAAATCCATATGAAAATGATATTGAGGGAAGGCATGTGAGATATACAAGGATACGGCAAGCTCTAGGCTTCATGGATATGTCAGGTCAGTATCGCTGGTGGGGGGAAGAAAGAGGCAAAGGGGAGTAGGGCGGGCAGGTGTGTTTTTTGAGGGGGGACACAAGGGAACATGTCGCGTAAACTCCTCAGGGAGTAAGAGGAGATGGTTGGGTCAAGGTCGGCTGTGTTTGTGAGTTTCTATAATGAGTCCAACAAGCCCAGGTGGCCTGAAATTTGGTAGGGGTATCGGCGGCTTGGGAAATGAGTTGCTCCATCTCCACTATTCGGTCTACCCTGCGAATCCAGTCCTGAACTGTGGGGGGGTGGGGTTTCTCCACCGTGCGGGGATACATAGGTTGGCTGCGTTGATCAGGTGAATAGTTAGGGTTTTTTTGTATGAAGTGGGGGACCCTTGTATGTGGTGTAGTAAATATCGGGCGGGGGAGAAGTCCGGAGTATATGTGGTAATTTGGGAGATTAGTCGGTGGATTTCCGACCAAAAGGGTTGTATAAGGGTGCATTCCCACCAGGGTACCTCTAGTGTGATTACACCTCCAGCAAGTAGAAGGAACAGAGGGGTGAAAGTGGTGGATTTTGTTGGGGGTCCGATACCATTTTGAAAAAATTTTGTATCTATTTTCCTGCGTCGTGACATTAATGGAGCCCTTGTGCATGAGGGTAAATATGTGGTCCCAATCTGTGGGGGTGAGATCTAGGGACAGGTCTTTTTCCCATTGTTGTGTAAGTGTGTCATCCTTGATCTTGTGACATGAAAACAGTAGGGCATAGTTTGAGGAAATTAGATGACCTTGAGGTTCTGTAGAGGTGCAAAGAAATTCAAACGGCGTGAGATCCCTGTGCCAGTGAGAGGATTGGTTAGGCGGTTGGAGGAAATGTCTCAGTTGTAAGTATTTGTAAAAGGGTATGTCATGGTTAGGCATTGTAGTTACTAGCGTAGGGAAAGAGAGGAGGGTCCCATTTTGGAAGAAGTTCTGTGCTCTAGCTTGTGATATGTGGGTCTCTAGGTTAGGGTCTTTTAGGATAAGTCCCGGGGGAAAGTCTGGGTTGTTGTCCAGAGGGGTCATGGGGCCTGGTGAGGGTGTGAAGGCTAACAGTTTGCATACTCTTTTGAAAAGTGAGAGTGTGGTACCGATGAGAGGGTGAGCAGTGAATCCCTTGGGAACATTGGTGTGGGTCATCCACGGCGTGTTGGCTAAGGGAAGGCTTGCGAACGATGCTTCTAGGGCAATCCAGTCCTTGGAGGGACGATGTATATGCCAATCCATCAGTCTAGTCAGGTGGCTGGCCCAGTGATATTTTTGGAGATCTGGGAGACCCAGACCCCCCAGTCTTTTAGGGAGAACTAGTCTGTCCCAGCCAATACGCGGATGTTTGGAGGCCCACACAAAGGTCCGACAAAGAAGTTTATAGGAGGCGAAGAAAGATGCAGGTAACATGATCGGAATGGCTTGAAGGAGGTAGAGGAGTCTGGGTAGAATATTCATTTTTAATATTGCGACTCTGCCCAGCCAAGAAAAGGAACCTAGATTCCATTTCTGTAGATCGCCTTGAATGGAACGGAGCAGGGGGAGAACATTTTTGGTGTAAAGGTCTCTTAGGTGGGTTGTGATTTTGATCCCAAGGTATGGTATTTCGGATTTCTCCCAAACGAACGGAAAATTACTACGACACAGGTTCACCGTCTCCATTGGTAAAGTGATATTGAGGGCTTTGGATTTTTCAAAATTAATTTGAAGATTGGATAAAGTTTTGAAAAGGGTAAAGTCCGCCAGAAGGTTAGGGATGGTTGTGATAGGGTCTGTCAGAAAAAGTAGGATGTCATCAGCGTAAGTTGCTAGCCTATACTGCTTTTGTTGGATGTCAATTCCCTTGATAGCGGGATTGTTTCTCAGTTTACGGAGAAGGGGTTCTATTGTCATAATGAAAATAAGGGGTGATAGGGGGCACCCCTGTCGCGTCCCATTGGATACAGAGAAGGCGTCCGACAAGCCACCATTAATCCGGAGCCTAGCGGTCGGGGAAGCATATAGGGCTAAAATCATTTGTAGCATGCGCGGTGGTAAGCCCACCGCTTGCAAAGTAGCTTCCATGTAATCCCAAGCGACCCGGTCGAACGCCTTCTCTGCATCCAGCGAGAGAAAAAATCCTTGTGTGGCAGTTTTGGTAAGCCAATGGTGAATGTTGAGGGCCTTCGTGGTGTTGTCCCTGGCCTCGCGGCCCGGGACAAAACCAACCTGGTCCAGAGAGACCAGAGATGGAATGAAGGGGATGATACGATTGGCCAAAACTTTCACGTACAATTTTAGATCGACACTGAGGAGCGATATGGGGCAATAGTTGGGGACTAATGTGTGGTCTTTGCCCTGTTTAGGGATGAGGGTGATGTGAGCTTCTAATAGATCTCTGTGAGCTACCGAGGTTGTTGTAAGGTTATTAAGTGCTTTGGTTAAATGTGGTAGGAGGATGTTCGGAAATGATTTGTAATAGGCTGCTGTGAGGCCGTCCGGTCCCGGGCTTTTGCCTGTCTTTGGTTTAGGGCAAGGAGGACTTCGTCCGATGTTATTGGGAGGTCTAGTGTCTGTGAATCCTCCGGGGTGAGCTGAGTGGGGCCGAATTGTGCTAAAAAATCAGTTAGGGTCTTCCTACGGTTAACCGCTGCGTCAGTACTTTGGGTAGTCGGGAGGTTATATAGCTTTATGAAATATTGTACGAACTGCGCAGAGATGCCTTCATTGGTGACTACTGCCTCTCCTTTGCGATTAATAAGCTTATGAATGGTGTGAGAGGCTTTTTTGGTTTGGAGAGCCCTCGCCAAAAATTTACCGGATTTGTTGCCGAATTCATAATACAGTTTTTGTGACAGGGTGTACTTGCATTTGACCGCTGTAGTCAGTGCTTCTAAGAGTTCTTCCCTAGCTTGAGAGAGTTCTGCTAGTGAAGAAATGGCGAGGGAGGCCTTGTGTGTCTGTTCTAGTGTGCGAATGCGAGCCGTTAACTCCGCCATACGAGAGTTCTTGAGTTTGTTTCGGTGTGCAGCTATGGCCATCATTGCCCCACGAATGACACATTTGTGTGCTGCCCATGCTGCCCATGTGACCGTGGGAGCTACATCTTGCGTCGAGTTATCCCGAAAAAAGTTGGAGAGGCAAGTGGTCAGTCTCTGAACGTGTATCTCATCGGTCAATAAGGAACTGTCCAGTCGCCAGATACGTGTTTTTCTGTTGGGTGAGTTCAGTCTTAGAGTCATGGAGATGGGATTGTGGTCCGAGAGGACGGCCGGGTCAATGGTTGCTTTGGCGAGGTGTGAGAGATCTATCTGGGAGAGAAAAAAGTGGTCAAGTCTTGAGTACTTATTGTGTGGGGTGGAGAAGAAAGTAAAATCTTTCTCTTTGGGGTGTAATGTGCGCCACGTGTCATGGAGTAGTAGATTGTGAAATTGTTGCTTGATCGACTTTAGGGCCCTGTAGGAAAGGGAAGAGGTCCCATTTGAAGTATCAATAGAGGGGGATAGGGAAACGTTAAAGTCGCCGCCCACGATAAGGGTTCCTGATTGGAAGCTGGAAAGTTGCTGAAGAGTATTACGGAAGAAGGTGACCTGGCCTGTATTAGGAGCATAAATATTGGCAATGGTGATGGGCAGTTGGTTCAAGGTGCCTTTGATAAAAAGAAAACGTCCCATTGGGTCTGTTTGTACTTCCGATACTTGGAGTGGGCAATTTTTAGAAAGGAGTATGGTAACACCCTTCGATTTAGCTTCCGAGTTGGAGGAATGAAAGGCTGTGGGGAAGTAGTGATTTTTAAGTTTAGGGATAGAATCCGACCGGAAGTGGGTCTCCTGTATGAGTGCGATATGAGTTTTGGCTTGTTGTAGAGAGTGGAGGAGCTTGGATCGCTTTTCAGGTACGTTAAGGCCCCGAATGTTTATAGAGTATAATTTGAGTGAGTGTAGCTGCTGTGTAGTTGTGTCCATAGGAAGGTTGGTGTCTTGTGTGCCCGCCATTGGTGGAGGGGGGGGTAAGAGGGGGGTAGTAAGGAAAGGGGGGTGTAATCCGGAGGGCCGTAGATGTATGTGAGTCAGGTGTGGGCACACCCTGATAGTATCCGAAGAGGTGTGGAATTACGTGTCCAACAACCTCGGGGGTAGTAATCGGTGTGGAACGAAACACGGGCAGTGAGAGAGTCCCAACAGGGGGGACTACACCCCTAACCGAGTCCGTGTGGGGGTTGACCAAAACCCTGGCAGTGAGGGACTAAGTAAGGGTAGCGTTCAATGAACGGGATGTGAGCTGCCACCACAGGATAGTTTGTAGTGTGAAAATGGGAGGTATTATCAATGAATCACCCATAGTGGGTGCGTTACCGGCCCAACGGGCAGGGGCATTAACAGGGCGGTGCGCCGGTAGCAGTGAAGCATTGAGAAGTGACCCTAGCTATGCGTATTGTGTAGGTTTTCAGTGGGGAGACCCAAGTATCGACCAGACTCCCCGTCTAAGGAAGAGGGCACCAAACCAACCACTCCCCACCCCCCACGCCAACCTCAGTCTCCGTGAAAGGCGGGGAGGGGGTGGCGGTGTTCCAAAAATTGAAATCCGCAACACTAATAACATATAGCAGGGAGAGTTGCCTAGCCCTGGGGAGGCTACCAGTGGATATCAGTGTATACCTTAACTGTCATAACAGCATAGCTAACCTCTAGCAACGAGTATGGTACATAGAGCATCTAAGAAATTCAACTGGTATGGGATAGCTGTAGAGCCAGCAGTCCACTGTGCTGAAAAGGAAAAATACAAACAAAAAAACAAAAAAAGGGAAAAACCAAAAGATAGAACTCATACTTAGGATCGCATCCTGACGGCTGGGACGGTGAGAGGACAGTACCGGAACAGTGCAGATGTGAGTCCGCAAACAACTTGCAGGCGAGGTAAGTGGGCGTCCGTTGCGGTGTAACCGCCAGTCGGTTCCTTTTTGGACGATGCGTCTGGAGCCTGAGGCATGACAGGAGGTTGGAGTAGGAGTTCTTAAGTCGGCTGAAAGAAAGCAGTGTTGTTGCAATGAGAGAGGCAGTTCTTGTCCCTTAGGGCGGAAGTGCATTGCTGGAGTTTGTGTAGTCGAGAAATCCGTGTGTGTCCGCAGCAGGAGGCGCAGTTTAAGAGACTCAGTAAGTGTCACTAGGCGGAGTCTAAAGTCACTCAGACTTGTGGGAAATGTAGTGCCAGGTCAGGAGCGGTTCGTTACTGTGCCCTAAGGCTATAGCCAGGGAGTCGTAGGCGGATGCGGGGGAGGCGTACTAACTGCAGCTCTACATATGTACAGGTGGGCACGACCGTGTCTAGAGGTGCCCAGTGTAGAACTTGAGACCTATCACAAACATAAGGAGGTGGTTAAAAAGACAGAACACATTCTTTAGATTACTCACATCTTGAGCACAGTATGGAAGTCAAAACTTGGAACCTAAAACAAAGGAAAGTCAGATAAGGCACTGAACAGTACTAAACAAAATAAAACTGATAATGGGAGGAAGAATCCCTTTGCCCAGATGTTAGCGGTCCCTGCGCATCCTCCTGGACCGTGGGGAGGTGATGATGTTTTCAGCTCCAGGACCGCTCCGGTAGTTGGTCTGGGTCCTGTGGGTGGAGGGTGAGCGTCTTCTGCTTCCATGGGTTCTTCTCTCGGCTGGTCAAGGTGCGCCGGAACCGTGCGGAAAGCGGCATACCAATTAGGCACTGGTACCATGGCAATTCCAAGTGTGGCGCAAAAATGAGGCAGATCCTCTGGTACTTTGAGGAGCGCTGTGCGGCCGTTATTGGAAGCCGAGAGACAAAAGGGGAACTTCCATTTGTAGAGAATGCGTTTCTCCCTAAGGACGTCCAGAAGTGGCCGCAGGTCTCTTCTATGTTGTAGGGTAATTCCGGATAGGTCTTGGTAGATTTGTATATGGGCACCTGCGTGTAGAATCTGCTGACTGCCCCTGGCTTGTTTTAAGATGTCCTCTTTTAATTTATAATCCACTATGCAGCAGATTATGTCCCGTGGGGGATCCGTCTCCCTTCCTTTGGGGCGCAGTGCACGGTGTATTCTCTCCATTTGGATGGGAGTTTGCGGGGGTCGGCGAAGAAGGCCATTGAAGAGACTCACTACTTCTTGAGAGACCTGCTCCCCCTCAATGGCCTCTGGAAGGCCTCTGACACGGAGATTATGCCTCCGACCCCTGTTGTCGAGGTCCTCTAAGTGTCGCTGCATGTCACGCATCTGCAGCGTGTGTGAGTCAAGGCAGTCAGTAACTGAGTGAATGGCGGTGTCATGGCGCTCAGTCACAGTCTCCATTCTCAGGACTCGCTCGTTTAAGGCGCGAAAATCCAGCTGCAACTCCCAGATGGTGGCGGATAAAGTGTCCTTGATGTCATCAGCGATCGATCTTAAATCCTGAATGTTGATCGGGGGTTGGGGAGTGAGTACTATCCCGTCTCCCCCGCCGTTAGAGCGGTTGTGGCTAGAGTCAGATGTGTTTGGGTCGCTCAGTGGCAGCAGCTGCGCTCCGGAGTGTGCAGGGCCGTGATGGATAGGCGCCATATTGCCTCTGCCGGCTCTGAACATCTCCGGTATATGGCGGCTTTGTGACCCGGTAAGATCCCTGGGGGACCTCGAGCGGGAAGCAGAGGAGGATCGGGAAGCAGTGCCCATTATCCTGAGGTAGCGTAATGTGAGAATACCTCCAGGCTTCGTTGAGTATCTCCTGTGGTAGACGGAGCTCCGAGCTCAGACGTCCGTCTCCATGCCAGGTCAGGCCACGCCCCACCTGTTTTTTTTTTTTTAATGGACCATTGCAGAGTTTTTTAATGGACGTTGCTGTGTGATACTCTCAAACTGATTACTTCAGGACTAATCCACTTATAGCAGCTGCAGTCAGTGACAATATACAACAATATACCTTATAGAGGCTTGTAGAGTTAATGAAAGTTAGTATTCAGGTAGCAAAATATGTGCTACAGCAAGGAAAAAGAAAGCCAGTGATAATACTCAACGCCATTCAGGATGGGTCCTGGCATTCACTACGTGCACAAGATCCCATTGCAACCAGAGATATTTTCATTTTCTTCTACAAAAATTAGTATTTACTTGTTCCACCGATGCAAAGTAATGCTGACCTATTAGGTAACAATAGGATTGTTTAATATAGCAAACATTTCAATCAGAGATTTGTATCTTTCATAAATCAATTGCATTAATGATTGCTTTAGTCACTAAAGTATTTTCATTGAAAAGGGACAATCCATCTTGGTGAAAATCTAGTCAGTATCAACCACATCAACCATTTCTATCTTGAGTCAATAAATTAAAGGAAAGATGGTTTGAAACAATTCAATTTATGGTTTACGATTGTTCATTTATCATTCTGTGTATATGGCCAGCATTCTATCCAACAGCTCACTGTACTGTGCCTCAGTAAGACACGTGCCACAGTGAGAAGGAGTACAATTTTTTTTTAACTGCAGGCAACCTCTGAGTTGTAACCAGGATGCCTGGCTTATATAATAAAGAAGTAAAAATTGTAACAGCTATGTGCTAAAGGTGCCCACAGGCCCAAGAGAGCAGCTAGACAATGAATACACTGATATCTATTGATATGCCTGTAATCATCAGCATTTGGATTGGGAGACTGTTTGTGTTCAGCCTTTGGAAAAGGCTTGTTGCAGACAATTCCAAAGCCATCTTACTTAAAGCTGGCTATACTCCAGTAGATTTTCTAATAAATGTTTGTGCAAACCTATGACATTTCTTATTAGTACATTCAATGATATGACATACGTACTTCAAAAACTTTTGTTTTGAGCATTCAATTTTAGAATGAATGGACTTTTTGGAACACATCCACATTCATTCCTTTAAGAGAATTTTTCCATCCTGCTTATTTGAATCTTCTCATCACTGTGGACAAAAACAAACATCGCTTTTACCCCACTAATAATTAGAAAGTTGAACAAACATTCTTAAAACCAAAATATGAACACAATTCTACTGGTGTATGCCCAGCTTAGGGGAAACAGCAGTAATTAGACAAGAATTTCCAACCTGACCGATTGCTTTTTTCAAGAAGCCTCCTTCTCCTTCTTGGGTACAGAAAGGTATCTCGCTTACTATACATGAGACTGAGATTCATCCAAAAACAGACAGTTATCATTTCTAATCTGTAAGTACTTTCAATGTGGTAATCTTTGGTAAATGATCAGGTTTTAGTTTACAGTAAATAAAAAGAAAGATGAACTATAGCTGGATGCTTTAGGGTACAGCACTTATTAGTGCATTCAGCACTACCTTATTCATTATGGATCTATATATTAAGTCTACAATCCTAAAAAAAAAACTTTAGAACTCCTGTTGGCTTTATTACTGTTAGAGACTATGTTGGAGAGATTCCTTCACTTCATGGTAAAATCTTTGTCCCCAGGACAGGAAATGTGGGGAAGCATCCCTAACAGCAACACAGAAAGAAGTAAAAAAAAAAAAAATTTTATGTTAAGTAGGGGAATGCTAGAACACCAGTGAGCATTTTATTGTTGAGATAATCTGAAGCACCACAGCAAAAGTAATTTATATTGATATAGATTTATTCCAAAACAAGATAAAAAATTGTATCCCAAATCTATATCTAGACGATTAACCTTTGGACTGGTGCTTCAATCTCATATATCTTAACGTGGGAAGCTGCCAACCCCAAGAATCCAAATATCTTGATCAAATATACTTTTATACCCCCTATAGCTATAGGTTAATTATAAGATCACAGAGCTACCCTTCAATTTTTTCCCAGCTTTTTATCATTGTCTGTTCCCCTGTTGCAGATTTTCCCTAAATACCTGTCTGGTAAAAGGTTGCCCCAAGAACAAAGTGAGGAGAAATCTCCAACAGAACCCCAAATAGTAATTAAACTCAACAGGGTCTCAAATCCTTCCCCCATTTTAGCCCAAATAAAAAAATGGCATAGATAGCGTTGTGTTCCCATTGTAATTCTTTTAGTAACTGCAGAGGAATGTGTCACCAGCTTCATCCCTTCAGGAGACCAGGGCAGGATTTGTTTAGTTGTTAGCACCGATTGCTCTATGCTGTTTCACATTCATTAGAACTACACTGCTCAAAAAAAGGAACACTTTAAGAACAC
Source organism: Aquarana catesbeiana (assembly GCF_042186555.1). Lineage (NCBI taxonomy): Eukaryota > Metazoa > Chordata > Amphibia > Anura > Ranidae > Aquarana > Aquarana catesbeiana. The sequence goes on along the minus strand of NC_133328.1, from coordinate 383,490,029 downwards.
TTCCAATCTCAATGGAGAAAAATATCATGCTGGATATCTATACTGATATGGACTGGGTAATTTGTTAGGAACAAAAGGATGCCACCATGTTTTATGGAACTGAAAATTATCAACCTTCAGAGGGCTGAATTCAGCAGGCTAGTCCATTTTGCTGAAATTTCATTGCAACTTAAAATGGTATTCAGTCATTTATATGGCCCCCATGTGCTTGTATGCATGCCTGACAACATCAGGGCATGCTCCTAATGAGAAGAAAAATGGTGTCCTGGGGTATTTCCTCCCAGATCTGGACCAGGGCATCACTGAGCTCCTGAACAGACTGAGATGCAAGCCATATATCTATGAGATTGTATAAGTATCTTTTATAGATATACAGCTTGCACCCGCTCCTCAGGAAGTGACTTTTTTTCACGCAATGCTTAGAGCATTAGGATGCAATACTGACCGTTTTTATTTTGCAATTATCCAACTACCAACTATTATTGATCATCAATTCTAATATGTTTAACAGTTACCCGAATTTTGGTATTTTGTCTGTATAGTTTTTACTGGTACACATTTTATGAATGCTATGATTTTCACGTGATGCTGCTGTGTGTAATTATCTGACCTATGTTATTAATTCTGTACCATTTTTTGGCTGGAATGTACTACTACAATAAACATTTGTTCTTTCTTATATACTTTTTGTTATTTATGGTTATACCAATGATACATATGTACTATACTTACCAATGGATATATTTATGGTTTACACAAAAGATATATATGTACTTTATTTATTAGTAGATACACGCCTCATATAAAGTTCCATGTTTGTTCCCTCCCCCCCTCAGTTGTATTGCATAAAGGGATGGAGGCATACTACCATATTGCCTCATATAAAGTCCCAACCTTTCTTTCCCCCCTCATTGCTCATCTTTGAAACATGTTACATGTTGCACTCATATTTAGGATGGTATGCTGTGTGTTTAGGATTTGAGGTGCGTTATTTAGGATTGGAGCCGCGTGTGTGTCTCCAACAAAACGGCCACCAACATATTTCCTGTGCATGGCATATAAATATAGATGAAACTAACCAATCCGGTCCCCTGATGAAGTTATGTGGTGTGATGCAATGCGTACGGCCCCCGAATCCAGAAGTGATGCGCAATACCATGAAATGCTGAGTATACACCAGATTACATGTGCTGTTTTATTGTATGGTATGTAAGAGGCTTTCATAGTACAATAAAGGGTTTGTTGTTTGACATTTTACACTATGGGAGGCATGTTTATTGTGTTCTAACATGTTGCTGAGTGGATGCACCGGAGCCTTAAAGGGACCGCAGGTGCCTAAAAGGGACCAGTGCCTGAGTAACCCGGGGAATTATAACTATTGTAGGTGGAGAGCAGTGGAGTAGCGTTCCAGTTGATTGAATATATTATTCAAAGGCTTGTCTTTACTTTATATGAGGTGAGAGTTCTGAGAGCACGGGAATGATGCACAGAGGTGGAAGTTCACTTTTGTTTATTTATGATACACGTGGATACCGTTTGAGCAACGTCTGGAGCATGGACTTTATTTCCACTTATTTATGACCTCACTGAAATCACTATTACCACTTGTACTTTATATTGGACTTTTGTGAAGAATTAATACTTGCACTTATGTTGTTTACTTATTTATTGTTTTAATTCATTGATTTTCACACATTTGATTTAGGCTGCTCAACCCCATTTTGAAGATTTAAGTTATTATCAAGTTCTTGGGGACATCTGGAAATGTTAATTGTGCCTAAGCAGTACTTGGAAACAATGTATACCTCTCAACTTTGTGAGATGGGAAAAGGGGACATTATCTAGCACAATGTATTTAGGTAATAGACACGGCACTTCCACACCTACAATTAGGCAAACCATTAAGAATTTAATGATTTGTTTTTTCACTTTACATTTCCTTTTTAATGGCTTTTTAAAATAACAAACAAGATAATTAAGCAATATGATGACGGTTTTTGTGCAGAATATTATTTGATAGTTAAATGGTACATTTTCATAGATATCTGTACATCGGACCAAAAAAGAGAGACAACCAAGAAGGAAAGAGGGGCAGAGGGATTTGGTTCCAAAAGAAGGACAGTCCCTCTAAATGAGGGACAGTTGGGAGGTACTTTTTGTCTTCAATTCCTGTGCCCAGGCAGTCCTTTACCTTTAGCCATAGCTATGTATCTGCAGGATTAGATCTAAAACACTGTTGCCTCTAATGGCTCATATACACTTTAAGAAAATCGGGCAAACATTTTCATCCTAAGAACGATACAACTTTCTACAGCCGATTCCGACCATCCGAACAAAAATTTTCAAAGGGGCAAACCCCAAACTTTTTCCCGTATGGGAGCAGAACAAACAATTTTCGTTTAACGTGTACCTTTTTTCTTTGTCGTACAAGAATTTTCATACATTATTTCTATCCTTGGTTACAACTTGCAGTGAAACATTTAGGAAAACCAGCCGATCGATTGCCCGATTTTCTCATAGTGTGTCTGTGGCTTAACTGCTAGTATCACAAGATTTGGAGGACGATTTGGTGATGCAATTACTCTGCTGCTCACTGTTCTCCTTGCTGGAGTGGAAGCTGTACCTGAAGACCTGCAATGCCAGAATCTCCCAGTTTTTATTTATTCAATTCTGGTCATTTGCGTTTTCTGTACTTCTTCTGTACCTTGATTATTCTTCCATCAGTCACCAAATCTACCAAGATCACCACCACCACCATATAGTGACACAGTGCAGAACAAGGCATGGTAAGCCAGTAACTGGAAAGATCAGCTACTGAGAGACCACAGGCAACACTGATGACTAGTCCTTTGCCCTCTGTCTGCCTTTTTGGGCACAACTTCAACAGTTTATGTGCAGTAACCCATAACAACCATTTAGAGTTTAATCTGATAGTAGTACAAGATGGATTCTGACATGAAAAAACTGAAATTACTGTATACAAAAATCACAAGTGGTGCAGTCAAGCACTAGGGTGTGTTCAATCACCAATAAAATAAAAACCCCAAATAAAGTGCAGCGCAACCACAACCGTGCTACAATAACATAAATAAAGCAATCAATAATAATATTCTCCACATAAAAAATATTGTGAAAAATGTATACATATATAGTATACATGTAAAAACTAAAAAAAAAAAAAAAAAATCTTTCAATATATACAAATTATTTGAATAAAAAAGTGAATACAGAATCACAATAAATGTCCTTTTGTGCATAAGTCCTCAAAGTGAAATATAAAGAAAATGATCTTGCATGACAGCGGTGCTCCAATAAACTTCAACAAAATCTTGAGTGAACAAAGTGCTCCAAACAAAATGTTGCACCACAATGTACCACTACCTCACACTCTCAGCTCACATTTAGACCTACACAATGGTAAGGTCTAAAAAAGCATTGGCCCAATATTGGGTATTTATTTACAGGTAAACAACAGAAAAAGGTGCGCTGAGCTGCAAATAGGTGAAATCTAACAACTACTGCAATCAAACACTCCTTGAATAGTGAGGAGAAAAAAAAATGTTGTAAAATAAATAAGATGCACTGTTTTTGACTGTGGTATTATCTTTAAAAAAATTAGGTAAAAGATGCAACAAACAATGTGCAACAAGCAGAATCAAACAATAGTGAATGCTCAAATGGCAAAGTGTCACTGAATATGTGAGACTCTTGTTGCCTAGAACGGTGTATCAAGTGAATTACATCAAAAAATATTTTTTGGGTAAATAGCCACGATCTGTTCACAAAAAATGGCAAATAAAAAGTTCATAAATAGTCCAGTACTCCACTATTCAATGTGTTTAGTGAAAAGATGATACTCCAACTTTTCCCACATACAAATACAACAAACTGTTTGTGGTGCAGCTGAAATAAGTCGAGGCCTTCTGAGAGGAAACACGTTGGATTGGAGCTAGCAAAGTGACATCAACTAGGGAGTGGCTGCGATGTGAGAGGAAGGAGACGTGTCCAGCTTAGGCTCCTGCCATCTGCCTATTCCATCCGCTCACATCCTGAATTCCACCGCTCATCCTGCAATACAGGTACCTCCAAGGGGTCTGGGAAGCTGCCCTGGTTCTGCCCGTCAGATGCAAAACGGCAAAGAAATCAGCCGTAGAGGCCTCGGAATGTCCCGCCGAGCCCCACTCGTGCAGTGGCCATCTTGCCTGTCAGCCCCTGCACTTCTGTCTCATCTGAGACACAGACAGATCCTTCCATGGCGGCAATGTGATACCGGACCCTGTGGGCTCCTCGGCTGGCAACCGGGTGGATGCTGAGCTCCAGGGTGAGCAATCTACAGCAGTAATCCTGGCAGCTATAGCGGACAGTAAGTCCTCTGTGGAGGGGAAGATTGACTCCCTGTCCATAGAATGTGGGTTAATGAGGCAGGACATGGACAAGTTTAGAGGCTGCCTTCATGAGGTTAAACAACGCATCTCTGAGGTGGAGGACACTTCAGCCTCTACTAAGCAATCTGTGGCTGAACTTCAGCAACATGTAAAACTCCTTATGGAGGAGTTTTACGGAGGACGCTGAGAACAGACTCAGACGCAATAATGTCCGGGTGGTCGGGCTCCCAGAGGGGGCAGAGGGCTCTAATCCTATGGTATTTGCTGAAACCTTCTTTAAACAGCTCCTAAACTTGCAGCACCTGTCTCCAGTCTATGTGGTGGAACGTGCACACAGGGTGTCCTCCGGCCGGGGGCCTGCTGGTGCATGGCCAAGGGCTTTCCTGGTTTGCCTTTTGAACTTCAGGGATAGGGATCTCATCCTAGCAGAGGCCTGTAAGCATCCCGAATTGAAGTATGAAAATGCTGTTATTCATGTCTACCCTGATTTCCGTCAGGATCTCCCGAAAAAACGGCGCTCCTTCAGAGATGTCTGCAGGTGCCTGACGGAGAAAGGCCTAGTTTACAACATGCTATATCCTAGCCGTCTAAAAGTTATTCACAATGGATCCGCAAAATTCTTTGAATCCCCTGCAGATGCGGTTGACTGGTTGGATTCCATCACCTGAAATTTTATGCTGGGAGTTGTGGATAGTATTAAACAATCTGGGACTGCCTATCCGTTAAATAGCAGGAACCTAGGACTTGATTTCTGGACACTGAAGCATACCTGTAAGTCTACAAGACCTCTCTCTAAGTGGATGGACCCTTATGCCCCGTACACACGATAGGATTTTCTGACGGAAAATGTTCTATGGGAGCCTGTTGTCAGAAATTCCGACCGTGTTTAGGATCCATCGAACATTTTTCATCGGAATTTCCGTCACACAAAATTTGTGAGCTGGTTCTCAAATTTTCCGACATCAAAATCCGTTGTCGGAAATTTCGATCGTGTGTACACAATTCCAATGCACAGAGTTCCACGCATGCTCGGAATCAAGCAGAAGAGCCACACTGGCTATTGAACTCGGCTCGTCTTATGTGCTGTATGTCACAGCGTTCTTGACGTTCGGAATTTCCGACAAGTTTTGTGTGACCGTGTGTATGCAAGACAAGTTTGAGCCAACATCCGTTGGAAAAAAACATGAATTTTGTTGTCGGAAAATCCTATCGTGTGTACAGGGCATTAGAACGATCCACGGATGTTTGCTATGTTTTTGGGAATGAAGTTTCTCCGGGGGTTTTTTTCTGTTCACCTGGAGCAAACAGGGCGTTGGGTACCTACACTGTTATCAAACTTTTTTTGACTCTTTTGCTTTTTTTGTTTTTATTTTTTCAACCTTCTTCTATAATTATTCTTTTTTTTTATGTTCTGCCCTGAGAGACTCTATTAATGGGCTTGTTCTTTGGCTAGTACGTATTATGCTGCTACTGTGCTGTTTTGTGGTGCGTTGTGGCTCTCTGCATCCAGGTCCTACCTCTCTGACCCCTCGTCACTATTACCCTTATCCTGTCCCTATGTTCCATAAATTATCACTTTATGAGTAATCTCAAAATTCTCTCTTGGAACGTCCGAGGATCAAACTCTAAATTTAATAGATTGTTGGTCCTCCAATACCTTAAAGATCAAAATCCGCACATAGTCCTCTTGCAGGAGACCCATCTAACTGGGAGCAAGGTACTATCCCTAAACAGGAGTTGGATCCAGAGAGCCATAGACTCCACACATTCTTCATATGCTAGAGGGGTAGCTATACTAATTCACAAGAAACTGACTTGTTCCATAGAGCATGTGGTGACAGATCCCCATAGTCGTTATGCCATAGTGGTCCTAGAGGTTGAATCCCAGCGACTGGCGTTAGTAAATATTTATATCCCACCACCCTTAAAAGTGAGGTCTTGTATACAGTCCTCAAGAAGGTTGCCACTTTTGGACCACTAAAATTGTTTGTGGCTGGTGACTTATAATAATATCCCAGAACAATATTCTGGCCTATGCCCTGGACACCTCTAACCCAACTCGGGTGCAGAACCTGGAGCGGGGACACTGGGCAGATTCAGCGAATTTGGAGGAGGTGTGGTGGTGGAAACATCCCGGAAGGAGGGGTTACTCCTATCTTTCCCACGTCGGCACTTCTTCCTCTCGTATAGACTTGGCATTTGCCAACCCAGCTCTACTGCCCCAGGTCAATCAGGTCTCCTGCCTGGCCGGGGGAATCTCAGATCATACCCCCCTACAGGTTGTATTGACTTTTACTTCAGGCAATCGCAGTGGAGTGTGGAGGCTACATCCCGGTTGGGTAGCGGAGCCCTTGGTGAAGGCCTCAGTCTCAGCACAGTTAAAAGACTACTGGGATCATAATGATGGCACAGCGGACAGGCCCGTAGTGTGGGATGCATTTAAGGCGCCCACCCGGGGGATGTATGTATCGGCCATTAATGCTGCCAGGGCAGAGAAAAACTCCACCTCTGAAGAGCTTCAAGCTCATGAAATACTATGCGCAAAGACTCATGCTGATACACCCTCCCCTTCCTCCCTGACTGAGTTGCAAATGGCCAGAAGAGAACTACTGGTGCACTTCCAAAGTCTCACTCAATGCAACTTCAAAACTAGAGCTGAAACACTGTTTAAGAAAGGGGACAAAAACGGGAAGCTATTAGCCTATCTGACTGCTGATGCTTGGACGCATACAGCGATCCCCTGCGTTCACTCACCTGAGGGCACTCTTGTGAGGGATGGGGGCATTAAGCGGGCATTTTTCTCTTATTACTCTGAATTGTATGCTCCTATCTCATCGTAAGACCATCTCATCGTAGATCTGCTGGACCCCTTCCAGATTCCGGTGCTACCAGCTGAGGTGGCGACTAGTTTGGACGAACCTTTTACCGACAAAGAATTGGCAATGGCTGTTGCCTCTTTTCCGAATGGTAAGTCACCGGGCCCTGATGGGATTCCCGCTGAATGGTACAAACAACATCTAGAGCTCCTATCCCCCAGACGCTTACAACTTTATGAGAACTGTCTAGAAACAGGTACATTACCTACCTCCTCTTACGAGGCCCATGTGGTCCTACTGCCTAAACCCGACAAAGACCCTATCTCCTGCTCATCGTATAGGCCTATAGCACTGCTCAAAATGGACCTCAAAATCCTTACTAAAATGCTTGCCAATCGGTTAATGAACATAATACATCATTTAATATCGCCCGACCAGACTGGGTTCATGCCTAAAAAGGCCACAGATATTAATATCTGGAGGGTGTATACACATACTCAGTTGGAGACTGGGAAATCATCGGGGGGTGGGGCCCTGGTGTTTTTTGATCTGGAAAAGGCATTTGATTCCATTGATTGGAGGTACATGACTGAGCTGTTGCACCACATGGGGTTTGGCCCCACTTTCCTTCAGTGGATATCGCTGCTGTATGATCATCCGGTTGCAGCCCTCGGTCTTAATGGCGGGGTGTCAGATGCCTTTCCAGTGTCCAGGGGCACCAGACAGGGGTGCCCGCTCTCACCAGGACTATTTGCATTGGTTATGGAACCTCTTGCGATCGCGCTTCGTTCCTCCCCACAGATACAGGGCATTACTGTTGGCACCCTTACTGAAATTACGGCCCTTTATGCAGACGACCAAGTGTTATTTATCAAAGATACTGGACCATCTCTGCAAGCAGCATTCTCGCTACTAGGCACATTTTCAGGGGTCTCTGGCCTTAAAGTTAACTGGACTAAGTCTAAAATACTCCCCTTATGGTCCCATCCTGTACCCGGACAAGCCAATCCCGATAATCCCTTACAATGGGTGAGACAGATTAAATATCTGGGGCTTCTAATCACCAACTCGGTGACTGATTTCATTAACCTCAATGTCTCCCCTTTACTCCCCTTTGGTTATGGAACCTCTTGCGATTGCTCTGCGTTCCTTCCCACAGATACAGGGCATTACTGTTGGCACCCTTACTGAAATTAAGGCCCTTTATGCAGATGACCAAGTGTTATTTATCAAAGATACTGGACCGTTTCTGCAAGCAGCGTTCTCGCTACTAGGCACATTTTCAGGGGTCTCTGGCCTTAAAGTTAACTGGACTAAGTCTAAAATACTCCCCTTACGATCCCATCCTGTACCCAGACAAGCCAATCCCGATAATCCCTTACAATGGGTGAGACAGATTAAATATCTGGGGCTTCTAATCACGAACTTGGTGACCGATTTCATTAACCTCAATGTCTCCCCTTTACTTGGTATTTTATCTAAAAAGTTCCACGCCTGGAAACACCTTCCACTGTCCCTCATAGGGAAGATAAACCTGATCAAAATGAAAATTCTGCCCTTGCTACTGTATGTCCTTAAAAATTCCCCAGTATGGATCCCAAAATCTCTTTTCAAGTCGATAGATAGTATGCTCTCCTCCTTTCTGTGGCAGGTAGGAACTTGACCATACTTCAGCAGCCATGGGGGGAAGGGGGTCTTGCGGTACCTAACTTTTATAAATACCTCCTAGCTGGCCAACTGACAGTAGCTCACCGCTGGCTAACTTCTCCCCCAGATGACGCCTCGGTGTCCAAGGAGATGGCCTGTGTGGGCTCCTATGAGGCGCTCTTACACCTGGTCTACAGAGGTTTGAAGTCCCCATACTCCCTGACTCCCTCCATGCGCTCTGTGATAAGTGCATGGAATGTGATTCAAGGATTGCGGTAGTCTAGTGCGAACAGGTTCTCCCCGAGCCCCAAATCTTCTGGGGCTGAAGTGGTTAATCACATCATACGGTTATAAAAGATAATTGAATGTGCGCATAGGGCATTAATGCGTATAAAGCTGGTTTATTAAATAAAAATTTCACTTACATCAAGGACAATGAATTTGAGCGATATGGGATATAATCTTGCATGGTCGCCTGCAGTGCGGTCCGCGCTAGTTGACGTCACTTTTTTTTGTAAATTACTTTTTACTAGGTTTTTTGACATACAAACAAACAACAGCCCGCTATTTATTACAGCAAAATTTGTTTATAGTGCAAAAAATAAAAACCGCAGAGATGATCAAATACCACCAAAAGAAAGCTCTATTTGTGGGAAAAAAAGGGCGTAATTTTACTAGGTTTTTTGACATACAAACAAACAACAGCCCGCTATTTATTACAGCAAAATGCAAAATTTGTTTATAGCGCAAAAAATAAAAACCGCAGAGATGATCAAATACCACCAAAAGAAAGCTCTATTTGTGGGAAAAAAAGGGCGTAATTTTGTTTGGGTACAACGTTGCATGACTGCGCAATTGTCAGTTAAAGCCGACGCAGTGCTGTATAGCAAAAAAAAGCCTGGTCATTGAGCAACCAATTGCATTTTGCTGTAATAAATAGCCCTAATTTTTTTTTAAAAAAAAGCTAATTTTATCTCAGTTTAGGCCAATATGTATTCTTCCATATATTTTTGGTAATAAAAATCGCAAAAAGCGTATATTGATTGGTTTGCGCTAAAGTTATAGCGTCTACAAATTAGGGGATAGATTTATGGCATTTTTATTATTATTTTTTTTTTTTACTAGTAATGGCGGCGATCTGTGATTTTTATCGAGGCTGCGACATTATGGCGGCACATCGCACACTTCTGACTCATTTTTGGGTCGATTGACAATTATACAGCGATCAGTGCAATTAAAATGCACTGATTACTGTATAAATGTCAATGGCAGGGAAGGGGTTAACACTAGGGGGCGATCAAGGGGTTAACTGTGTTCCCTATGTGTGTGTTCTAACTGTGGGGGATGGGACTGACTATAGGAGATGAGAGATCGTGGTTCTAAGCTCGTAGGAACTCACGATCTCTCTCACTCCTCTCCTCACAGAACTGGGATGTGTGTTTACACACACACGTCTCTGTTCTGCCTCTTGTACCCACAATCGCTCGTGGCCGGCGGTCATTGCGACCGCCGGTCACGAGCATCAGGACACCCGCTGTGCAGTGGGCTTGTGCGTGCCTGCTATCCCACTTAAAGGGACCGACGTATAGCTACGACTGTTCACAGGGTCGTGCCAACCTGCCGCAATATAATGGCGGCGGCTGGTCGGCAAGTGGTTAACAAGATTAAAGAGCACCATAAGCCTGGATACATTCCCTGGAGCTGGCTGACCACTTGTCGTCAGAGGCGCTTCCATTCACAAGCATATGATCTCTTGGTGGGATCATTTTATTTGGTAAGCTGCCAATTTTCACATATAGAGCACAGCGGTGACACACTTCCCATTGTGGATTATTTCAGCTGCACCACAAACAGTTTGTTGTATTTGCATTGGGAAAAGTTGGAATATCATCTTTTCACTAAACACTGAATTGTGGAGCACTGGACTATTTATGAACTTTTTGCACCGTTTATTATTTGTCATTTTTTGTAAACAGATTGTGTTTTTTTACCCCAAAAAATATTTTTGATGTAATTCACTTGATACACCATTCTAGGCAACAAGAGTTTCACTTATCCAGTGACACTTTGCCATTTGAACATTCACTTTTGTTTGATTTTAATTATTTATTAATTATTTTTAGGATAATACCCCAGTCAAAAACAGCGCATCTTATTTATTTTACACCATTTATTCACAGGTATCACAGGTATCTTCAGTCCCACTGGTATGGTGTATGAACTCTCTTTAAAAAATATTTTTTCTTTCCTTTTATCAAGTCAGGGTCACGTGACGAAACGCATCAGTAGGAGAGGCCTCGTAACGTCATAGCGCCCGTTTGTGTGCTTCTTGGCCAACTCCAACATCCATCCAGGGTTGCTCATCCTTAAAGGGACCTTAATTTTACTATTGTTGTTACATGTGGATTATCTAATGCACTGGATGTTACTAGCGCACTACATTTTTGAGTATAACCCTTTTTTAATAAATTATGTTATCTTTGATACTGCACCATGATGGTCTTTCCACTCTTTTCTTGTGTTTGTGTTGATGGGAGCTTTGTCATATAAAGAGAGTTCATACACCATACCAGTGGGGCTGAAGATACCTGTGGATATATACCCAATATTGCGACAAGCATTTTAGACCTTATCATTGTGTAGGTCTAAATGTGAGGTGAGAGTGTGAGGTGATGGTACATTGTGGGACAACATTTTGTTTGGAGCACTTTCTTCACGCAAGATTTTGTTGAAGTTTATTGGAGCACCGCTGTCATGCGAGATCATTTTCTATATATTTCACTTTAAGGACTTATGTGCATTTATTGTGATTCTGTATTCACTTTGTTATCAAAATAATTCATATGTATTGACAGATTATTTGTTTTTTTAGTTTGTACAGGTATATATGTATACTGTACATTTTTCATAATATTTTTTATGCCGAGAATATTATTATTGATGGATTCTGACATGTTGTTTTACATTTTAAAAAAAATGTTGAATATGGTTAATATTATGATATACAGTATATTGCACGCTTGGTCATTTCCTACAAAGTGTAATTATGTAACATTGAAGGTGTATTACCTGTATTATTAATACTGAATGAGTATTTTCTCCATGCTCAGTTTAGAATATAAGCTCTTTCGTAGAAGTGGCAAGCTGTAATGATAATATGTTTTTCCTCTTTTATTGTATAGCATCCACCAGGGAATCTACATAGCTATACATGCATTTATATATACATTTCATATAAATGCCTATATTAGATTTATTTAAATCAGTGCCTGTGAATAATTATTTACATGTATTAATTTTCCCCATATACCATCTTCTAATAAATTTCTACTTCTGAATCATTCAGGTTCCCTATTTCTACGCTCTATGAACCACTGGCAGGAGGAGGTATTCTCTTCTCCCAAACCGCCTGGGGCTACAACCTACTCGGCAGCACTGTACGTTGTACGGCATTATTTTTTATACAGTGTGGATTTATTACGACAGACAGATTTCTTCATACCCCATGATCATGAAACACTGCTTTACATAAAACTCATAAATATAGGATTTAAGGGTAATTTAAAATGTTCCTTTCAGAGGAAAGCTTCATGTGGCTTTCCAGAGGTGGGTTTATCTTCTTCTTTTTTTTCCCCATTTTGTCTTCCTTTCATGTCCTATCAATCCTTCTCCTCCTGAATTCACTCATGAATTCTTAACAGCTCTGTGATGGGAGAGACCTTGGCATGAATGCTACACTACATTATGTTTGATCTTCAGTGTGACCCCAGCTCTAGTCGATTCAGTCGTTAATCTCTGCCAGTGTTGTTAATCTTTCCAGCTGCTTCCTGTCTTTGTGATGCCCTCCTGGCGCTGTGCAGCTGAAGGTTGTCATTGCTGGCTCATAGGTGTCCTAATCAGCATACAGCAGTGACTGCAGATGTTTCTGAAGTGATCTCTTTAATGAGATTGTTGCTTGCTCAATGGCAGCAGAAGTCTTCAGTGGGGACTAGTAATTACCTTGTGATGTATATTAACATATTGCTGGTAGGGACACTGGGTGAAATGACGACTGCTGACACACAACAAATTATTCAGACTAACACTGGCATATTGTTTTCATGTACACTAAAAGGAGACTAATGTCAAGAAGAAAGATAATATGCAGGCATTCTGTTCCGTGCCCATTTATCTGTATCCTGACAGATGTATTATTTTTTAACTTTCTACTTTGAAAAATACTCTGATAATGCAAAGCTAGTTGTATAGCACCCCATGCATGGCAGCACAGGTGTATGGGAGGAGAAATAGTGGAAAGAAATATTTTGCTGTTATTTGTTGGAATCTTGCGATGATATGTAGTTTTGTTTTTTAAGTAACTTATCCATGTATTCATAATTCACAATTGTGTTGGGTACCTAGCAGTGGCGGCTGGTGCTTCAATTTTTTTAGGGGGGGGTGGAAAACAAACAACTCCCCCCCACTCGCTCGCCAACCCAGCTGGCTCGCAAGCCCCACAGCCCCGCACTTACCCCCATCCAGGTCACAGGTGGCTTCGGCAGCTTCCCCACCTTCTCCTCCTGGCCAATCCGGTCGCTTCTCCTCCTGGCCAATGATTTAAAAAAAATACTTTATATGTTTTAATCATGTAAATAGAAATATAGAATATTAATATTATGCAATCTTCTATCTAGCCAGCAGATAAAGTTCTAGTTTTCTTTTTACATGCTCTGCTATTTTCAACTTTCTGATCAGTTAGTCTAGTATAGTGCTTCTTAAACTTTTTCAGTCAAGGCATCCTTAAAAATTCCACACAATCTCGCAGCACCCCATTCTAAAATTTAAAAGATTATAATAATAATAATAATAATAATAATAATAATAAATAATAGTTTTACATAATGCAGTAACATCCACATGCGTAAGACACCCAACATTAGAGGTGATTTATTCTTCCAAAGCAAATACACCTTTGCACACTGGCCATTGATTAGTATTCCAATGTTTCTCCCCCCCCTCACTCAGCTAATGTGACCCCAGTGTTGATGGAGAGGGGAAGAGGAGGATTCAAATAAGGATGCTGTGCAGGTACCAGATGTCCTCCTTATTAACCGATGATGTCATTGGTTGTTAGGCGGCTAGAAGGTTGTAATGGTGCATAATGAAAACCTGTGGCTTTATGTAACTAATAGGTAGGATTGATCCACCTGCTGGCTTGTATACAATCTTTGAGCGATTTCTAGGCATTTTGCCAAGGCACCCCTGAAGACACCCGAAGGCATCCCAGAGTGCCTGGGCACTCTGGTTGAAAAAGGCTGGTCTAGAAGTTTAAGTGCTCAGTATAAATGGGTATTATACCCAGTGTAAAAGTACCTACATGCTAAATCATGATATAATTGGACAAGAAGTGTGGAGGGCATCAGGAATTTTCTTGGTACCATTAAGGACATTATACAAGATTAAAAATCACATCATTTTATTATTAGAAATAACATCACAAAAAATTGATTTTTCATTAGGACAAAACAGAATAAAAATCCCTCTTGTATGGCTGTACTACACCCACAGTATAGTGCCACACGCACTATAATGATATTAGTCCATAGCAAAGGTGTACATGTAGTCAGCCAAACTTGACATGTTTTGTGGGGACCTGCTTCTTCAGGAGTAAAAAGAAGGATACAGTCTCTACAACAGAAAAGCAGGGAATATACAACATAATACCAATAATAAATATTCTAAGTCATTCAAAAAGACAAACAAATGATATGACCTAGGCGTACCATAGGTCCCTCTCATTAAAAAAGCACAAGAATTTGAATGTATTCATCTCTTTGTTGTTGTCTTATACTTTTTAGCATAACCTACAACCTTTTAAGCACAACCTACAAAAATGAGGAATTGGCGGGCAGGCCTCCCTCCTGGACACAGTTTGCTCCCAGATGGGGTATCCAGAGAGAGAGAGACACTACACACTACATACTACTCCATTTACTGATCTAGTAAAATAAACTGTTATGATTAGTATTCCAATGTTCCCCCCCCCCTCACTCAGCTAATGTGACCCCAGTGTTGATGGAGAGGGGAAGAGGAGGGTTCAAAGAAGCCAATTGTTCACAGAACTGGAGTGAGTCATCACCGCAGTGTCTCATCCCTTATCAGGTACCTAATTAGGGAGTTTTAATCAGACAATGGTAGCTGGAAAGCAAGCTTAATTTGTTATGCTGTCTCTTTAGCTAACCCAAGGTGTGTGGGGAATTCTATTCATGACTGAAATGTTTATTTGTAAAATCAAAAGTATATATAATAAACAGATGTAAAACAATAGTTTAAAAATGTATAAACTTCGCATGGGCAAAGAACAGGTTCTATTCTAACACTCTGGTCTCCACTAAAACCAACAATTCTGGCCTCGACTGAAATCAGGAAACAATCAAAAATTACTTATTACTAATCAAGAGTTATTTAGTAAAAGAAAAAAAAACATCTTGCATATGACACTGCAGCCTGAAGATGTTAATTGTCTGATACAATTATAATATATAAAAAATAAAAAAAAAACATTAACCTACAGTACATATATATATATTTTTTTTTTTTGGCTTTTTGTTTATATTAAAAAAACTGTACCAAAAAAAAATAAAAATATGCCTTGTGTGTCCTTTAAAAAAAAAAAAGAAAATGATGTAGGTAGTTAAATTAATTGTGGAGTCAATGCCAAGTTAACTGACACATACTGAGGCTGCTCAATTTGGCCTTGGCATCCACCCTTTAATGACCCCTGGGCACAAAAGCATTAAACAAACCTTCCAAGGGTTAAACAAGTACATTTATCTCTTCTATACCAGGTGTAACTTTGCCAGGTGATATTTGTGCCTGGAAGCCAAAACGTTTCCTTACACTCCTCGCTGAGCTGTGATATTCCTCTGTTGTGGTAATAAAATTCCAGTTTTTCCACAAAGAATGATTTTTTTATACAGTTTTGTGTTGACTTTCTATTTCACATTAACTGACTCCTCGTCTTTGTCCTGAAGCAAAAATAAATTTCCCTTTTAAGCTTTTGATGATAAAAATCTCATCTAAATCCTCATAAATGGTTCTTTATTATACCTATATTAATAATGAATAAATGTCTTTTGAATACCACTGCTCTTTTGCATTAATAGGGCCAAATGTATTATAGATAACCTTTTGATTTAACAGCACAAACTGTGAAACAATATTAAAACTGAAAAAAGCTAAGCATATGCGAGTCAGTAAGGTCAAAAATATAAACATTTTTTCATCTCTGTTTATAATAGTGTTACAATGCATAGTCATTAACCATTTTTTTGATAATTTTCTCTAGGTATCTTAAAGGAACTAGAAATTTTTTTGATGTTCTTTACAGGAAGGTTGGGCAACCCGTAGTACTCTGCCCCATATAGAACAACAAGTTCCTGCAGGCCCTTGAAGTTACCATCTTTCTTGATGATTGCCAATCCATCAGAAACCATAGACTGTAAAAAGATCTATCTATCTATCTATCTATCTATCTGTCTATCTATCTATCTATCTATCTATCTATCTATCTATCTATCTATCTATCTATCTATCTATCTATCTATCTATCTATCTATCTATCTATCTATCTATCTATCTATCTATCTATCTATCTATCTATCTATCCAGCTTTCATTCATGCAGGAGCCTGACTGAAAGGACAAATAAGATAAAAAGCATATGAGTTGGTGTCAGAGATGGACACAAAGTAGCTGTCTGTGAGTGAAAAAAGTGGTACATATTTGCAACAGGCTGTATTTTAGTGTGTGATATCCAGGCTCCTTAAAGTAATTATAAAATCTATTTTTTTTAACTAGCATAAAAAAGATGTTTTACTTACCTGCTGGCACTGAACCTCCTCTTTTGGGGTCCTCCACCAGCATTTTCCACTCTGCGTCTTCTCCATGTGCCATCATAGATAGCTTATTCCTATAGGGGCTCACATACAGGCGCACTTCCAAGCCAGGCTGTGTGTGTCCATAGACACACACAGTGCAGCTCAGCCCTGCCCCCTCTACCTCCTGACAGGATTTGCAGGACAGCAGCAGGAGCCAATGGCCAAACCTGTGAGAGCAGGAAGATGGGGGAGAAAAAAACTGAAGCCAAGCACAGTGCTGGATCGCTACAGGGCTGAGCTAAATATATAGAGTATATTCTTGGTATACCTCATTTACAGAATGAATTAATGCCAGTGCCCATGCACAGGAGTTATGTCATTCCAGACTGGCCAGGATCCCAAACCTAGATGAGCTGATGATATCCGTGCCAGTGAGGGAGCAAGGGCAAGTGAGTGTAGTTCTGTTTTAAGAAAGGCCAGGTTCTATCTTGAGGAGGGCCACTGCAGGGATGATGCCTGTATTGCCTTAATGGATATTTTTCACATGCTTATTGGCTCTTGTGTGATGACATTACACACCTCAAGAAGGATGGGTGAGTCTTTGGCTATTGAGCAGGTAAGCCCCAATGCTCCCTTAGCAATGTAGGTTGACAGCTGCAATAAGGTCAAGCTTAGGGTATAAGCTCCCCTAAATAGGCAGATGCGGAGGCAGATTCTGTCAGTAAATCTTTGGGAGTATGTGTAACATGGTGCTGGACAAACCTTATTTTACAATGGATCAAGTTGTTAACCCCCCAAGTTGTTATGCTGTTGCCACATCCCCTCACTGCCACCAGGGGGAGAGCCAAGCTACCCTAAACCTACAGATTCTGATACTAAGCACTTGGGGTACTGGGAGATGTAGTCAAAGGCAACGGCCATGTTAAAGGTTGGAAGCTACTCTGATGGCCTGTGCAGCAGGAGGAGCCAGGGGAAGCCTTTTATATTCTCCACTAGGAAAAAGTCTGCTCTGTTGGTGCCATGGAAGTGGAGCAGTGCAGACCTGCTGTAGTGAGCAGACCTGTGTGGAGACCAAAACTGACTGGGTTCAGAACATTCCAACTGTGAGGTTGCTACATTGACCACATCTACCGTTCCACCTGCAGCCTAGAGATCTGTTGATCCCCCAGACAAGCTAAACCGCTAAGCAAGGCGCTATTACCACAGACACCATCTCAGAGTCTGCCTGCGAGGGGGGCCCCCTTTTCATCCCAAGACTACAGAGTCTACCGAGGAGTTAGTGAGCAGGCCACCATCCCACTTGCACTTACATCTGATATACTACTGAGACCCGAGCATTGACTACTTTCCTACTCTCATGTATCATCAGATCATTACTGCTGTTGTTCTTACCACTTGACTTCGCTTCACACTTTGCCTTCTTAGGGTGCAGTTCTAATACAGTTGATTAAGCATTGTTCTGTATAATGAGTGTTGGCACAGCATAGTGAAAGGAGAATGATACTACATCTTTACTGCCTGCAGGATACAACCACCAGCCTTACCGCATAAACGGTCACCCTACAGGGGCTCCAGTGTTAGCCAGCGAAGATCTATCTTAGAGATTGCCCCTTTTGCTCAAGTTATAACCCCACAATCTAGGTTGCTTGTACTGCCCTATCCTGACTAAAGCTTTGCCTAACCAGTCTAGGCCTTGCATTGTCACCATAAGGAAATGCGGGCAATATAGTCCTATTTCTTTGTTATCAGACAACCCCCGCCCCCTCTCTTATTGCCTACTAAGTACTGAGGGTGGTTTTGCTACTGTTTATGCTGATGTGGGCTATCACATCATACATGTTGTTTTTTTTTCTTTGTCTCTTTCGTGATTGTTGCTTCCCCAGAGTGCTGCATTGTGAAAGGTTAACTGACTTTGATTCCATTTGTCCAAAAAGATATCTTGTCAATTAATAATCAATCAGTTTACTCCTTTCATGTCTCTTGCCTCCTTTAGGCCAACTGAGTATAGAGTGTTAAGGAGTTTGTGCATGTTTATCCTGTTGTAAAGAGAAAAAAACTGGTGTGTCAGTAGGGATGAGGCTTGTGAACATTGGTAGCAAAGAACAGAAAACCTGTCTTTACCAACAGCTCCTTCTGAGGTAGCACTACATACATATACCTTTCTGGGGATAACCCAAAATTTGTAATTTTCTTTCACTTTCAATGATAATAACGATAAACAGTACAAATGGAGAGCGTTAATTACCATAACAGGGACGCAGACATCAATAAAAACCTAAACAACAAAGAAAGTAAGGTGCCACTATACAACCACAGTATAGTAAACATGTATCATCAAAAACATTTTTTCACAAAAAATCTGTCTTTTTGATAAAAGTTTTCCAATCACCATGTTCAAGGATATATGGTGCTCCAATAATCTTAAATGAGTGCTACACCACAGTGTGTACAAAATGCACACTCACTAAACATAAAACTTTGACAAGCCTCAAACAAATGGGATGATAATGGATATGTCCCTCAGATCATGTCTCCTCAGGTATCCAGCACACAATATCTCACAGTATCCAAAGCCAGCAGATTGCTAGGCTGATGCTCTCCTCCTCAGTTTTGCCAAGAACCCACCAAAGAACCCATCAAATGATAAAAGATCGTGATAGTGCAGTCATTTTTATGCATTTATTACAAAAAATATATTAAATGTACACTCACATATTCAGGTGCTTCCGTTAGCACCAACACACACACTAACTGATTAATCCCCGCTCACCGCTCATCCAGAGCCGGCGTGCACTCCAGTAACCGGAGGTGACACAGGAAACCCAGTAGGAAGTGACGTCAAACACGGCGAAGAAGCAGCCTCAATGCATTTTGCTACGTATGCGTCATCATGAAGCTTCTGATAAAAATTAAAATCTGGCACGGGGTCTATTCCATCTCCACTCTATTCAAAACTAAAAAAGTTTTGACTTTAGTAATACTTTAAGTAAATCAGCCCCAATGATTCTGTGTTTTTCCATATTTAGGTTTCTATGCATTACTGTTGAGAAACTGATCCAAAAAGGTAGAGACTACTCCAAATTGGCTATTATATTTTTAAATTCCTTAAATACCTCATTCTTGGAGAACCACTAATTTAACTCATGCATTTAGTTATTTATGTATTTATTTATTTTAGTGAATTGACTTTAACACTGTTTTATGAGGTGGAAGGTTGTGTGGTCAAAACCAAAGTCAATTAAGTTACTATATATGGCACCAACTGTTTTATGAGGTATTTACCTCATGTTTTCAGTTGGTGAGGTAAACTTACATGGTGATAGTGAATTGACATTTTAAGCATCTCATGAGATAATTGGAAAAAATGTGTCACGTGATTCAATTATCTCATGAGTAGGGATGAGCCGAACACCCCCCGATTCGGTTCGCACCAGAACCTAGGAACGGACCGAAAATTTGCACGAACGTTAGAACCCCATTGACGTCTATGGGACTCCAACGTTCTAAATCAAAAGTGCTCATTTTAAAGGCTAATTTTCATGGTATTGTCCTAAAAAGGGTTTGGGGACCCGGGTTATCAATGCAAAAAAAAGTTGTAAAAACGGCCGTTTTTCGGGAGCAGTGATTTTAATGATGCTTAAAGTAAAAAAAAAAGTGAAATATTCCATTAAATATCATACCTGGGGGGTGTCTATAGTATGCCTGTAAAGTGGCGCGTGTTTCCCGTGCTTAGAACAGTCCCTGCACAAAATGTCCTTTTTAAAGGAAGAAAAGTCATTTAAAACTGCTTGCGGCTTTAATGTAATGTCGGGTCCTGGCAATATGGATGAAAATCAGTGAGACACACGGCATGGGTACCCCCCAGTCCATTACCAGGCCCTTTGGGTCTTGTATGGATATTAAGGGGAATCCCGCACCCAAATTAAAAAAAGGAAAGGTGGGGGGCCACCAGGCCCTATATACTCTGAACAGCAGTATACAGGCGGTGCAAACAAGACAGGGACTGTAGGTTTGTTGTTAAGTAGAATCTGTTTGTAATTCTGAACGGATACATTTTTAACGTGTTTAGCTCCAGCCAAAAAATCTTTTTTAAGCTTTTTGGAAAACATCACCCCTGTGACATTTGTTTTGCTGTCTGTGCTCCTCTTCAGAAGATTGAACCTCACTTTTTGTCCCAATGACAAATGTTTTTTGAAAATTTGGGTTTTTTTGTGAAACAAGGATTGGTGATAAAGCATCAGTGGAAAGGAGAAATGTTTTTCCCATATTAACTCTTATAGGAGAGAATTTCCCTTCCTAGGGGTAGATTTCACGTCACTTCCTGTTGTCTCCTTCCGTTTGCAAGTAGGAGTCGTTTGTAAGTTGGATGTTTGAAAGTAGGGGCCTGCCCTATATACTCAGCAGAAATTTGGGCCTTAGATGTTGTTGTGGCCACAACACTGTAAGCCCTCACAGGGCCCTGCTGTGAAATATTAGATCAAGAATTGTAATTACATGCCCCTGTTGAACGGGGCAGAAAAATTGGGCCTTTGGTGGTGGTGCTGGTGCCACAACACTGTAAGTCCTCCCTCGTTCTTGGTGGGTGCAGAAACGGGCCCTGCTGTGAAATATTAGATCAAGAATTGTAATTACATGCCCCTGTTTAACAGGGGCTGAAAAATTGGGCCTTTGGTGGTGGTGGTGGTGGTGCCACAACACTGTAAGTCCTCACTCGCTCTTGGTGGGCACAGAAACAGGCCCTGCTGTGAAATATTAGATCAAGAATTGTAATTACATGCCCCTGTTGAACAGGGGCTGAAAAATTGGGCCTTAGGCACTGGTGCTGGTGCCACAACACTGCAACCCCTCACAGATACTCTAGTTGGAAAGCAGGAACGAGACCTGCTGCAAAGTATTGCATCAAAAATTGTAATTACATGCCCCTGTTAAACAGGGGCTGAAAAATTAGGCCTTAGACACTGGTGCTGGTGCCACAACACTGCAACCCCTCACAGATACTCTAGTTGGAACGCAGGAATGAGCTCTGCTGCAAAGTATTGCATCAAAAATTGTAATTACACACCCCTGTTAAACAGGGACTGGAAAATTAGGCCTTAGGCACTGGTGCTGGTGCCACAACACTGCAACCCCTCACAGATACTCTAGTTGGAACGCAGGAATGAGCCCTGCTGCAAAGTATTGCCTCAAAAATTGTAATTACATGCCCCGGTTAAACAAGGGCTGAAAAATTGGGCCTTAGGCACTGGTGACGGCGCCCAGAACCAAAAATGTTCTTACAAGCTATCAGCGTGATCATTGAGGAGGAAGAGGATAATTACTCAGGATAGTCACTCAGCATCAGCATAGGCAGTGTTTGAAGGGATCTGAGATTTCAAAAAAAATTATTCGGTTACATCAGCATCAGGTGCTTGGTAGCTGGTGGTGATCCAAGACTGATTCATCTTTATGAAGGTCAGTCGATCGACCGAGTCAGTGGACAGGCGCACCCTGTGATCGGTTACAAAGCCTCCAGCAGCAATGAATGTGCGTTCCGAAAGAACGCTGGATGCAGGACAGGCCAGTAGCTCAATTGCATACTGTGCAAGCTCTGGCCAGTGATCCATCCTCAAGACCCAGTAACCCAGAGGATTTTCGGTGGGAAAGTTGTCCAAGTCAGATCTTGCCCCTAGGTATTCCTGCACCATGTAAAACAGACGCTGGCGATGGTTGCTGGAACCGATCATACCTTGGGGCTGCGGACTAAAAAATTGTCTGAACGCATCGGTCAGGCGGCCACCTTCTCCACCGCTCCTTCTTTGAGTGACCGAAGCCTCAGCAACACGTTGTCCATAAACAGGAGTTTGTAACCTCCCAGTCTCTGGGAACATGTTGCACAGACCTTTCTGCAAGGCCTCCTGAAGATGTTTCACCCTCTGCTCCCTCTGCGACGGCAAGATAAGGTCCGCAACCTTACCCTTGTAACGTGGATCAAGGAGGACAAAATCGACAACATTCGGAAATCAATTCAGCAGAAAAAAACAACCAACTTTACCCAACCAAAGCAAAAAGAGGATATCAACACAAACATAACACAACCACCGGACTTCTTTCTGACCCCAATCACCACTGACACGACTAAAGACATTATGAGAACCCTTCGAGACAGCACATCACCAAATGACATAATTCCCACAAAACTCCTTAAAGCATGCTCCGACATCCTGGCTCCCACTATAACACACCTCATAAATCAGTCGTTCAAAGCAAGGCATCGTCAAACCCCTGCTAAAGAAACCTAATCTTGACCCTAAGAACCCTAAATACCGCAGACCGATAACAAGCCTTAACACCATCTCCAAGATTATGGAGAAAGCGGTAGTACAACAGCTACAACGCCACCTGGACACACATCAACTTCTGGACACTCTACAATCAGGCTTCTGGCCATGGCACAGAAACTGCACTTCTAAAAATATGGGATGATGCCCTCGTAGCAGCAGATGACGGAGAATCGTGCCTCTTGGTACTGTTAGACCTCATTGCAGCCTTTGATACAGTGGACCACAATACTCTACTTGTCCGTCTCACAGAAGTAGCAGGAGCCACAGGTTCTAGTCTAAAATGGTTTGCATCCTTCTTAGAGAATCGGTCTCAGACAGAGAAACTAGGAGCATTCACCTCTGAAACCCGAACAATCTCCTGTGGAGTCCCTCAGGGTTCACCCCTGTCGCCAGTGTTATTCAACATCTACATCCACCCACTCCTCAAAAGCATAAAAAAATCAGACCTCTGCTTCCACTCATACGCTGACGACACCCAAATCTACTTTCGCATCACTAGACAAAAGGACCAACATCAGCAATTAGAGAAATGCCTCACTTTGATAGATGACTGGATGACCATTAGTTCCCTCAAACTCAACGGGTCAAAAACAGAACTTCTTCTCCTACACGCTAACCAAAGTGCCAAAACCAAGATCCCGTGGACCCCACCATCTTAGGACAAACCATCTCTCCGCACACCAAAGCCAAGAGTCTTGGAGTTATCTTTGACTCAGAAATGACAATGGATGCACAAATAGGATCAGTAGTTAGCGGATCTCACCATCTCCTCCGCCTGCTACGCAGACTCATCCCCTTCATCCCAAAGCAGCAGTAGTAGGAACAATCATCAATTCCTGACTCGACTACGCAAACTCACTCTACATATGATTACCCCAATATCAGCTTGCGCGCCTACAGGCCATCCAAAACGCGGCGGCAAGACTGCTAACAGGAAAAAAACCCTGGGAGTCCATCTCCCCATCTCTGAGGAGCCTACATTGGCTAACCGTAAAGAATAGGATCACATTTAAGACCCTCTGCCTCACCCACAAATGCATACAAGGTAACGCCCCTCAATACCTCCGAGAGAGAATAAAACACTACACTCCCAATCGCAATCTGCGATCATAACCAAAACCTCCTCCTCATTCCCAAATACCGCTACAAAGCAAGGGGAGAACGAAGATTCGCAGTCCAGGGACCTCGGCAATGGAACGCTCTTCCGACTCACATCCGCATGGAAGAAAACTATCTGACCTTCAGGAAAAAACTCAAGACCTTCCTCTTCTAAGAGGATGACAGCACAAAACGCATTAGCGCCTCGAGGCGATTCAGTTCGCATTTGCAGCGCTTTATAAATCATTCATTCAAATCATTCAAATTCATTCAGGGTTGCCAGCCAGTATTGGTCCTTCTCCTTGATACCACAAATACGAGGATCCTTACGCAGGCTTTGCAGGATCAGGGAGGCCATGCAGCGTAGGTTTGCTGAGGCATTCGGTCCGGAGTCCTCTGGGTCACTAAGGACGACATGGTCCGCAGCTACCTCCTCCCAGCCACGTACAAGTCCATGTGTTTCTTAGGACTGATCCCTTAAAGACTGCTGCTGATGCTGAGTGCCAGGCTCCACCTCCATACTGACACAATCCTCCTCCTCCTCGTCCTCTTCCTGTGTGATCGACGGGCACGCAGGAACACTGTCTGGATAAAGGGGGCCTTGAGAGCTAAGGAAGTCCTCCTCTTCCTCCCTGTGTTCTGCCTCAAGTGCCCTGTCCATTATTCCATGCAGCGTGTGCTCCAACAGGTGGACAGTGTCACTGATGCATGCACTGTCACTGCTCACCATCCTCGTGGCCTCCTCAAATGGTGACAGGACAGTGCATGCATCCCTGATCATGGCCCACTGGCGTGGGGAAAAAAAAACAAGCTCCCCTGACCCTGTCCTGGTGCCATAGTCACACAGGTACTCATTGATGGCCCTCTGCTGCAGGTGCAGCCGCTGCAGCATGGCCAACGTTGAGTTCCACCTGGTGGGCATGTCACAGATTAGGCGGTTCTTGGGCAGGTTAAACTCCTTTTGGAGGTCTGCCAGCCGAGCACTGGCATTATATGACCGGTGTAAATGCACACAGACTTTCCTGGCCTGTCTCAGGACATCCTGTAAGCCCGGGTACCTGCCCAAGAACCGTTGCACCGCCAAGTTAAGGATGTGAGCCAAACAGGGCACATGGGTCATTTGTCCCTGTCGGAGGGCAGAGAGGAGGTTGGTGCCATTGTCGCAAACCACCATTCCTGCCTTAAGTTGGTGTGGCGTCAACCACCTCTGAACCTGCCCCTGCAGAGCTGACAGAACCTCTGCCCCAGTGTGGCTCCTGTCCCCCAAGCACACCAGCTCAAGGCCTGCATGGCATCTTTTGGCCTGCGTACTTGCGTAGCCCCTTGAACGCCTAAGGAGCACCGCTGGTTCCGAGGACAAATCACAGGAAGAGGCCATGGAGAAAGAAGAAGAGGAGGGGGTGGAGGAGAGAGGTGTGTCACAATCATTAGTAGTGGCATTTTGGAGGTGTGGTGGCGGAACAACCTTCAACACTACTGCACCTTGTCCTGCATCCTTCCCAGCTGCCAGCAGAGTCACCCAATGCGCGGTGAAACTTAGGTAACGTCCCTGTCCATGCCTGCTGGACCATGAGTCAGCGGTAATATGCACCTTACCGCTGACCGCCCTGTCCAGCGAGGCCAAGACATTGCCTTCCACATGCCGGTAGAGAGCCGGAATCGCCTTCCGTGAGAAAAAGTGGCGTTTGGGTACCTGCCACTGAGGAACCGCACATTCCACAAACTCACGGAAGGGGGCAGAGTCTACCAACTGAAAAGGCAGCAGTTGAAGTGCTAGCAATTTTGCCAAGCTAGCATTCAACCGCTGGGCATGTGGATGGCTGGGAGCGAACTTTTTGGCGGTGCAGCAGCTGGGGCAGGGAAATTTGCCTGGTACAATATGACGTCGGTGTACCGAAAGCAGATTGCCCACAAGTACTTGGCTGGGACACACCTAATTCTACACTTTCATTCCTCTCAGTGCAGGTCTCAGAGAGGACTGAAGGTATAGTGGGGTTGGAGATCTCAGCTGATGAGGAGCAAGGAGAGGTCCTCTTTGTTCTTTGGTGTGGGTCTTTTAGATACGCTTGCCAACGAACTGCATGGCAGGTCAACATATGTCTGGTCAAGCATGTGGCGCCCAAGCGGGAGATGTTTTGGCCACGCGAGATACGCTTGAGACATATGTTGCAAATAGCAGCGGTGCAATCTGATGCACTCGTCTCAAAAATGGCCCACACCAAAGAACTTTTTGAATACGCGCAGAGACTGCAGCGCCCTGCACATGCGGAGCTTTGGGATGTGATGCAGTCAGGGTGCTGCCCTTAGGCTGGCCCCTAGAGGGCATCCTGCCTCGTTGGTGATGTGCCTCCTCCTCCTCTCTCCTATTAGGCACCCACGTTGAGTCAGTGACCTCATCATCCCCTCCCTCCTCATCACTGGAGCAAACCTGGCAGTATGCTGCAGCAGGGGGAGCATGACTGCCAGATTGCTGTCCTTCTTGGGCACCCCCTCTGTCCGTGCTCACATTACTGCCTTCATCTAGCTCAGTATCATCATCAGAGCCTTCCAAACACTGGGCATCCTCCTGGAGCATGTACCCAACACTGTGGTCAAAGAGTTCGAGGGACTCCTCAGGAGGACATGGTGGGGCTAGGGAAGGAGTCACTGATGACATTGAGCCGAGGGAAGAGGCCACTGCTTTGCAAGACAAAGTACCCTGAGCATGGGTGAGAGAAGATGAGGAGGATGAGGACGGCTTGGTCATCCACTCGACCAAGTCTTCCGCATGTTGCGGGTCAACACGGCCAGCTGCCGAAAAAAAGGCCAAGCGTGGCACGGCCACATGCTGATGAGGATGCACCGTCTCCATGACCAGCACTGTTGCCTCTAGACACAGAGCCTGCTTGCCCTCTTTTATTGACTTGTGACTGTCTGCCTCTCCTTGTTGGCCTTCCAGACATACTAATGGCCTGTAGCTGCACTAAGCACTGACACTGCAGCTAGCAAAATCAACTGCCTGCCTGTAGTATGAGAACACCACCAACCTTCTACAGGTAGCTTTAGCTGAACACTGTGCAGAGCTCGCCAAAAACTAACTTGTAGCTTATTTAGCTGCCCGCGGTAGTGATAGGATCAGGAAAAGACCACCGACCTTCTACAGGTAGCTTTAGCTAAACACTGTGCAGAGCTCGCACTACACTAACTTGTAGCTTATTTAGCTGCCTGCGGTAGTGATAGGATCAGGAAAACACCACCAACCTTCTACAGGTAGCTTTAGGTGAACACTGTGCAGAGCTCGAACTACACTAACTTGTAGCTTATTTAGCTGCCTGCGGTAGTGATAGGATCTGGAAAACACCACCAACCTTCTACAGGTAGCTTTAGGTGAACACTGTGCAGAGCTCGCCAAAAAATAACTTGTAGGTTTAGCTGAACACTGTGAGGAGGATGCACTACACTAACTTGTAGCTTTAGCTGAACACTGTGCAGAGGTCGCACTACATTAACTTGTAGTTTTAGCGGAACACTGTGAGGAGGATGCACTACACTAACTTGTAGCTTTAGCTGAACACTGTGCAGAGGTCGCACTACACTAACTTGTAGTTTTCGCTGAACACTGTGAGGAGGACACACTACACCAACTTGTAGCTTTAGCTGAACACTGTGAGGAGGACGCACTACCCTATCTTGTAGCTTTAGCTGAACACTGTGCAGAGGTCACACTAAACTAACTTGTAGCATTAGCTGAACACTGTGAGGAGGACACACTACACTAACTTGTAGCTTTAGCTGAACACTGTGCAGAGGTCTCACTACACTAACTTGTAGTTTTAGCTGAACACTATGAGGAGGACGCATTACATTAACTTGTAGCTTTAGCTGAACACTGTGCAGAGGTCGTACTACACTAACTTGTAGTTTTAGCTGAACACTGTGAGCAGGATGCACTACACTAACTTGTAGCTTTAGCTGAACACTGTGCAGAGGTCTCACTACACTAACATGTAGCTTTAGCTGAACACTGTGCAGAGGTCGCACTACACTAACTTGTAGTTTTAGCTGAACACTGTGAGCAGGACGCACTACATTAACTTGTAGCTTTAGCTGAACACTGTGCAGAGGTCTCACTACACTAACTTGTAGTTTTAGCTGAACACTGTGAGGAGGATGCACTACACTAACTTGTAGCTTTAGCTGAACACTGTGCAGAGGTCGCACTACACTAACTTGTAGTTTTCGCTGAACACTGTGAGGAGGACACACTACACCAACTTGTAGCTTTAGCTGAACACTGTGAGGAGGACGCACTACCCTAACTTGTAGCTTTTGAGGAGGACGCACTACACTAACTTGTAGCTTTAGCTGAACACTGTGCAGAGGTCACACTACACTAACTTGTAGTTTTCGTTGAACACTGTGAGGAGGACACACTACACCAACTTGTAGCTTTAGCTGAACACTGTACAGAGGTCTCACTACACTAACTTGCAGTTTTAGCTGAACACTGTTCAGAGGACGCACTACACTAACTTGTAGCTTTAGCTGAACACTGTGCAGAGGTCGCACTACACTAACTTGTAGTTTTACCTGAACACTGTGAGGAGGACCCACTACCCTAACTTTTAGCTTTAGCTGAACACTGTGCAGAGGTCTCACTACACTAACTTGCAGTTTTAGCTGAACACTGTGAGGAGGACGCACTACACTAACTTGTAGCTTTAGCTGAACACTGTGCACTACACTAACTTGTAGTTTTGGCTGAACACTGTGCAGAGGTCACACTAAACTAACTTGTAGCTTTAACTGAACACTGTGAGGAGGACGCACTACACTAACTGAAATAGTCTAGCTGCCTGACTGTGGTACTAATAGGATCAAAAGAACACCAGCAATTTTCTTCAGGTAGCTGTAAGTACTGTAACAAGACAAGCCTGCCTGTCAGTAGGAAGATAACAGGAACGGATCTAGCTAAACTGAATACAGTGTATATATATATATATATATATATATATATATATATATAAATATATATATATATATATATATATATATATATATATATATATATATATATATATATATGCAACACCTGGGATGCATATATATATACACAATACACTGTAAGTGCAGCTAACTCACTGACTGTCCTGCCTAATCTAGCTAACTCAAATGAAATGACACTGTCTCTCTCTCTCTATAAGCACGCCGGAAAACACACTACACAGGGCCGCCGTGCTGGCGGCCTTATATAGTGTGGGGCGTGTTCTAAACCCCCTGAGCCATAATTGGCCAAAGCCACCCTGGCTTTGGCCAATTACAGCTCTCTCTACCGACGGAGCTGTGATTGGCCAAGCATGCGGGTCATAGTGCATGCTTGGACAATCATCAGCCAGCAATGCACTGCGATGCTGCAGTGAATTATGGGCCGTGACGCGCCACACGAATTTGGCACGAACGGCCCATATCGTTCGCAATTCGATGAACGATCGAACAGCCGATGTTCGAATCGAACATGGGTTCAATTCGAACACGAAGCTCATCCCTACTCATGAGATGTTCTTTCGTGAATTGAGCCCTGTGTTCCCAGGTTAGGAAAGTGATGCCTTTCCCCTAAAGTGAACCAATGTACTGAGCCTGATAGAGGACAGCTCTGCCCTGGTTGCTTGTTTTCACTGTTGTAAGGGCTGGTACTCTTAGTGCTCCGAAACTGCCTTGTCATGTATTTGGCAATGCTACTCCACTTGTCCCTGAGTACAAGAACATTGTTAGCAACTGTAAATAGTTATTATCAGTTTCTATGTGTTTGTTTTCAGCTTAGGCAATCAGTAGAACTCATGGTGTCTTGTGCCAATGAGCACCAGTATTATTGGATTATATTTACATACTATCTGGAAGACCTTTCCTGTCGCATTAATTAATTGTTGGCTGCAAACCTCTTTAAAAACTGTACTTACAAGAAGGAGCAAAGAAATGCTGGAAGCATCGATAGGGATTTCTTGAAAACCGTAAAAAGCCGAACCAGAGAAGAACATATTCCTATATATATATATATATATATATATATATATATATATATATATATATATATATATACACATTTTCTTAATTTCACATTATACAGAATACATATACATTTATTCGTAAAAAGTTCTTTCACAAATAAAGTAAAAAAAAAAAGGAGCCCTCTTCCCCCACCCTTCCCTCCCTTACCCCTAGTCTCTTCCTTCCTTTACCTAATATAAAATCTTTCCTCTTCCATTTCTTCCATCTGTCCACCTATCCTATTTTATCCCGCTCATTAAGGGCCAGTTCACACCAGATGCAGTTCCGTGCGCTTATATTCATATCTTTCTGCACAAAATGCATGCACAGTGTTCTCCATGTATTCCAATGGCTCTAGTTCACACTGTGCAGTCAGTTTCCGGTCAGTTTCTGCACCGAAAACTGACTGCATGGTGTGAACTAGAGCCATTGGAATACATGGAAAACACTGTGCATGCGTTTTTAGTGCAGAAAAAAAGTCAGAATATCTCCTTGTGCCCCTGAACTCTACTCAGCCTTTCTGGATATTTACACATTTTCTAATTTATCTTCTCCCATGTGGTATAGCTCTTCTATGTTATACAGTGGGGATGGAAAGTATTCAGACCCCCTTAAATTTTTCACTTTTTGTTATATTGCAGCCATTTGATAAAATCATTTAAGTTCATTTTTTTCCCTCATTAATGTACACACAGCTCCCCATATTGACAGAAGAACACAAAATTGTTGACATTTATGCAGATTTATTAACCACTTGACCACTGGGCACTTAAAGTGGAGTTCCACCCACTTTTACAACTGTTCAGCATCCCTCACTAAACTGTGCACTGTAAATGAATTGGATATTTTTAAATTTTTTTTCTCAGCACCTACTGCACCTACTGTATATCTGCTGTATTCATTTTTCACTTCCTCCTCCCTGGCCGCGACCCATCGCATCATTTCCTGTTTGCAATGCCTTCTGGGAAGGGGTGGCAACTTCCTCTGAAACTGCCGTTGCTATGGAAACCTGACCTGAAACCTATTACACTGCTTGTGCTGCACTGAGCATGTGCGAGATCTGCAAGGATGAGATCCAGGAAGAAATACAGTCTGGCTTCGGATGCCCACACTTAAAGTGGCCACGGCCTGCTGTAAGTTTATAAAATAACAAACTACTGCTATAAACTAACAAAACAGACCTTAGTTTACAGACTAACTTTACTAGAATACATTAAGCTTGTGTACTATAGGGGTATTTTTATTTAAAAAGTATAATTTCGGCCGGAACACCACTTTAAACCCCCTTAATAACCAGACCAATTTTCAGCTTTCGGTGCTCTCACATTTTGAATGACAATTACTCAGTCATGCAACACTGTACCTATATGAAATTTTTGTCCTTTTTTTCACACAAATAGAGCATTCTTTTGGTGGTATTTAATCACCGCTGGGTTTTTTTATTTTTTGCGCTATAAAGGAAAAGAGACTGAAAATTCGGTAAAAAAAAATTATTTTTCTTTGTTTCGGTTATAAAATTTAGCAAATTAGTAATTTTTCCTCATAAATTTTGGCCAAAATTTATACTGCTACATACCTTTGGTAAAAATAAGTGCAAATTGGTGTATATTATTTGGTCTTTGTGAAAGTTATTGAGTCCAAAAGCTATGGTGCCAACATCTGAAAATTGATTACACCTGAATTACTGACGGCCTATCTAATTTCTTGAGACCCTAACATGCCAGAAAAGTACAAATACCCCCCAAATGACCCCTTTTTGGAAAGAAGACATTCCAAGGTATTTAGAAAGATGCATGGTGAGTTTTTTGAACTTGTCATTTTTTCCCACAATTCTTTGCAAAATCAAGATTTTTTTTTCTTTTTTTTTTTTTCACAAAATTGTCGTATTAGGAGGTTATTTCTCACACACAGCATATGCATACCACAAATTACACCCTAAAACACATTCTGCTATTACTCCTGAGTATGGCGATACCACATGTGTGGCCACATACAGAGGCCCAACATGCACAGAGCACCTTCAGGCGTTCTGGAGCACCCAGGCCAATTCTGATATTTCTCTCCTACATGTAAAAATCATCATTTATTTGCTAGAAAATTACATAGAACCCCAAAACATTATATATGTTTTCTTAGCAAAGATCCTAGAGAATACAATGGCGGTCATTGCAACTTTTTATCTCGCACGGTATTGGCGCAGCAATTTTTCAAACGCATTTTTTTGTTTTGTGCTTTAAAAAGAAACAAAACAGTACAGTTAGCCCAATGTTTTTGCATAATGTGAAAGAAGAATTTACGCTGAGTAAATAGATACCTAACATGTCACCCTTCAAAATTGCACACGCTCGTGGAATGGCGCCAAACTTTGCTACTTAAAAATCCCCATAGGCGACGCTTTAAAATTTTTTACTGGTTACATGTTTTGAGTTACAGAGGAGGTCTAGGGCCAAAATTATTGCTCTTGCTCTACCAATCACAGCAATACTTCACATGTGTGGTTTGAACACCGTTTTCATATGTGGAACTTATGTATGCGTTCGCTTCTGCATGCGAGCACACGCTTTACATTTTTTTTTTTTTATTGTTCATTTTACTTTATTTATTTTAGTTTGACACTTTTTTCCAAAAAATTTATTTTTTGATCACTTTTATTCCTATTACAAGGAATGTAAACATCCCTTGTAATAGGAATATGGCATGACAGGTCCTCTTTACAGTGAGATATGGGGTCAATAAGACCCCACATCTCACCTCTAGGCTGGGAAGCCTGAAATAAATGAAAAAAAAAAACGATCCTGGCTTCGATCGTAGTGGTGAGTGGGTAGAAACACCGGAGGGTGGCGGGGGGGGCGTCCCCTCTCGCCTACCATAGGAACGATCAAGCAGTGGAACAGCTGCTATGATCATTCTTATGGTGTAGGGAATCGCCGGCTGAAAAAGCTGATATCTGAATGATGCCTGTAGCTGCGTGTATACCAAAAATGACACCCAAAATAGATTCTCCTATTCCTCCTGAGTACGGCGATACCACATGTGTGAGACTTCCACAGCCTGGCCACATACAGAGGAAGAGAACAGCTTAGTATGGCTGAGCATGGCAGAGTATGGCCGAGCATGGCAGAGTATGGCCGAGCATGGCAGAGTATGGCCGAGCATGGCAGAGTATGGCCAAGCATGGCCGGGTATGGCTGGGTATGGCAGAGTATGGCTGGGTATGGCAGAGTATTGCAGGGTATTGCTAGGTATTGTGGGTTATTGCAGAGTATTGCAGGGTATTTCAGGGTATTGCAGGCTATTGCAGAGTATTGCACAGGGTATTGCAGAGTATTGCACAGGGTATTGCACAGGGTATTGCACAGGGTATTGCAGAGTATTGTACAGAGTATTGCAGGCTATTGCAGAGTATTGCAAGCTATTGCAGAGTATTGCACAGGGTATTGCAGAGTATTGCACAGGGTATTGCAGAGTTTTGCACAGGGTATTGCAGAGTATTTCAAATGGAAATACAGCGCTGTCTAAATGGCCCTTCAAGAAGATGCAATAATTAAGGTCCTGCTTCTTCTAGAGAATACAACAATTAAGGTCCTGCTGCAGATTATAATGTGAGATACACACAATAAGTAAATGTCAAAGAAAAAAACTGTGCTATATGAGACCATATACGTGTTAGTAATTCGCTGCAAATGATGGAATGTCCTTATCCAGTAAGGGACATATTTGCTCCCTAGCGATAGGAAAATTCTAATACCTGTAGAAAATCAATTTGCATCACAATAATAAATCCGAAAGGTATTGTGCAATTAATCACATGATAAAGTCATAAAAAGTCAATGAAGATATTGTTGTTCACACAGATTGTCTAAACTGATAATGTTGCTGGTCACTGAATGTTCACATTAAAGGGATGTCTCTCCTTCATAGTAGATAATAGTGACTTCAAACCGGAAAACACAATAGGAAAAAGTGATTTGAGATAGGAAAGTCCTTCCACCTGGAAAATAACTGCCTCTTACCAGCTGCTCGGATCTCTTTTTTAAGGAAATCAGCTCTGATTTTAGGCTTATATCCCAGCCACAGTCTCTATGTTTAACCATCGGATGGCAACTCTCCTCATCTCTGGTCTTCCCTGAATATCTCCCGGTCAGCAGTTAACCCAATGGAAAGGAGAAAACTACTATAGTGTAAAACCGTAAAACATCTTTATTAATGGTAAAAAATATTGCACTTACAAAATAAGCGAAAAAAGTGGCATCTAGTAAAACATCCGTGCCGGCCGGCTCATTCAGATGATCGCCCGTAGCTTCCGGGACTACACGTTGTGTTGGTGGGGTCAGCACGCCGCTCCTCCCTACGTCGTTTCAGCTACAGGCGATTTATTAACACTTTTTTTTTTTTGGAATATAATTTTGGCTAATTATCATTGTTTTATTTATTTAATACCATATAACTTTAAGAAAATGTATATCAGCATTAATACACATAACACCTTTTCTAAAACACACCTAGCTCAGCCACTCTGACTCAAGCTGAAATAAACTTCCAATACTTAAATTTTTATATTTCCATTTTTTTATCAACAACTTTCCCCAACCGACAGGTGGGTGACATTTCAAGACACCCCACCTGTCACACCACCCCAAAAGCCTGCGGCC
Organism: Aquarana catesbeiana; assembly: GCF_042186555.1. NCBI lineage: Eukaryota > Metazoa > Chordata > Amphibia > Anura > Ranidae > Aquarana > Aquarana catesbeiana. Next base: position 383,455,229 of record NC_133328.1, on the reverse strand, counting down.
AATTCAATACTAGTTTGGAAATCTAAATTTAGTATGTCCAGGACGATTTCTGACAAACGGACCCCATCACCGCGGTATAGGCCCGGAAGCCCACCCTCTAAATCCACATGTCGAAAAGTTAACCCATAAACTGGGCACATGAACTTTTCCATGGCTTTGTTAATACTCTTAAGCACTCTTTCTAATGGTTTCAACATCAAAGATTCAATCCACCTCAACCGTGGTACCATTTCCCACCCTCTAAATCCACATGTCGAAAAGACAACCCATAAACTGGTCACATCAACTTTTCCATGGCTTTATTAATACTCTTAAGCACTCTTTCTAATGGTTTCAACATCAAAGATTCAATCTTCCGAAAAAACCACCACTAAATCAGGAAAAGATAGCTTAAGTTGATGAATAGCATGCTGGATATTCAAAATTAAATCCTGAGTTTTTTGTTGACCAACATCATTGCCTCCCAAATGTATTAAAAGGATATCCAGGGCAGGACAAACTAAGAAAATTCTACCAAATTCAATTAACAATTCCTCCCACAACATACCCCATCTCCCAAAACAATAAACTTGAAACAAAGAATCCAATCCAAGATTAGTAGAGTATGAACGAGATGCAGCTCTCTTGTGCGCCCAATAAATGAACGAGTGTCCAATCAGGAAGACCACTCTCGGGCAACCTATAAAATTAATCAAATAACACGTTAAGGTCGAACATATAATTTATAAGAATCAGATATCCATCTGCCCAATGTTTTAATATCATTGCAATCAAGACCAATTCTAGCAGCTTCCGTAGCAGCTCCAATTCTGAAAGAATGTGACGAAATTTTTCTTGTATCCTTTAACTGCAAAGACTGGCAACATTTAGGTAAAACTTTATTAAAGTGGAATTTTGTCAAAGGTGATCCATCCGCATGTATAAATAAAAGACTCTCCACATCAGGGCGAGTAGCTAAATAAGTCTGCATACGCATCACCGGGCAAATAGGCGAACCAGGGCATGAAGATAAATGAAGCCAGGTACCTTTGCCCAATTGATCAGTTTTGCTGGAACGAATAAAAAGTTTCATTTTTCTCTTTTTCCATAACCACCTGTCGTTGCAGTAACCCCGTAGGGTTCTTTTTATTGACAGAAATGATTTCACAAATGCGCAATGCTGCGAAAAAAGCTAAAGTAAATACCGCATTAAAAGTATAGCCTCATAAATCGAAAAACAAACTGAATTAGTCCTCATGCGTAAAGAGGAAAGAACATCAGGGGTAATAGGACTCCTATCATCAGGGGAAATATGACCTTTCTTGTATCCTTTCAATGCTTGACAAACTGTAAAGAAACTCAGACAAGATGTCAGATTGTTTATTTTTTGAAAAAAGGAAATGCCAGACAGCGTCTTGTATATATGAGACCAGGAATAATGGTTACTCATTAGTGATTCTAAGAATAACAAAACTACATGTTCCGAACACGAAAACATGTCAATGTTACTAGAGTTCAGAAACTGTAACCATAACATCCATGAAGATTCATAACCAACCCATGAAGAAGAAGCTAGCGATCCTTTAATATAGTCAGAAACTAAATTATTTCCCATACACTTTGAGGGCATGGCGTACCTTGAGAATCTGCTGTGGGTAACAGGAAAAAGAAACGCTCCATCTGTGAATGAGAAAGTGCATCAGCAAGTTTATTCTCCTTACCTAGAACATATTGAGCCTTGATCCAAATATTGAAACAAAGACACTGGTACACTAAATAGCTCAGAAGAGAAATAACCGTTGGTGACCTTGAAGAGAGGCAATTAACGGCAAACAGAACACCCCTGTTATCAGTGCCAACCAGGAGCCTTCTATTTGCAAAATGCCTTCCCCAAATCTCAATGGCCACTACTAAAGGAAACAGTTCCAGTAACACTATATTGCTACAAAAACCTTTGCTTATCCAATCAGCAGGCCATGGAGCCGAACACCAATGAGTGCCCCAAATAGCTCCAAAGCCAACGGATCCTGCAGAATCAGTAAATAATTGAAAGTCACTATCTACAATAAATTCCTCTTGCCAAAATGTTTTTCCCTTAAAATGACTTAAGAAATTACACCAAATCAACATATCTTCTTTTAAATCGGTGGTCAACCTTATATGTGAAAATGGATTCTTCAGACCAGAAATAGCCATATAAAGCCTTCTAAAAAATATTCTACCTATTGGCCATACCCGAGTAGCAAAAGCTAAATGTCCTAATAATGACTGCATATCTTTTAACAGTATCTTCTTTTTTCTGATAAATGAAAACAGCAGCTCGGTAATCTTTTTAATCTTCTCTAAAGGGAGCCTAAACTCTTTTTCAACAGTATCGATTGTGATACCTAAAAACTCAGTGCATGTTGTGGGTAAAACTGTCTTTTCCCCAGCTAATGGAACCCCAAATTCAGCACAAGTTTCACAGAAAGTGCTTAACAAAGAAATACATTGCTCCGAATTCACGGCTCCCATGAAGAGAAAATCATCAAGGTAGTGTATTAAAAAAGATGAACCCGACTTGATCGAAACAACCCATTTTAAAAAAGTAGAGAAAGTTTCAAAATAAAAACAAGAAAGCGAGCACCCCATTGGAAGACATCTGTCAAAATAAAACTTACCAGCAAAATGAAAACCCAAGGAGTTGAAAACAGCTGGGATGCATAGGGAGCAACCGAAAAGCTGCTTTTACATCAGCCTTAGCTAATAAAGCGTTGACACGCAATAGTCTAATTTTCTGTATTGCATTGTTAAAAGAGGTATAATTAACTGAAGAAAGATCATTATCAATCTGATCATTTAAAGAAGACACCTGAGGAAGAGATGAATGATGGATTAAACGGTAAGAATGAGGTTCTTTTTTAGGTACCAGCCCCAAAGGGATAATCAAAAAATCTTTAAAGGGCGGGGAATCAAAGGGGCCTGAAATCCTGCCCTCCCGAAGCTCTTTTTGTAACTTTTCTTCCACCACTTGTGATAGAACTGAAGAAAGATTCTTTACCATAGAACAACCTGAATCTTCAAATGGTGGAATAAGAAAACCATTAGAAAATCCATCAATTAATAACATTGCTTTCTGTTGATTTGGGTAACACTGGAGCCAGGGGAGGATGCTTTCCAATTTTACTGGGGTGGCTGCTTTTAAGAAAAAGCTCTCTGTTAGACTGTTATTGATGATTGTATGACATTTTCCTAAAACATTTAGACACAGGGTGTGCACCAGCGCATAAAGCACATTCATGCTTATACTTACAATTAGCATGCTATTTACACATACTATCATTGTAAGCAAAACAGATGCCTTTTTTGTATTGCATAGGCATGCTAGCATTGGTAGTTGGTAATGATGGTCTAGAGAAACTGGGCCGAGGCAGAACAAAAAGATTAAGCCAAAGGCCAACATCTTTTGTACCCCACTGTAGACCTGACTGCACTGCCAATTTTTGGCGGAATGCTTCATCATAAGTGTACCAAGAAAAGCCAACAAAATTCTTGTAAGCTTCTTGTATAATATCTATACACTGAAAGATACCAGGGCTCTTTTCTGGAAATTTCTCACATAAAACACTACCATATATACACATCCCCTGTAACCAATTAGCAAACGATTTTGCCACTGGCCTGCGTCTATCTTGTTCATTCCTATCGTCCTTTCTCTCTAATTTCAATACATATTTCTTAACTGATGGTACAGGGATAAAACATCTACGAATTCACCCTTCCAAATTTTTTCCTTTATCCCTAAAGGTAGGGGAAAACCTAAAGGAGACAATGCACACGGTATGGTTTCCTGTAAACGAGATTCAGGGACCAAATCAGTATTAAAGGACACCATTTTGTCACTCTCAGTAGAGGGAGAAATTAAACCTTGAAGTAAATTTTCATTATTACCACCTAATCCAGCTGCCCAAACTGAAGCAGCAGGATCAGAAGACCCCTTTGCTGGAGAAGACGAACAGGCAGATTAAGAATGTAATTCCTTCACTAGATTAGAAAGAGAAGATGACAATTCACATAACAAACAAAGTTGCTGAGACTCACCAGAATTAGTAGAAACCAGATTCTCAGCTGGATCTGGCTGCTGAGATGAACAAATCACCGGAATGTTGCACCCAACTGGATTGTTTCCCTGCTGGGTGAATCCTGCTGAACTACTTGGTGTGGACGCTTCTCCGCTCTGCCGCACTGCACCTGTGGAAAAAGAAGTAGAAATCTGCTGCTGAGCAGAAAGCATCCTGTCGCTATGCAACCACCTGACTCCTCTGCATCTGCTGGCTCCGCCCACTGCATCACTCTGTGCAACCTGCCGCTTGTTGCGATGGGCCAGCTCCGCTCTAAATGCCACCTCACGTCTGGGCGGGGAAGGAGAAAATCTTCGGAGCCTCACACGCTGTCACTTGCTAAGCTGATTGCCTTCGGCTCCTCCCATAGCTCCGCCCATCGCTCCGCCCGCTGTCCGTCTTCCGCTCCGCCTACTGCTTCTCTCTCCTCCACGGTGACAGCAATGACCCTCCGACCAGGAACCGGAAACTCCACTTCAGACAATTCTTCTTGCAGGATGGCGGCTACATCTGTCGGCTCCACCGGCTCAGGTAGACCCGGCATTCACCACCACGGCCAATTGATCCGACGGTAAGGCTAAGCACTGCCGCAGCCAATCTTCCCCCTTCTCAGCTTCCGCGTGTTCCAAAAGCTGCCTTAAAAGGGTCTTCATGTTGCTGACAGGAAAAAATCCAGCGGGCTAATGTATTATAGCTCAGTATTAAAGCCCTAAGCTCCGCTGGATGTTTTTCCCTCAGGCGACTGGCCACAAACCCTGTGAGGAAGCCCTTTTTATAGGGTACCCACAGGGTTCCAGAAGCTTCCATGGGTCATGTGATCTCTTTTAACCAATAAAACCCAGAACCCTAAAACTAGAATATTCCAGTTTTACCTCTGACCTATTTGACCTATAATGAACCCACTCACTAGTTACAGCAAGAGGGAGGCCTTGAAACTGCCCCTGTCAGGATCCCATAAGGAAAAGGGGGAGCCTTAAAACAGGCTTTCCCTCCTTTTCCCTGTATTCTAGACCAAATGGGAATCATGTGTCTGCTGTTGTGGTTGGAGAAAATTTGGGTTCTAGTGATCACCAAATAAACAATTACTGCTTTTCATTTTTTTTCCAGAAGTAAATTACACTGATAACAACACGCTGGGGGTTTATATTGATTCTAGAAGTGAAGATTCATTTTCAGGGTTTCTAAAAGCAGAGGTGCCAGATGGACTGGCTCTCCTAAAACTGAATAAAGCAAAGGGCTTTGATGGTATTCACACCAGAGTTCTATGAGAACTTGGAGGTATAGTTGTTGAACCAATAAATTATCTTTTTAAGCAATCTAGCAGAAGTTCCCCATGACTGGTAGGCAGGTAACATTGTACCAATCCACAAGAAGGATAGCAAGGTAGAAACTGACAACTACAAGTTGGTGAGTTTAGCATCTGTAAAAGTAAAATTGATGAAATCGTTCTGCTACCTGTGATTGGGTTGACATTAACAATTAATCGCACTGCAAGTGTTACCCGCGATTGTAATGCGTTTTGCAGCATGTTTCCGAAACACATGGCAGAACGCACATTTTTGTGTGTTTTGTCAGTACAGAGCTTTCGAGAGCCGATCATGGCAGTTCATCCGATATTATTCTATCGGACATGAACGAAATTTTTTTCTGTACGATGCCAGATCGCACAATTTATGTTTAATCAGTACAGCTGTCGTTCGAAAATGCAATACAAATGCATTCCAACACATGACATCGCTTACGAATTTTTATTCTGTCGTATGAGAATTTTCGTGACAATAGTATACTCATCAGATTCGATCTGCGATTATTATGCAAAAAAAACCCGGACAATCATTCGTCCGGTAATCTTATTGTGTGTACCGGGCATTAGGGTGCCATGGGTCTTTCACAATCCTAGCAATACCCCTGCATTTAATAATGTATTAGTTTGACTCTTTTATATCAGCCTAGAGCTCAGCTTCAAATGTTATCCAAAAAGTCTCCAGCAAAATATTAGTGTATATTACTGGCTCCCTCCTTCACTATGGATTATATACACTGATGGGCAACTATTAACATAATAAAATTGAGCAGGCAAGCAATACATTCCTCATTCAGTATTGGTTAATTTTAAATGTTTACAAATAAATCTAGTATATGTATCTATATGTTTTACACTGATATACTGTATTAGTTAACTGAGTATGCACTAAAAGGGAACAGGCTCCACTGGGGCATATTTGGGAACATTTCAAAAAAGTTTTTAGGGACACCTTTTTTCTGTTTAGAAAGCCTCTGTAGGTGGAGTATGTACTTAAATTAGGGGTGGGGCAATCATTTAATATGGGCGTGGTTCTACAAGAAATGTAATCATGTGCTTCTATCAGGGATCTGACAGCAATGAAAGGGTTAATCATGTCCAGGCCCAGAGAGATCAGCTAGCACTGAAAGGGTTAAATAAATACAGCTAGCAAGAACCTGCTAGCAATAAAAGTGATAATCATGTCCCTAGCCATCAGGGCAGGGATCTTACAACCCTAATGCTGGCCATACACTATACAGAAAATCGGCCGAACCCATTTTCGAAAAACGAACGTTCGACCGTGACCGCAAACGATCGTGCCATCATATAATGTCCGATAATCTGTTCAGTGGACATGAATAAATAATTTTGTGTTCGTTTTTTTACATATACCTAGTGCAGGCAGTTCGGACGGGAAACACATTAACCTTGCAATTTATCGTACGTTCGGCAGAAATTTTCCAAACATGCCGTTCGTTTTTTTTCCACAAAAACGTCACAAACGATTATCGATTTGTACCCACTAACTTGCCGAAAAACGAACGAAGTGTCCATACGAACGATTTTTCGGCCGATTTTTCGTATAGTGTATGGCCAGCATTAGATTCCTGGTGGCTAGAGACATGATTAACCCTTTTATTGCTAGCAGATTCTTGCTGGCTATACATAATTAACCCTTTCATTGCCAGTAGATCCTTGCTGGCTGTACATTTTTGGCAGCTATGAGCCGGCTATCTCACACATACTTCCTCTGCTCTTCCAACCTAACTTGTCACCTTTAACCCTTCTCATGTCCCTGCAAATTAATCCTGATAGAAAGTTTACCAGCTTACTGGCCCAAACCGATTCTCAGCACAACTTCAGCTCACCTCCTTCCCTGCATTGCAGTGTCAGCAGCCAGCCCTGCAGTACTATCAGCTATGCTCCACCTCACAGCACATGGCAATGGAGATCTGGGAGGGGGGCAGAATGTAGATGTATGAGGGCACAGAGCAAGCTCGCAATAGACTGCTGGGGAAGATAGGATGGATATTTGGAGCTTCTAAACCCATATACTGCCAGTGGTGTATGTATTTAGAAGCAATTACACTGCTGCATGTCACCCTAGCCCAGATTCCCGGACAAAGCCCAGGGCTGAGCTGTAGCAGGACACAGGAGTAGAAAGCGTGACTGTCCCGGCCAATTCGGGACAGTTGGCAAGTATGCTGGTGTCGGCAGCGGGAACATCCCAAGCAGGTTTTTCCTGCACTTACATTCAAGTGAATAAACAGGAAGTCCATAGCATAAAACATCTTAACATCCAAAGCAAATATCTGCTTGTTTGGGCTAATAGGAAATGCGCATGGGGTCCCATCCTGCCTTAGGTCCCACCACAACCCCTATGTGGGTGACAGTCTTTTTTTTAATTTGCATGCTGTTTATCATTGTGCTCAGTGAATATACTATAGATAATGTAAGCACAACTATAAGTTTTTATTCAATTTTTTTATAAAGCAGGTTTACACTATTGGATTGTGTTTTATGTTTATATCCTCCCAATGTTGAGAGAATTTATGGAGATGGAATTGGAATGATGGAAAGGAGATCCTTTATAAAATAATTTTTTATTCTGATCCAAAAGCTTTTTTCATGAGCGATTTGGTGAGATGTTGAAAATGTCAATCTGACCATAGTGGTAGTAGTGAACTCAATAATTAGAATGACAGAGAGGGCAATCTGTCACACAGACCGTGGTCGCCGAATGGTATGTTGTTTGCCCGGGCACTCGGGTTAAGCACATCGCGGATCGGGTGGACAGATTATTGGGTGGGGCTGGGGCGGACCCAGCGTTCATGGTACACGTTGGTACCAATCACAAAGTGAGAGGAAGGGGGGTGTCCTAAAAAATTATTTCAGGGACTTAGGGAATAGATTGATGAGAAGGACCTCCAAGGTGGTTTTCTCAGAAATACTACCTGTGCCTCGAGCCACACCAGAGAGGAAGAAGAAGCTTAGGGAACTAAACAAGTGGCTGAGGAGCTGGTATAGGAGGAAGGGATTCAGGTTCCTGGAGAACTGGGCTGACTTTTCAGTCAGTTACTTTTCAGTCAGTTACCTTAATAGGGGGGTGCAGCTCTTTTGGGAAAAAAGATGGCCGAGAAGTTGTAGGGGCTTTTAAACTAGGTGTTGGGGGGAGGGTTAAGAAGAAGAGAGAGCCAGGATTGAAGGTAGGACAAAGGGTAATAGTGGAGGCACTAGCGATATTACTGATATGACTCAGATCTGATCACAGATATGGAAATGCAGGACAACTTGGGATCTAGCGATCACAGTATGATCACTTTCAACATAAATCATAGGAAAAGGAGGCACGAGGGTAATACACAAACACTAAATTTCAGGCAAGACAATTTTCAAAACTGTGCTCAATAATGCAAGATAATAAATGGGACCAAATCTTAGATACATTAAACACAAAAGAAAAATGGGAGTGCTTTAAGAAAATATTAATTAGAATGCAGAGTGCATTCCACTTGGCAATAAACATAGCAGAACATAGGTTAAACCTGGGTGGCTAAACCGTAACGTAAAAAGTCATATTAACAATTTACCTACAGGGCACTTTCACCCCCTTCCTGCCCAGGCCAATTTTCAGCTTTCAGTGCTCTCACACTTTGAATGACAATTACTCAGTCATGCAACACTGTACACAAATGAAATTTGCGTCCTTTTTTTTCACACAAATAGAGCTTTCTTTTGGTGGTATTTAATCACTAGTGGGTTTTTTATTTTTCGTGCTATAAAATTTTGCAAATTAGTAATTTTTCTTCATAAATTTTGGCCAAAATTTATATTTATATGGCTACATATCTTCAGTAAAAACAACCCTAAGTAGTGTATATTATTTGGTCTTTGTGAAAGCTATAGAGTCTACAAGCTATGGTGCCAATCATCGAAAATTGATCACACCTGATGTACTGAAGGCCTATCTCATTTCTTGAGACACGAACAAGCCAGGAAAGTACAAATACCCCCCAAATGACCCCTTTTTGGAAAGTAGACATCCCAAGGTATTTAGTAAGTTGCACGGTGAGTTTTTTAAGTTGTATTTTTTCCCACAATTCTTTGCAAAATGAAGATATTTTTTTTTACAAAATTGTCATATTAACAGGTTATTTCTCTATTTCTCTCACACAGCATATGCATACTTGCAACTACACCCCAAAAGACATTCTGCTACTCCTCCTAAGTATGGCAATACCACATGTGTGAGACTTTTTACAGCCCAGCCACATACAGAGGCCCAACATACAGGGAGCACCGTCAGGTGTTCTAGGGACATAAATTACACATATAATTTCATGATGACCTATCACACTTTGGAAGGCCCTGGAGCACCCGAACAATGAAAACGCCCACAAAATGACCTCATTTTGGAAAGCTAACACCCCAACGTATAATCTATGAGGCATAATGAGTCTTTTGAATGGTTCATTTTTTTCCAGAAGTTTTTGGAAATTGTGGAAATAAAATTAAAACTCATTTTTTTTACACAAAGTTGTCGATTTATAAGATATTTTATAGCATGTACATAGCAAAAATGACACCCCAAAATACATTCTGCTACTCCTCCTGAGTATGGCGATACCACATGTGTCAGACTTTTACACAGCCTGGCCACATACAGAGGCCCAACATTGAAGTAGCACCTTCAGACATTCTAGGAGCATAAATTACACATCTAATTTCCTGACAACCTATAATTTTTGAAGGCCCTTCATATTTCTAACACATAGCATGTACATACCAAGAATTACGCTCCAATAAAAATTATAAAAGTGTTTTTAGTAGTGTTCACAGAGGAGCCTTAGTGACAACAATAGTAATTATCCAGGCAGCAGGCAGGAATATTTTCTATAGTCAGCACAAGGATATTGTCAGCACAGCCAAAGCATTGGGCCATAGAAATTGTCCAGGCAGAGACAGCCAGCACAGCCATAATATTGGTCCTGGTACACTGTTACCTGCAGACACTCATTATTGTATCGCTCTCCAGCCCTTCATAAACATACTGCTTCTTGCTACTGTTAATTATTTCCATAGTCCAGGTAGCAGGCCGAGGTGTGGTCTGTTCATGTGGCAGGCAGAGGCATGATGGCAGTAAGTCAGCAGCAGGCTGAGGGCCTCTGTCAGGTAAGACCTGTGCACAGGGTCACAGGGGTAGAAGCTTCTCCCACCCAAATCTGTTTGAAGACTCTGACCTCCAGACCCTAATCCGTAAATTAAGAAACCCGGAGAAAACAATTCTGGAGCCCCTTACATGTAAGACCCCTTTGTACTACAGTAGCAGGGCAACAGATTAGTCCAAGCGGTAGGCATAAGCATAGTCGATAAAACAGGCTAGGGTCAGTTCACGAGGAAGGCAGTGGCATGGTTATTTGAGGAAGCATGGAAAATGGTCAGCACAGATGATGAAAATGGGGAAATGGTTGAAAATATGGGCTAATATTTTAGGGATGTGTGATAATGTTGGAAGCATTTACCAATGCAAAGGCCGGGGAGGGACACTGGGGGCAATGGTAGCTGGTATCTCTTTTAAATCCTCTTTTGCTGCATACGCAACATCTTTTGTGGCGTCTTCGGCCTGCTTCAGGTGGTGGAATGTTGTCTGGGAAGTGGCGCTCATGAAGTCGGCTAACAGCATCAGGGCTGAACAAATAGGGCTGAAGCATTTGGTCGTTGAAATCCATCCCCCCCATGTAGAGATTGTATTCTTGGACACATGCTGGCTTTTCAATGGGGCCTCATCTTCTTTGAACCTGAACTGAAGTGTCATCATGGATGGTGGACATTATGTACACATTCCTGTTATCCTTCCACATCAGGATCCATTTGAACCTTTTTGCCCCAGGGAACAAACTGTGAAAGTTTGGGCAGGAAATATGGTACTGGGAGGAAACCGTGGCAGAAATAAAAATCACCTCACAAAGAGCTCACAGGCACTCACTGCAACTAAAGCAGCTCCAGTCACCTCACAATATACAGCATCAGGGCGCTCTCACGGACAGAAAATGTCACAGCAAGACTCTCCATTTGAGTCAGATACAGAACAAATCCTCTTACAAACTTCTCCACAAGCCTCCTCAGCATCCCCAGTAATATTATTACAATTTGAAAAGATGCTTCATAAGGCTTTAAAACAAACCTCAGACCAAATAACAAAAAGCCTAACCAAAGAAATAAGAGAGCTGGGAAACCGCACCGCAGCCCTAGAAATAAAAATGGATGAAATTGAAATTACAACCCAAGTAAATATAACAGAATTGGAACAATTAAAAAAAGAGAATTTAATACTTCAAACTAAGCTCGAAGATTACGAAAATAGAGTCAGACGTTCAAACTTGCGCATAAGGGGAATACCTGAAACTGTGACAGACCTGCAATCTACTATTACTGCTCTATTACAAGAACTAAAGCCAGATATCCTTATTGAACGTTTAGAACTGGACAGAGTACACAGAGCCCTCACAGCCAAAAAGAAAGATGGACCCCCACGTGATATAATCACAAAATTTTATTATTACAGAACGAAAGAACAAATACTAATTGCTGCAAGAGAAAAAAAGGAACTTAATTTTCAAGGACACAATTATCAAATTTTTGCTGACCTATCCCAACTTACTATTACTAAAAGACGATCCATGAAACCCCAACTAATGGAACTGCAACGCCACAACATTAGGTATCAATGGGGCTTCCCCTTTTCAGTCAGATTTAACTACCAAGGTACAATTTACAGAAGCAGATCAGCAGATGAACTACAACAAACCCTTTTAAAATTAAATCTGACAGAACCCACAAGCAGCAACTCTCCCACACGCAGAAGAATGGCATCATCTTCACCTTCAGGCAGCACTCAGAAAATTTCAGAACAAAATGGGAATCATCATTCTCACAAAAGAGGCCGTTATGCCACATCATCCATGGACCAAGAAGATTCAATGGACTGACATCCTAATTCCTGATATCTCTTCATTTATTATACTAAGAGATGGTTCTCTATAAAAAACCTGTATTTATAACTGCATTCTGATAGTCACACACTGTGTGGGATCATGTTACATTCCAGTTATATTTCTTATTACTTCTGATTCATATAGCCTTAGAATATATAAGTGAAATAAGGAAATTCTTGTTCAGTTATATATTATCAGGTAATAACAATAGATTTATTACTTTTTAGGACAAATATGTTCAATAATCCAGAAGTAATGGAAGCTTTTTCTTTCTTTTCTTAAAACAAATATATTATTACCTAACTAGTTCCTAGAATTATGTTTTTGTTTATTCTAATCTGAAGCAATACAACCTCAATTTTATGAGTTAACATATCTAAACAGTTACATATGAATAAAATATGTAATTGTTTACTCTAAAAGGGTTAAAATCCCAAAATAATTCAAACTATCTTCATCAATACCAAAGTTATTAACAGTACCTTTCTAACTGAATTATTTAGCCTAGGGCAAGACTAACCATATACAACCACCCTGGAATAAATAATTTCAACAAAAACTATATTCTGCACTCCAATTAATGAAACATCATTTTGATGTCTTTTGACATAGCACTTCTCTCCTGTAAGCGGAAGATCCGTGTACCCCCATTAGCCCTCCTCATTCTCCCAACCATATTATGTGGGAGTGTGACGAAGGCACTTATTCCCCTGAGAGAGATATTTATTCTCTTTCACGGGTAAATTGTGATTACTTGCAAAAAATAATTTATACAATGTATCATCTAATCTCATATGTTTTTTGTTTACTCTTTACTCCAGAATTCACTGGTTTCTTTTCTATCTATTCATCTCTTCAGTCCACACAGGTTGATCTGCGCAGTCAGCTCTGCATAACAAAAAGTAAGTCAAAACTATTTGATCTGTTGCCATGGCACCACTGAATATACTTTCCCTGAATGTTCAGGGAATAAATGTCCCTCAAAAAAGGACCAAAGCCTTCCATACTTTCCATAACAAGAAGGCTCACATAGTATGCCTCCAAGAAACACACTTCACCAAAGATTCTACTCCAAAATATATTTCTCCTTTTTATCAACAAATTTACACGGCTTCTGCCTGTACCAAGCAAAGGGGAACTCTAATTGCATTTCACCGATCCACACCATTCACCTTATCATCAGAAATTAAAGACCCAGAAGGTAGATACCTGATACTCATGGGTTATATAATGGATACAGCAATCACGGTAATTTCCTACTACGCTCCTAACAAACAACCTACACCATTCCTCTCACATATATTACAAGTGATTAATACACACAAAATAGGAACAGTGATAATGTGTGGGGATTCGAACCAGGTCCTCCTCCCATTTCTAGATAAATCACCTTTTACACCATCCAAAATAACCTCTAGATTACCTTTTTCTCAACTTCTTTCCAAATACAATCTGGTGGATTCGTGGAGAGAAAGTAACCCAATGAAAAAGAAATTCACTTATTTCTCGCACCCTCATCAAACCTTCACCAGAATAGATCATATTTTTCTAACAATAGGAATGATACCAGAAATTATTGCATCAGATATAATTCCGATTCCGTGGTCTGACCATAATGCAGTATACACTACTATAGCCTCAGCCATACCAAAAGAGCATGACCCAACGTGGTACTTACCGGACATAATGCTCAAACACCCACTACATCAGATGGCCATTGAACAAGCTTTAAAGGAATACATATCAATTAATAATACAACAGACATCTCCCCAATAACACTGTGGGAAGCTCATAAGCCTGTCTTGCGTGGTACAATACAAAGACAAATGGCACTATTTAAACGGGAACGCAAAAATCTAGCAAAAAAACTAGAACTCAATTTTAATGCAGCCTACATATCATTTCAAGATAATCCATCTCAGAGTACAAAATCTCATCTGGAAAAATCTAGATTGGAATACGATCTATTTCTCACTGAGTCAGTTGATAAATCCCTCAAACGCTCCAAACACAATTTCTACATGAATACAAACAAACCAGGTACATATTTGGCTCGGGCATTAAATTCAACTAACAAATCTTTCAAACCAATACGTTTGAAATTATCAAAAAATGTTTACACTTGTAATCCAGTTAAAATAGTCCATAAATTTCACTCACATCTCGCAACTTTATACAAGACAAACAATGAATTTAATCCTACAGAGGCTGAATCCTTCTTCTCAAAAATAACCTTACCTGAGTTATCTCAGAATCAAAAAAGCAGTTTGGATGAGCCTATAACTATAGATGAAGTTGCTAACGCCATAAAAGACCTAAAACTTAACAAAAGACCAGGCCCAGACGGCTACTCGGCTTTATACTATAAAACATTCTCAGAAATACTCTCTCCCATTCTCACTGAAACTTTTAACAAACTTCTAGATGGACATTCTTTTCGGCAAGAAACACTAATGGCAATTGTTTGTATGATCCCAAAACCCCTTTCTGATGATACTTCCTGTGTGAATTATCGGCCTATCTCTCTGTTAAACCTCGATATTAAATTATTAGCAAAAATAATAGCAAAACGCCTCAATAGCATTATAGGAAAATTAATACATAGAGATCAAGTAGGCTTCATGCCAAATAGACAGGCAGGCGATAATATACGCAGGGCAGTGTTATTGGCACATATTGCTAAAAAACGGAAAATCCCTTTATGTTTTCTATCTCTCGATATTAAGAGGGCATTTGACACAGTATCCTGGCAATATATGCAATATTCATTACAAAAATGGGGTTTTGGACCCCACTTTTTAACATGGATCAAAGCATTATATAATAAACCCAAAGCCTATATAAAATATGCTGGATACAAATCTGAAGCCTTTAATATCGAAAGAGGTACCCGACAGGGTTGCCCATTATCTCCCTTATTATTTGCCCTTATACTCGAACCCATGGCCCAATACATCAGAACAAACCAAATTATAACTGGCATTGAAGTAGGAGGTATTACACACAAATTATGTATATTTGCAGACGATATATTACTTTTTCTATCATCACCACAGGTCTCTGGTCCTAACTTAATACCAGCTCTGGATGGATTTGCAGCCCTATCCGGCCTTATGATTAATCCTAAGAAATGCCTAGTGCTTAATATTTCACTCACAAACATGGAATTGATCCAGGCTAGGGCTGCACTCCCATTCACATGGGCAGAAAAATCAATCCCATATCTTGGAATTCATTTAACAGCATCTCATTCTGACTTATTCTCAACCAATTATCCTCCTGTATTAAGACAGATCACAAATCTAATAAAACAATGGTCGCAACTTCCTTTATCCTGGATAGGGAAGATTAATGCAATCAAAATGACTATTCTACCCAAATTGCTTTATCTATTCAGAGTCCTCCCTATTCCAATTCCTTCCTATTTTTTGAGAATAGTACAAAAAAGAGCAACTTTGTTTATATGGGGCTCTTCTAAACCACGTATACCTATACACACACTACATCTTCCCAAAAATAAAGGAGGCCTGGGATACCCTAATTTTACTAACTACTACAGAGCAGCACATTTGGCCAGTCTGTCCAAATACCATACAAAACAGGAAATCCCATTATGGGTATTCATAGAGGCTTCAGAAAATGACCCTCTATTAATATCAAATTTATTATGGCTTGATCCTAAAGACCGCTTTAAAATTCATAATCCCATAACTAAACACTTCTTATCTCTCTGGGATAAACTAAAAACCAAATATCAGTTACAATCTCCACACAATCCTCTCCTTTCTTTATCAGAAATCCGGCCTTTTATCCGGCATGGATCTACCCAAATTCTTTTAAAGCTTGGACAACATCAGGCATTCAGACACTAAATGACTTCATAGCATCTAAATCATTCCTTTCATTCCCATCGCTTAGAGAAAAATATGATCTACCAAACTCTGAGATATTTAGATATCTCCAAATCAAAAATTTCTATACACCATTCCTAAGGGGGATACACCATTATCCCAATTATCCATTTTTGAATCAATCTGTACAAAAGATCCATTTGCTAAAGGTACAATTTCATCACTTTATAATCAATTATATGGAGTAGCAAATCTTAATAGACCCTCTTACGTTCAGAGGTGGGAGGAGGACCTGGGACGAACTTTAGAAGACACGGACTGGTCTAACATATGGCTCACATCTAAGTCATCTTCACCCAACATCTTAGCACCCAACATCTTCGTGATTGCATCTAAAATATTTAAAAAAATAATACAACCAGATCCATATTTAACTTTACTTAATCTAAAACCGGAATGGTTAACACTCTCTCAATTCAAACTTATGATCCAACTAATAACGGCTGCAAAACAAACAGTGGCCAAGGCATGGAAATCTCCTACATTGGTACTAGCAGAAACAATTCACAGAATGAATAACACAATGTCCCATGCTAAGATGGTAGCCATCGATCAAAATCAAATTCCAAAATTTGAAAAACTTTGGCATCCTTGGATAAAGCAACAGTTCCTGTCAAACTTCAATGACTCTGTCCTGTTGCCATGGTAACAGATTAAATGACTTACAGAGACACCCATTCTAAGGCTTCAAAGAGAACTAAAAAGAATAATAAACTGACGAGCGGGACAACCTTGTGGACCATACCTCTACCTTTCCTTGTCAAAAGAAGTTTATTGAGTATACAATGTTATAAAGATACATAAAGTAAATTTACAAGGATCTATAAAGTAAGCTCATTGTTTTACAGTAGGGTTTATATAGGTAAATATCATGAAATTTCAAATATTAAACATTGGGTTCACATAAACCTAAATTAAAGATATATATCATTTCCTTAGTTACTTTTGTAGGTATTTAAATGATTTATACCTACTATACATATTGTTTACAAGTAGAGTGTATATAGGTCAAATAAATTCTGATAATGATTCTGATCAGAGAGTTCTTTGCCATGAGGTGCCATGTTGAACTTCCAGTGACCAGTATGAGAGAGTGAGAGCGATAACACCAGATTTAATAAACCTGCTCCCCATTCACACTTGAGACCTTGTAACACTAACGAGTCACATGCCACCAGGGAGAGAAAATGGCTAATTGTGCCCAATTTGGACATTTTCACTTAGGGGTGTACTCACTTTTGTTGCCAGTGGTTTAGACATTAATGGCTGTGTGTTGAGTTATTTTGAGGAGACAGCAAACTTACACTGTTATACAAGTTGTACACTCACTACTTTACATTGTAGCAAAGTGTTATTTTTTCAGTGTTGTCACATGAAAAGAATAAAATATTTACAAAAATGTGAGGGGTGTACTCACTTTTGTGAGATACTGTATGTGTAGATGAGTCCCTGGTACCCTTTTCAGGCTGGCTAGGAATAAAACAATATATTCCTTGTCAAAAGAAGTTTATTGAGTATACAATGTTATAAAGATACATAAAGTAAGTTTACAAGGATCTATAAAGTAAGCTCATTGTTTTACAGTAGGGTTTATATAGGTAAATATCATGAAATTTCAAATATTAAACATTGGGTTCATGTAAACCTAAATTAAAGATATATATCATTTCCTTAGTTACTTTTGTAGGTATTTAAATGATTTATACCTACTATACATATTATTTACAAGTAGAGTGTATATAGGTCAAATAAATTCTGATAATGAGCTTTAATCGTAAGGTGGAGAAAAGGAAAGAGAAAGAAGAAAAAGGGTTGAAAGGTAGAGGTATGGTCCACAAGGTTGTCCCGCACGTCAGTTTATTATTCTTTTTAGTTCTCTTTGAAGCCTTAGAATGGGTGTCTCTGTAAGTCATTTAATCTGTTACCATGGCAACAGGACAGAGTCATTGAAGTTTGACAGGAACTGTTGTTTTATCCAAGGATGCCAAAATTTTTCAAATTTTGGAATTTGATTTTGATCGATGGCTACCATCTTAGCGTGGGACATTGTATTATTCATTCTGTGAATTGTTTCTGCTAGTACCAATGTAGGAGATTTCCATGCCTTGGCCACTGTTTGTTTTGCAGCCGTTATTAGTTGGATCATGAGTTTGAATTGAGAGAGTGTTAACCATTCCGGTTTTAGATTAAGTAAAGTTAAATATGGATCTGGTTGTATTATTTTTTAAAATATTTTAGATGCAATCACGAAGACTTCCTTCCAGAAGGTTTGGATTACTGGGCACGTCCACCATATGTGTAAATATGTGCCTATTTCTGGGCATCCTCGAAAACAAAGAGCTGAGGTATTAGGTGAATATTTTGCCACTCTAGCGGGTACAAGGTACCAGCGAGTTAGGACTTTATAATTTGTCTCCAGTGCTAAGATGTTGGGTGAAGATGACTTAGATGTGAGCCATATGTTAGACCAGTCCGTGTCTTCTAAAGTTCGTCCCAGGTCCTCCTCCCACCTCTGAACGTAAGAGGGTCTATTAAGATTTGCTACTCCATATAATTGATTATAAAGTGATGAAATTGTACCTTTAGCAAATGGATCTTTTGTACAGATTGATTCAAAAATGGATAATTGGGATAATGGTGTATCCCCCTTTAGGAATGGTGTATAGAAATTTTTGATTTGGAGATATCTAAATATCTCAGAGTTTGGTAGATCATATTTTTCTCTAAGCGATGGGAATGAAAGGAATGATGAAGTCATTTAGTGTCTGAATGCCTGATGTTGTCCAAGCTTTAAAAGAATTTGGGTAGATCCATGCCGGATAAAAGGCCGGATTTCTGATAAAAGAAAGGAGAGGATTGTGTGGAGATTGTAACTGATATTTGGTTTTTAGTTTATCCCAGAGAGATAAGAAGTGTTTAGTTATGGGATTATGAATTTTAAAGCGGTCTTTAGGATCAATCCATAATAAGTTTGATATTAATAGAGGGTCATTTTCTGAAGCCTCTATAAATACCCATAATGGGATTTCCTGTTTTGCATGGTATTTGGACAGACTGGCCAAATGTGCTGCTCTGTAGTAGTTAGTAAAATTAGGGTATCCCAGGCCTCCTTTATTTTTGGGAAGATGTAGTGTGTGTATAGGTATACGTGGTTTAGAAGAGCCCCATATAAACAAAGTTGCTCTTTTTTGTACTATTCTCAAAAAATAGGAAGGAATTGGAATAGGGAGGACTCTGAATAGATAAAGCAATTTGGGTAGAATAGTCATTTTGATTGCATTAATCTTCCCTATCCAGGATAAAGGAAGTTGCGACCATTGTTTTATTAGATTTGTGATCTGTCTTAATACAGGAGGATAATTGGTTGAGAATAAGTCAGAATGAGATGCTGTTAAATGAATTCCAAGATATGGGTTTGATTTTTCTGCCCATGTGAATGGGAGTGCAGCCCTAGCCGGGATCAATTCCATGTTTGTGAGTGAAATATTAAGCACTAGGCATTTCTTAGGATTAATCATAAGGCCGGATAGGGCTGCAAATCCATCCAGAGCTGGTATTAAGTTAGGACCAGAGACCTGTGGTGATGATAGAAAAAGTAATATATCGTCTGCAAATATACATAATTTGTGTGTAATACCTCCTACTTCAATGCCAGTTATAATTTGGTTTGTTCTGATGTATTGGGCCATGGGTTCGAGTATAAGGGCAAATAATAAGGGAGATAATGGGCAACCCTGTCGGGTACCTCTTTCGATATTAAAGGCTTCAGATTTGTATCCAGCATATTTTATATAGGCTTTGGGTTTATTATATAATGCTTTGATCCATGTTAAAAAGTGGGGTCCAAAACCCCATTTTTGTAATGAATATTGCATATATTGCCAGGATACTGTGTCAAATGCCCTCTTAATATCGAGAGATAGAAAACATAAAGGGATTTTCCGTTTTTTAGCAATATGTGCCAATAACACTGCCCTGCGTATATTATCGCCTGCCTGTCTATTTGGCATGAAGCCTACTTGATCTCTATGTATTAATTTTCCTATAATGCTATTGAGGCGTTTTGCTATTATTTTTGCTAATAATTTAATATCGAGGTTTAACAGAGAGATAGGCCGATAATTCACACAGGAAGTATCATCAGAAAGGGGTTTTGGGATCATACAAACAATTGCCATTAGTGTTTCTTGCCGAAAAGAATGTCCATCTAGAAGTTTGTTAAAAGTTTCAGTGAGAATGGGAGAGAGTATTTCTGAGAATGTTTTATAGTATAAAGCCGAGTAGCCGTCTGGGCCTGGTCTTTTGTTAAGTTTTAGGTCTTTTATGGCGTTAGCAACTTCATCTATAGTTATAGGCTCATCCAAACTGCTTTTTTGATTCTGAGATAACTCAGGTAAGGTTATTTTTGAGAAGAAGGATTCAGCCTCTGTAGGATTAAATTCATTGTTTGTCTTGTATAAAGTTGTGAGATGTGAGTGAAATTTATGGACTATTTTAACTGGATTACAAGTGTAAACATTTTTTGATAATTTCAAACGTATTGGTTTGAAAGATTTGTTAGTTGAATTTAATGCCCGAGCCAAATATGTACCTGGTTTGTTTGTATTCGAGCGTTTGAGGGATTTATCAACTGACTCAGTGAGAAATAGATCGTATTCCAATCTAGATTTTTCCAGATGAGATTTTGTACTCTGAGATGGATTATCTTGAAATGATATGTAGGCTGCATTAAAATTGAGTTCTAGTTTTTTTGCTAAATTTTTGCGTTCCCGTTTAAATAGTGCCATTTGTCTTTGTATTGTACCACGCAAGACAGGCTTATGAGCTTCCCACAGTGTTATTGGGGAGATGTCTGTTGTATTATTAATTGATATGTATTCCTTTAAAGCTTGTTCAATGGCCATCTGATGTAGTGGGTGTTTGAGCATTATGTCCGGTAAGTACCACGTTGGGTCATGCGCTTTTGGTATGGCTGAGGCTATAGTAGTGTATACTGCATTATGGTCAGACCACAGAATTGGAATTATATCTGATGCAATAATTTCTGGTATCATTCCTATTGTTAGAAAAATATGATCTATTCTGGTGAAGGTTTGATGAGGGTGCGAGAAATAAGTGAATTTCTTTTTCATTGGGGTACTTTCTCTCCACGAATCTACCAGATTGTATTTGGAAAGAAGTTGAGAAAAAAGTAATCTAGAGGTTATTTTGGATGGTGTAAAAGGTGATTTATCTAGAAATGGGAGGAGGACCTGGTTCGAATCCCCACACATTATCACTGTTCCTATTTTGTGTGTATTAATCACTTGTAATATATGTGAGAGGAATGGTGTAGGTTGTTTGTTAGGAGCGTAGTAGGAAATCACCGTGATTGCTGTATCCATTATATAACCCATGAGTATCAGGTATCTACCTTCTGGGTCTTTAATTTCTGATGATAAGGTGAATGGTGTGGATCGGTGAAATGCAATTAGAGTTCCCCTTTGCTAGGTACAGGCAGAAGCCATTTAAATTTGTTGATAAAAAGGAGAAATATATTTTGGAGTAGAATCTTTGGTGAAGTGTGTTTCTTGGAGGCATACTATGTGAGCCTTTTTGTTATGGAAAGTACGGAAGGCTTTGGTCCTTTTTTGAAGGACATTTATTCCCTGAACATTCAGGGAAAGTATATTCAGTGGTGCCATGGCAATAGATCAAATAGTTTTGACTTACTTTTTGTTATGCAGAGCTGACTGCGCAGATCAACCTGTGTGGACTGAAGAGATGAATAGATAGAAAAGAAACCAGTGAATTCTGGAGTAAAGAGTAAACAAAAAACATATGAGATTAGATGATACATTGTATAAATTATTTTTTGCAAGTAATCACAATTTACCCGTGAAAGAGAATAAATATCTCTCTCAGGGGAATAAGTGCCTTCGTCACACTCCCACATAATATGGTTGGGAGAATGAGGAGGGCTAATGGGGGTACACAGATCTTCCGCTTACAGGAGAGAAGTGCTATGTCAAAAGACATCAAAATGATGTTTCATTAATTGGAGTGCAGAATATAGTTTTTGTTGAAATTACTTATTCCAGGGTGGTTGTATATGGTTAGTCTTGCCCTAGGCTAAATAATTCAGTTAGAAAGGTACTGTTAATAACTTTGGTATTGATGAAGATAGTTTGAATTATTTTGGGATTTTAACCCTTTTAGAGTAAACAATTACATATTTTATTCATATGTAACTGTTTAGATATGTTAACTCATAAAATTGAGGTTGTATTGCTTCAGATTAGAATAAACAAAAACATAATTCTAGGAACTAGTTAGGTAATAATATATTTGTTTTAAGAAAAGAAAGAAAAAGCTTCCATTACTTCTGGATTATTGAACATATTTGTCCTAAAAAGTAATAAATCTATTGTTATTACCTGATAATATATAACTGAACAAGAATTTCCTTATTTCACTTATATATTCTAAGGCTATATGAATCAGAAGTAATAAGAAATATAACTGGAATGTAACATGATCCCACACAGTGTGTGACTATCAGAATGCAGTTACATTCAGTTATAAATACAGGTTTTTTATAGAGAACCATCTCTTAGTATAATAAATGAAGAGATATCAGGAATTAGGATGTCAGTCCATTGAATCTTCTTGGTCCATGGATGATGTGGCATAACGGCCTCTTTTGTGAGAATGATGATTCCCATTTTGTTCTGAAATTTTCTGGGTGCTGCCTGATGGTGAAGATGATGCCATTCTTCTGCGTGTGGGAGTGTTGCTGCTTGTGGGTTCTGTCAGATTTAATTTTAAAAGGGTTTGTTGTAGTTCATCTGCTGATCTGCTTCTGTAAATTGTACCTTGGTAGTTAAATCTGACTGAAAAGGGGAAGCCCCATTGATACATAATGTTGTGGCGTTGCAGTTCCATTAGTTGGGGTTTCATGGATCGTCTTTTAGTAATAGTAAGTTGGGATAGGTCAGCAAAAATTTGATAATTGTGTCCTTGAAAATTAAGTTCCTTTTTTTCTCTTGCAGCAATTAGTATTTGTTCTTTCGTTCTGTAATAATGAAATTTTGTGATTATATCACGTGGGGGTCCATCTTTCTTTTTGGCTGTGAGGGCTCTGTGTACTCTGTCCAGTTCTAAACGTTCAATAGGTATATCTGGCTTTAGTTCTTGTAATAGAGCAGTAATAGTAGATTGCAGGTCTGTCACAGTTTCAGGTATTCCCCTTATGCGCAAGTTTGAACGTCTGGCTCTATTTTCGTAATCTTCGAGTTTAGTTTGAAGTATTAAATTCTCTTTTTTTCAATTTCATCCATTTTTATTTCTAAGGCTGCGGTGCGGTTTCCCAGCTCTCTTATTTCTTTGGTTAGGCTTTTTGTTATTTGGTCTGAGGTTTGTTTTAAAGCCTTATGAAGCATCTTTTCAAATTGTAATAATATTACTGGGGATGCTGAGAAGGCTTGTGGAGAAGTTTGTGAGAGGATTTGTTCTGTATCTGACTCAAATGGAGAGTCTTGCTGTGACATTTTCTGTCTGTGAGAGCGCCCTGATGCTGTATATTGTGAGGTGACTGGAGCTGCTTCAGCTGCAGTGAGTGCCTGTGAGCTCTTTGTGAGGTGATTTTTATTTCTGCCACGGTTTCCTCCCAGTACCCTATTTCCTGCCCAAACTTTCACAGTTTGTTCCCTGGGGCAAAAAGGTTCAAATGGATACCTTTTGAGCCTGCAGGCTCCGCTTTGTCCTTCTCTTCTCTCCTCAGCGGTGTGGAGCTCTAACAATGCATGTCTGCTCTGCTAGGCTCCGCCTCCTGCCCCCCATACCTCTACCTTTCAACCCTTTTTCTTCTTTCTCTTTCCTTTTCTCCACCTTACGATTAAAGCTCATTATCAGAATTTATTTGACCTATATACACTCTACTTGTAAACAATATGTATAGTAGGTATAAATCATTTAAATACCTACAAAAGTAACTAAGGAAATGATATATATCTTTAATTTAGGTTTACGTGAACCCAATGTTTAATATTTGAAATTTCATGATATTTACCTATATAAACCCTACTGTAAAACAATGAGCTTACTTTATAGATCCTTGTAAACTTACTTTATGTATCTTTATAACATTGTATACTCAATAAACTTCTTTTGACAAGGAATATATTGTTTTATTCCTAGCCAGCCTGAAAAGGGTACCAGGGACTCATCTACACATACAGTATCTCACAAAAGTGAGTACACCCCTCACATTTTTGTAAATATTTTATTCTTTTCATGTGACAACACTGAAGAAATAACACTTTGCTACAATGTAAAGTAGTGAGTGTACAACTTGTATAACAGTGTAAGTTTGCTGTCTCCTCAAAATAACTCAACACACAGCCATTAATGTCTAAACCACTGGCAACAAAAGTGAGTACACCCCTAAGTGAAAATGTCCAAATTGGGCACAATTAGCCATTTTCTCTCCCTGGTGGCATGTGACTCGTTAGTGTTACAAGGTCTCAAGTGTGAATGGGGAGCAGGTTTATTAAATCTGGTGTTATCGCTCTCACTCTCTCATACTGGTCACTGGAAGTTCAGCATGGCACCTCATGGCAAAGAACTCTCTGAGAATCTGGAAAAAAGAATTGTTGCTCTTTATAAAGATGGCCTAGGCTATAAGAAGATTGCCAAGACCCTGAAACTGAGCTGCAGCATGGTTGCCAAGACCATACATCAGTTTATCAGAACAGATTCCACTATGAACAGGCCTCGCCATGGTCGACCAAAGAAGTTGAGTGCATATGCTCAGCGTTATATCCAGAGTTTATCTTTGGGAAATATACGTATGAGGGCTGCCAGCATTGCTGCAGAGGTTGAAGGGGTGGGGGGTCAGCCTGTCAGTGCTCAGACCATACACCGCACACTGCATCAAATTGGTCTCCATGGCTGTTGTCCCAGAAGGAAGCCTCTTCTAAAGATGATGCACAAGAAGGCCCGCAAACAGTTTGCTGAAGACAAGCAGACTAACGACATGGATTACTGGGAACTGGAACAATGTCCTGTGGTCTAATGAGACCAATATAAAATTATTTGGTTCAGATGGTGTCAAGCGTGTGTGGCGGCAACCAGGTAAGGAATACAAAGACAAGTGTGTCTTGCCTACAGTCAAGCATGGTGGTGGGAGTGTCATGGTCTAGGGCTGCATTAATGCTGCCGGCACTGGGAGGCTACAGTTCATTGAGGCAACCATGAATGCCAACGTGTACTGTGACATACTGAATCAGAGCATGATCCCCGGAGACTGGGCCGCAGGGCAGTATTCCAACATTATAACGACCCCAAACACACCTCCAAGACAACCACTGACTTGCTAAAGAAGCTGAGGGTAAAGGGGATGGACTGGCCAAGCATGTCTCCAGACCTAAACCCAATTGAGCATCTGTGGGGCATCCTCAAATGGAAGGTGGAGGAGTGCAAGGTCTTTAATATCCACCAGCTCTGTGATGTTGTCATGGAGGAGTGGAAGAGGACTCCAGTGGCAACCAGTGAAGCTCTGGTAAACTCCATGCCCAAGAGGTTTAAGGCAGTGCTGAAAAATAATGGTGGCCACACAAAATATTGACACTTTGGGCCCAATTTGGACATTTTCATTTAGGGGTGTACTCACTTTTGTTGCCAGCGGTTTAGACATTAATGGCTGTGTGCTGAGTTATTTTGAGGGGACAGCAAATTTACACAGTTATACAAGCTTTACACTCACTACTTTACATTGTAGCAAAGTGTAATTTCTTCAGTGTTGTCACATGAAAAGATAGAATAAAATATTTACAAAAATGTGAGGGTGTACTCACTTTTTTGCGATACTGTATATGTTGAGCGGGGACATAGAGTTCTGCAAATCTTTGGGAAAAAAAATTATGAGTGGGCAAAGTTTACATAATTTATCATAATTTGGATGATTTCGGGGAGGGCACTGGGTTTTGTCGCTAAAATTAAGGAAGCGCATAATAATCTCATTTCGGGACATGGACATTAGGGCAGAAAAAATGGGCATGTGGTGGATGGGGTTGGTGGACCAGTAGGCATGTCCTTAATTTTTTTTTGTAAGCCCCATGTTTATGGTGAGGCCCATAAATAATTTGAACTCCTCCAGAGTCAAATCTCTCTACTCAAATGGACGGGCATATGATGATGATTGGTAGTTGTTGACAATATGCTGCTAGGCATATAGATTGGTCTGGTCCATGATAAATTGCAGCAAAGTGTCTGGCAAAAATAAAGACAAACAATTTCTGTGAAATTTTGGGTATTGGCTTGTACACCTGGCTGTGCAGTGAAAGGGGGATTACTTGCTGATCCTGAGTCAGAAGGCAGCCATGTTGGGTTGCCAAGACCATCTGGGAAGTATGTAGCGGCCCTGGCTCTTGGGGGACATGACACTCCAGTGCTGGTAGTTAGGGGGTTTGAGTTCCTGTGCTGGTACTTGGGCGTTATGCGGCAGCGCTCTTACTGGGCCTCGGCATTTGTTCTTGGGGTCTTTCGCTGGCAGAAGCGCTGGTACTGGGCCTGGGTATTTGTTCTCGGGTCTTTCACTGGTGACAGCCCTGGTACTGGGCCTTTGTTCTTGGGGTCTATTGCTGGTGACAGCGCTGGTACTGGGCCTGGAAATTTGATCCTGGGGCCTGGTTTCCAGAGCGCCGTGCCCTTTTAGGAGAGACACATTCTACCTCTGATTCATTTCCCGATCCACTACTATTGATCGGTTCAAATGCTGAATTTGATTCAGAATAGGAATTGGCATTTGAATTCGATGAGAACTCCCTGCTGCTTTCATCAGTCATGGAGAGGATCTGGAATGCCTCCTCACTGTTATAAACTTTTTTGGACATTTTGCTGATGGGCTGTGCGATGGGTGGCAGGTGATGGTCACTGATGGGCTGTGCGACGGGTGACAGATGGGTGGCAGTTGACGTTCACTGATGTATAACAGGTGACAGTCACTGATGGGTGACAGGTGACAGTCACTGATGGGTGACAGGCAACAATCACTGATGGCAGTCTCTGATGGTGATTGGTGCACTTTATGGGACTCATAGGTGACAGATGAGGGTCACGGACATGTCACTGATGATGGTCACTGAGGGGTGACTGATGAGTGACAGGCGATGGTCACTGATGGGTGACAGGTGCACCGCTGACAGTCCCTGATGGCAGCCTCTGACAGTGACAGGTGCACTTTATGGGCACTGATGGGTGACAGGTTACTTTTATAAGCACTGATGGGTGACAGGTGCAGTTTTATAAGTACTGATGGGCACTGATGTGGTGACTGTTGGATGATAGGTGCAATGAGGGGGGGCGATGTGACAGGTTCTCTTTAATTTTGTGGTGCTTGTGCAATACATTACACACACAGATCAGTAACTCACTGCTCCTGGCTCTTCTCTCCTCACACTGGAAACGGTGTGTGAGGAGGGAAGAGACGGTAACAGCTAATACCGGTTTGTGTTTACATTTTGTGATCAGTTATGAATGGATCACAGCCGATCATGTGATAAACAGCTACCAGCCATTGGCTGTTTACCATGCTTGGTGATGAGCAGTGTTCCTGGGAACATGCCACTACCCTCATGCCCACGCAGCACGCTCCCGATCGCGTGCATGTGCGGTCTTCAAGTGGGCAGTACTATTTGTGATCGTCCGTGACTTGATCACGGCTGATCACGTGGTAAACAGCCATGCCCAATGGCTGTTCACCCCTGTCTGTGACACGATGTGTCTCAGGGACACGCCGCCACCAACAGTGCAGGGCTGCACACACCCAATCGCACGCATGCCCTGTTTGAATGGGCTGACGTCATATGACGTCCACCCAGAACGTGAGCAACACCGACCCTCCGTCATTTGACGGTGGGCGGGTGGCAACTGGTTAAAGACAAAAAAGGCCTTTATAAAAGTTTAAAAAGGATGGGTCATTGTCAGCATTCCAACACTACAAGGAATGCAACAAGAAATGTAAGAACACAATCAGGGTGGCTAAGATAGAACAGGAGAGACACATAGAGGATGCGAGTAGAAAAAAAATCCAAGAAATTCTTTAAATTTTTTAAACAGTAAAAAAGTGAGGTCAGAGCACATTGGGGATGAGGAGAACTTGGTTACAGAAGACAAAGAGAAGGTAACTGTACTAAATGCTTTCTTCTGCTCAGTTTTTACACAGGAAAAGGAAGGGTATAACAACCATGACTGTATTGTTAGTAACACATCACAGGATGTAACCATGTGGCTTACAGAAGTCAGTGTCCAGAAAAGACTAGAAAAACTTAACACAAACAAAAAACTTAACACAAACCAGGACCTGACGGCTTGTACCCGAGAGTCCTCAAGGAACTCAATCAGGTTATAGCCAGACCGCTATTCCTAATCTTTATGGACAACATACTGACAGGAATCATAGCAGCTGATTGGCAAAAAGCCCATGTGGTACCAATATTCAAAAAAGGGCAGAGGTATATTCCTGGTAACTACAGGCCTGTCAACCTAACATCAATAGTATGTAAACTATTTGAAGGTATGATAAGGGACTATATCCAGGAGTTTGCTGATGAAAACAGTATCATTAGTAGTAATCAGCATGGGTTTACGAAAGGTCATTCTTGCCAAACCAACCTGTTAACCTTCTATGAGGAAGTGAGTTGCCACCTGGACAAAGGTAGGTGTGTGGATGTGGTGTATCTGGATTTTGCAAAAGCATTCGATACAGTGCCCCACAACTACTTAAAGTGGTGTTCCGGCCAAAATTATACTTTTTAAATAAAAATACCCATATAATACACAAGCTTAATGTATTCTAGTAAAGTTAGTGTGTAAACTAAGGTCTGTTTTGTTTGTTTATAGCAGTAGTTTGTTATTTTATAAACTTACAGCAGGCCGTGGCCATCTTAAGTGTGGGCATCTGAAGCCAGACTGTATTTCTTCCTGGATCTCATCCTTGTAGATCTCGCACATGCTCAGTGCAGCACAAGCAGTCTAATAGGTTTCAGGTCAGGTTTCCATAGCAACGGCAGTGTCAGAGGAAGTTGCCGCCCCTTCCCAGAAGACATTGCAAACAGGAAATGATGCAATGAGCCACGGCTAGGGAGGAGGAAGTGAAAAATGAATACAGCAGATTTACAGTAGGTGCTGAGAAAAAAAAATTTCAAATATCCAATTCGTTTACAGTGCACAGTTTAGTGAGGGATGCTGAAGAGTTGTAAAAGTGGGTGGAACTCCACTTTAATCTACAAACTGTGGTCTGTAGGCATTGACCATGGGGTTTGTTCTTGGATAGAAAACTGGCTACAAGGGCGTGTCCAGGGTGGTGTTAAATAACATGTGCTCAGAATGGTCTAGAGTGGTAAGTGGGGTACCCCAAGGCTCTGTCCTGAAACCAATTCTGTTTAATTTATTTATAAATGATATAGAGGATGGGATAAATAGCTCAATCCCAGTGTTTGCCAACAACACAAAAATGAGTAAGACAATAACATCGCAGCAGGATATAGAAACCTTACAAGAAGACCTCAATAAATTAATGGAGTGGGCAACTAGATGACAAATTAGGTTTAACAATGAATAATGTAAAGTAATGCATTTGGGGGTTAAAAATATAAACATAGGTTACCTACTAGGGGGAGAAGTTCTGGGGGATTCCAGGATGGAGAAGGATATGGGAGTCCTAGTAGATGACAGACTTAGCAATAGCATGCATTGTCAAACTGTGGCAAGCAAAGACAACAGAATATTAGCATGCATTAAAAAAGAGATAAAACGATAATTCTAGCACTTTATAAAACTCTGGTTTGGCCACATCTGGAGTATTCCGTCCAGTTCTGGTCACCAATCCTCAGAAAGGATGTGCTGGAACTGGAGAGAGTTTAGAGGGCAACAAAAACAAAATTAATAAGGGGCTGGAGGACCTCAAACATGAGGAACAACTACAAGCGCTAAATTTATTTTCCCTAGAGAAGAGAAGCTTGAGGGAAGATATGAGAGCGATATACAAATATCTCAATGGTAATCCCTGTGTAGGTAGGAAACTATTGACTCTCAGGAAGTGTAAAAGGACACGGGGCCACACAATGAGATTGGAAGAGAAGCGGTTAAACCTTAAGCTGCGTAGGGGGTTTTTCAATTTCAGGGCTGTAAGGATGTGCAACTCTCTTCCTCAATCAGTGGTGTCAACAGGAAGTTAACAATATACAGGGATATGGGAAATAATTAACTACACGAACACACACCAACATAGGTTGAACTGGATGTACTATTGTCTTTATTCAACCTTACCAACTATATAACTATAACCTTCATATTTTGAGGTTCATTCCATCTGTGAGTGAAGGTGGTGATGAATAACACAGTTGGAGCACATTTGATGTAGA
Source organism: Aquarana catesbeiana (assembly GCF_042186555.1). Classification (NCBI taxonomy): domain Eukaryota; kingdom Metazoa; phylum Chordata; class Amphibia; order Anura; family Ranidae; genus Aquarana; species Aquarana catesbeiana. Next base: position 383,424,553 of record NC_133328.1, on the reverse strand, counting down.
GCTCAGATAGAGCTCAGAGCACATATGGTGCTTTGTAGGGATGAGCTTCGAGTTCGAGTCGAACTCATGTTCGACTCAAACATTGGCTGTTCGCAAGTTCGCCGAACAGCAAACAATTTGGGGTGTTCGCGGCAAATTCGAATGCCGCGGAACACCCTTTAAAAGTCTATAGGAGAAATCAAAAGTGCTAATTTTAAAGGCTAATATGCAAGTTATTGTCATAAAAAGTGTTTGGGGACCTGCCCCAGGGGACATGGATCAATGCAAAAAAAAGTTTTAAAAACGGCCGTTTTTTCAGCAGCAGTGATTTTAATAATGCTTAAAGTCAAACAATAAAAGTGTAATATCCCTTTAAATTTCGTAGCTGGGGGGTGTCTATAGTATGCCTGTAAAGGGGCGCATGTTTCCTGTGTTTAGAACAGTCTGACAGCAAAATGACATTTTGAAGGAAAAAACTCATTTAAAACTACCTGCGGCTATTGCATTGCCGACAATACACATAGAAGTTCATTGATAAAAACGGCATGGGAATTCCCCAAAGGGGAACCCCGAACCAAAATTTAAAAAAAAAAATGACGTGGGAGTTCCCCCTAAATTCCATACCAGGCCCTTCAGGTCTGATATGGATATTAAGGGGAACCCCGGCCAAAATTAAAAAAAAAAAAATGACGTGGGGTTCCCCCTAAATTCCATACCAGACCCTTCAGGTCTGGTATGGATTTTAAGGGGAACCCCGCGCCAAAAAAAAAAAAAAAAGGCGTGGGGTCCCCCCAAAAATCCATACCAGACCCTTATCCGAGCACGCAACCTGGCAGGCCGCAGGAAAAGAGGGGGGGACGAGAGTGCGCCCCCCCTCCTGAACCGTACCAGGCCACATGCCCTCAACATTGGGAGGGTGCTTTGGGGTAGCCCCCCAAAACACCTTGTCCCCATGTTGATGAGGACAAGGGCCTCATCCCCACAACCCTGGCCGGTGGTTGTGGGGGTCTGCGGGCGGGGGGCTTATCGGAATCTGGAAGCCCCCTTTAACAAGGGGACCCCCAGATCCCGCCCCCCCCCCTGTGTGAAATGGTAAGGGGGTACAAAAGTACCCCTACCATTTCACTAAAAAACTGTCAAAAATTTTAAAAATGACAAGAGACAGTTTTAGACAATTCCTTTATTTAAATACTTCTTCTTTCTTCTATCTTCCTTCATCTTCTGGTTCTTCTGGTTCTTCTGGCTCTTCTGGTTCTTCCTCCGGCGTTCTCGTCCAGCATCTCCTACGCGGCGTCTTCTATCTTCTTCTCCTCGGGCCGCTCTGCACCCATGGCATGGGGGGAAGCTCCCGCTCTTCTCTTCTTCTTTTCTTCTCTTCTTCTTTTCTTCTCTTCTTCATTTTCTTCTCCGGGCCGCTCCGCACCCATGCTGGCATGGAGGGAGGCTCCCGCTGTGTGACGGTGCTCCTTGTCTGACAGTTCTTAAATAACGGGGGGCGGGGCCACCCGGTGACCCCGCCCCCCTCTGACGCACGGTGACTTGACGGGACTTCCCTGTGACGTCACGGGGAATGCCACAGGGAAGTCCCGTCATGTCCCGTGCGTCAGAGGGGGGCGGGGTCACCGGGTGGCCCCGCCCCCCGTTATTTAAGAACTGTCAGACGAGGAGCGCCGTCACACAGCGGGAGCCTCCCTCCATGCCAGCATGGGTGCGGAGCGGCCCGGAGAAGAAAATGAAGAGGAGAAGAAGAGAAGAAAAGAAGAAGAGAAGAAGATGAAGAAGATGAAGAGAAGAGCGGGAGCCTCCCCCCCATGCCATGGGTGCGGAGCGGCCTGAGGAGAAGAAGATAGAAGACGCCGCGGAGGCGATGCTGGACGAGAACGCCGGAGGAAGAACCAGAAGAGCCAGAAGAACCAGAAGAACCAGAAGATGAAGGAAGATAGAAGAAAGAAGAAGTAGTTAAATAAAGGAATTGTCAAAAACTGTCTCTTGTCATTTTTAACATTTTTGACAGTTTTTTAGTGAAATGGTAGGGGTACCCCCTTACCATTTCACACAGGGGAGGGGCCGGGATCTGGGGGTCCCCTTGTTAAAGGGGGCTTCCAGATTCCGATAAGCCCCCCGCCCGCAGACCCCCACAACCACCGGCCAGGGTTGTGGGGATGAGGCCCTTGTCCTCATCAACATGGGGACAAGGTGTTTTGGGGGGCTACCCCAAAGCACCCTCCCAATGTTGAGGGCATGTGGCCTGGTACGGTTCAGGAGGGGGGGCGCACTCTCGTCCCCCCCTCTTTTCCTGTGGCCTGCCAGGTTGCGTACTCGGATAAGGGTCTGGTATGGATTTTTGGGGGGACCCCACGCCGTTTTTTTTTTTTTTTTGGCGCGGGGTTCCCCTTAAAATCCATACCAGACTCTGGTATGGAATTTAGGGGGAACCCCACGTCATTTTTTTTTTAAATTTTGTCCGGGGTTCCCCTTAATATCCATACCAGACCTGAAGGGCCTGGTATGGAATTTAGGGGGACTCCCACGTCATTTTTTTTTTAAATTGTGGTTCGGGGTTCCCCTTTGGGGAATTCCCATGCCGTTTTTATCAATGAACTTCTATGTGTATTGTCGGCAATGCAATAGCCGCGGGTAGTTTTAAATGAGTTTTTTCCTTCAAAATGTCATTTTGCTGTCAGACTGTTCTAAACACAGGAAACATGCGCCCCTTTACAGGCATACTATAGACACCCCCCAGGTACGAAATTTAAAGGGATATTACACTTTTATTGTTTGACTTTAAGCATTATTAAAATCACTGCTCCTGAAAAAACGGCCGTTTTTAAAACTTTTTTTTGCATTGATCCATGTCCCCTGGGGCAGGACCCAGGTCCCCAAACACTTTTTATGACAATAACTTGCATATTAGCCTTTAAAATGAGCACTTTTGATTATTCATGTTCGTGTCCCATAGACTTTAACGGTGTTCGCGTGTTCGAACGAACTTTTTTCCTGTTCGCATGTTCTGGTGCGAACCGAACAGGGGGGTGTTCGGCTCATCCCTAGTGCTTTGGATACTTTACCTGGTAAATGTGGTGGACTTCAAGGACATTCTTTGTGTGGTGAAAGAAACACAGTTACTCAGAAAGACTGTGGACTTTGCAACATTGCATTTATTGTTTACAGCACCCCTTTGAACTGTAGTACTGATTGTGTATGTGGATTTAATATATATTTAATCACAACTGCTTTTTACATTATAAGGATTTAAAAAAATAGTTGATTAGTTGGATAGTATAGTTGTAGGGGATGTGTTATTAGGATTAAACAGACTATCCATTGTGAAGCTCTATTTAAACCTGTTACCTCTTGCAGTCCCTCTGGGGTATGAGGCTTGCGGTAATGTATTTGAGGATGGTTATGTCATGCTGTATGTCCTGGATGGCACTGCCACTAGGGACCCTTTGATAAGGCTATGAAAGTTGGAAAAAAGTAAGTCACATGCACTTTTAGGACATGAGGATACATGTGCCTTGCCATAAACAACGGCCATCAACAAGACTGATTACTAGACATGTGCGTTTCGTTCCAAATTCGTTTTCTGTCAAAATTCGGAAGCATCCGAATGAATGAAAGACTATTTAACACATTTTTTCAAAAACAAATTTTCTAAAAGAACGAACATTTGAAAGAACAACAAATCAGAAAATCAGAAAGAACGAAAATCCGAAAATAAGAACGAAAATCCGAAAATTCAAAAATCCGAAAGGACGAAAAACATTTGGATGATTTTTTTTTGTATTTTCTATAGTAATTAAATTATTAACCATTATTATAGTTTTATTTAATTAGTATTTATTAATAATAAATAATAACAATAATAATAATAAAAAGATAAGAACATTTTTAGATTTTTTTTGTTGTGTCTTATAGAGTTTTGGCACTTAAGATTTATTTGCACTTATATTTATGATACATTCTGATTTTTTGAAAAATATTGTTGATGGGAAGACAGCACTGGGTACATGTGTTATAAATAAACTTCTTTTATGTGGTCTCCTTTGACCCGTTAAACATTCCATTGGAAGTCTTTTGTTATATCTGTTTTTTAAGTGCAAAAACAAAAAACCTGACAATCTTTCCAGAAAACTTGTCAGCCTGTAACTTCCTGTGCTCTCTCCATCTCTGAGAACTTCGGAACCACTGGACTGGAATGCCGCGTACACATGATTGCACATTCCAACAACAAAATCCATGTTTTTTTTCCGACGGATGTTGGCTGAAACATGTCTTGCATACACACGGTCACACAAAGTTGGTCGGAATTTGTGAACGTCATTCAATGCGGTGATGTGCAACATGTACGATGGCACTAGAAAGAGGAAGTTCAATACCAAGTGCGCCACCCTTTGGGCTCCTTCCGCTAATCTTGTGTTATTAGAAGTTTGGTGACAGACGATTCACGCTTTTTAGCCTCGTGCTTTTCCGATCCTCACTGCTCTTCAGTTTATGCTTGTGGGTTCGTATTTCTATTACGTATTTGATTCTCATTGCGTTCTTGACATTTGATGTAGAGCTCAGATAGAGCTCAGAGCACATATGGTGATTTGGATACTTTACCTGGTAAACGTGGTGGACTTCAAGGACATTCTTTGTGTGGTGAAAGAAACACAGTTACTCAGAAAGACTGTGTTATTAGAAGTTTGGTGACAGACGATTCACGCTTTTTAGCCTCGTGCTTTTCCGTTCCTTACTGCTCTTCAGTTTATGCTTGTGGGTTCGTATTTCTATTACGTATTTGATTTTCATTGCGTTCTTGACTGCTCATTTCTGATTTTCAGCTCCGGCCTTTCTGTTTTTCAGTGCTCTCTGTTAGTTCGTTCTGACCAGCTGACCGTTTTGAAGCCATGAGGACCCTCACCCCAAGCAGAGGGTTTATAACTACCATCTGGCCAGAGCCAGAAGAGTGGTGGAGAACGCTTTTGGGATAATGTCCAGCCTGTTCCGCCTATTCCTTATGCCAATCAACATGGCGGAATATAAACGTAACCATATAATCCTTGCATGGTGCATTCTACACAACTTTTTTTAGGAGAAATTCAATTAACTATGTTTCCTCAGTTGGGCCTGAGGCTGGATTTCAAGAAGAAACCCTGACGGCGTTTGAAGCTGGCCGTCCTGGCTTGCCCCCACAAAGCGCCCGCAAAGTAAGACAGAAGTATGTCGAGTACTTTGCTGGTAGGGGGGCCACTGATGTGCCAGAAACTGTTTAAGAAACATTTTATCGAAAATTTTTTAACTTAAACTGAAAGAAGATTTCCTTTGATTTACTGCCTGGGTTTCTTTTAGCTGTCTCCTAGGTTATGCAATGGGATTTATTTTTGGACATTTTCTTCAATAGTGCAAATATAATTTATTTGATACATGAGGTGACAATCTCTTCTTCAGCGAACTGTTCTTATGTTGTGGGTCTGCTACACACACCTTGTTTTTGTTGGTAATGTATGTAATGCATTACTGAGAAAAATATTCATCATTTTCAGCACCATGAATGAATTTTGTGGAGTCACGAAAATAGCGTGATTGTGGCAAATTATAAAGCACTGTGGGTGTTATTTACTAAAGGAAAATCCACTTTGCACTCCAAGTGCACTGCAAAAGTGCACTTGAAATTACACTGAAACTGCACTTGTAGTGCAAAGTGCATTTGCCTTTAGTAAATAACCCCCATTGCCACTGTAAAAACCAACTTACTACAAAAATTGCTATAGAGCATTGAAAGAAGAAGCCACACATTGTTGAGTAGAAGACATTTTACTCAAAGCATATTCACATGTGCGTTAGAAAAGGGTTTTTGAACAAACCAACAACTATGGTGTATAACTTTTTTTTCACATTGTAAATATCCTTTTTTTAGTTAAACAGGCATGTTTCAAAGCATAACATACACAACTCAGGAACTTCCAAAGTTCAACTTTGATAAAGTGAAGGCAATATCAGACGTTAGTATGTCCAAACTGTGTTGATATTGCCTTCATCAGATGGGGTGATGTCACCCCTGTAAAAGCCAAATTTTGAAGATGCACACAAATTGGGATTCAAACTGGGGATTTCCCTCCTGATCCCATGCCTAATGTCAACATGTGCTAGCTCCCATCAATCAATGGACGTGTTTTGGGGGTGCAACCCCTTCCTCTCACCTAATTGAGTTGCGAGGAAGGGGTTGCACCCACAAAACGCGTACATTGATATCCCGTGATGGCAGATAGCACATGTTGACACACCGCGTGCATCTTCAAAATTTGGCTTTTAAAATACTTTAAAAAAAAAATTTTCAACGCAAAAATACACGAGAAAACGGTACAATTTTTGTGTGTTTTATATTCTGCCTAAAACATCAATGATGTTCTTCATTTTTTGTTGAACATCATTGATGTTTTCCTTTATATTTTCTAAATCACGATTGCACCCCATTCTCTCAACCATGAGGACGTGTGCACTTTCACTTGTGAAATGAGATTCTTGTGACATCCACATCACCTAAAATTAAAAAAAACACAGCATGTATTATAAATATGCACTCATCCATCTCGTACCTGATGCTGTGGTCTCAGGCACTAACCTGTTGTGGTCACTATTTCACCCACTTCATAAACGTCTCCCTCCTTATCCTCTGCTTGTGGTTTTGGGATTTACACTTCTTTAGGAGGTGGGGGGTCCCTGGTGTCCTCAGATGTCCCAAGTCTTTTCTCCCCTATGTGAATAAAAATAGGTATACTTAGCACTCAGTTATTTGAGGGAAGAAATAGGAATATGAAACATTGCTTGGAAGTGTCGTACAATTGTCTGTTTTGGCAGAGTTCCAAGCTGAAGAACATTTTATTTCCTTTCTAAAGTTTGAATCTTTCCCTTTTTTGTTAAAGTATCACACATGTAGAGACCCCTAGTATCCACTGGAGCACCTGTGTGGGACACCCTAAAAAGTTTGTTCTGGTGTCCCACACTAGTGCTCCTGCGTCCAGATGTGTAAATAGCTGCTGAGTTTCCTCTCCTTAATCTGAATCAAGTTTGCATTTCATTCTAGTACAAACCCATCTAGACAACAAACTGATTTAATACAAATGTAGTTAACCTGTATATGCCAAAAACATCTTATAAAGGGGCGAACGAACAATGTTTCCTACGACCGATTACTGTGTCCATGAGCATGAAAGTTGCCATTTTAAACTGTACAACAGTAAATAAAAGCACATGAAGCAGCATGCAAGTAATAATAATAATAAGAACACACGACAAGTACTTACTTTTTAGAAGCAGTTTCCTGATCTTTCTGTACTGATCGTGCTCCCTCAATTTGAGGTCTGACCAGCATTTCCTCAATTGATCCTTGGATCGTCGTACCCCAAAATTCTAGCGCAGACTCTTCACAACTTTAGTCCTGATCTTGGCCTTTCTCACATTTGGGTTTGGGTAAGGTCCATGCTTCCCGTCATAGTCGGCCCTCTTCAAGATGTCCACCATCTCCACCATCTCTATAAAGGACATATTTGAGGCCTTAAATCTCCTCCGGGATCGGGATGTTCGTGGCTCCAGCCTTTCGTTGTTGCTGCTCTCCTCTGCATGCACTTGCTCTTTCTCCGCCATGTGGTCTCCCACTGTGCAGAAAGAGAAGGGGCGGGGAATATACCAGAAAGAACGTCAGGGGCGGGTGGAGTTTCACGCATGCGCAGTGTATATAAAGCATAACACGCGTGCATTGTGCGTAAGATCTGTGAGCGGAGGACGGAGTAACGGAAGCAATGATCGTTATAACGAAGGTACAATTTAAACTTGGTGCATCAGTGGCCTATACTGCTTATAGATTGAGGCCTATATTGGGTCAAGATTAGGAGAGTTTCACCTGACATTAGTGTTTGTCTTGTGTTGTGCCTTACAAAGAAAATTGATCCCTTCAATGATAGGGGATTTCTAGGAATATTCATTGATATGTTCAGGGAGCTGCCCTGTCTGTGGCAGCTGAACCACCCGTTTTTTAATAATCAAACAAAGAGGCAGGCAGTGCTGGAGAAACTGCTTGAATTTGTGAAGCCGATGATCCCCACGGCAGACATCAAGTATTTAACGTCCAAAATTGGTGGCATGAGGAGCACTTATAATAGGGAGCACAAGAAGGTCCAGGATTCCTTGAGATCAGAAGCAGCAGATGACATTTATGTACCCAGGCTGTGGTACTATGACAGACCGCATTTTCTGTCAGACCAGAGTGAGCCCAGGCCAGCACTTCCAGTCTTCCTTCAAGGCTTCCTCCCCCCCCCCAGCTGAGGCTTCCGACGACCAACCTGGGCCTTCCAGGCAGCAACATGTGGAGGAGCCCAGCTTGAGTCAGGTATAGCGTTTTTCAAAATATTTCTGGTTGTCAAATTAATGATGTTAAATATATGTTAGTTTTTATAACTAATTTCTGATTTCACAAAGTGTTTTACATATCAATAGACAGTAGTGGCCACAAATGATTGGGACAAGAATGAAAAATGCTGGGGTCTGAATGATATTCTTTTCTATTTTTTTAACATTCAATTTGCAACAGTCATGAGCTGAAAATTGTGTGTGACTGATGAACCAAAAAACTAAAACTATGTCCCTCTTTCATACACAGGAAAGCCTCAGCCAGGCCGTGGAAAGTGGCAGCCAGGAGGTGGCCGGGCCCAGTAGCCTGCCCGAATCCCAGGTCCCTCCCTTCGGCCCTCCACAAAAAAGTGCCAGGAAGAGGAGTAAACTGGAGGAGGCAGCACTTGTCCTATTTATTAAGGCTACTGCTGCCCTCAGAACCCCCCCCCAGTCTTCAAGAGGACTATGCCTGCATGACAGCCTGCAAAATGCTGGAAATGGAGGAGGGCCAACGCCTCTTATGTGAGGAAGTGATCTTACAAGCCCTAAATAATGGGTTGAGGGGTGAACTCACAAGCCAAAGCCACATTGTGAGTTGAACTATGGTCCTCCTCCTCCACCTCCTGCCACAACTACAATACCAGAGCCACAGCCTGGAAGGAAGCATGTAAGGAAGACCAAAGAGTGATGGCCTGGGTTCAGTCTGGTCTGACAAAAGATGCAGGCTGTGGTAAGACCACAGCCTGGGGACAGATATGTCATCTGCTGCTGTTCATGATCTCCTGTAGTCCTGGACCGGATTGTGCTCACTATTATAAGGACTCCTCAGGTCGCCAGTTTTGACTGTAAAAAAATTTATGTTTGCCCTGGGGTACAAAGGCTACGCAACTTTCATCAGTTTCTCCAGCGTTGCCTTCCTCTTTATTTTGTTATGACCCAGAAAAATGGCTATTTATTTTTCACAAATACTTGCCTATGTGTTTTAATTCAAAAAGGACAGTTTGTGAGTAGGCAGGTACATTTTCTAAATACAATGTCAAATTAACAAGGGACACCAACACAAACCAACCTCCTTGAGGTTAAAAAATATAAGATAATAATGGTGTTGTGGTAACTTGACACACAAAAAATGTGGATATTGATAAAAAACAAAAAAAAAAAAAAAAAAAAGGAGACAAAAATTACAAACATTATTATGGAGATCTGTTGAAAAACAAAGTTAATATTATTCATGAGATCACAAGAAATAATAAAGAAATCAATTTGTCAGAATTCTGTGTGAATATGAGCAGCAAAACAACTTCATTATTCTAGCATTATAAAGAAGAAGAAAATGCGCTGCATTAAACTATTTTAAAAATTGCAGCGTGACGAATGTGCTATCTCCATTACAAACGCTAGTTTTACCAGACCGAGCGCTTCCATCGCGTAATTTATTCTGAGCATGCATGACACTTTGTGCGTCGGAATTGTTCACACGATCGGAATTTACGCAAACGGATTTTGTTGTTGGAAAATTTGAGATCCAGATCTCAAATTTTGTGCGACGGAAATTCCGATGGATAATGTCCGATGGAGCCTACACATGGTCTGAATTTCTGACAAAGAGCTCCCATCGAACATTTTCCGTTGGAGAATCTGACCGTGTGTACGAGGCAGAAGTGTGTCACTGGCAGAATCACCAGTTGAAAATAAAGGGAAAAATAATGCTGCCACCACACCTAAGAACTGGTAAGCTGCAATGCATTACATGTTTGCCTTTGGCCCCTTTCACACTGGAGCGGTTTTCAGGCGGTATTGCGCTAAAAATACCGCCTGAAAACCGCCCCTAAACAGCCTCCGCTGTTTGTTCAGTGTGAAAGCCCGAGGGCTTTCACACTGAAGCGGTGCGCAGGCAGGGCGGTGAAAAAAGTCCTGCAAACCGCTTTTTTGGAGCGGGGAAGGAGCGGTGTATTCACCGCTCCTTCACCGCTCCTGCCCATTGAAATCAATGGGACAGCGCGGCTATACCGTGGCAATACCGTGGCAATAGCCGCGCTGTACGAGGGATTTTAACCCTTTTTCGGCCGCCAGCGGGGGTTAAAACCGCACCGCTAGCGGCCGAATACCACAGCAAGAACGACGGTACAGCAGCGCTAAAAATAGCGCTGTTGTACCGCCGACGCCCCCACCGCCCCAGTGTGAAAGGGGCCTTTAGGTTTAGATATGCTTTAAAGCAGTCCTGAAGTCTAAAAATAAACATGCACAGGAACAGTTTGTGCACAAACATCTTAAAATGTGAAGATAAATATTGAAAACGCTCTCAGTGCTGCCCAATTTTTTATATTATATTGAAAATATAGTTTTTAAAATCATGCTCATTGCCAGGCACAATTTTCCATTGTAGAGCTACTGTATATAACCATAATAAAGGTTTTGGTGTTCTCATTAAATAGAATGTCTTTATAACTCTCCATCCAGGTCATTCTGCAGTGCATATGTCAATTTGTTCAAAAGGTACTCCAAATGGATATGTGCGCAATTACTGTGATAGTAAAGTGAATCTTGAAGGAAGACAACACCTTAGAGATACTAGAAAGATGTAGATAACATGACATTTGAAAAGCTCTGCTCTGCTCTAAATATTTTTTTCTGAAGTAAACAATAAAACAAAATAAGACGGTTATAATAGAACCTCAATATTTGAAATTTTCGTCTTTGGGTCTTGGCGATAAGGGTGATCCTCCTTTCCATATAATGTCATTATATTTTATTTAGAAAGGCCATATAGTTCCTTAATCTCCAAATTGAATTTGGGTGAATTTGGAGTTGTGCGATTTTTTCGCTAATGTGGATTATTTTACTTTTGCTTTAAATTCAGAATGGCTGGCAGGAGTCCATTGAGTACAAACTGTTATGGGATCCAAGCAACCATCTCGGGGAGGATGGCAATCCCATTAGATACTGAAATTCAGCGAGATTTTGGCTGCCATGCTTCCTCAGAATAATTCCATAATTAGTAGGATCATCATTCGGTGTGTCTGCAGTGTGGTAGTAAGATAGGGTGGTTAGGGAGAGTTTAGAAGTAGAATTAGGGAGAGGTACATGTCAAGGAGGAAAAGAGTAGGTTTCCTCTAACAGGGTGTCTCCTCTCATAGCTTCCTGTCTCCCACAGCCGTATATCTGCAAGAACATTTGGGGATCACAGTGTGAACAAGCTATACACTTACTGGCCACTTTATTAGGTACACCTTGCTAGTACCGGTTGGACCCCATTTTGCCTTCAGAAATGCCTTAATTCTTCGTGGCATAGATTAAACAAGGTGTTGGAAACATTCCTCAGAGATTTTGGTCCATATTGACATGATAGCATCATGCAGTTGCTGCAGATTTGTCGGCTGCACATCCATGATGTGAATCTCCCGTTCTATCACATCCCAAAGGTGCTCTATTGGATTGAGATGAGGTAACTGTGGAGGCCATTGGAGTACAGTGAACTTATTGTCATGTTCAAGAAACCAGTGGTGAGATGATTTGAGCTTTGTGACATGGTGCATTATCCTGCTGGAAGTAGCCATCAGAAGACGGGTACACTGTAATCAGAGGGATGGACATGGTCAGCAACTAAACGATCAAGGGGTTAAAATGGCGCACAATGGAGGTAGCCGAGTACATATAACTAAAAATGGTGGGGGGAAGGGGGTGGGTTGGGGGTAGTTAATGTTGCACAACAAGTTCAGGTATTAGTACATGTAAGGATAAAATGATGCTGAATAAATGGAAGGCAGCCAGTCTATAAAAGCTAGAAGAAGCTCTGGAACAATAAAAAAGAAAGAAGGATGGCGCCCTCTAAGTGCAGCATGTATGTTAAAAATATTTATTACAATAGATAAAGACACTCACATTTGAGTTGCTAAAAACCAGCATGTTAAGTAGTTTCATCCGCGTGCTTTTGGGGGATGTGGGTGTCACGGGCCAGTGGGGGGGTTCCTGGGATGTGAGTCCTGTGACCTGGGTCCTGGTAGCTGTTCCGGTGGTGCCGAGGGTCCTCAGGGCCTCCGGGCGGCCAGGATGTCGGTCATGGATCCTCGGTGCTTCGCGTTCGGAGCATGCGTGCTCCTTCATCAGGCTATGCTGGTGGCCATATTCAGTGTGGGAATTTATACCATAGGCAATGGGAGGGGTGGAGAGGTAATTGAGAGGAGGGCAGGACTATGTATAATGATTGGGCGCGTAGGTAACCATGGAGATGGGGCCGCCCGGAGGCTCTGAGGACCATCGGCACCACCGGAACAGCTACCAGGACCCAGGTCACAGGACTCACATCCCAGGAACCCCCCCACTGGCCCGTGACACCCACAATCCCCCGAGAGCATGCGGATGAAACTACTTTACATGCTGGTTTTTAGCAACTCAAATGTGAGTGTCTTTTTCTATTGTAATAAATATTTTTAACATACATGCTGCACTTAGAGGGTGCCGTCCTTCTTTCTTTTTTAATGGTCAGCAACTATACTCTGGTAGGCTGTGGTGTTTAAACGATGCTCAATTGGTACTAAGGTGAGCTGAAATCGAGACTTATCCGACCAGGCAACATTTTTCCAATCTTGTCCAATTTTGGTGAGCCTGAGTGAATTGTAGCCTCAGTTTTCTGTTCTTAGCTGACAGGAGTTGCACCCGGTGTGGTCTTCTGCTGCTGTAGCCCATCTGCTTTAAGGTTCAATGTGTTGTACGTTCAGAGATGATGCCCTGCATACCTTAGTTGTAATGAGTGTTATTTGAGTTACTGTTGCCTTTCTATCATCTCAAACCAGTCTGCCCATTCTCCTCTGACCTCTGACATCAACCAGGCATTTTATTCCACACAACTGCCGCTCACTGGATATTTTCTCTTTTTCCGACTATTCTCTGTAAACCCTAGAGATGGCTGTGCGTGAAAATCCCAGTAGATCAGCAGTTTTTGAAATACTCAGACCAACCCGTCTGGCACCAACAACCATGCCAGGTTCACACAGTCACTTAAATTCCTTTTCTTCCTCATTCTAATGCTCGGTTTGAACTTCAGCAAGTCATCTTCACGTCTAGATGCCTAAATGCATTGAGTTGCTGCCATGTGATTGGCTGACTAGCAATTTGTATTACCAAGCAATTGAACGGGTGTACCTAATAAAGTGGCCGGTGAGTGTATGTTAGCCCTCTCCTAGGGAAGTGCTCCTCTAGCATTCTGTGGTATGTAAGTGTCTGATATATCACTAATTGAAAAGTGCCTTGTGGATAAACAGCACCCTCTTCTGCCTCAAGAGGTGTATGACCTGTAATATATGTGGTGACAGTGTAAATTGCATTATTTCTGTGAACAGAAATTTCTACATTTCTAAAATATAGTCAAAGTTTAAGTATCTACATATGTTTACTCAATTCTCGGGTACACTGATTAGGCCCCAGCTAGAGATTAATGTGTTCATTGTATGAAAAAGACACAGACTCAAAGGCATGACACAGACAGGACAGTATAGGCCAATGTATCAAACCTAGATGAGCCCTCATTACTTATTACTGTAATGTAGGCAGGCTGTATACACAGTATGTTTTTTTCTATGGGGTTTAATTGGTTTTTTTTTACATTTTTTACACTGCTAAGTGCTGTAGGTTTAAAATACCTGTACTACCAGTACATAGGAGAGTCGGACTGCAGCTTTCTCACACAAACAACTACCAAGCTCTCCAGCAGTTCGATACACCCCTTAAACAATGATCTAATCAGCATACTTTTGTAGGAAGCAGGTACACTGTTGATTTGAGTAGTGTTCGGGGGGACCATGTTGGCCAGCAGATAGGAGAGTCAGACCATGGTACAGAGAGCCTGGCTGCAGCAGCCCAGCTCTCTTTGTCATGGCCTGACTCTCCTATGTATTGGCAGCTCAGGATATTTAACACTTGATGCAGCACTAAGCAGTGTAAACAACAAGTAGTGCCGCGTACACACGAGCGGACTTTTCGACCGGACTGGTCCGACGGACATTTCGACCGTTTGTGGGCTTCATCGGACTTGCAGCGGACTTTTTCAGTCAAAAATCTGACGGACTTTAGATTTGGAACATGTTTCAAATATTTACGTTGGAACTCCTCCGGACCCAGTTCCTATCGAAAAGCCCGCTCGTCTGTATGCTAGTCCGACGGATGAAAAAAATGACGCTAGGGCAGTTATTGGCTACTGGCTATCAACTTCCTTATTTTAGTCCGGTCGTACATCATCACGTACAAATCCGTCTGACTTTGGTGTGATCGTGTGTAGGCAAGTCCGTTCGTTGGGAAAGTCCGTTGGAAGTCCGCCGAAAGTCCGTCGCATAGTCCATCAGACCAGTCCAGACGAAAAGTCCGCTTGTGTGTAAGCGGCATAAGAGTCCTATATTTATTAGGGTTGTCCCGATACCGATACTAGTATCGGTATCGGCACCGATACCAAGCATTTGCCCAAGTACTTGTACTCGGGCAAATGCTCCCGATGCTTCCCCCGATACCTAGACTGTCAGCTGTGATCAGCGCGTGGGGGAGTTACAAGCTTCTCCCCCCGCGCTTTCAGCTGCTTTAGTGACACAGCAGTGATCGGTGCTTGTAATTCCCCCACACGCGATCACCGCTGACTGTCACTGCATCCCCCTTAGTCCCCCTCCGCTGTCCTGCTCCGCTGCTTGTCCCCCTCCGTTCCAATGTCCCCCTCCGCTGTCCTGCTCCGCTGCATTGTCCCCCTCTGTTCCAATGTCCCCCTCCGCTGTATTGTTCCCCTCCGCTGTATTGTTCCCCTCCGCTGTATTGTTCCCCTCCGCTGTATTGTTCCCCTCCGCTGTATTGTTCCCCTCCGCTGTCCTCCTCCGCTCCAATGTCCTCCTCCGCTGTATTGTTCCCCTCCGCTGTCCTCCTCCGCTCCAATGTCCTCCTCCGCTGTATTGTTCCCCTCCGCTGTATTGTTCCCCTCCGCTGTCCTCCTCCGCTCCAATGTCCTCCTCCGCTGTATTGTTCTCCTCCGCTGTATTGTTCCCCTCCGCTGTATTGTTCCCCTCCGCTGTCCTCCTCCGCTCCAATGTCCTCCTCCGATGTATTGTCCCCCTCCGCTGTCCTCTTTCTTTGCTCTGTCCCCCTCCGCTGTCCCCCTCCGTTCCGGCGTTCTGCTGTCTCTCTCCGCTGTGTGTGTATGGATAGAGTCAGCTGACTCTGTCCATTCACATAACTGAAACATTGTAATCTCCTGTGATTACGATGTGTCAGTTTATGAATGGAGAGGAGCCGCTGTCTTCTCTCCATTCATTATCAGTGCAGCTGAGGCTGCAGAGAAAGAGACTGGGGAATCTCTATCCTCTGTCTCTTTCTCTGTCTCAAGGGGGAGATATCAGAGGTCTGTTAAGACCCCTGATATCTCACCAAAGCCCCCCAACAGGGCTAATTAAAAAAAAACACACACACCTAGTGCAATAAAGAATAAAAAAAAATTGTAAAAAATAATTAAAGTTAATTAAAAAAAAAAAAAAAAAACACACACACACAGGCACCGTTCACTCCCACCCCCCCGCCCCCCTAAAAAAAAAAAAAAAAAAAAAAACACTGTCACGTGACATTAAAAAAAAGTATCGGTAATCGGTATCGGCGAGTACTTGAAAAAAAGTATCGGTACTTGTACTCGGTCCTAAAAAAGTGGTATCGGGACAACCCTAATATTTATCACTGCAAATACAGCCTGCCTGCATTACAGTAATAAAAAAAAGTGTCAAATTGGGCTTTTCAGATGAAAATCATCAGTCTAGCATGTGTACAAAAAACAACAAAACAAATAAATATTAAAAGTCCAGTTTGGGCAAAATATAATATGCTAGTGTAGCACCCTCTACCAGAAGGTAGGTGCTAGTAAGGGTTGTTTTAACTAGGTTTGTTCAGCACAGGCAAATTTAGGCAGGCCTATGCTGTAAGCTAGGCCTGTCTGTTTTGATTCTGGGGCTAGGAGTAGTTAGAGTAGCAGTGGGTGTGACCCCCTGTGCTTCAGTCTGAGGCGCCTCCCCTGCTTCAAGGGAGAATGTTCTGGAAGAGAGGGCTGGGCCTAGAGCTGGAGTGGCAGGCAGAACATGTGGCTGCTCTGACCAATCCCTAACTGGCATTGGCAGGGGACGGGCCTCCTATATATGCTGAGGTCACATGCTGCTGGGGAGGAGTAGTCGACTGGGTGACGTAAGGAATGGAGTGCTAGACAGCCGCAGGATCACACCCCCATCTGGGGGGTGGGTGTGGGATTGCAGGAGGAGGCCCGGGGAGAACTGTGAGGGAATATTACCTTTACACGGTTATTGGCAATGTCTCTGTCACCACACGGTCGGTGGCAGGGAACTCCTGGAGTAGAGAGGGCAGGAAAAGCTGTCGGAACGCATGGTCCAGGAAACTTCCTCATCAAGGACTCAGGGCTGGAAGATTGGAAGGTCGGTGAGTGTTACCACAGTGGATGGCTGGAGGATGTGCCAGGGCTTCTGTAAGGGAACTCTGCTTCTACACGGTCACTAGCAGAGTCTTTATCATGCACACGGTGGATGGGGAGGAGTCCTGGATCAGAGAAGAGACTGTGGGGATGTGTGTGTCAAATCAGTGTGGTCGGGGAACACATGATTTGCAAGTTGGACTGGCTGGGAACAGTAGTCCATTTCCTAGAAGATAGACTTTAACCTACTAGGCCTCCGGGGAGAGGTTCTGCAGGCTTCAGGCCTAGTAGCAGCGAGTCACCAGAGCCAGTAGAGGGGCTTATTCAGAGTGAGTTCTTCCTACCCATTAGAAGAGGATGTGTTATACCCTAATGTAATTACAAGTTGTGCAGGAGGAAACCAAATGTGCAAGGAGAAGCAAGTTTGGGCAGGTGGTGACGATAACTAAGACCATTACTTTTACACAGTCAAAAGTGATATTTCTGTCCCTCACACGGTGATGGATGGAGAACTCTTAGTAACAGGAGTCTGCATGGAGATTGCAGAGGGAGCAATAGTCTGCATGGAGATGCAGAGGGAGTAACAGTCTGCAGGGAGCTGCAGGAGAATATTTCTATTTAGTCAAGTGTACACATTCAATCTTCTAAACAGATCAAAGCATATTGAAACTGTAAATATGATGGCAATTATTAATTCTATGGGCATCCCATATCCCAATCCCTATCCAAGTTGTACCCCCCAATAAAACAACAAAAACAAAGCTCGCAAATTGCTGTTCATTGTCTCTGGAAAGGATGCATGAAGTCTGGCAGTGGGGTGATTTGGTGGATTGTTTGTCAGTAGTGCTAACATCATGGCTACACTAATATAGCAGCATAAGCCATTTTGTAATTTGCTTTAATTGCTATGATCAAAAATTACCTTTACTTTAACTTCTGCACCAAACTAAAAATTCCTGACAACCCCATGCCAAAACCAAATGATCAGCATAAAGGTACATATGTATGTTGCATAATTGTATATCACCACAATTATGTTTAGTATAATTATTCTGGAGTGTGGGGTTACACAAAAGGATAGATGTCACCCTATGGAGATACTACTCTCTAGATGCAAGTAGATTCCTATACAATACCTCTAAATAAGTGAATGATGACAGTAAAAGTCCTCTAAGTTGCTCTCCTTGGATTTGTTAATTAAAACAAATCCATGTGGACAAAAATATGGAAACTTCCATTACTGATCCGGTTTTTAAAGAAGCACACTTCAGACCTGTTATCTTGATCCTGGGTCCTTTATCCATTGCTGTCATTGTATATCTTTAAAAGGATTACCAATGTTAGTGTGTACGAACCATAATGTAGCACCAGTTAGACTTTGGGGAAAACAATTCAGTTGAGAGGGAACACAAGGCCAGAAGAGCAGATTTGTTATTTTTTTTTGAGCCATCACAAATTTGTAATTAGTCCACATTTTCCTTCCAAATTATTTTGTTCTTAGCTGCATGGGATGACAGTCCATGTCAAACAGTTAAATGTCAGTCCAGTCAAACAGATGTTACATTATTGCATAATTATAGGGTACTACACCTCTTTTAGCCTTTACAATTTTCTGTAGCTCCATTGACAATAATTTCTCCTGAACCATCTTTCCAAACCTCAGTAGAATATGCCCCAGTTGAAGACTTTCTTGCTGCAATAACATGACAATATATTGCTTCTATGTTATGTACCCATATCAGTTGGGAGTCGTTCCAGAACCTTGATAACTACAGGGTCTATTCTGGTATGTCATATAATGGAAATATGGTCATTACCCTTTATAAAACTGCTCCTTGACAGATAGTGCCAGGTTTAGGTCAGCTTATCTCAAGTACCCCTTGACTCGGGTGCATTTATTGTCTGTGCTCCTGTGCCCCCTAGCCATGTATTATGTATTCTAAGCAACTTCTAACATTCCTAACAACTTTAACTACTTATTTGAATCTTTAAAAAAATATTTATTGCTTGTAAAATCTTTACATTTTCATTATGAATTTACTTTACTAGACAGAAGAACCTTGAACCTTTACAGTAACACTAAAATCTTGTTTAAAAATATTCCACTGTGTCTATATCCATGTCAGCTCTCGAGGAAGTGATCAGCTTTGACTGTTCTGTTAAACCATGTCTGTTCTTTACGATCACCTGTGCATGATTACCCTGACTGGTCTGGACTCTATCTGGCGTAAATGGTTAACAGATATCCCGGATTTAGATGGAGATGATTGGTCGGATATCTCGGATTTCCCATGTAAACATATATATATAGTTACATAGTAGGTAAGGTTGAATAAAGACAATAGTCCTTCCAGTTCAACCTGTGTGGGTGTATGTGTGTCAGTGTCTATAATTATTTCCCATATCCCTGTATGTTGTGTTCTTTAAGATGCACATCCAAGAGTCTTTTAAAAATATCCATACTCCCGCTGCCTCCACCAATTGCGGAAGAGAGTTCCACAGCCTTATTGTCCTGACAGTAAAAAACCCCCTGCGCAGTTTAAGGTTAAAACACTTCTCCTCCAATCTCATTGTGTGGCCCTGTGTCCTCTTACACTCCCTGAATCGTTTTTTTTTTCCTATGCTGGGATCACCATTGAAATATTTGTAAATCACTATCATGTCCCCTCTCAAGCGTCGCTTCTCCAGCAAAAATAAATTTAGTGCTTGTAGTTGTACCTTGTAATTGAGGTCGTCCAGGCCTCTTATTAATTCCGTTGCCCTTCTTTGGACTCTCTCCAGTTCCAGCACATCCCTTCTGAGGACTGGTGAACAGAACTGGACAGAGTACTCCAGATGTGGCCTAACCAAAGTTTCATAAAGTGGCAGGATTATCATTTTATCCCTGGAGTATATCCCCTTTTTTATGCATGCTAAAATTCTGCCGGCTTTGGTAGCTGCAGCTTGACATTGCATGCTATTGCTCTGTCTGTCATCTACTAGGACCCCCAGATCTTTCTCCATCCTTGAAAACATCTTGTTTCATTGAGAGATAGGCTCATCCAATTTAAGATAATACATGTAGCCTACTTCACTCCCTACAGAGTCCACAAAATGGCTTCATCCCTACCCCCCAAATTGCTGGGGGAGACTTCACCCACATCTTTTCGTCCTGCCGGACATTGCTCAATTTTGGGAGTCAGTGGTCTGCTTCATTAACACCGTTTCCAACATTGTGTTTGCACCTTCTCTGTGGATATGTATGTTGGGCCTGGTTGAAGATTTAGCTCCAACAGTGGCAGTATGCATGTTACTGGGTATCCTATTATTCTACGCCATGAAGGTTATCACCCTTACGTGAAAAAACCCTCTCCCCCAACGATTGCTTTCTGGCAACAATTAGTCAACACAGCCCTTCCTTTGTATAAGGACACTTATTGCCATATGGGTTGCCCTAAAAAGTTTGATAAAGTTTGGTCCAAGTGGCTCCAAGATGACTCTACTGCCCATATGTAAATTGTTAATCAGTTGAGTTTTGATGTTTCAGGTCTCCTTTTGTTGGTGAGCAATGGGGTGGGAGGGGGAGTCTGGTGGGGCCTGGCCTCAGTTATTGCCCCCCCCCCTCGGGGGGGGGGGGGCAATAAGTTACCTTGCTTACCTCCTTAACCAATTTCATGGTGCACACACAAGTAACGGCAGTCCTTTTCTGTTGTGCAGATTTTGTTTTTGTCTTTTGTTGTTTTGTTTTATGTGCTTTGGCAGATGTTTTAGGTATGCCAACTTTAGCTTCTGCTAAAAAGACATGTATTCATAATCCACAAAACAGTTACATTCAAGCATGTCACGAATGCTCAATGTTATAATGGTTTTATGCTCTCACCTGATCTGTCAAGCCATTCAATGGCTGATGTCTTATCTGATCACATGTGCAGTCCCATGGCAACTGCAGCTCAAACAGATACGAAGATGGCAGCTTCTTTGGCTGTAAAAGGAGAGGAGGGTTTAGTTTCACTTTAAGTAGTGAATATGTATGGATTGTTTTGAGGGGAATAAGGGTATCATTTAGTGTCACTTTAAGATGTACCTCTTGCTATAGATGTACCCCTGGCAGGTAATCTCTTTCATACATAGCACATAACCTGTTAAAATAATTTTTCTGATATTTTTATCCGTTATTTCCGAACTCTAGTGGCTTCTATATAAATATGGCATGACTTCAAAACTCTTACACAGAATGGGTAATTTTATTATCCCTTGAAAATGTCTCCTATTTAGCATTTTGCTGGATAAAGATTACTCTAGATGCAAGTTAATATTTAGCATTTTTCACCGCGTGGAAACATGGTCCCTTCTGCTGGGTGAAATTTGCATGTGAAATATCGTTTTCATAAACAAACACCTGACCATGCAGCAATCACACAATTAAAGCCATCAGTATGCTTATTGTAGCTGGGGCCTTGTGACAAGGATCATTAACGTGCCAGGTCTAAGCCTGCAAGCTTTTAACATATCTTCTGTATATTTCATACATTAGCATCCTGACCCACATTATGAGGAGCAGGTTTTCTTATAAATATTAAATGATTAAAGCTTGGGTAGTATCCAGCCAGATAGCTTCTGCTAGTCAGACATTATTTTAATCACTTCACGAGGGGTCGTGAGGTGAGGCGGGGGGGGGAATAAAGCTCACAGGAAAAATGCAGCAATTACTGCCAATCTGAAACACAAGAAAAGAGACAAAACATTTTTCAAGTTCATCTATAATCTGGGTACTGAGATCACCAGATGTTTCATCGAAGGAAATGTTTGAATCACTCACACTCAGAGAAATTGGATTAGTCACGTTTTTGTCTACTAATGGACACACTGTGTGATCTTAGGGCTTCATTTGCTGGGTTAATAATGCTTTGCTTGAGTTCCTTTGCAATGTGAAAAAAATAGGATAACTCTAGGAGTAAGTATCGTAAGTGCAGTCCGCAGCCACTGACACGAGTAATATCATATTCATCACAGACAGACCTCGTATCTCATTACTGCTGAAGAGATTACCCTCCGGGCATTTCAGTGCAGTCAAGCCAAGCCCATCACATGAAGCAGTTCAGGTATATTGTGGAATGATTTAATACCACAATAATGTCCACTTTGCGAAATAGATGATGTTTTTGATAGCGGCTGATGCTTAATGAATGATACATTAGCAAACATCTCTAAAACATTATTGAGAAAATGCAGATGAGGGGAACGTAATTCCTTGCGTTCTATATTCCTCATAGATTCTCTCCCTTCTGGTATATTAAGTATGAAAACGGTGATAACCGTCATGAATCACGATGTAATCTACTTTAAAGCACCTCCTTTAGCTCGGGAGCCCTTTTTGAAGAAGAATACGATACAGGAATGCGGACATGTGAACGGAATATGAAAATGCTGCCGTGTGAAATGCTTTGCATTAAATCAAATCTGAATCAATGAGAGAGGAAAAAAATCTGCAAATATATACAATGTTCACTAGATGTTGACTCGATATATTACATGAAGTCGGTTTGCCTGATTTGATTTATAACCCAATTCCCCACATGTATATGAAACTAAGTATAATCCAATCATTTTGTTTTATTTAGTGTTCACATGTGTTAAACTCCAAATATAAAAATAAAATCAATGCAAATGTGACCATATTTTGGGCTTGAGTAAAAAAGGATTGTCTTGTGCCATTTGCTATACCATTCCTATACTATTCCTTTATTACTGGAATTAATGTTTGTTACACAGGAATGTTTAACCCCTTCCTGGTTGAGGATTTCTTGCCTTCGTGAGCAGAGCTACTCAAATCAAATGGCTTTAAAATAAACCTGAAAAGACATAAAACGTGTAGATTGTTGTGTGATCATAGGCACCACATCCCTTCTGAAGCAACACACATAAAATAAACCAATAGTACTTGGGACGTTTAACGGTGTCAAACATAATTATCCCCACTACATATATAGTTGAAATATATATATATTATAACCACTTTAACTCTGGAAGGTTTTACCCCTTTCATGACCAGGACAATTTTTACTTTTCAGCACTGTGCTACTTTAACTTGCAATTGCACGGTCAAGCAACGCTGTATGCAGATGACATTTATATAATATTTTTCACACAAATAGAGATTTCATTTGGTGGTTATAGTTGCTTTTTTTTTTGTTGTTTTTTTATTATTATTATTTTTTAAAAAAATGCAAAAAGACCAAAAATTAAAAAAAAACACAATATTTTTCACTTTCTGCTATAAAGCATATCCAATAATTTTTTTTTTTTTAATACAATTTCTTCATAAATGTATTCTGCTACATTTCTTTGGTAAAAAAAATTCCCAATAAGTGTATATTGATTGGTTTGTGTGAAAGTTATAGCGTCTACAAACTATAGTTTATATACTGGAATTTCTATATATATTTTTTTTATACTTGTAATGGCGGTGATCAGCGACTTATAGTGGGACTGTGATCGTTCGATGGGCAATCTGACACTAACTGATGCTGGATGGGACCTGACTAACTGATATTGACATCACCAGTGACAATAATACAGTGATCAGTTGATCAGTGCTAATACTATACCCTGAACTAATGGCACTAGCTGGGAAGGGGTTAACATCTTGGGGGAATCAAGGAGTTAAATGTGTGCCTAACAAGTGTTAATGTGTATTATGTGCTGCTTTTTACTAAAAATCTATTTGTTCCTTCTCCCTGTTTTGCAGGGAGGAAAAAAAATTGTTCCCTCTTGACTGAGGCCTGTGCTATTTGTCAACACAGGGCTCTGGGATGTGTTTGGACAAAGTGGATCAGCAGGTCCCGGCCATGAATCATTGGCCGGAACCTGCTGACAAAATCCCCATGTCCAATCACAGCGTGAGTCAGATTGGGGTGGGGGTGAGCATCTTTGGGCACATGCGGGCGCACTGAAGCCGGAAGAAGGCAGTGACATACAGGTAAGTATGTGCCTGTAGGAGCCACCTGTCCGCAGTGCAATGCAGGCGGGCAGTCCTAAAGTGGTAACATGTGTTGTACAAGATTCCTTACTTAAAACAGCCATAAAACTGGATGCCACATATACCACATGTATGAAGATAAACAGAAACAATTCTGGTCCAATGGTCATCTTACTCCTTCTAATACCACAATCCCATTTATCCAAACCACAGCTTCAATAAGATTACAACCATATGTATTAATATGAAAGCTGTACAAATATGGAAAAAAATAACTTTTTGGCTGATCATAGATTTTACTAAAATTGCTCAATTCTACAACAAACACCACTTTTACGCCTGAAGTTAATACTGCTCCAGCCACTTACTCTTGTTCAGGAGCTTCCCAGGCCTTCAGCTGTTCCAAAAAAACTGCTCATGGGCCCTCCTATTCCTTCTATATGGAACTGTCCTTTAGTTGTCCTATACAATTTATATTGTAAAGCATTGCATAAACTGTAGGCACTATATAAATCCTGTATAATAATAATAATACATAACTGACATACAGTATCTAAGAAGACAGCGTTTTTGATTCCCTTGCTGTTGGGACTGATAAAACGACCAGTTGCGCTGATTCTACCCCTCATCAGTAACCTCCAAACTAAAAGCCATCGCAGTCTGCCAAATTACACTGCTTGCTATGACAATAACACCTATTACTTGAGAGAAAAATACAAGCACAATACAAATACATGCAAAAGAAACTTTGAAATATGTATCAATGAACCACTACTATCCAACCACAAGTGCTCATTCAAATACTATCCTACATCAGAGGTAAGTTGGGGCACCCAAGAGGGAGCAGCTTGGTTCTACATGTTTCACCATTAGCTTCATCAGAAACAACACACAGAGATATTCTGCAATCAATTGGATAAATAAATAACCTCCATTAGAATCCATATATAAGATATAATATTCATAAATCTAAAATTGAAAAGAAAATTTACACATATATATTTCTGGTACACACTGACACTGACTGAGAATTTTAATTTTGCATATATGTGACACCGGCTCCCATCAGGGCTAAAAATCTTCCCACAGTGTGGAATAGGGAATGTTGGCACCTATAAAGACATTTATGGAATGAAACATACATTGTTTATCCATAATATGGGGACACTTCCTTCATTTAAAAGGGTGCGCTGTGATCCACTAACAATTACCTATAGTGGCTGATCCAATATAACATAATTGCAGGTAATTGTCAGTGATTCACAACAGAGCTTGTAGTTTCTTTCATTTATGTTGTTTAAAATGAACCTATCACAAGCCCTTTCTGTCCCCTGAAGAAGTGTTTTGACATAAAACACATTGGGCGGAGCCTATTCATGATGTCATCATGTACGCCGCTGGTCGGGTGGCAATGCTCTTTTTATGCTGGATGTATTGGACATAATTGTGAGTTTTCAATTGAATAAACCCTTTGTTTTGTTTATATTGGGTCATATTCCTTTCTTGTGAGAGATACATGCTGACCAAGGGGAGTTAATATTGGAACCTTGTGAAGCTTTTGGAAGCCAGCTATTGGTGTAGAATACAAGAGCTATATTCCAGGCTATTGCTGCGGAGAGCATGGATTCATTTGTTTCATGTTGTATTGACCTCTTTTAGTTTTGAAGTCTCCTATTTTTGGTAAGCAGTTTTGCACAGGTGGAGGTGGTGAATCACATGAAGATACACTTTGGTGACTAAGGATTTCACAGCATCAGTCTGTTTTTGGAAATTTAAGGACTATGAATTTTTGTTGGATTTTTATTCATTTATTTGATTACGAGTGTGAGCACTTTATTTATATTTATGATTTATGAATATTGCTTAATAATTGACACACATACACAGTTAGGCTTTCCCCGACCTGTTCATTCCCTGACTTAGTTGGGGTAGGCAGAACACTTCGAGGGGGGTGGGTCAGTCATGCCTCTTGGCCATTGACCTCTGGGGACCTGCCTGCTGACCTTTGACCTTTGGAGGAGGTCCCTATTCCAATCCTTGAGTCCTAACCTTGTTCTTCAATGGGAAACCCTAACCCCTAACCCTAAGTTCTAACCCTAACCCCAACTGACCTTTGACCTATGAACATTAACCCTAACTCTAAGTGCATCTCCACTTTGTGACTCCCCCACCCTAAAACCCCTACTTTTCCCAGATCTCTTTCGGTTTGTCGGAAAAAGGGTAAAAAAAAATTTGTTCTCTAAGCACTTTCCCTGACTTGTTCATTTCCCGACTTGTTCATTGCCCGACTTTGTTGGGATAAGCGGAACACTTTGGTGGGGGTGGGTCAGCCACGCCTCTTGGCCATTGACCTCTGGGGACCTGCCTGCTGACCTTTGACCTTTGGAGGAGGTCCTTCCCTGTGTTAGTTTATTGTATAATTTTTATTTGTTTAATTTAAAGAGACAACACACTTATTGTTGACTATCACAAACCCTGACTAATCATAAATTAAATTTATATACAATTCTTGACAGTTTTTCCTGAAGAATTAAAGCTTGGCCCCATCCTCTTTCACATCATGCACCTCCTTTTTGATCTTTTATTGTGATAGGTGGTGTTATTGACCAAAAAGAAGTCTTGGGAGATGGAGGGAGGCAGATCCCTGTTTGACTTAAAAGAAAAGTCATGATCTGCATACCATTTCAGCTGTTAATATATTTGCAAACTCATATAAAAATGTCTTGGTTGCATACACTCACTGAATCTCACTGTGCTTTGTATGTGGACCCACAGCGTCATGTGATGGGGGTGTGTGTGTGGGGGGGGGGGGGGGGGGGCAACTTCTGCTGGAATCACCTAAACAACCCCAGTGGAAGTGGAAGTGGGTACCTGCCAGATATAGGTACCAGCCCCCCTCCCTTTCTTAAAAAAAAATGCCAAAAATGTTAGAGGAGGGTGGAGGATTAGAAGAATCAGAACTGCCAATTTAGACACTTATAACCTAAAAACCCTGCAAGACCATCTAGTGGCCATATGTGTCACCTGATAAATAGTGTGGCTACGCTATTCCATTCACCATTCCATTCCATTCATGCAAACTGAATGAATCTTCTTTCTGTGATGTATTATTTTTTGTTTTATAACCTAAAAACCCTGCAAGACCACCTAGTGGCCATATGTGTCACCTGATAAATAGTGTGGCTACGCTATTCCATTCACCATTCCATTCCATTCATGCAAACTGAATGAATCTTCTTTCTGTGATGTATTATTTTTTGTTTTCATCCTGCAGGCTTACATAACAAAAATGTAATTAAACTGTTCAAATGTTGTCAAAGACCTACCTGCACTGCAGTGGGTTCGGCAGCAACAATATCCCTTATATGGAGTGCAGCAACTAATTGCCATTTGGTTGGTTAAGATTCTCTGCTTACTGTGTCCTACTATTTAGTGTTCTGTTGTTTCTTGCTGCTGTTCCTCATTTCTTCCCTGGGGTTCCTTTCCTGTACTACTTGCTGTGTGTTGCTCTAGCTACTATTCCTTCTGTCCTTCCAGAATCTTGCTGTTTCCCTGTTCTACTTCTCTGGCTGCTTTATTGCAATAAGCCATCATTTCCATACATTGCATTGACGATAATCAACAAGCTAAAAAACAGCTGTTATGCAGTCTGCAATAAATAGTTATGTAATAGTACCACATGGGGTTGATTTGATAAAGGCAAAAAGGCTGTTCGCTTTGCAAGGAAAGTTGCACTTTGCAAGGCAATTTACCCCAGAACCTAGTGAATGTAGTAAAGTTTTACTTTGCAAATAATACCCAATCACATGCAAGGAAAATGAAAAAAAAAAGGATTTTTGTTTGATTGGATGATAGAAGTCAGCAGAGCTTAACCTTCTTCAATAAGCTTTGGGTAAATTTCTCTGCAAAGTGCAACTTCCCTTGCAAGGTGAACAGCATATTTGCCTTTGGTAAATCAACCCCTGTATCTGTATTAAAAGCCAGCAGTTCTGAATGCAAGGTTGGCCAAGAGACAAAAAAGGAATAGCCCATTTTTTGGGGAATTATGATGGAAATGAGACTTGTAAATACCCTTTAATTTAAAGCGTAACTTCACTCTCTCAATCAAGATTAACTATTTCTGATCCTTAGGCTGCTAACATTAGTAAATAGATAGGAAAGTCAATTATATTTACTTGTTTTAAACTTTTTTTCAATTTCTTCCGTTGCATCCTGGTTTTTGCCCGGAGTCCTCAGAAGGGGACGGAGGAGGGGGTTCTCTCTGCAAAGCACACCCTCTTTCCTACATGCCTGACCTGAGGACAAATGGATTCCAGTAATTAAATGCTACACAAATCATCTGCCCTTACTCAAGATGGCTGTGACTAGAAAAGCTAGAAGGTGTTTTTCAAAGTGATTTCTCAACAAAATAAATCATGAAGACATGGCTGGATGGGTGGGGTTGCTCTGAATATAAAAAAAATAAATAAATAGCATTTTTTTGGTTTGTGCTCAGATACAGTTTATTTCTGCTTTAAGGAAGCTCTTGTCTAGTGGAGGACTTTTTTGTTTCCTTCAGTAAATCCTTCCATAACCTGTCTGGGTATACATTCTTGTTTATTCCTATGACAACCAATCAGATGAATTATTATCTGAATAGTTTCAAAATGTGTTTATGGTCATTTTCACAATACAGTGTGTCAAAAGATGGTAGGAGAATTACAGAACATTACAACAGTAAAATAAGGGACTGCCCTTCACCCAGGAGAAGAGTGGCATGTTTTCAAATTCTGGCCTGGATTTAATCTGCCTTTGATTTGAGAGGTACAACATAATAGCAAAAAATACATAATCCATGCTAAAAGGCCAAAAGCTTTGCGTTTTGTAGAACAGCATCCTCACATATCTCCCTGAATATGTGGTTCCTATTGCATAGATTTAAAGCATATTCTATTAATTCTATTAATCTGAACAATCTTTGTAAACTTACTGTGAAGATCGTCACACATTTGCTTCCTTGAATCCTGTTACACGTATTCACTATATCCCGCGAATTTACAGAGCCTGCCTTCTAAACTATAGATGTTCTGAGAGGAGGAGCTTCAGGAGGCGTAGTCCGTTTAGGAATCAAAGCTTACAGACAGCAAGGTACCATGGGATATATAGTCCTTAGAAATTGAAAGTTAAGAGCAGAAACTGCAAAGCATGTAGGGAATCCAGGAAGTTGTGGAAAGAGATGGCCAACAGACAGGCAGAACTCACAACGTGAAAGTAGATTTTTCAAGTAAGCTTATATTAGTTATAAATAACCTTATATTAGTTAATAATAACCATTGTTTGTATTGCTATTACAATGCTGATGCTATAAAATGAAAGTGTAGATTTCCATAGATTTCCATAGATTTCCTTCAATAATGGAATAATGGAAAACAGTTTCAATTGAAAGCACACCTAAAAAAACCTTTAGCTGCAAGCTCCATGAATCTAAAGTATCCCTGAAGTAGTTTGCCCTGTATGCAATGTCACTTTCTGTCTTAGCTTATTATTTTAAAATCTCCTTTCCTGGATGAATCTCTCAGAATCCTTATGTTTAGATCACATGAAATTGTGGGGTTGATTTACTAAAACTGGAGCGCAAAACCTGGTGCAGCTGTGCATGGTAGGCAATCAGCTTCTAACTTCAGCTTCAGTACAATTAAGCTTGGACAATATTCACACTGATGCGGGTTTAAATTCAGCTGAACCCGCACGATTTCAAACCCGCATGTCAGTCCGACTTCGGGTTCCTGCACAGATGTCTATTGAAATCACCCACAAAGTCGCCACAAGTAGTGCAGAAACTACTTTTGGGAATTGGTGCGGTGTCACACCGATTCGGACGGTGCCATTGCCAGCAATAGGGGGCGATTTGACATGTCAAATCACATGTCAAAATGGCCTGAAGTGAATGTGGGCTTAAAGCGGAGGTCCACCCATACAATTAACTTTTCATTATTCAGCTGCATTAAACCTAATAAACAACATTTGGAAAAAAAATAATTTTTTACTCGCGTTTTCATGTCTGTTGCTAAGGGGTGCCTTGGAATCTGCCTCTTCCTCTTCCTGGCACCTGACGTCATTTCCCTCCGCACCTGTGCTCGCTAATGCTCCTGGGAGATGTGTGTCATCATTTCCCAGGAGTCAGTGGGCAGCGCCGAGGGCTTCGTTGCCATCACAATGGGGCGGGCACTTCCGACGCTGCCACCCGTTGTGATGGCAACATCAGAAGTGTACGGCGCTGAGAGCCGTATCTCCTGTGAATGCGCGAGGACAGCTGTGCATGCTGGTAATACAGCAGCACCGAATCCAGGAAGTGTATGCTTGTGGGCTTCACCTGTCCACACCTAAGATCGGAATGGCAAAACACGAATAATATAAGGTAACTTTTATTATAAAATTGTAATGAAAGCGGCGCAATTTACCAGAATAATGATTGTTGATTCAACATTATATGATAGAAAGAGATTGATTTAAAAAAAAAAATCATATATGTGGTTGGAACTCCGCTTTAAAACTGGAAGCTGATTGATTTCTATGTAGAGATGCACCAGATTTTACACTATCCAGTTTTAGAAAATATCAGTGAAGAAAAAAAAATATTTGATCCCCTGCAGATTTTGTATGTTTGCCCACTGACAAAGAAATGATCTGTCTATCATTTTAATGGTAATGGTAATGTTTTTTTTTAACAGTGAGAGACAGAATCAGGAACACAGATGTGTCTCTTCCTCGAGTGCATCCGTCCCCCACACAGTAAGAAAACAATAGGGAACACAGTTAACCCTTTGATGGCCCCTAATGTTAACCTCTTCCCTGCCAGTGTCATTTATACAGTGTCAGTCCATTTTTATTTAGCACTGATCACTGTATTGGTGTCACTGGTCCCCAAAAAGTGTCACTAAGTTTCAGATTTGTCCGCCGCAATGTCGCAGTCCCACTAAAAATCGCTGATCGCCGCAATTACTAATAAAAACATTAAAAAAAAATCCTCTATCCCTTTGATTCCCTATCAATCAGCAAGATTTCTGTCTTCTATACAGGTAACGAGCTGAGATTAGGAGCACTCTCTTTAACCACTTAAGGACCGCCCCCCTTACATTTACTGCGGCAGGGTGACCCTTAAGCACAAAATCACATACCTGTACGTGATTCTCGTTCACAGCTCTGGGGCGCACGGGCGTGCAGCCAGAGCAGTGGTTCCACTGTGGTCGGACACAGCAGGAGCCAATCAGCGTGTCCCGTGGCCAAGATGATCGCCAGCCACCCGCGATCGCTCACTGGAGAGAAAGAAGGACAGTCTACCTATGTAAACAAGGCAGATCATTCTTCTGTCAGACAGGAAGAGAGACATCTGTGATTCCTGCTAATCAGGAATTAGTTTATTTTCACTGTTAAAATAAACCTACCATTAAATTTATAGACTGATCATTTTTTTGTCAGTGGGCAAATGTACAAAATCAGCAGGGGATCAAATATTTTTTTCACTGTAACCCCTGTATGGGGAGCTCTGAAGGCCAGTCATAAGAAATAATTTTTTTTAAACCTCAATCATAGAGGAGCTCTCTTTGCATAAAGGTTTTGACTATCTCTAATGCCGTGTACACGCGACCGGACTTTTCGTCGGACTCAACAACTAAGGACTTTTTGACGGAGTTCTGACGGAGTTCCAACGAAACGGACTTGCCTACACACGATCACACCAAAGTCCGATCGTTTTGAACGTGATGACGTACGACCGGACTAGAATAAGGAAGTTCCTAGCCAGTAGCCAATAGCTGCTCTTGCGTTGTTTTTGGTCCGTCGGACTAGCATACAGATGAACGTTTTTTTCGATAGGGATCGAGTCCGTCAGAAAGATTTGAAACATGTTCTATTTCTAGATCCGTCTGAATTTTCGACAGAAAAGGTCCGATGAAGGTTCAATGAAGCCCACACACGATCAAATTGTCCGACGGATTCGTTCCGTCGGACCTTTGATGCCGAAAAGTCCGGTCGTGTGCACACGGCATAAGAACATTCAAAGCCCTTGATCAGGAGTGACAAAACACATGGTAGATTTAGGGCTGGTTCACACCACAAAAGCGCACTCCAGATCTGTTCTGGATACGTTTCTGCATGCGTGTTTTTGACGAGTTCCGGTGAGTTTTTGCTGCATTTCTGGATGCATTCCAGATGGGTTTTTTTCTTCTTCTTTACTGTTTTTTTTCATTGTGCTGGGTCCAGTGCATTTTTGATGCGTTCCAGTGCATTTTGGTGTGCTTTTGATGAGTTTTACCATGTTCCAGTACAATCCAGTGCTGGAAAAATGCAGCATGTTCTACTTTTTTTTTTCTGGAACTGGAAAGCCCTGGAACTGACCGCACTAGTGTGAATTATGCCATTGGAAACCATATAACCTACCTTCCATGTGTTTTAAAAGCAGAAAATAATGCACTGGACTGCATGTGGTGTGAACTGGCCCTAAGCCCCTGTTCACACTGAACACGGCCTTAAAATTGTGCGCGTTCATTTGAACGCGCACAATTTCAAAGATGCATTTCATTCCGACTTCGGGGGCGACTTGAAAGATATCTGTGTGGGTTCATGCACAGATGTCTATAGAAATCGCCCCTGAATTAGCCAAAAGTAGTGCAGGAACTAATTTTGGAAATCGGTGTGGCCCCGCAAAGTTGGCGTTGCACCGTTTGGTACACTATAGCCGGCAATAGGCTCCGATTTGACATGCGATTTGACCTGAAATTGCCAGGTTCTCTTACAGTTAAACATATTTTTGCCAAATTTATAATTGCCAGCTAAGGTGAACTGTTATGTTATGTTTCTGTGATGAAAGTAGAGGATGGATGTTTTACTATACAAATAAGATGTTTTAAGTTTATATTTCTGTCCATCCAACACTGAACGTGAAACAACCCTCTCATACAGCACCGCCGAATGAATGACACCAATTAAAGTTAAAGTGTATCTAAACCCCAGAAGAAAAAAATATTTGTTGCAACATACCAGTCTTTACATGTGGTGGCTACAGTAGTTTTCTTTTTTCAGGCTTTTTTTCCTTTATGTCCACCTAGTGATCCTTCTAGCAACACACATCTTTTCCTAGAGTGACAATCCTGGTGTGTCTATGGAGGAGCAGTGTTGTCATCCTAAGAGAGGAAATGTGTTAGGACTAGGGTTGCACCTATACCACTTTTTTAAGACCAAGTACAAGTACCAATACTTTTTTCAAGTACTCGCCGATACCGATTACTGACACTTTTTTTATGTCCTGTGACAGTGGCACTAATATGCAGCACTGATGGCCATTGATAGGTGGCACTGATGGGCACTGATGAGGCGTGGACTACTATTTATTTTTTTTAGTATTTTTTTTTACAAATGTTATATATATATATATATATATATATATATATATATATATATATATATATATATATATATATATATATATATATTACAATACTTTTTTTTGGGGGGGGGGGGGTGGATGGTGTCAGTGTTTTTTATTATTTAATTTTGTATTATTTTTACAATTTTACTTTTAAATATTTATTTATTACAATTTTTCCTTTTTTTTTTATCAACCCTGTTGGAGGGGCGGGGCTTTGGTGAGATATCAGGGGTCTAAACAGACCCCTGACATCTCCCCTTTGAGACAAGGAAAAGGACTGAGGTCACAGATTCCCCAGTCCCTTTCTCAGCAGCCTCAGCTGCACTGAAGATGAATGGACAGAAGTCAGCGGCTCCTGTTAATTCATAAACGGAAGCATCATAAACACAGGTTACGATGCTCAGTTATGAATGGACAGAGTCAGTGTGCATTTGGAAAAGGAAGGAGCGGGTAAATGACAAATTTACCGGCACCTTTCTCCGCTCTCCATCCTGAAAGATCTGGGACGTGGGGGGCGGGGGCAGAGGAGGAGCTGGGAAGGACACAGGGGACAATCAGGGATAATCGGTGTGGCGGTGGGGGCAGTTACAAGCACTGATCTCCCTGACAGCCGCGGGAGGGAAAAGAGGAGAAGCGGCTGTCAGAAAAGCTATACAGCTTGTAACTGCCCCTACCACCGCACCGATCATCATCTGTGAGGCTGCCTGGCCCCCCTGCTACACTGACTACACTGACTACACTGAGGATGCTGGGTGTACTGGCCTCCTGGGATCAGGTCAAGCATGGTATCAGCACCGATACGATACTAGTATCGTTATCAGTGCAACCTTAGTTAGGACTATAGAACACCTCCCTCCCTAATCTCCTTTAAAACAAGGGGGGGTGCTTCCTTTCAATGTTATATTTACCAGAACAAAATGAAGCAAATAACAGAAGCCCATTGTAAGAAATTATGTGCACACTATGAGGAATAGAGTGATGTCTTCCGTACACCCCCAGCCTTCTAACTGTACAGTGATCTTTCAGGATGGAGAGCGGAGAAAGGTGCCGGTAAATTTGTCATTTACCCGCTCCTTCCTTTTCCGAATGCACACTGACTCTGTCCATTCATAACTGAGCATCGTAACCTGTGTTTATGATGCTTCAGTTTATGAATTAACAGGAGCCGCTGACTTCTGTCCATTCATCTTCAGTGCAGCTGAGGCTGCTGAGAAAGGGACCGGGGAATCTGTGACCTCAGTCCTTTTCCCTGTCTCAAAGGGGAGATGTCAGGGGTCTATTTAGACCCCTGATATCTCACCAAAGCCCCGCCCCTCCAACAGGGTTGATAAAAAAAAGGAAAAATTGTAATAAATAAATATTTAAAAGTAAAATTGTAAAAATAATACAAAATTAAATAATAAAAAACACTGACACCATCCATCTCCCCCCCAAAAAAAAGTATTGTAAAATATATATATATATATATATATATATATATATATATATATATATATATATATATATACATATACATACACAAACTACTGACACAGTCCACGCCTCATCAGTGCCCATCGGTGCCACCTATCAGTGGCCATCAGTGCTGCATATTAGTGCCACTGTCACAGGACATAAAAAAGTGTCAGTAATCAGTATCGGCGAGTACTTGAAAAAAGTATTGGTACTTGTACTTGGTCTTAAAAAAGTGGTATCAGTGCAACCCTAGTCCTAACACATTTCCTCTCTTAGGATGACAACACTGCTCCTCCATAGACACACCAGGATTGTCACTCTAGGAAAGGATGTGTGTTACTAGAAGGATCACTAGGTGGACATAAAGGAAGAAAAGCCTGAAAAAAGAAAACTACTGTAGCCACCACATGTTAGGACTGGTATGTTGCAACAAATATTTTTTTCTTCTGGGGTTTAGATACACTTTAACTTTAATTGGTGTCATTCATTCGGCGGTGCTGTATGAGAGGGTTGTTTCACGTTCAGTATTGGATGGACAGAAATATAAACTTAAAACATCTTATTTGTATAGTAAAACATCCATCCTCTACTTTCATCACAGAAACATAACATAACAGTTCACCTTAGCTGGCAATTATAACTTTAGCAAAAATATGTTTAACTGTAAGAGAACCTGGCAATTTCTAATTAACCAGTGGAGAGTGCAGTGGCTTGTGTGCTCAGGCAAAGACCGGTATGTCCATAGGCCTCAGTGTAGCTGCTAGGGAGGATATAAAATGACCATATATTCTACAGGAAAACTTGCC
The DNA here is from genome assembly GCF_042186555.1 of Aquarana catesbeiana. Classification (NCBI taxonomy): domain Eukaryota; kingdom Metazoa; phylum Chordata; class Amphibia; order Anura; family Ranidae; genus Aquarana; species Aquarana catesbeiana. The sequence continues at coordinate 383,389,139 of NC_133328.1, read as the reverse complement.
AGTGTGCTGTAAGGCTGCATCCACATGGGTGTTTAGCCTTTTTGCTGCTGGGATTTGTAGCCTGGTTAAATGTCTGTGCAAAGGCAGCCTTAGGCTGGCCATACATTATACAAGTTTCTTATGCAATTTTCCTTTAGATTTACCAAAACCATATAACATGAGGTCAAACCTAAACACTTTCAATTTGTATGCAATCAGGCAGGCCCTTGCACTACATAGTTGAATGTAAATCTAAAGGAAATTGAATAAGAAAATTGTATAATATGTGGCCACCTTAAAGTGTTACTAAACCTACAACAGTAAAATCAGTCTGTATATTCAGTAAAGCATGCTTATACTCACTGTGGAACCCAAGGGGTTATCCCTCTGCATTGTGTAAAAAGGATGTTTGATCCTGTATTCTCTGATCCTCCCCTTCTTTTACTGTCCCCAATCCATCTACTCATAGCACAGAGCCCTTGGAGGCACTCTATGGGGAGATCGGATCCCATCCAATCCGATCCGCCAAGCAGATGGAAAAAAGGGTCACCATCCGTCTGCATTTCACGGACAGGATCGAATCGGATAGCAGCGGGTGTCAGCGGACATGTCATCCGCCACTCCATAGAGGTAAATGGAGCGTCTGATCAAGGCCGCCTGAAAAACTAACAGATGGACAGGATTGGCAAGCCCGTGTGAAATGGGACTAACTATGATCAAAATGTAAAATTGAATTTCATTTATTTTTAGTCTACTCCTAATACTCTGAATGATCTTGATGTTTGTAAACTTACTTTGTGAAGAATCCCACACATTTACTTCCTTGAATTCTGCCCTGTTGATAGACACTGCTGTGTCACACATTTCACAGAGTCTGCCTCCTAAACTACAGATGTGCTGAGAGGAGGAGTTTCAAAGGCCGAGTCAGTCAGGAATCACTACTTGCAGGCAGCAAAGTACCATGGGATATGTAGTCCTTATAAATTGAAAGCAAACAGCAGGGGAGAAGCTGCAAAGCATGCTAGGTATCCAAGAAGTTGTGCTAAGAGATGGCCAGCAGACAGGCAGCACTCATGACATGAAAGTTGACTGTTCAAGTAAGCTTATGTTGAATTGTCAAATATAACTATTGTTTCTATGCATGCTTGTTATACTCACCGTGTAACCTAAGGGGTTAATCCTCTGCATTGTGTAAAAAGGCTGTTTGATCCTGTCTTCTCTGATCCCGCCCTTCTTTTACTGTCCCCAATCCATCTGCTGATAGAATAGAGCCTTGGGGGCACTCTGCACATGCTCAGTCTGGTGTGTATTGCTAGCGTTTTTTTTAGTTGGGGGGGGGGGTTGCATGTGATCAGCACAGAGCCAATCAGCACTGTCCAGACAAAAAATCAGGGGTCATGCAGCCTCAAAGGGCAGTCAGAGGAGAATGAAAACTCCTCCTACAAGATTCAACCAGGCACTGATAGAAGTCACAAGACTGCTATATACTGCTGATGAGAAAAGGTATTTAGCAGTTTATTAAAATTTTTACAATTTACTAAAATGCATTTCCATATACTGTGGGAGACCTGATATAGTGAATGCAGGGCCCTGGGTTTAGTAACACTTTAAATGTGAAAAATTATAATTATACTATATTGATCGATATTGATCCATAGGTCTCTTTAAGAGTTTTTCTTTCTCTCTTTTATCGTAGATTACAAAACCTGTCTGCTCCTGCTATTTACAGCACACCGACGTACTGCAAAATGTGACTGTAATTAAACACCTTACTAGAGAGTACACGGGAATATATTTCCAAGCTTGTTTTGCCTGGCAAATGAATTATGTAAACCTTCCCCATCGGAATCTGTTTCAAGTCAATTAATTGTTGTAATTACTTAAGATTTCTTTTTAATGAATATAGCTCCCTGGGGATCAGATGATATCCTGTCATCTCTGGTCCTGATAAATGAAATGTGAAATGTGATTTGTGGCTGGTTTCAGGCTGAACCTTTGCTCTTGAACAATGTCTCTTTCCGAGCTGCTCATTAAGGGGGAAAATGCCCTTGATAGAGCTCTGAGCATTTATAACGGTCTGTCCCTTACAAATTGAATAGAACTCACTGCTGAAAATTTTGCCTCAGTGGAACATTTCATCAGTGAATTATGGGAGTGTGAAATTGTCTACATGCAGAATACACATTATCCCTAGTGCTTGGCATTAAGCAAAACTAGAGATGAGCGTTAATAGAACGGGTTAAAGGCACGATCGATGAATCCCAGTACGAGCATAAACAATACATATGTATTTACGCTGCCTCTAAAACAATCAACATTTGTGGTTTCACATGGCATGTGATGCACGCGACGCACAATTCAAAACGGGGATAATAATATTTAATAGCAATACAACAGTGTCAAGAGTATCGTTCTCCTAAACGAATCCAGCGAGTATCTGAGCGTAGATGTAATCAAACAGAGGGCTTCTGATGATTACTTTACACATATCCAGGTGGAAGCGTTCATATTCCCTAGTTACGTATGTTATGCTTCAAAGCGTCTCCCTTGTCGTTTGCCTTTGAGCGATCATAACGGCACAGTGATTTCCCACTTCAGTGCAATATTTGTAAGTGTCCTTTTTTTTCCCATTCTGAGGAACAATGCCACAAAAATGTGTTCATCTGGTAGTAATTTGTTTGCAGCAGTTAAATAATAGAATTACAAAACAAGATTAGAATTAAGATCCAATAACTTTTCTGAGATTAATGTCATTTTTACATTTGATCTGTCACAAGCAGGAAAGGCTCATTCATTTAAATGGGCCCCTTTTGTTCCTAATCAAGATAATTTAAGACATGTTTATACCAGGGCTTAGGGGTACAGCTACGCTATGCCTAAGTACAGTGTCAGCTAAGCACTTCATGTGCATTGTCTTTTTTTATATATTTATATGCAATATGAATTGTCGATTTGCTGTCAGAATAATGTTGGTGGATAACAGCTAAAAGCGGTAGTAAACCACGGCAGTTTAAAAAACAAAAAACACCTGTAAGGCAATTGCATAATGTGCTAGTAATACTAGCACATTATGAAATACTTACCTTAGAATGTAGCCCTCCAGCAGCACACTGAGGGCTGACATCTTCCCCTGGTGTTTCTTTCAAGCTCCAGCAGTGTGAGTGGTGAGAGCCGTGATGACCTCACTCATACACATGCACACAGAAGCCCTTGGTTCCGCAACGAAGCTCTGAAGGTCTAGCATGGTATGCCGGCCCTTCAGAGCGCATGCGCCCGTGACATCACTGGCTGCATTCAGGGTGAATATCTCCTAAACAGTGCACGTTTAGGAGATATTCATTTTACCTACAGTACAGGTAAGCTCTAATATAGGCTTACCTGTAGGTAAAAATCAGAAAGCGGGCTTTACTACCGCTTTAAAATGTTACTAAACCCAGTAATGTAAAAAAAATAGTTCATCTGCCCGCCCCCCCCCCACAGTGCCCACAGCTTATAAATCTTCTTTTTACATTAAAATATTGTCACTATATACCTTTTTGGATGATCTGTATACCACGGTTAGTGATAAACTGCACAGTTTCTCCAGTGCTGAGTTCAGGTGGGAGGAGATTTCCACTACAGCCTGTATACACACCCACATGTGTGATGTCAATATCATGTGGCCTGGCTATCTCTGAGAACAAGTAAATGTTCTCTCCAGCATTAAAGACACAACTGAGCATGTGCAGGTTAGCTACTGCCTGTGTTTTAGCTGGCCTTGACTAGATAGACAGTGCAGGATGGGGAGGATCTGTGCATACAGGATAAAACAGCCTTTTTACACAATGCAGAGGATTAACCCCTTAAGTTCCACAGTGAGTATAACAAGCATGTTATGCTGCATATATGGACAGATTTCACTGCTGCGGGTTTAGTAATAATTTAAAGTAGATCATCACTCCCCTCATTTTTTTCAACCCCTGCTTACCTGATTGCGGGTCCTGCACAGTTAACCACTTCAGCCCCGGAAGGATTTACCCCCTTCCTGACCAGAGCGTTTTTTGCGATTCGGCACTGCGTCACTTTAACTGACAATTGCGCGGTCGTGCGACGTGGCTCCCAAACAAAGTTGACGTCCTTTTTTTCCCACAAATAGAGCTTTCTTTTGGTGGTATTTGATCGCCTCTGCGATTTTTATTTTTTGCGCTATAAACAAAATAAGAGCGACAATTTTGAAAAAAACGCATTATTTTTTACATTTTGCTATAATAAATATCCCCCAAAAATATATAAAAAAAACATTTTTTTTCTTCAGTTTAGGCCGATCGTATTCTTCTACATATTTTTGGTAAAAAAATCGCAATAAGCGTTTATTAATTGGTTTGCGCAAACGTTATAGTGTTTACTAAATAGGGGATAGTTTTATGGCATTTTTATTAATAATTTTTTTTTTACTAGTAATGTCGGCGATCAGCGATTTTTATTGTGACTGCGACGTTATGGCGGACATGTCAGACATTTTTGACACATTTTTGGGACCATTGTCATTTATACAGCGATCAGTGCGATTAAAAATGCACTGATTACTGTGTAAATGACACTGGCAGTGAAGGGGTTAACCACTAGGGGGCGGGGAGGGGTTAAGTGTGTCCTAGGGAGTGATTACTAACTGTAGGGGGATGGGCTGTGTGGGTGACGTCACTGATCTCTGCTCCGATGACAGGGAGCAGAGATCGAGTGACACTTGTCACTAGGCAGAACGGGGAGATGCTGTTTACAACGGCATCTCCCCGTTCATCCGCTCCGTGAGGCGATCGCGGGTATCCCCGCGGCGATCGAGTCCGCGGGACCCGCGACCCGACGCACGGAGCTCCCGGCCGGCGCGCGCGCGCCCCGCCGGCGGTGCGCACGCACGGCACGGCGGGAAATTCAAATGGACGTACAGGTACGCTCATTTGCCCAGCCGTGCCGCTCTGCCGATGTACATCGGCGTGCGCCGGTCGGCAAGCGGTTAAGATACTGGCGTTGTCCTGCTGAGATGCTCTTCTTCTCTCCTCCTACACCCCCCCTCCCCCCGCTCAGTCCCACGCCATCTTATTGCCTGACGTCATTGGGAAGCTGTCATCTCTTCAAGGTTCAGCCCGCAGCTCTCCTGATGATGGGCTGCTAGGCCCTCCCCCTCCTCCTTTCTCAATAAAGGACTATGGCACATATTGCATTCTTATTTTTTTTTAAAAGGTAGATTAAAAAAAAAGCCCCATTTGTATAGTGGAGGGGTGAAGAGGAGGCAACATCAAATTGAGGTTGAAGATCTGCTTTAAAAGGACCATCAAAACACAGAGTACCTAACAATCAGAAAAAATTCTCAACGAAAGAATTGGATGGCAGTTTCCATTTCATTTATTACACAGAGTACCAGATGTATCCCTGTACATAGGGCCTTTATGTATGAAAGTATCTGTATCAAGAAGAGTCAATATTTCCCCACAGCCAGTAAACACATTGAAATCTGAACATGACAGTAGGAATCTGGAAATGTGAATGTTTTAAGCTGTATCTAAACCCAAGAACAAAAAATAAACATATTCCAGCTTACAAGTCCTTGCATTCGTTTTCTTTAATCAGGATTTGGTTCCTTTATTTTCACCTGATGATCCTGCCATTAACATACTTCCTGTCCTAAGATGACAACACTCTCTTACTGAACTGTATGGAGGAGCAGCGTTGTCAGGAAAGGTGTTAGAAATACAGGAAAGTGATTCAGCTGGGAGTAGAAGCTTTACTACATCAGCTTGTCGCTGGAGAGAGGGGCCGACTGCCCCAGCTCCCTGGAACTCCACAGTTGTTGCCAGTGCTGGGTAGAGGTTGGTAGCATTCTACCTTGTTGCCAGCACTTCTGCTGGGGACTCCACATCATCCACTTCGGCTAACTGTTGGGGCAGGAGGCTGGATTCCTCCACTCCCAAACTGTGTAGCTGCCATTGGGGAGGTGAACCGGCTGCTTCCTTTTCGATTCCCTCATGTGGCTGCTGGGACGACATGTCTCTGGTATTGTCTCCCAGGTGCACAGATCTTTGCTGGGGAGGAAAGACTGCTTCCTCCACCCTGGCCGACTGTTGGGGAGGGACGACGAACACCTCCTCTACCTTCTCCCCCTGTATCCTGATCTGCTGCTGGGAAGTGACCGCCACCTTATCACCCTGAGCCTCCGGAACTGCCACAGATGTGGGGCAGAGGTCTTGGACCCTCTGTCCGATGGCCAGTGCTTCAGCTGGGGAAGTTCCTTGTGTCACGGAACGTCCCACACTCCACTTGAGTGCTTCCATCATATATCACTTCCTCCCAGTCTGTATACAGATATCAGGTATTCCAACCTTTCTGAGCACAAAACAAGGCGACACTTGCTTAGATGCTAACATGAACTCACTTTATTCAGAACCAGAATACAGTCTTATATACAGGAGAAGATTACTCTAACAATACAAACGTAACCTAATTAACATGAGCTAATTAACTAATCCTTTATACAGCCTAGGTGACTGAGACATGACCTTTTGCCCAGACTGAGTTAATTATCACAGGACATTTTCTCACAATAGCAGCAGCTCCAATAGGAGTCGTCCCGTCTCCTACATTGTATAGAGGACAATGTGATCAGCTCATTCAATTAACATAAACACAGGTAGTTGGAGTTGATGACACCAGCATCTCCTCACAGGATGTGTCCCAACAGTATGAATCAGTCTTATCAGCAGGGGGCTGCTGGAGGAATTTTCCCTCCCTCTTCGGGGACACAAATCCCAAATGACCACAGCAAGGAGTCCACAACAGAATCAAACAACATACAATATATACATATATACACGACTGAGTCCGATTAGTACAGTTCAGACTGCATTTCTAATTCACCTCACAAAGAGTATTGTTCCATTGAAAATCCAGGGCCCATAATCAAAAAGCAAGAGGCTTGCATTCAGTCCTCTCCAACAGCCTCTGTCCCGGCTAGGTCTGTCACACCTTGTAATTCCACAGATGCTGCTGTTGGTGCTGGGCAGAGCTTTGTGATGTTCTGCCCTGGTGCTAGCTCTTTTGCTGGAGGCTCACTTGGTTGTTCTTCCGCAGCAGAAAAGTCAATTAAATCACTAGATTCTGTGGTCTGTGGCTGGAGAGATGAGCCGACTGCTCAATCTCCCATACCCTCATCCAGCTGCTGAACAGATGCATACCTCCATCCAAGATCATCCCATGCAGAAACAGGTTCATCAAGGTTTGTCAGCACTTGCTGCATCCGCCATAAGACCCCTGCTTCCATGGCTGCGGGGGCATTTGGCAAAGTGCACTGTTACTCTGCCTCTTTGCCGACTCTTCAGCCAGGATTTCAGAGTTGTCAGCTGGTATTTCCTGATAGTCCCAGATAAGGGGAGCCCAGACCTGCTGCTGAGCAGAATCTAGCAGCTGCCTGTAGGCAATCTCCAGCTCCCATTTCTGATTGGCTAGAAACTCCAAATCTTCCAGTTCCCATGGAACTTCTGAGACATTCAGCATCCATTCTCTGTATTCCAAGCTTTCTTCCAAACGATACTCCAAATCGCTCCCAAAGTCAGGGTCCTGTGACAGCCTCTCTAATAACAGCCCCAGGCCGCCGTAGTCAAATCCTTCTGTTGGGGTGTTGTCCGCTGTCCACGGGCACACTTGGGCTACATACCAGCAGAGGGCTCTGTAGCTCTTGTCCAACCGCATCTCCACCTGGACCAGCCTGGTTAACTCAGCTTTCCTTTCCTTATGTGGTTGTTCCCCCAGAAACACCATTCGCACTTCGTACTGCGACTAGTACCTTTCCTGGAAGGAGGAGAGAATTTCCCTTGTGTCTCTGCTCATGGGCTAGCACTTCCTTCCAGGGTTCCCAGCGGATAGAATCATACCATCCCAGCAGGACCTGCTCTGATACTGGTCCTCCGTGCTGTATCTGCATCTCTCGCAACCTCCTTCCGAATTCCTCTTCCATGACGGCTGGTATCTGTACCTCTCCTCTCCTGCTATCCGGACCTTGGATCCAGGTGGAGGCTTGGATGTCCCATACTGAATGAAGCATCCCACTGCTGCCACCAATGTAACGAAACATCCCACACTACACTTGAGTGCTTTCGTCATATACCGCTTCCTCCCAGTCTGAATATAGATATCAGATATTCCAACATAACAACAAACAAGACAATACTTGTTTGGTTGCTGAATATGGACTGTTATTGAAAACACAGGTACACAGGTAATACTCTGGACAATCCCCCCCCTTTGCATTCCAGGTGGGGTAGACTGTCCAATCAGCAGTGAGAGTTGTTGGAGGAATTTGCCCCCACCAATCTCACAGCTAATCTACATACACATCCCATAATATCTAAGGCAGACAGACACAATAGAACACTGAAATACAGCCACACCCCAAACCACCCAGCAAAGAGTACACAACAAAATGAGACAATAAACTATTGGGTGAAAGACCCGGGCTATCCAGATCTCATTAATCAGCATTCCTTTCACATATATCTGCCCACTGAGTCCCAAGCTGGCAGAGACCATCAAAAAAAAACCTCTGTCCCAGGTGATTCTATCACAGGTACCTTTTATCTTGATTTGTTTCTTTAGAATGTACTGTCAATGACATCAAATTCAGATGATGGCATGGATCCTGAGGAAGAGATGTGATCATGAAATGCATCGATCATTAAGACACCATACGTCTACAATACAGTCTATGGACTGTTATATGATAATTCATTGCCCTTAGTGGCTCATGGACACAATATGGTTATGCCTCTGGCTTTTTAACTTTGTAATAAAAATTTTACATGTGATTGATGTCTTTGTGTTGGTACAATTAGAGTGCTATTTCTTTTCCCTCTATTCACCCTCTCTTTTTGGTATGATATAGTAACCTTTTATAAAAAATTAATATGTTGAAGCTTGCCAGTCCTTAGATGCTTGGCTGCATTTCCCATAGAGGAATCCATGGGTGGCAGGTTAAGGGGGTGACATCATATAAGTATATACTTATTATTCTTGTATATTACATACTTATGACCACTTCCCTCTATATGCTGGATTGTACTGAAGATATGGCGGACCTTTGCACTCAATATGCCATATTGTACTTACATATTCCTGCCCAATGTGGTCATTTGCTGATTGCTAGATAGTCACTGGCTATTTTAATAAAGTTCTTTAAGGTAGGCCAGTAAAAAGTGTTACCTCTCTGTCTATATGCAGTGTCCTTATACCTTCCAGTGAGCTCAACTAAAATTATAACAATCTTTCTTTTTTTTTTAAGCTATCTTCTGCAAAACACAAGCCCCCCCCCCATGTAATGGAGATGAAGAGAGAAGGTATTTGCAGTCAAAATCAGGAGAGCAGCATGGAGAATAATGCTACTCTACCATAGATACAGAGAAGAGAGTGTGCGAAGCCATCCTTGGACAGGAAGTGTGTTATTAACAGAATCACCAGCCAGAAGTAAAGGGAAAATGCATGGGCAGTGTTTAACATGAATTCCAATGGCCCTAGCTTATACCAGTGCAGTACATTCCAACACAGTCAACAAAAGGCGAATATATTGCATTTTTTCTGTATTGAATGCATCTGGAATGTGACAAAAGGCATCAAAAACATACTGGAATGCACACGTCCTTAATTACAATGAGGAAAAAAATAGAGTGGAAAATACACCGGATTAAAACGCAACGGAACACATCAAAAATGCATGCGCAGAAATGCTTCTGGAATGGAGAAAATTGTGATGTCAACTGTCTTTAGCTTTAAACTCCTGTCAAACTTGAATAAAGCCTATACATGTGATACATTTTATCTGCCCAGAGCTTTTGTTTTTCATGCAAGAATTGTTTGAGTACAGCAGATCACTCTGCTGTGTGTAATTGCAGGTAAACTTGTGCTAGGGGAACACTAAAATTTTACAGAAAACTAAAATTATTCACTGTAAATTGTCTGGATGTGGGAAGGCAACATCTGCTATGTATCTCTATTTGTGTTGTGCAAAGTGATAATAAACCCTGTAGAATCAATGACACCAGATGGGCACAACCCATTTATATGACAAGGTGTTACAGACCTGCATAAAATTGCTTACACCAAAAAGATTGACCTCTGGCCATTGTTGAGGAAATAAAAATGTCATCATAGTGTTCAGGGCTGCTAATACTCTACTGTATGTGGCATGGGATATATAACCTACAGCTGCCCCTCAACCATTTCCCACTCGAAATTCATACAGTAACTATTTTTTTTTCATATTTTACTATTTGGTCCCTAATACTACGTTATATATACTACATGTTCACAGACTTAGGGATATTTTTTTTTCTATTTGCATTCCTCAATAAAAATGTATGAAATAAAGAAAAAATATATCTGTATACCTGGTATATAATTTATTATATGTACTGGTCAGATTGGTGGCTAAAAAGTTTCCTCTATGTTCTGTAAGTCTACACTTGCCGACCGTCGTACGTTCAAAGTTTGGCGGCGAATATCATTGTTATGGCAACAGCTAGCTGCAATAACCCCGGTATCCCCCGTTTTCATGCAGCGGTCGGCTTTCAGATAAAATTGGTCTCTACGGCGGATTCGAGAGGGCCCCCCCTCCCGCAACGATCCGGTGCCCTCCACCGCTTACCGGAGCCATCGGTAGCGGTGGAGGCGATTGCGTCTGTCTCCCTGCTGTGCCTGGAGACGAGTGAGGCTAACGAGTGAGCAGATGAGTGAGCAGTCTCCATGACACTGCTGAGTGGAAGTGACGTCAAAATGTCACTTCCGCCCATATGTCTTAAAGGCACATTTTTTTCAATGTCATTTTTTTAAATGACTTTTTTTTTTTATTATTGCATTTTAGTGTAAATATGAGATCTGAGGTTTTTTTGACCCCAGATCTCATATTTAAGAGGTCCTTTCATGCTTTTTTTCTATTACAAGGGATGTTTACATTCCTTGTAATAGGAATAAAAGTGACATAATTTTTTTTTTTAAACAGTGTAAAAATAAATAAAATAATGTAAAATGGTAAAATAAATAATAAAAATAAAATGTATTTTTTAAAAAAAAAACCCGTCCCGACCAGCTCGTGTGCAGAAGCGAACGCATACGTGAGTAGCGCCCGCATATGAAAATGGTGGTCAAACCACACATGTGAGATATTGCCGCAATCGTTAGAGTGAGAGCAATAACTCTAGCCCTAGACCTCCTCTGTAATGTAAAACATGCAACCTTTAGAATTTTTTAAACGTCGCCTATGGAGATTTTTGAGGGTAAAAGTTTGACGCTATTCCACAAGCGGGCGCAATTTTGAAGCGTGACATGTTGGGTATCAATTTACTTGGTGTAACATTATATTTCACAATATAAAAAAAAAATTGGGCTAACTTTACTGTTGTCTTATTTTTTTATTCAAAAAAGTGAATTTTTTCCAAAAAAAGCCCGCTTGTAAGACCGCTGTGCAAATACGGTGTTAAAAAAAGTATTGCAATGACCGCCATTGTATTCTCTAGGATGTTAGAAAAAAAACAATATATAATGTTTGGGGGTTCTAAGTAATTTTCTAGCAAAAAAAACTGTTTTAAACATGTAAACACCTAAATTCCAAAACAATGCTGGTCCTTAAGTGGTTAAAGGGTATCTTTTTTTTTTTTTAATTCGAGTGGTGAAGATTTAAAACCCCCGTTTTTTGTTTTTTTTTTTTTTTTTTTTTTTTACAGCCCCTGCTTCTCTGTGCCAACACAGGTATTTTTACATTTTTAATATCTTGACTTTGATTGATGTGTCCGGATCTTTACTCTTTACTCTAACCCATTAGACAGAGGGGGATTAATTTAGCCCCTTGAAACGTCTTGCTGCTTTTTTTCTTTTTGTCATTTGTGGAATGATTTTAATGATTTAAAATATTTTAATGCCGTGTCCACATGCTCGAATTTCCACAAACAAATGTTCGATGTGAGCTTGTTGTCGGAAATTCCAACCATGTGTAGGCTCATGGAACATTTGCTGTTGGAATTTCCGACAACAAAGTTTGAGAGCTGGTTCTTAAATTTTCAACAACAAAACTTGTTGTCGGAAATTCTGATCGTGTGTACACAATTCCCACGCACAAAATTCCACGCATGCTCGGAATCAAGCAGAAGATTGGCTATTGAACTTCATTTTTCTTGCTTGTTGATTGTCTTGTACCTCACCGCGTTCTTGACATTCTGAATTCCAACAACATTTGTGTGACCGTGTGTATGCAAAACAAGTTTGAGCCAACATCCATCGGAAAAAAATCCAGATTTTGTTGTCGGATTGCCGAGCGTGTACGTGGTATTTGACTTTTTTGACTCTAATGTCGGATTTTCTGACAACAAATGTTGGATGTGAGCTTGTTGGCTGAAAGTCTGACTGTGTGTATGCTCCATCGAACATTTGTTATTGGACTTTCTGGCAACAAATGTTGGATAGCAAGTTCTCAAATTTTCCGCTAACAAAACTTGTTGCGGAATTTCAACGTACAAAGTTCACGCATGCTCGGAATCAAGCAGAAGGAGCCGCACTGGCTATTGAACTTCCTTTTTCTCGGCTCGTCGTATGTCTTGTACATCACCACGTTCCCAGGTTCGTAATTGTTGGCCAAAATTTGTGTGACCGTGTGCAAGACAAGTTGGAGCCAACAACCTTCAGAACAAAATCCCATGGGTTTTGTTGTTGGAAAGTCTGATCGTGTGTACTTCTCCTTCTGTGTCCTTCTGGCTCAGTTATATGTAGACTACTCAAACTGGGTGACCTCTGGCCTTTGGTAGAAGACCAAGTTTTGTGCAGAGTGGCCAAATTTAAGCCATTGAACTGAGCTAAGGATTTCTATTCAAACCCATTCTTTGGTTTTCGTTGCTGTCTCTGTCCCTACTGAGAAGATTTGCCCTAGCTATTTGTGCTGGGGACCCTTGCCACTGGAATAGATATTGATGGGAGTTCCACAGTTTACAGGTGTCACTAGAACAGGAGTTGGAGGTTAAATCTCCAATAAAAACACCTTATTTGGTGACAGCTATCTAAAAGGGACTTTCTCCTATAACATAATGATTTACTCTTGATTAAAATGGTGTCTCTGGGACAGAAATAGAACGCAGCAAATAAACTGTCAGGAGTTTTAACCATGCACTACACTATCCACGCTAAAAAGAAAAGTTTTGGATATACTGTAAGTGGCCTTATGAGAATTCTGAGACTGTGGTCATTCAGGCTAGGTTCTTCCCACTTTGCACATCTTTCAATATTTCTGCTTCCAACTAATATAACCATCCACGGAAATATAACTATTCGCCCATGCAAACTTTCTTTCTACAGAGAATATGAGGGAGGTAGATTGACAGAACAGAATGACTAACAGGAGACTACCGTATCACCCAGAGGCACTGAGAAGATCCTGCTCCATCTGTTGCAAAAAAGCGAGTATTGGTATATGAAAGAAGGAATATTGCAAACAAAATTACATGAAACACCAGTTTCCCGACTGCTGCCAACCTTCTGTAATTTACCCCGAAGAAGAGGTTGTCCTAATCGACTAAATTGCACTTGCCTGTTTCGTGATACGTTAACAATATAGGTTGAAATGAACTTCTGTTTTTTAGAATGTTTCACTCCACGCGAGTAGCCTGAAATTACATGTATCTATCAAATACTGACAAATCTTAGAACATTTTAATCATGTGCCAGCACAATCACCACACAAAAAACCTAACTTATTGTAAAGTATTTTAGACCTTCTGACTTTAGCACAGCTGCAATGTTTCCTGGGTAGCATTAGCATTTCAATTATTTGAATAACATTTTTTATTTTAATTTTCTTTTTTGCAGAGGCGGCTCTAGGCTTTGTGAGGCCTTAGGCAAAACTTACACACGAGGCCCTAAACACGCCTATAATCGGAAAAAATTTGAAAATGGCTGCAGAAGGATGCACAGATCTAGCACACAGTCATCAGCACCACTTCCAGGGCACCCTCCTCACCCATCAGACATATGCAACCAATACAACATCTGGGACCCAGCAAGGTGACAACCTCTCTAAGAATTTCATGTGCCTTGGAGAATGGAGGGGGAGTGTCACTGAGTCATTCTACATCCACAGAGGAAGAAGAGTGGGGGATCCCAGCACAGCGCAGAGAGAGATGGGAAGAGAGAGAGGGAGGGGGGGAGAGGGGGCAGAGAGGGAGGAGGAGGGGGAGAGAGGGGGGCAGAGAGAAGGGGGAGGAGAGGAGGGGGCAGAGAGGGAGGGGGAGAGAGAGGCCGCAGAGGGGGAGGGAGAGAGAGGAGGGGCAGAGGGGAGGGAGAGAGAGGAGGGGGAGAGAGGGGGCAGAGAGGGAGGGGATAGAGGAGAGGGGGCAGAGAGGGAGGGGGAGGGAGAGAGAGGAAGGGAGAGAGAGGAAGGGGGACAAAGAGAGAGGAGCAGAGGGGGAGAGAGAGAGAGGGGAGGGAGAGAGAGGGGGGAGGGAGAGGAGGGGAGAGAGGGGGGAGGAAGAGGAGGGGGAGAGAGGGGGCAGAGAGATTGGGGAGGGAGAGAGAGGGGGAGAGAGAGGAGGGGAGAGAGGGAGGAGAGGGGGAGAGAGGGAGGGAGATAGAGGGAGGGGGAGAGAGGGGCAGGAGAGAGGAGCAGAGAGGGAGAGAGAGGGGCAGAGAGAGAGGAGGGGGAAGAGGGGGAGGGAGAGAGAGGGGAGGAGAGAGAGGGGGCAGAGAGAGAGGGGGAGAGAGAGGGGGCAGGGAGGGAGGGAGGGGGAGGGAGAGAGAGGGGGCAGAGAGAGGGGGCAGGGAGGAGGGGGAGGAGAGAGAGGGGAGAGAGAGGAGGGGAGAGAGGGGCAGAGTGGAGGGAGAGAGTGGAGGGGGAGAGAGGGGGCCGAGAGGAGGGGCAGAGAGAGGAGGGGGAAGAGGGGGCAGAGAGGGAGGAGGGGAGAGAGAGAGAGGGGGCAGAGAGAATGGGGGGAGAGAGGGGGCAGAGAGAGAGAGGAGGGGCAGAGAGAGAGGGGGAGGGAGAGAGAGGTGGCAGAGAGAGAAAGGAGGGGAGAGGGAGAGAGAGGAGAGGGGGGCAGAGAGGGAGAGAGAGGAGGGGGAGAGAGGGACAGAGAGAGAGGGAGAGAGAGGAGGGTGAGAGAGGGGGCAGAGAGAGAGGAGGGGGGAAGAGGGGGCAGAGAGGGAGGGGAAGAGAGGGGGTAGAGAGAGGAGGGGAGGAAGGGGGAAAGAGGGGGCAGAGAGGGAGGGCTAGAGAGAGGAGGGGAGAGAGGGGGCAGAGAGGGAGGGAGAGGGAGAGAGGTGGCACAGAGGGAGGGGGAGGGAGAGAGAGGAGGGGGAGAGAGAGGGGGAAGAGAGAGGGGGGCAGAGAAAGGAGGGGGAGAGGAGGGGGAGAGAGGGGCAGAGAGAGGAGGGGGAGAGAGGGGGCAGAGAGGGAGGGGGAGAGAGAGGAGGGGGAGAGAGGGGCAGAGGGGGAGGGAGAGAGAGAGGAGGGGGAGAGAGGGGGCAGAGGGAGAAAGAGGGGCAGAGAGAGGAGGGGAGAGAGGGGGCAGGGAGAGGAGGGGCAGAGAGAAAGGGGAGAGAGAGGAGGGGAGAGAGGGAGCGGAGGGGGAGGGAGAGAGAGGAGGGGGCAGAGAGAGGAGGGGGGAAGAGGGGGCTGAGAGGGAGGAGGGGAGAGAGAGAGAGGAGGGGGCAGAGAGAATGGGGGGAGGAGGGGGCAAAGAGAGAGGAGGGGGAAAGAGGGGGCAGAGAGGAGGGGAGGGAGAGAGAGGAGGGGGAGAAAGGGGGCAGAGAGGGAGGGGGAGAGAAGGGGGAGGGTGAGCGAGAGGGGAGAGAGAGGGGGCAGAGAGAAGGGGAGAGAGAGGGGAGGGTGAGAGAGGGGGGAGAGAGAGAGGTGACAGAGAGGAGGAGGAGAGAGGTGAGCAAAAGGAGAGAGAGAAGGTGAGCGAAAGGGGGAGAGAGAGGGGGAGTGAGGAGAAGGAAGGAGGAGAAGGAGGGGAGCGCTGGGAAGGGGTGAGTGGGGGTGAGAGAGAGAGGGAGGGGTGGTGAGATCGAGAAAGAGACAGGGTTGACAGAGAGGAGGGTGACAGAGGGGGAGGTGAGAAGAGAGGGGGTGAGGAGAGAGAGAAGAGTGTTACGGAAGGAAGCGTTGTGACGTCACCCGCGGCCATCTCGCATCCTTTGTTTATACACATGCTCAGCATTTGTCACTAGATTAGTGCCATGTGTTGTAAGATTTATTCCTTTTCTTATCAATAAATGTTTATCTAGCGGAGAGGACTATGTTGTGTCCCTTTTTGCTTCCATGATCCATGTGCCTTGGGAGTTACTCACGCTGCATAGTCATTGCCTTTTGCTGTATCCAGACTGGTCGGGATTTGCTGTTTACCATCCATATTTACCCATAAGGGAAGGTGTATCTGACCCTCTGTAATTAAAGGGTCCCTGTGCTAAGGTGAGAGGCCATCTTTATTATTGGTGGAGGGGTCACATACACCCACGGAGTTATCTGCATGCTGTATCATCACTGAAGATCACATGGATACTGTTTGACTGTCTGATTTACGGACTTGATTTCAGTGCTGCACCATACATTCTTTCAGGGATTTTTGATTATTGACCCTGGTGTTCAGCAGCTATTTGCTATTGTTCATGTACATACTTGCGCTGATTTGTCTTTTATTATCTACACAGGGAGGCTGCACAGGCACTCCCGTTCTCTCTGGGATCGACCAGGCAGTGTCAGGAGATTGGAGGCGGAGCTCCTTCCTCTTCACAGTCAAGGGGCAGCTCAGCTGGATAGTTTCAGCCCCCCCGCCCCGACTGCTGAACCGAATAGGATGCAGGTGCGGCGGAAAGGTCGGGTGAGCAGAGCGGGCTGCAGAAGCAGTTCAGCTGCGGGTCCCACATGGACATGCCACCCACACGCCTTGAGGAGATGGCACCTGAAGCTGGGTGCTGTCATCCTGCAGCCACCTAGAGGCCTCTACTATCCCACTCCCTGCACCTGCTGCCACCGGACTGGGACGATGATTCCAGTATTAGCCCAGGGCCCTCGGGCAGTACCCAGCTGGGGTAGGCGGAGCCACCGGCGCCAACATCAGTATTGATCACAAGCAAATTAGGCGGCCGCGAGGCCCCTGTGAGTGCGAGGCCTTAGGCGACTGCCTAATTTGACTAATTAAAGAGCCGCCTCTGCTTTTTTGCCTTTTTTTCCATAGCTCCTCTTTGTTTCCATTATTATTGTTGGTACCTGGAGCTTCGCTTTGCTGACATTGCACTGAGTATTAAATGATATTTAAACCAAGAAACAAAATTGTATTATATTGCAGTTTAATGCAGAAACTAAAACAGCCACTACTTCTAGACTGATAAGCTACAATATATTACATTATTTGGGGATTTCAATAGGTCTTAAAAGGTATCTAAACCTAACAACAAAAATGTATCATATTACAGCTTAATGCAGAAACAAATGCAGCCACTACATCTAAGGCTGATAATTTGGGTTTCAATGCACTTTAGTCATAGCCAAAACTTTTATTTTTGTTTTAGATATAGTATGTGGATGGGTAAATATTAAATTAACTTTCTCTTCCTGTCAAAATACATAGCAGAAAGTGAAAAAATATATCTCAAAAGCGAGGAGCAATCCCCCCCCTTGGACATTTTACACTGAAACAGGTTTCCTCATTGGTAGATTTCCCCTTAATGCCGTGTGCACACGAGCAGACTTTCGAGGGACTGAACTCCGAATGACTTTTTGACGAACTTTCGACGGAGTTCCGACAGAGTTCTGACGCAACGGACTTGCCTTCACACGATCACACCAAAGTCCGACTGATTCGACCGTGATGAGGTACGAACGGACTAGAATAAGGAAGTTCATAGCTAGTAGCCAATAGCTGCCCTTGCGTTGTTGTTCGTCCGTCGGACTAGCATACAGACGAACTGATTTTTCGACCGGACTCGAGTCCGTCGGAAAGATTTGAAACATGTTCTAAATCTAAAGTCAGCAAAGGTCCGATGAAGCCCACACACGATCGAATTGTCCGGCGGATTCGTTCCGTTGGACCTTTGCTGTCGAAAAGTCCGGTGGTGTGTACATGGCATTACCCTTCCAATCTTGTTCTAGGAACATCTTTAAATGTATGCAAACAGGTGCTTGGTTAAGAAAGGAGAGTGAAAGAGGTTGCTCTCTGTGGCTACTGCCCTGTGGTGCTGACCTGGTTAACAGGTAGGCTAAGTTCACACTGGCATTAAAAGCAGGCATTTGAGGTGCGGCGTTTAAAATGCTCCTCAAACTCCTATGCAAATAATACAATGGACAGCACATAGTGCTGTTCACATTATCAAAACATGAAGCGTTAGTGTCGTTTCGCTTCAAATTTAAGCCTCATGTCAAAGCAGGAGGCGTTTTGATGCCTTTCAACACCTCCCATTCAAGTCTATGGTAACACTTCCCAAATGGTCTGGCAAGTGTTTGCAGTGTGGTTGCGGGGCGTTAAAATTAGTTTACTTCCTGTAATATCCCATTTGTGGAGCAGTTTTAACGTGCCTTAACGCTCCTCAAATGCTTCAAAACTGTATATAGGGCATTTGGGGAGCGTTTTTAAGGCTTGTAAAACGCCAGTCTAACATCCATACTAAAGTTCATTGACTCGAATCTAACGCTCATACTAATACTATGGGAGCGTTTGTTAAGTGTAGAAATGTATTCAAGTGTGAACAAGCCATTATATCAGCAAGAGGAGGGATCTGCTGAGCAGGAAAAGTTCAATAGACTGAGTCAGGCAACATTGCACCCTGGGAACTGTATTCCAGAGGAGAGAGGACTCTACTGTAATCAAGAGCTTTTGATCTGGATTTCCAAGAGAGAGATTGTCAGAAGGAGGGGAAAGAGTTTACATTCCTCAGGCTGTACAGTACACAGCTTCTTTTTGGAAGCAGGGAGACTGGAGAGTTCACATCACTGTCCAGTGTGCACCACCACTGCTGCATATCAGCAGCTTGAGCAGGATCTGGAGTGCTAAGTCTGGGAGTGCCAACAGCCAGAGTCACCTGGGGGCAGAGAAGAGAGTGGACTAATTGCTGTGTGTGACCTGATGCAGTAGCCTTATTGCTGACCACAAGCTTGACTGGAATGATTCTCACATGCATAAATGTACAACTGGACCCCCAAAGCTAGCCAGCTAAGAGTTAGGACTAAAGACTGTCCCTTTACAGCTGCTACACAGAAACCTTCACCTATTGCTTATGCTAAGAGAAACCTCTCATGGGACATTGCGCCATATCCTAGTCATTCTACTAGAATGCACTCTGGATTAGTTATAGACTTATAATATTATTATTCACATTGCAGTTGTTTATATGCACTGCTCATTGCTGATCTTGCTGATTTATGAGTTGATTCCAGTCTAGTAGTACAGAACTTTAACCCAAGTCACTTTGGCCTAAAGATCACATTGTTTAGCAGACTGTCTGAATGTTTTTTTCTGTGCGCTCATTTTGCTCAAACCACCATTTACTCTAACCCATACCAATACATTTGGTTAATTTACCATTCATTTACCATTAAACAGTTTTGTCTCTATTTCCAAATACTAATTCACAGTCGAGTTAAAGGTATCTACACTTGTGTTCCATAAGTGCATGCAGGAACATTCACCCAACCAGGTGTGCCAGAAGGGCTGAGTTGCACTTGGAGTCAAGGCACACAACAGAGAACCCATATTACCAAGCAGCTCCTTCGGTCCTCCGGGAGCAGCGCTTCATTTAGACTTCCCTTTTCTCTTTCCCCTTTCCCCTTCCTCCCCCGCTCCCTTCCCCCCTCCCTCTCTCTATTTCTTCTTTCATCTGTTCCTTTTCCAGGCCCCCCCTCCCCTATTTTTGCCTTTCTTCTCCCCTCCCCCTCTCACCACACTGAGTGCAGCTTTGCCTTTTTTACATCTATATAGCCTGTGACTATCCTCTTTCGGACAGCTGGACCTTTCAGTTTACTACCCCTCTGGAATCTATTGGTGCTATTATCCCCCTACCAGACACGTCCCCGCATGTGATCGTTTGTCACCATATGCGTGTTGATTGTTGGGTCCTTGGGTTTGCTCCCTCATGTTACTCATTGTTTTGATTGAGACGCACTACTGTTAAGGTTTTGCAAAAAAACGATATTAATATTTTAATTCTTGTTTTGGTGTATGTCTTTTTTCTATTTTTCCTTATAGGTAAACTCAAACAAGCTCCTGAAGAAGCATTCAATTGCGAAACATGTAGAGTTATACTGAGCTACATCAGTTTGAGGTTTTTTAGGGAAATAGAGGGGTTGGAATCCCCCCCTGTTAGGGATACCCTCCGGTCTATTTTCAACACATTTATGTGGTAGTACTTATCACCATTTTTGCAATGTATTGCGATTTTTAAAAAAATGTCTATGTTTGTGCTTTTTTGTATCTTTTGTATAAATAAAAACCCATATTTAATTTTATGACTGGTGCCTACAAAGTCCATGTCTTCCACTCCTTTGGGGGTACCCTTTTAGCATTCCCATCACAGTGGACAATATGACAAATTGAGAAGATGAATCAACTTAGCAGGGACACAAACAGCAATAAAAGCTGACAATTGCTTTAATCCCTCCCTACTCTATCCAAAATGTAAAGCTGATCTTTTTTGTATTGATAAAAAACACCTTTGACTACCTTCTCTTCCCCACACTGCAAGGGTTAAATGCTTGTTAAATATAATGGTAAAAGAATAGTTGGCATAGATGGTCTGTTTTTCTATTTTCATTCAGCCAGTGGGCTGAATAAAAAAAGGCAAACAGATTTCTCTGTCCACACAAACAAGTTAGATGAGAAATCCCCCACTGGACAGACAGTTCCTGAATCAGAATACGCTGATTAGCAACTGCAGCCAATTGGCTTCTCTCTGGTGCTCTAGATTGTGGGTGGAACCTCATTGTTCCTACATACAATGTTGGAATATTGGTCCTGCATTGTACTTGATTATGTAAGCATGTGACTGCTGGCTGGAGCACCATAGAGAAGAGGCTTTGGGGACCAGTAGCATGTCTTGGAGGAAGCCTGCCGGAGCGAGGGGTAAAGTAAGTATTACCTCTTATTCTTTTACCTTTAGACCCTAGGAGCATAAATCCCTTGCAGCGTATGGTGGGGTGGGGTAGTAGGATGAATGGGGCACTGCAAGGGTATTAATTGTTGCTGTTATGGTTATGGCTGACGACGTTTCTATTGGCCGTGTAGGGTGGAGCTCTGACATCACGGCGCTGTAACGTGCCGACCACTGCCATCTTTATGATTAGAAACAATTGATATCCATGACAGATTGTAGCTTCTGACATGCTTGCTTTTATCTAACGAAATGTGAGTACCCTGGCTGTTTTTATGAAATAAATTCACCCTGGTTTTAAATACTACTCCATGAGGAATTGCCTTTTGTATTTCATACATGTTCCTATGAATTTTCATTTGGTGAGACTACAAGATCCAGCCATCTATGATCCAATTGAAGTGGTTCTGTGGCACTGTGGATATATCACGCTTGTTTGACCACCTGTAACTCAGTGGTCCATTTTCTTTGGTAAGAGGCCCGGTGTGTTGATGTTTGGTGGCGGATAATTTGATGTTCACCTTTTTCTGTCTCTGTCTACACTGTGGGTGGTTCCAGCTGTTTCCATGAACAAGTACTCTATTTTAACACTATGGACTCTTACTTTATAATTTAATGTTTTTAGCGCTGCATACATTCATCCTTTATGGTTATGGCTGTACTTCAGTTGCAGTTCTATTGCCTCTAGCCAACTGCACAATAACATACTATACAACTGAACTGATGTAAAAAGTGGAGGGAGAAAACCTTGAGAGAATAGAGCAATTACTATGGACAGCTTTTTACTTTGCTTCAGCTTTCTTCACTCTGGGTTCTGTATAACAGCCCAGATATGTGGTAATGTAATGTCGTAATGGTAGTTTTTCAACCTGGTCACTTCTAATGTATATATTCCAAGTGGCACTTTTTCCACCTGTCATTGTGAAGCCAGCACCTTCTTTCTCGCCCTAAGAATGGTTCACTTCCCCTGCAGCATGATTATGCTTGAAAAAAGATGACTTTTAAACCTCTTACTGAATATTTTAATGGATTAAATTCATCATGTCACCAGCTGCTGTGCAGCTAATAGACCCATAAAACACTGTATTAAAGGATTACCCATGCAAAATTTCCTTGTACGCTAATGTGAATTTTAATACTTTTAACATTTAGTTGAGATGGGAATGTCCAAGAACAGCTTGTTCAATAGGTTATTCTATAAAATTAAGCACCCAGCTCATCAGAAATGCCAGGACTCCATTAAGTTAAAATTTTACATAGAGGCTAAGATGATTCACTGTAAATCGTCTGAAATTAGGAAGGCAACATCTGCTCTGCATCTCTATTTGTGCTGTGCAAAGGATACATTGATAACAAACACTGCAGAATCAATGCCACCAGATGGGCACAACCCATTTATATTACAAAGTGTCTTGGATCTACATAAAAAATGTTTACACCAAAAAAAAACTGACCTCTGACCAATATTGAGTACATCCATGGAAATAAAAAACATTGTATGTGTATCTGTATACCTGGCGTGCAATGTGTTGTCTACTGATTGATTGCTAAGATGCTTTCCAAATCTTATGTATGGCATCATTAAGGTGGAGCACCTGCTAAAGCTTTTATTTTTTCTGTTCTGAATAGAGCAGAGAAGAGTTACAACCAAACAGTGCTTCTAACCTTTTCTCTCTCTCTCTCTCTCTCTCTCTCTCTCTCTCTCTCTCTCTCTCTCTCTCTCTCTCTCTCTATATATATATATATATATATATATATATATATACACCACTATATTCAGAAATATATCCCAATCCCCCCCCCCCAATGTTGAAACACATAGCAAGAAAAAACTGAGATAGATTTAATTTTGCCTTCTACTTTTTTTCCTTTTTTTCCCCTCAATCCTTGCCCTAATATGGAAAGGAAGTGAGAGGAAATATTACCACCAGTGACAAAGACAGAAATAATATTCTGGATAAAGCAGGCCTTTCCCCCTTTAAAGTGGTTGTAAACCCTCTCCTATACCCAGTGAAGTGAACAGCCACAAATTATACACAGAGATGTAACAAATCTCTTTACATGTACAGTATATCTGCTGTCTTTACCTTTCTACGCTCTTTGGAAAGTGCATGATGTTAGAAATCTTGTTTCCTCATTCAGCAGTGGGTGTGGAGTCTGGACTTATACTGTGTGAGACCTGATTGCAGGAAAGGGACTCACCCCACTCCACATAAGCAGGGGAACACAGGTACATGCATTATGAATAGACAAGCTCTCTGTTTATCTACCTTTAAGCTCCCTCCCCGACACAAATTTTCAGCTGCTGTTATCTCGTGTGTTGGAGAACTTGTCAGAAGTGACTCTGCTGATAACAGAGGAACAGAGCAGCAGAAAGACACAGCACTTAGAGTTTTGGAGAGCTTTGGAGAGAGATAAGTAAATACTGCAGATATATGTGCTTAGGTCAAATTCCATGAATGGTGGCTTACAACCACTTTAACTAAGGCAATGTTCATACTTCAGCATTGCAGAAACACGCATAAAAATGGTGTGCTTTCCTGTTATGCACTGAAGCGTGCTGCCCTTTTGCAGATGTGTGGTGGTGCCAATAATTCACCATATGACATGAATTTTTAATGACAATCCACGCATCTGCGTATACTCACATTTTGGTGCAGCGCAATTTTTCAAAAGGGCCATTAGTGCCTTCAGGAAGATCCTGTACCTACTTTTCATACTGTGCGTGCACAAGCTCAGTAGATTTCTTTAAAAAAGGCCTGGATTCTTTCCTAAATGTACATATTATAACTGGGTACTGACATTTACAGGTTAAGTTAATCCAGGGAAAATCCAATTGCCTCTTGGAGGATCAGGAAGGATTTTTTTCCCTGCTGTAGCAAATTGGAGCATACTTTGCTGGGGTTTTTTGCCTCCTTCTGGATCAACTGTGGGTGAAGGATTGTGTATATGGGATTGTATTTTTTTTTTTTTTGGTTGAACCAGATGGACTTGTGTCTTTTTTAAACCTAACTATGTACCTACGTAACTATGTAACTATATGTAAGATGATGAACTTCATCTTGTGTATGTGCTGTATGCCATGAAACTCATTTTCTGTTTACAAATGAGCATGACATCGTACCGCACATGTGCGAGGCACGGCAAATTACATCATTCGCTCCATCTCACATAGTACATATGTGTAGTACATTTTTTTTTCAAAATTGCAGTGCAGGAGCAGCGACAATGGCTGCACAGGGGCAGCATGAAAAGAAAGAAAAGGCAGCATGGACAAAGGGTAACTGTACATGTGCAAGATGAGCTGTATGATGTCATACGCTCCATCTCCCAGGGCTTTATTGTGAGCTGACCCCAGACATACATTTTCAAAATGGCAGAGCAGGGTTACAGGCAGCGAAGAGGCAGCCTAAAAAAGACTAAAAGAGTAGGAGAGGCAGTATGGAGGTATGTAAGTGTACTTGCTTAGGTACACAGTTTTAGATATTCATGTATTTTTTCTATTAAAATAGGAGGGGGCAAGAAGGCATAATAAATGTTTTAACCTATAGAAATATAAATAACCTCTTTTTAATGTTAAATACAGCTGTAAAGCTGGATTTCTCATGAGCCCTGCTAGACAAAGCTGAAAGATTGGCAGGGACTTACCAAAGCTTTTACATAATTTCCCCTATCTCCTACAGGTAGAGCAGTATGCTGCCAATCTAAAGGGCAGTGGATGGAGCTAGGGGTGGCTGTCCAGTAATAGGACTATCAATGGTGCCAACATCTTACTAGCTAAAGCAGCAGCAAGGTTGACATAACTGAAATGAATTCACAGAAAACAAACTGGCATTGTCACCCTATCGTAGGTGCCTATCCAACAGTTCTATTGGCAGTATTAGGAGGTGCTTACAAAATGCTCAAGGAGGTGCTTAGAAAAATGGAGAGCCTGGTCATTCTGTTATGAGCAGCCTACATCACCACTGTAATTTTATAGTTTGATCATAATTCTTCTTTATATTTTTCCCCTCCCCAGCAGCAAATATGAACCTGCCTTCCCTCACTGCTCTATTCACTCACCAAGAGAAGGGAGAAGTTTCTGGGTAGGCTCCAAGCTGCAATATGAACAGGGTTATAACAGGGTGGAGAGAGCTTTCTCTCTGACAACATAGGACAGTACTGGGCCAATCACCATGCATCAGCCCTGTGACATGGGAGAAAGGAGAGTGTCTGCTTTCCTTTAAAGTATTTTCCCTTCACTTCACATCCTCGAGATACAACAGGAAGTAAGCAGAAATATCCCTAAAATGAAGTAAATCCTCTCTGAGACCTGTCAATAAAACAGTTCCCTTTATTACCTATTCCTGTGACAACCAAAAAATGCTGGATTTTCCATCTGCACAATGGACACCAGGTCAAACATAGAGGATGAATATTCCCAGTGGTGACACAGACAGCAATAAATACCTAAAAATGGGAAAAGAGGTTGGTAATGGGCAGGGCTATATTATACAGTAAGTCATACTCAACAGTATTTCAATATAGAATGGCATAAGGCCCTAAACAAATAACCCCAGTAAAAAATGTTTACTTCATTTGTGTGGGTTAATTTATGGAAATCTTACTGGCTACCACTCCACAATAATATGTGTAGATAATAATAGATAATAACCATATCAGATCATTATAAAAAAAATATTAAGTAGTCTCGTAAGGTAGAACTAAAATAGGGCCCTGTATCCAAAAAGTTTTTAAAATTAAAAATATTAAAAAGTTTATAATGATCCCTTGTAATATATATATATATATATATATATATATATATATATATATATATATATATATATATATATATATATATATATATATATATAAAAAATAGAGAAAAATCTCTGTATTCCATTGTACACTTATGTTCTAGAAAAAATTGGAAAACGAGTCATGTGCTGGCAGTTCGGGTATAAACACAATACAAAGGAGTTCAATGCAACATCCCATCTTACACTAGGAAGGAATCAAGATTTATTCATATAATTTTGCTTACAATATGATATTTTATAATGTTTATGTTATAATGTGGAGTTGTACCCAATAAGATTTCTAGATTTTAATTTGGGCAAGGTGACTTGGAATACTAAAAAGTTTCTCTTAAATTACAGCTATGGGTCCACTGGGGCTGCTGCCCTCACATCAAAGAAGGTGGCACCCAGCAGCAGTCTTGTGGCTTTTGGGTGTCTACACAAGGGAAGCTTTAAAAGTTAAACAACATGCATTAAAGTGATTGTAAACCCTTACATTTTTAAACCAACAAACATGGTATATTTACCTGCTCTGTGCAATGGTTTTGCACAGAGAAGCCCAGATCCTCCTCTTCTCAGATCCCTCGCAGGCTCTCCTGACTCCTCCGCCCACGCCGTGTGCCCACCATAGCAAGCTGCTTGTAATGGACTTGCGTGGACTCACTCCCTAGCCAGATCTGTGTGTCCATAGTCAGCTCTACCCACTGCTCTCTCCTCACTGGCTCTGATTGACAGCAGTGGAAACCAATGTCTCTGACCTTATGAGGAAGGAAAGACCCAAAAGAGAGAAATTGATCTTGCGCACATCGCTTGATTGAGATCCGGCTCAGGTAAGTATAAGGGGGACTTCAGACTTTATAACCACTTTAAATGCACATATAGTCGAATGGAAATATTTTTGTTGAAAGGGATGGTCCGGCAACAGTGTCTGTTTAAAATGAGGTTAATGTTAGGGCTAATAGAAGGTTTATTAAATCAGGGACGTTTTGGTAGAGAATTGCTCGAAAAATGGACACCTATGTTCTGACGTTAAAACCTGACATATCACAATTTTACACACAGCACTCCTTCCCCATCATTTCCAAAACACTATTCACAGTTTCAGTTGAAGATTCCATTTATTCTGTGATGTCATTAAATCTCGTGTGTCCGTGTAATTACACACGTAGCAATCAAGTATTGTTTTTATTAGGCAGCACTGAACAAAGCTGAAGTTCTCTGACCCAGCTAGGTTTTATTTGTGGCTTCACATTTTGTTCTCTGTGTCTATTACTGTTCTGAGACTGTCATTTCTTACCAGAATGAGAAAGGCTAAAGAGATAATATTTCAATAACATACTGGCCTGATCATAAAATAACTCAATGGAAATGTGTAAGAGCCCGAGGCAGCACAGCAGGATAGTAAGCAGTAGTCAGATGATTTCTGTCCTTTTTTTCTTTCCTCTGCTTATACTTTTCTGTGACATCCCCTGTAGTCTTAGTTATGTTTTTATTAAAAAATGAGAAGTACAATGTAAAGTCCAACTTAACTTATTGTCGTGTCTAACAGAAGTTAGAAAATAAAAGATGCAGGTGCCATCACAACATATTTATATAGACAAGCCTGCAGCATTAATAGACCTTTTCCATATCATCAAGCATAGCTGATGCTTAAGCGTTATGGTTGCCATGCAACAATCAAAACTTTCAGTCTCGATTGTGCATCCTGGACCAAATAAAGAGATATGATTTTATGAAAGAAAGCAGATGTTTGGCAGTTGAAAATATCTGAATAATTTCCTTCATCTTGTTGACTCGTCCTGTTACTGTCATTTCCTACATTTGATCTATACATAGTGAAATATTAACAGAATTTAAACAGAAATTAAACAATATTCTCCTGAATTGCACAGACACTTTTTTATGTTGGTAGAGCTTTAATAAAAGTGAAAAAAGGTAAATGATACACAAATTAAATTTGATATTAATGTTTAATAATTTTTTTTAAATAGAAAATGTATTGCTGCTATATCACATACAGTACATATTCAATTCTAGCATGATATTGACACATTTACTGCCATAAAAAGTGGAGATAAATGTACAGTGGATAAGATTAGTTTATTGGATCTGATAAACTTCAATATATATATTTTTGTTTTTGGGTTTCATTTCCTACTCCTTTAAAAAATGAACCTCAATATCCATTATATGAAAGGAAAACAGACTGGTTGGAGGTATGCACAGCAAAATAGAAACCTAAGGCTGGATTGGTACATGCTACAAAGGGGTATATTTTTTTAGGCATTTTTGAGTCTTGGCTAGCAACCCTTACCACCTGGCCCAACAGTGTTTAATAAAGTGGTAAAGTGTTGAACTTGATGAGCAAACGCACCGAGAACGCTGCTAGTAACCAACTTTATTATTTGATTGGTTGCTATAGCCATGTTTTTTTCTTTTTTCTTTGGTATCCTTTTAAGTATTCTTGTTTCCATTTTCATTAATAGGTGTAAATAGGCTAATTTACACAACAAGCATTTCTCAGCCACTCAACACATGCTGCTTTAGTTAACTTTTAATGTATTTAATTTAAAAAAATGCATTTTAATACTAATTTTAGAAATTTTGATTTTTGATTCCTTTCTTACCTTCATTACCAAAGGAAAGGACAGATTAGTGGTGTTGAGTAAAGGGGTAAATAAATATATTGAATGCATATAATTCTGTCTCTTGTTTACAATGTAAGCTATGTATTATAGTTTTTTTTTCAACATCCAAAGCAGTTGGGTGTTTTTGAGCACTGATCTGATTTTTTTTTCAATTTCCAATGTACATGTTTGCTATTTGAAATGAATACAGCTTCTCCTTAATTACTAAGCTAAGTGAACATTCCCTACTTCATTAGCAAATCAACTGGAG
The DNA here is from genome assembly GCF_042186555.1 of Aquarana catesbeiana. NCBI lineage: Eukaryota > Metazoa > Chordata > Amphibia > Anura > Ranidae > Aquarana > Aquarana catesbeiana. Next base: position 383,360,346 of record NC_133328.1, on the reverse strand, counting down.
TCCAAATCAGCCCAGTAAGGTTTGATTACAGTCACATGGCTTAAAATAAAGATTTGTTATGATTGTGTTAAAGCTTTGTGAATTGAACCTTTAAAACTAGAAATGACTAGATATATTGAAACATCCTAATGGTCTACAACTGACGCAAACATGGTTACAGTAGTAAGTTATAGTACAGTTAATCTCCCATAGATAATTGTAATACCCATTTTTGATTTGATACACAAACATTGTGGTTGATAATCATGCAGGAAGACATTGATAGACTGTGTCCAAACAGGCAATATATTTGCTTTGAAAAATCATGCAATGACTGAACATCAATGTAACTGAAGCAATGAAATGCTTTGATTATCTATGACCTCCAAGATGCAATAATGATGACATACAGTGACATATGCCTTCCACAAACACAAATTATCATTGGATATTGTTGTCACTGTAACTGCGTTACTGCTTGAAGTAACCCCTGATTTTGTAATAATTTATGTTCATGACAAATTAGCTCAATGTAATGGCTGGGCGGGAAAGCATTATATCCTTAGCCACAGGAGTCCTGGTTAAACTTCACACTAAATTAAGTGCAATTATAAAATGGGTTATTATGCTACAAATTAATCACGTAGTTTTCCCCCATTACGGCACTTTAGACACTTACTGCACACATCCTTTCTACCTCTAATCTTTAATGGTATTAATAATGTAGATTTGAAGGACATTAAACTAATGTTAGTATTTCTATAATAAATCCTGCTGCAGATAATGATACACTGCTCAGTGTGCATAATACTATAATGTTCATGCTAACCGTAAAATCAGATGCCTGCCACCTGTGGGTCTAGTGTGTAAGGATTATCTTTGAATCTGTTTCTGGTAAGCTTCAGTTGCCAAATATGTTACACACTTACCTGATAATTGTTCCTCTGGGATCCCACATTAACAACAATACCAGTTGTTGTTGATGTGGCATCCCAGAGGAACAATTTTCTTCCATTCCCAGTCGATGCCTTCTGAGCGGAAACGCGTTGGGTAGGAGACAGTAGCGTGACATCAACACGTTCCGACCGTTCTGCAGGCGGCCATGCACTACTTACGATTATCTGCCCAATTTAAACAACCATGTTGTAACTGCAATTTTTGTTTTTAATAAATTAGTTTTTATACATCAATAAGCCCTCTCCATTGCTTTTATTACTAAATGTTGTGAGATACATGAGATACATGAGCCTGGATCCATCTCCCGAGGATGGTTGACCACCTACTCTTAGAGGTGATTTTATACTCATGCACATGTTCTCTGGGTGAGATCATTTTATCTGGTAAGCGGTGCATCGTTCTTTTACAACACGATGGTGATGCACATGCACTTTGGATTCATTTGTTTGCACAAGGACATTCTCTTATGAACTGCATGTGGGAAGTTGGAACCACATATTTATTTTATGCAAACAAAAGAGTCGTTGGAGCACCAGTCATTTTATATGAACTTTTGGAACACGTGTTTAATTTAGTTGCATTTGTTGCAGCAGGTTTTTTCAACCATTTCTATTATGCTATAAATGCATGATTACAGTATATATACACCTTGTATCGTCGCACATAGCACTTTATACATAGTTTGGAATGTTTCATTTTTAATACATATGTCATGGTCGAATTACACATTTTTTGAATTTGTTGTCACAATTGTTTTGGGGCATGTTTGAGTCAGAAACAGCGCATTTATGGATATAAACAATACCAGTTTATAGCATCAAATATACTCAGGATTTTCAAAAAAACACTGAGCAGTTATAAGATTTAAATGATGTATATGGAGACTGTTGGATGACATGAATGACTTTGGGACAGTGTAACAATGTCTGGAAGACTGGGAAAAAAAAGTGTCAGCGAGGATGGAAAACTTTTGAGCTGTCACTGCCTCTGTTGGTACTGTACATAAATATGTTGCCATGTTGCATATCAGGAAGTAGGCAGCTAATGGTTCTGATTTGCTGGCATCAGTGCCTTTGTAAAGCTTTATCTCAGAAAGGACAGCTGGGAGGTAAGTATAGTTTACATCTACTGTTTTGGTTAAAACCTGCTGTTCTTTCTGATAACATTTCCTGGAGTTTCCTTTTAAATACACCTTTGAAATGGAACAGATATTTATATCATGTTAAGACTGATAGAACACCCTATTTGTCACAATAAAACAACCTTTAAACCCAGATATACTAGTAAAAAAAGAAGTAACTACTGGTAAACTAATTTGACTGAAGAAAGTAACTAAATTGTTTCTAACAGCTTGCACTTCAAAATACTGGGTGGGCCAAATGTAGTTATACAATACTAATTGAAATGTGAAATATAAAAAAAACAGGGCTAATTTTACCCACAAGAAGATTTGTAATAAAATGAATAAAGAATATATAATTGTGTCAACAGCTTACTCAAGAAGAAAACTCCACAACTATGTGCCAAAAAATGAATAAGTATAAAGTTATGTGTTCTGTTACTCCACCTATAAGTAAAAGGTGCACTGAGTGCTTCAAATCCCCACTTTCTGTGTTCCACACCATAATAAAAAAAATCTGTTCTCTCAACATGTAAACAAATGTGCCACTTTACTCCACCTTTCATCTTTCGTGTTGTGTGCCACCATGCACTCATCAAAGCAATTGAACCCGTTTACATAAAATGGGTGAAAGTGCTCTTTATGTAAAATGAGGCTCCACCACTCATCCAATCCAACCCCAAGGGGACCCTCAGCACTTTAGCAAACTCTTGGTTATGCAGCTCAGGGAAAACAGCAGAAAGACTGAGAGGTGGAAATCATTGCGCAACACATGAAGATGAAGATAACAGCAAAAAAAAAAAAAAACATATAACCGCTTACATTTTATGGTGCCATCCGGCACTCAAAACATCCAGACTTAAACATGAGGCTCCTGAGCCGCCATTCTGTGAGCTCAGGATTGGCGTGCACTCCCCCATTAGGAAGTGATAATTACGTCACGTAACCCTGTCTCTGTGCATTTCATCCAGCAGGGACTTCCTCAGGAAGCATAACCTTATACATTACTAATTGGATCATGACATTTCATTTTTAATAGTATTTATTTTTCACTTTAATTTATTTATTATTTTACTGGTATTAAGAACTATATGGCAAAAAGGGGCTTACAGTACTGATTAGGTAATTTTTAGTCTCTTAGTTACAACATCTGTAGAACCTGTCCTTGACACTCTGACATTTTTTAGTCTGGTAGGTGCTTGAAATATCCTCTATCAACATTCCAACATTCCTGGTTCTTGTCCATAGCATTGTGAAACACAGTAACAAACAGATTCTGGTTAGCATCAATATCCATAAATGCTTGTGAGATGAGTGCCTTGAATTTTTTCACTGTGTGGGCCTTCCTCTTAAAAAACCTTATTCTTTACTATGCCCCCAAAAAAAGAAGTCTATAGGTGTCAGGTTGGCTGAATGTGGTGGTCTACCAATGCTGCAATGTTGCCTGATCCAACAATGTGAGAAAGTGCAAAGGACTAGTCAGTAGTATTGCCTATGGTTTGCTTGCAAATTGATCCTTTCCATGAGTCTCTGTGTGGAGAATTGGAGACAGTCATCTTGATAATGGCAAGGTTTTGCTTTCCTATGTCAGAGTCAGCAAGGAGAACAGTGAGTAGCACAGTACTGACCTCACCAAATCAGCAGAGCCGCGGATCTTGCACTGCAAATATAAAGCTTTGAGGCTGTAGGCACAATAGTACCCTGAATCCTCACATACTAGGAAGTGCACTGCTATGATTTAGGAGAAATTCCAGACAAAAAGTACATTGTTCAGTGTACTGCTTAGGCAAAATAATATTTTTAAATGTTCCTATATAATGACAAATATTTGCTGTTTGTTTTCAGGTCCACTTTAAAAGCAATGGCACACTAGCAGTCCTGTCACTAGTAGCAACTAGCCAGCAACAGAAGTGCTAAGAGAGCACTCACCTGCAACATTTCCATAATAACGATTCTTGGGTTTTAGGGTCCCATGGCACTCTGTTGATATGTGCAGGCACCTCTACATTATCTAAATTATCTGTTTTTTTCAGTTTGAAATAGTGACAAGTTTATTTTAGCCTAAGTATCTAAAACACAGCAGCTTACCATGACAGATAGCAAATACATTTTTCCTCAAATAAAAAAAAAAATACCCAAAATATTATATAGACTCATTAACCTATATTTAGAAAATAAGAATAGCTATACAACCTATGTTTTTTAATTTTAATTTCAATTGCTGTTGAAACCAAAAACTCTAGATGTCCTTCTACCTATTTAGGTTGTTTATTATGCTGGTATTACACTTCCCTGATGGTAGAATGACAAAAAGGTTTATTAAAATAACTTTAAATTCTATGTCATATATAAAAAAAATACAATAAAGCTATAAAATAAAGCAATCGCAGTATATAATTCTGCTTTGGCAATGGTTTCTCGTAAGATTTTTAATAGTCACTATCAGCAGATATTCTTCAATGGAGCTATTAATCTTTTCATTGCCTTCAGGCATACAGCGTCAATCAGAGTTGTACAGAGGACACTGAGATATAAACTAAGTAATGAAAGTCAAAATCCCGGTTCACTATAATGTATGCAAAAGCTGTCTGTCACTGTATCATCAAGTGAAAAAAAAAAGGAGTCATCTCTCTCATATTAGTCATGCTGAAATTTTTATGAATTGTTCAAAATTTCTAATGCTGAGATACCCATATTGAAAATCCAGCTGCAATAAAAGGTTAACTCTACAGTGTGGAGGAATAAAACTAAAACATGAAAGCCATTGTTTCATTACTTCCAGTTTTTATGGTTTTGCAGGGCCTGCAAATCAAATGTGAATGGCCCACTTTTTTAACCACTGCCTATTTAGGCCTGTGGCTTGATTCAGGGCATAGGACATTGTTGTCTATACAGCCTTCCAGAACCTCTTTTTCATTCAGGTAGGAAGTTTAAAGTGTTGTATGATACACATTTTTGAAATGGGTTGAGGTGTTGGTGTTGTCATGAGGTGTTGGTTGGGCAAAAAACAGAAAACTGTCCCACCAGGTCACACTAAGAATATGAACACAGAGCTTTGAATACGGAAGTGCATTCATCACAGTTGTGAATTTCAGGACCATGTTCAAGTTCATCTTCCAACACTTTTCTTGCAGGATTGGGTGACTCTCCCTGCACCCTCCTCTCAGAATGTTTGGTCTTTGTATACTTTAACTATTAGAAGACTGGAAGGCTGCCAAGCCACTGCTGGTAGGGGGGAGCAGGGTATGTTGAGCCCCACAGTGCCTGCAGCTACACAGGTCAGTGAAGGCATGTTTCAAAGCTGATGTAAGCCTTATGCACACTGGTCATGTAGCTCCTCTGCCTGAAATTCTGGGGGAAGGCACAGGAGAACCATCTTGGCCTGCTGCCAGTAGCCTGCAAAAGTCTATGAGAGGTTAGAAGCTGCTGTGGGTGAATGGGGCTGGATGCTGTACTGAAATGAAGGAACACAGGGGGTACATTTGGACAGCAGCATTGTCAGCCTTGGGGGAGGGTAGTGTTAGATTGACTAGCAGATATGACCTTTTCGATGCCAGAGCCGTTTTTTGCATTTTTTGCACACTTTTACAAAATCATTTTAGCCCTAAAGTTCATGTAAAACCCCCAAACATTATATATTTGTTCAAAGCAGACACCCTAGAAAATAAAATAGTGATTGTTTTTTATGTCACACGATATTACCGTAAACAAATGCAATAAATTACCCACATTTTTGGTAAAATACAAAAGACGAGGTTGTGCCGAGAAAATAGATACCCAACATGCCAACCCTTACATTTTTGTGCACCTGTGAAAAGGCAACAAACTTCAGTACCCTATATTTTCTATAGGAGACGCTTGAAAAGCGCCATATAGGTATCAGTTTAGTGTTATGATATGTAACATGTGTATTGCAATCAACGGTTTCATGCGTAGGCACCCCCGACGCATGCATTCACGCTCATACGTGCATGTATGTGGAGGTGAGGGGGCTCAAAATTTTTTTGAAGGGGGGAATTTTATGTGCTTGGGTATAACCTAATTTTTTTGCAAAAAAAAAAAATTTTCTTTACTTAACTTTTTTTTTTCCCCGGACATAGGAGACAAAAAGTCCCCTATGTTATGGTTTTTAGGTGACAGATTCTCTTTAATGAGACATGCAGGGTTTAAAAACCAAAGGACACCCTGCATGTCTCCTTTGGACTCCACTGAATGTTTTGCAATGCAGATTGCTAAGCCGGGGACACTATGATACTGACCTGGAAGTGACATCATGGACGTTGCTTTCCGGGTCAAGCAAGAAGGAGAGGGGACTGGACATGTGTCCACTCTTCTCCTCCCCTCCATCCGCTGGCACCCGCCATGACAGTCCAGGGCCACAGATGGCAAGAGGAGCCCAGAAAACATGGCGAGGGGGTGCGCATGTACAGAGTGCAGAGTTCAGAAGTGTGTTATGTACAGAGTGCAGAGTTTAGAAGTGTCTTATGTACAGAGTGCAGTGTTTAGGAGTGTGCTATGTACAAAGTGCAGAGATTATAAGTGTGTTATGTGCAGAGTGCAGAGTTTAGGAGTGTGTTATGTACAGAGTGCAGGGTTTAGGAGTGTGCTATGTACAAAGTGCAGTGTTTAGAAGCATGTTATGTACAGATTGTGTTGTTTTTAGGATGGTGCTATGTACAAAGTACAGAGTTTAGAAGTGTGTTATGTACAGAGTGCAGCCTTTAGGAGTGTACTATGTACAAAGTGCAGAGTTTAGAAGTGTGTTATGTACATAGTACAGAGTTTAGGAGTGTGCTATATACAAAGTGTAGAGTTTAGAAGTGTGCTATGTATAGAGTGCAGAGTTTAGGGGTGCACTATGAACAGAGTGCAGGGTTCAGGGGTACGCTTAGTACAGAGTGCAGAGTTCAGGAGTGTTCTATGTACAGAGTTCAGATGTATGTTATGTACAGAGTGCAAGGTTCAGGGGTGCACTGTGTACAGAGGGCAGTTCCAGGGGTGTCCTATGCACAGAGTGCAGAGTGTACTATGTGCAAAGTTCAGAAGTGTGTTACGTACAGAGTGCAGAGTTCAGGGGTTAGCTGTGTACAGTGAGCAGGGTTTAGGGGTGTGCTATGCACTTTGTGCAACCCCAACCCTCCAAAGCCTCCTCGCATCTCTCTCCTACCTGGCCCAGCTCTAGTACCTCCCTGTGTAGGCGGCTTTGCCTTGCCTTGCAGAAAGATTGTTTTCTCTCTCAGATTGTGGGGATTTGTCCCCAATATAATTCCAGTGATCTGTTAGTTCTGGGAGCCGGTGAGAGCAAAGTTGTCCCTTGTAAACACAGAAGGTTTCTGTATTTACAAGTGACAGCTTAGGGTGGTGACAACGAGAGCCAGAGGTGAGGGAATGGAGTTCCGCCACGTTCAAGCTGCAAATCTGGGTGAGAGGACCACATGACAAGGCTTGGCTGGCCACATTTGGCCTGCGGCCTTATCATGTGACATATGTCATCTAGAGGATAGTTTGTTTATTTGAAAAACAGCAGACTTACTGACCAGATCACCAGATGAAAATAGAAGAAAGACTAAAAGAAGAAAACAAATCCAGTTATCACATCTAAGAATTGGTAAGCTGCAAAATAATAAATGTTTACTGCTTTAAGGCTTTTTACTAATAAAAAAAGAATGTGTATTAGATTTGCATGCACTTTGCATTTGCATGCAAGTTATTCTTTGATCCCTTATTGGATAATTTGGTGCAGCCTAAAGGCAAGCAATTTTTTATTGTGCTGTCTCTTTTGTCATTCATATTGTTCTGTGAATCCCATCTAACTTCAGTAGTAATGTCAGTTCACCAGCCTAGCTGTGTGGTCTTTGAAAGCCATGTTAATCTTACGACTAGATGGACAGAAATCCTTGGAAAGGTATGACGGCAGCCATGTATCTCTGTTGTTTGCTGGAGTTCAGCTTTAAGAGAAGACAATCAAAATCACCCATGGATGTATACATAAACTGCATACCGCCCATCTACACAGGCAGGAACATTGCCAGCTCATTTTAATAAACCCTGTGAGCTACATCAATGTGGATCTTATTGCCAAACTAAGCCTACTGCACACGAGAAAAGATGTTACGTGAGTTCACATAAATGTGAGTTATAGATATTAAACATATCTCCTTAACTAACATCTACATAGTGCTGCAGCAACTTACAAGAAAATATTCCATGTGTGCAAAACACACATTTGTGAGCCTCAGGTATTCCTATAATAAATATATTGTTGCAGCTGTGGCTTTCAAGAGTTTACCAAAGTGTACAGGAACTTTTTCATTTAGATGCTTTCATTTTTCTAAGTTATGCCATCCTAACCTGTGAGACCAGTGAGACTAAATACTATGTCCAAAATGAAAAAGGTCACTTTTTTTTTCCTTTCTCGAACATGTATTGACAAAGGAAATATATGTTAAGAGATTTCCTCTAATTAAAGAATAAAATTAGGTAAGGACTCTATTTTCCTGGTTCTGATCTATGCACATCTTAGGAAATTATCAGAGCATGAAATATTAATTAAAAAGGGGGGAGAACAAATGGTATCATTGTCACTCTATAAAAAGGTTGTGAACCTTAGAAGCTGAACAATCTTAATCAGTTCATTCTTTTGTTAAATATGTGTGTTCTTGTTTCCAGTGTTCATTCCTTTAAGTTCCTAATTTTTTTTTCTTTTTATTATCTGTAAATCATATCCTCAGTTCCTACATAATTAAGGTGGAAGGCAAGTCAAACTAAGCTTACATCTACTCCTATCCCCTTCTAAACCTATTCTTTCTATCCCGTATATACCGATTCTGAAGGTGCTCAAGTCCAGTCACATGATCAGCTTTCAGCAATGGCTTCAGTGTAGAGGAGGGACAGCCGACAACGACTGCCCCATAGTAAGTCTATGGTTGACATCATTGCCCAGGCTCTGCAGAGGTTGTCAGCGATCTCTCCTTTACACTGAAATAGGTGCTGGAGAGATCAAATGACCAGACTGGGGTGACATCAGAACAGGTACAGTAGGTATAGAAGTATCTTTACTTTTACAGGGCAGGTACAATAGGCTTAGAAAGGAGGTGGGGTTAGATTTAGGCTTAGTTAAGGTGCGACTTGTCTTTCACTTATAAGTGGATGTAAACCTCAGACATTAAATATGAACAAAGCATATCCCTCTATAGTGTGTCTCAATTAAAGTGGTTGTAAACCTTTAAAAAAACTGCAAGACAAAGGCATAATGAGCTACTAGCTCATTATGTATTACTTACCTTAGATCGAAGCTCCCACAGCGGTCCTCGTTCACCGCTCCGGAGGCTGACACCTCTCCCGGGGGTTACTTCCGGGTATCGCGGCTCCGGCCAATCACTGCGCCAGAGCCACCGGTAACCGCACAGTATATCTGAAGCAACGGCACCTGAGTGCCATTGCTTCAGTTTGCTTAAGTATGCATGTGCCAATGACGTCGGCACATGCAAATACAAGGATATCTCCTAAACCGTGCAGGTTTAGGAGATATCCGGTGTAGCTACAGGTAAGCCTAATTACAGGCTTGCCTGTAGTATAAAGTGGTTGTAAAGGGTTTACGACCACTTTAAGAGCACTAAGTGTCATTTCTGTCTACTGCCTCATTCCTCTGCTATCAGCATGAATAGCTTCTAACAAGTTTTCCTGACATCAACAAAAAAAAGTTGATGGGGAGGTAGCTGCAGCTGATTGATAACCTCAGCTTTGTTCCTGTGTCCTATTTGAAGGGGGCCTGTCTTTTCCCTCCAATCAGCTCTCAGAGCTTTCCTCGCTGAGCTCTACAGTGTGTAATTACAGCTCCCCACCCCCTCTTTTTTTTCTGGAATCTCAGATCTTTATAAATTCTGCACTTTGAATGGATGTAGAGGTAAGAAAACCGCAGATAAGCAGGTACAACTTATGCACGATGATTTGTTTAATCTCTGTGTATTACCTGAGGCCAGTCACTTCAATGAGCATATGTAACAGTTTACAACTACTTTAAGTTAATGCAGTAGCAGTAGTTGACACTTCCATCACCTTTAGGATGTGACGTAGTTGTGTATAATGCACATTTAAAACATGTAAGTACTATGTAAAATATAAACTGAAAGGTAAAGGTTAACGTTTTACTAAACCTACATTCACTATATCTGGTCTCCCACAATACACAGAACATGGAAATGCAATAGTTTTAGTAAATATAAACTGCTAAATCCCAGTTTTGGTCAGCAGTTAGAGCAGTCTTGTGACTTCTATGAGTGTCTGGTTAAAGCTTGTAAGTGGCGTTTTCATTTTTCCCTGATTGTCCTATAAGGTTTCAGGACTCCTGACCCTCTTTCTGGACTGTGCTGATCATATGCATTCTCCCAAGAAAAGAAAAAAAACTCTCTAGCAATACACACCAAACTCAGCATGTGTAGCTTGTCCCCTATTGCTCTGTTCTATCAGGAGATGGGTTGGAGTCAGTGGAAGAAGAGGGGGATCAGAGAGACAGGATCACACAGCCTTTATACACAATGCAGAGGATTAACCCCTTAAGTTCCACAGTGCGTATAACAAGCATGCTTTACTGCATATACGGACTGATTTTACTGTTGTAGGTTTAGTAACACTTTAATTAAACTATTTTAAGTTTTTAGTCTTTTTAGTGTATATATTATTATGCAGTCCTTAACCATTCCTGACAGCTTTAACCACTTCAGCCCCGGAAGGATTTACCCCTTTCCTGACCAGAGCACTTTTTGCGATTCGGCACTGCGTCGCTTTAACTGACAATTGCGCGGTCGTGCGACGTGGCTCTGAAACAAAATTGACGTCCTTTTTTTCCCACAAATAGAGCTTTCTTTTGGTGGTGTTTGATCATCTCAGCAATTTTTATTTTTTGCACCATAAACAAAATAAGAGCGACAATTTTGAAAAAAACGCATTATTTTTTACATTTTGCTATAATAATTATCCCCAAAAAATATATAAAAAAACATTTTTTTTCCTCAATTTAGGCCGATCCGTATTCTTCTACATATTTTTGGTAAAAAAAAATCGCAATAAGCGTTTATTGATTTGTTTGCGCAAAAGTTATAGCATTTACAAAATAGGGGATAGTTTTATGGCATTTTTATTAATTTTTTTTTTTTTTTTTACTAGTAATGGCGGCGATCAGCGATTTTTATTGTGACTGCAATGTTATGGCGGACATGTCGGACATTTTTGACACATTTTTGGGACCATTGTCATTTATACAGCAATCAGTGCTATAAAAATGCATTGATTCCTGTATAAATGACACTGGCAGTGAAGGGGTTAACCACTAGGGGGCGGGGAGGGGTTAAGTGTGTCCTAGGGGAGTGATTTCCAACTGTCAGGGGGATGGGCTGGTGTGTGACGTCACTGATCTCTGCTCCGATGACAGGGAGCAGAGATCCAGTGACACTTGTCACTAGGCAGAACGGGGAGATGCTGTTTACAACGGCATCTCCCCGTTCATCCTCTCCGTGAGGCGATCGCGGGTATGCCCGCGGCGATCGAGTCTGCGGGACCCGCGACCCGACTCACGGAGATTGCGGCGCGCGCGCGCACACGGCAGCAAATTCAAAGTAACGTACAGGTACGTTACTTTGCGCAGCCATGCCTTTCTGCCGACGTATATCTACAGGAGCCGGTCGGGAACCGGTTAAGAGCAAAAAAAATGATTACATTGATCTCAAACCCAAGTCTTCCTTCTTGGATATGCACTTGCATTGTTAGACTCAATACGTGTGAGGGAGAGAGAATGAAATTATTTGTGTATGTTAGTTGTTTTTTTTTATATTTTCTAAACTTTTTTATTCTGTTCCATTTATATACTTTTTTCATTAATCACATACAACTATGAGCACAAGGCAATGGATAAATACCAGATGACATTAATTTGCTTCAGTTCTCAAGCCTGCACTTGGCTTAATCCACTTTTCATGAAGCATGCTTACTATGTGTGATGGAGAAAGGTAATCTCAACACCTCTTCTAAAAGAGAAGTACAGCCAAAGCTCGTTTGGCTGTTCTTCTCCTGTGGAACGGACTGCACTTCTGTGACCTATTTTCAGCAGACAGCGGGCTAAATCCCACTGTCAGCTGATGTCACAATGCGAGTCCAGGCTCAAGAAAGATCGCAACCATATGGTCTGGATCCGCCAACATGCCTGGACCAGCACCTGGCTCAGCCTCTCAGGGAAACGCTGAGAGCCTGAGCTGGCTGCTCCCGCCCACCCACAGTCCAGTGCTCCAGTGAGCAGGGGGGTGACTGACAGTCACCAGCTCACAGAGCGCTGAGAACCGAGCGATTGACAGTGGTTGATCGCTCAGTTCTCATTGTTAGAGCTGGCAGGGGACAGATGCAGCATCGGACCAATGCTGCATCCACCTAGGTAAGTATGATTCTTAAATAATCTCATACTTCTCTTTTAATGTTCATATTAGGTATAACATAGTGCATGTGTCTGAGATCTTTAGAGCATTCTTAAAAGAAAGGGAATAGTGCTTTGAATATATTGTATTTATGAATTATATTCAAGACTATGATACAACACTTTTATTAATTAAAACAATCAAAAAATATTGCATCTAGGCACCTTTGGGCATGTTTACCAGGCTAACTGGAAGAAAAAAGGCTGTTTACAAAGCTACATAGCTGAACCTCAAATTACACAAAGTTGAATCAATTAGAGGAGTGTTTTCTCCACTTTTTCCTGCTCTTTACAAATCCCTAAAGAGTTTCAGTTTGTAGAAAGATTGTCAAAGATGGAGAAGCTACTGCTGTGCTCTCTCCCTAAAAAACACAGAATGATCCTCAAAGTCAGTGCCATGGGTGTATTAAAAAAGTAAAAGTCAAAGCCATTATAGTTTTTCTTTTATAGAGTGTAGGCTCCTAGTTTGATTTTGCTGTGTCTTGAATCCTCAATGGAAAACTCTGATTTAGTTTACTAATAAGACACACCAATAAACAATATTATTATCTTAAACCCATCAATATGAGATAATCCTTGTAATCCTGCTTCGTGAAGTGATGGGAGCTACCCTGAACAGTGCTTTGCTCTTTTATTTAATGGCTCTTGAGTTCCAAAGCAGACAATGATTCAGGCAAAACAGCAAAATGTTTTATTTGTAGTCTCCTCAGAGCCACGAACAGTATTTTTAACCAGACTTTATTATTTTATGTCACATAACAGTATGTCATTGTATCTAACTTTTGATTTAAGAAAATGATCATAAAATCTCCCGATGCAAGAAAAAGTCCATTCCTCCCAGTCCTAATTGTATAGTACAATGTGACAACTGGGATGTGTACAATACTGTAATTCAATCTAGAGATACGGATAATGTCCAAGTCTGCAACAATATAGCTTAAGGCTTTGGATAGAGCTGCAAAATTTGCAGCCCTGAGACTGAATTACAACCTCACTATTCAATCTGGGATCATGTACTTTTCCATGTAATAAACCTTAAACAAAAATGATTATTTCTGTGAAAGGAAGAAGGAAATATGAACTTGAGGCTGTCATGGCAGAAAGAAAAAGCTGTGCACAGAAAACCAAAGATGTTTAGGAACAGGGACTTGTAAAAAATAAAAAAACAACATATTTGCAATTACAATTATCATTAAACGATGAACAGATTCATGAAGATCCACCGAGCCAAAAATTCAGTGGGTCCAATAGTCACAATCTGATCACATTGTTTTCTTCGGTTCCTTTATTTTACATGTCTTCAATTTATGGGGTGCCCCTCTCAAATTACTCTCATGAATTAAGATTCCACCTCCTCACATCGTCACTTCATCATTTACCCTAAAATAAAATATACCACTTAGATGTTAGAATAGTAGTAGACTTTTTTTTTCAAATAAAAGATAATACAATTATTACTGCCTACCCGTTAAGTAAATGTATATAGTATTTCTCATTGCTTATTTGGAAAATATTACCATAAATTCTAAGGGAGCCAAGCTAACTAGCAAGAGCTCAGTGGAAACGTTGCAATCACCATTACTTACCTCCTGTATTCCAGTGCCAGGGACCCCTATATTCCATGGCCACATGTCACGGCCACATCATGTGATGTGACACATAATGCAAAGCTATCAAAGTTGTTCAAATACTACTTTAGCAAACACACCCTAACCTTAGTCTATACTGCACCACAGCCTGGTCTCCACTGCACCCACAGCCCAGCCACTGCTGCACTTGCAGGCTGAGTCTCCACTGCAGTCCAACCTGGTATCCCCTTCACCTTCAGTCCAGCAACTGCTTCAACCACAGCCAAAGTCTCAGCTGCACCTGCAGCCCAGCTACTGCTGCACCAGCAACCTTAGTCTCCAGTGCACCCCATCGTGGTCTCTGCTGCACCTTCATCTAAAAGAGAAGTTTCCACTACACCTGCAGCCTCCACTGCTCCTCAGATTCATTCACAGTCTTTGTTGCACCTTCACTATCCCCACAGCCTTTATTATTCCTCAGTTGCCCCACAGCCTTCACAGAACCCATAACCTCAGGCTCTGCTGCCCTTTCAGCCTCTGTTGTACCTCACCTGCAACCACAGTCTCCACAGCACCCACAGTCTCAGCTGCACCATCTCTGCACCAGCAGTCCCCACTGAATCCACAGTCTACACTAAGCCATCTATGTCTACTGCCACACTCCTGCATTGTGCCTTTCACACTCTCCAGTTCCTCATTCCCAGGTAAAAACTCTTTTCAACATCTACAAGTACCCGTTAGGTGACCAGCAGCTAAGCCCAAACTGATTTGTGCAGGTCCCTGGAAGAACACCAGCAAAACTTAGACTCCATACAGAGGGAAAGTTGTTCCACAAAATAGCAAGATCCACATCCTGGTATGAGACAAATGTACAAACCATAAAATAGTCACATCCCTCCTTTTGCATATTCCACTGGATAATCATTTCTGGTGCTTACTGTTACTAGATGCAATTTGTCTTGCTGATGGCAATCCTGTTTTGTACATCACCTTTAGAGCTACCTGAAGTTTTTACTTAAAGTGAGCCTGTCAGGTAAAAAAGACTCTGATGTGCAAAATTTCTGGTGGTGCTGGTTGCCTGTGCTCCCCACCACTTGCTAGGGTTCCATCTCCTGACCCTACAACACTGCTCAGTCCCCTAGTAACACTGGGATTAGAGGATGTAACCACAGCATGTCATTAAGAGCACTCCTGAAAGTGCTGAAGAGTCTTAAAAAGTCTGCAGTGCTGGAAACAGAGGAGGTACTGATCATCGGAGAGGAGAGTATAAAAGCTCTTTTATTGCTGGCACCTTTCATCTGGTGTTTCTTCAATATAGCAAAGTGTCATGCTCAAAACACTGTAACATTGAGCAATCAATCATAATGCCGTGTACACACGGTGGACTTTTCGACTAGACTGGTCCGATGGGACAAATCCGTCGGACCGCGTGTGGGCTTCATTGGAACTGCGGACCTTTGATGCTGAAAAGTCTGCCCGTGTGTACATGGCATAAGTTATATTGTATCATTGTATTAACTGGTCTAAACCAATGAAAGGTGATGGCTAACCAATTCTGGTAGCTTAATGCTGTCATGTACCTTGTGGTAGAGCCTGATGTGTAGAGGGAGGCCTTTCGTACAGCCCCAGCTCTGAGACCACTGATGTTGCAACAGTGGCCACGAGTGCATGGTGAGGTATAAGTGTTTGTAAGATGTTCCTTCAGAGACAGGTCGGATTGCTGGAACAGCAAATGACAGCAGAGACAGCATACCCAGGACTGAGCAGACAGCAGACAGTGGGTGCTTGACAGGCAGGTAGCAGGTGTGGAAGGACTGATAGCACTTAGCAAGTGAAGACCCAGCAGGGACCAAGTAGCATGCAGAGTAGGGCAGCTGGATAACTAGATGCAAGGTCAGATGAGCCAGGTTAGCAACAGGCAGTCAGATACATGCATGAACAGCAGGCAGAGTATGGTCAGGAAAAAAGCAAAGGTCAGCAACGTACAATCAGGCAGATGAGTAGGAGGCAGAGCAAATCCAGAGACAAGCCAAGGTCAGGGCAGGTAGCGTTAAATCAAGGTCAGGGCAGGTTGGGTCAATAACAGAAGTCAACACAGGAACAGATGCAGAAATATTTGTAATAGCTGTAGATCAGACAGCACTGGCTAGTAGAAATGATGCAGTTTATATAGTCCCATTGGCACCAACATTAGTGGTTGTGCACAGAAAGACAGGCAACAGTGTTGCGAACCTAACAGATTGAAATTTACTGACATGACACACAAAATTTACTGGCATAGCCAAGTTTTTACTGGCATTTCCAAGAGTTACAATATCACAGTTTTAAGTGAAAATTTCAGTATTTAGGCTACAAACAAGTGCAATATGCAATTATCAATGTGATTTAAGGTAGATATTAGGGGAAAAAAGTATTTCCATTACATATGATTTGGTGTACATTCTGTGCCCACTATAATCCCCCCCCCCCCCCCCGGGTTATGCTGTTTCCACTATAATTCCTCTCCTTCCCCCATGTTATGCTATGCCCACTATTATCCCCCCCCCCCCAGTTAAGCTGTGGCCACTATAATTCCTCCCCCAGGTCAAGCTGTGCTCACTATAATCCCCCCCAGTTTATGCTGTGCCCACTATAATTCCTCTCCCCCAAGTTATGCTGTGCCCGATATATTTCCCCCCCCCCCCCAGGGTATGCTGTGCCCACCACAATTCTGGCTGTTAAAGTTGCATCTGCACAATCTCCTCTCCCTACTCCCCCTCAAAAAAAAAAACTTTAATGAACTTGCATGTCTCATAAGTCAGATTGGCAGGGGAGATTTCCATACTTCCATTTTCCCAGGCTCCAGATGACATCACTTCCCACCCCCTCCAGAGATGTCAAACCTGCCCCTACAGCCACTGGCAGCTCCAGATAGAGGATTTCTGTGTGACTGTAACTCGATTCACACAGATCCCTTTTGAAAGGTGCCAGAGACTGGGAAGTGACACCCGAGTCCATAGGCAGCTACAGCTGAGTAGGGATGGGCCAAACACCTTCCGGTTCGGTTCACAGCAGAACATGCGAACAGGCAAAAAATTTGTTCGAACACGCGAACACCGTTTAAGTCTATGGGACACGAACATGAATAATCAAAGGTGCTAATTTTAAGGGTTAATATGCAAGTTATTGTCATAAAACGTGTTTGGGGACCCGGGTACTGCCCTGCGGGACATGTATCAATGCAAAAAAAGTTTTAAAAACGGACGTTTTTTCGGGAGCAGTGATTTTAATAATGCTTAAAGTGAAACAATAAAAGTGAAATATTCCTTTAAATTTCGTTCCTGGGGGGTGTCTATAGTATGCCTGTAAAGTGGTGCATGTTTCCCGTGTTTACAACAGTCCGAGAGAAAAATGATATTTCTAAAGGAAAAAAAGTCATTTAAAAGTACTAGCGGACGCCTGTAGCGCCGGCTGCTATAATGAATTGTCGGGTCTCTGCAATACTCATAAAAGTCATTGAAAAAATGGCCTGGGATTCCCCCACAGTGCATTACCAGGCCCTTTGGGTCTGGTATGAATACTAAGGGGAACCCCAAACCAAAATTTAAAAAAAAAATGCGTGGGGGTCCCCCCAAATTCCATACCAGGCCCTTCAGGTCTGGTATGGATATAAAAGGGAACCCCACACCAAAACTTAAAAAAAACATAGCGTGGTGGTCCCCCTCAAAATCCCCACCAGATCCTTCAGGTCTGGTATGGATTTTAAGGGGAACCCCATGCCAAAATTAAAAAAAAAAAAATGGCGTGGGGTCCCCCTAAAAATCCATACCAGACCCTTATCCGAGCACACAACCTGGCAGGCCGCAGGAAAAGAGGGGGGACAAGAGAGCACCCCCCTTCCTGACCCGTACCAGGCCACATGCCCTCAACATGGGGAGGATGTCCCCATGTTGATGGGGACAAGGGCCTCATCCCCACAACCCTTGCCCGGTGGTTGTGGGAGTATGCGGGCGGGGGGCTTATCACAATCTGGAATTGATACATGTCCCCTGGGGCAGGACCCAGGTCCCCAAACACTTTTTATGACAATAACTTGCATATTAACCTTTAAAATTAGCACTTTTGATTCCTCCCATAGACTTTCAAAGGGTGTTCTGCGGCTTTCGAATTTGCCCCGAACACCCCAAATTGTTCGCTATTCGGCGAACAGCCAATGTTCGAGTCTAACTCATGTTCGACCCAAACAGACAGCCCATCCCTACCGCTGAGGATTTGCAGCCCAGCGGCCCTGGTACACCGGGCAAATGCCCAGTGTGCCCTATGGCCAATCCGGGCCTACTTTGCAGTATAGGTTGTGTTCCTCAATATGCCGTGCTTACAGTTTATAGTCCTATACAGGGTCAAACCAAAATATAAAAAAAAAAGGAATTCCAAATTTCTAAAAATTATTCATATTCGACATGCATAAACCATCTTCTAACACTACACAATTATCCATTCTCATATATACTGTACAGTTATTAACTTATCAACTGCATTGTTGATAACACACACACGTTGAACTGGATGGACTTGTGTCTTTATTCAACCTTAACCACTATGGGATTGGTTTACTATAGCGCAAATACAGGAATAAATACTCTCAAAATCGCCAAATCGCGCTAATTAGTGGGAAAATGGAATTCACTATAATGCTCAGGAAAAAATAATCCCAAAATCGAATTCAATATAGGTCACAGACAACAGAGACCGTCCAAATCATTGGTTGTGCTAGAAACATGGGAATTGCACATGGAAAAAATGTTTAGAGCATGATATGATAGCCTAATTGGTTCCTAAATATGTGGTATATTGTTTAAAGATAATCTGCATTTAAACTGCTGGAAAAAAATGTATGTTTAAACTGAAATATCATTGAAAGTCTGAGAAGAGATAAATTCCCCTTCTTTCTACAACTATGTACCAGCACGCTCAGACATGCAAAATACTCTCATTTTAACTCCCATTCATTTTTTACCAAGTGCTATAGTAAATTCGCAAATTAAAAAGTGCTTGGCTAAAATGCATTTCCTAGCGTGAAAATGCATGCTATATAGCCAAATGCAAGTTTCAACCATTATTTGAATTGTAAAATTGTTATTTCCACAAAAAAATACATTTTAATTTTGAGATAAATTGTTTATTTCTCTCAAATAAATTGTCCTTGCTGTGTTTTTATGTTGCTTCTTCTTCATTTTTTTTTAAGAATGCTAGTAATGTGTAATGTTTTCATGCTTTGGTAAAATATATTTTTCACAAAAATCGAATCCGAAACTCCCACAGGTGTCTTCACAAATCACAAACAATACTATTGCTGATGCAAATTTTAAATGAGTTCCAATTTTGTGTGTTGGTTAGTATTTCCAAATGATCATAATTTGACCGCAAAAAATGTGATATGTGTACCCACATCAGAAATCAAAATGTCATTCCTAAAATTCAGGGGGTAACATCACTATTCTACACTCACACACTTATTGCACCCCTGGGACTTAGTACTGTTTGACACCACAGAGATGCAGTCTCTATCCATGTGGCAGCACAGTGGCTAACCAGTTAGCACTTCTGCTTAGCAGCACTGGGGTCAATGGTTCAAATCCCAAATATGCTACTACCAGGCTAGAGGTTTGTATGTTCTTCCTCTGTTGTGGTTTTAAAGGTTTTTTTTCACCAGTGATTACATTTTTGATGGGTTTCACATAATGTATGTATAAGTCTAGTGTGATCCTGCACACATATTTTAATGTTGTATGCTAATGATGAATGACGAATGCAATTTGTCAACAATTTGTTTGAAGCAGCCCTCACAGAGTTGTCATTTCCTGTTTTGTACGCTCCACATGCCCAACAACGTAACAAAGTTTAATTTGTAGATTTTTGGTATCACTGGTTATGGCCAGAGCCTTGGACATTTGTTATTTTTAGGTTTAGCCTGCACAGATATATATGTTGATGCATTCTTTCATTTGTAAAGAGTGTGTGTTCCTGATGAACAGGTGTGAGCACTTGAGGCATACATGAAGAGACAGAATCAATTACACTGGTGGGTGTGTCCTTTACTGAGTGGGTCTAGGTGTGCTAGCAATCCTAGCTAGGTTATATAAAGGCCTGCAGTTGTGGCAGTTGTTTGGCCTGAGAAGAGGCCTGAATCTTTGTCTGCAGTGCTTATATTGGTTTACAAATAAATTTGTTTTTTTTTTGGGGGGGTGTGCATAATGCCCAACCCACACCCCACTAAGGCTGTGGTTTGCTGATTGCTGCGTAAACTGTCGGCGCTATATAAATCCTGTATAATAATATTAATAATAATAATTTCTTTGTGTTTGCTGGTATAGTATTGCATTAAAGTCCTCAAAAGTGTGTTTTTGTCGGTATGGTTTTTGTTTGTGCGCTGCCTTTTTGGATTTTGGATTAATTTTGTCTGTTTTTGGTTATGATCCCGCAATTTAACTTTTTAGGGGTTTAGGGCAAGAAGTTCTGATCACCAAAAAGGTTTGTCATGGTTGTTGTTAGCTTGATTTGTATCCCTGCTTTTCTACCTTGTAGATTGTAAGCTCTTTTGAGCAGGGCCCTTCTAACTATTTTGTTAAATGCTGGAGCATCATTTCCATGCCTTCTTGTTTTGTTTTTTTTGGCCAAGTACATTATTGTACCAAATGTTTATACTAATGTTGTTTGACTTTTGCAGGCTATAAATACATATTTTATTAGTGCAAACGTTTCATATCCCTTTATTGGGGGCAATGGTCATGGGGGAGGAGCTAGGTACGCTGACAGGGGGACCCAAGAAGAAGGGGATCAGGGCTGCTCTGTGCAAAACCTTTGAACAGAGCAGGTAAGTATGACAAGTTTGTTTTTGTTTTTATAAAAAAAAAAAAAAAAAAACCCTTTAATACCACTTCAAGCAGTCATGCTGACACAAATTGCTCTATAAATTTATTTTGTACTACCAAGACAGTGAAGGATGTCTCCTTTTAAAAGTGTAATATGTGTATTTCATTTTGTAAACCAAGATATTGTATCTGTTTTTACTTCTATGTAAATATTTGGAGTGGAAGGCTCTTTTTAGGTCAAATCAAAGCAAAAAAAAATGGGCATTGCCAAAAAAAAAAAGTTTACAGTTGGCACATTTTACTTACACTGGATTCTTTGTAAATTCAAACAGTAAGATACAGATAAAGAAATTCAAATTGTGATCATACCACTCTCCCATATCATTCCACAGAGCCAAACACATCTCCAGCCAACTAGTAGCAATATTACAAGTATCAAACCTGACCTTTTCTAGCTATAATCCTTTCACAAGGGTATTACCTGGAAGCTGAGTCTGTGGTATTCAGGTAATGTTTCGTTCTGAAAGGATTATTTGTCAATTAGTAAGAGTTATTGGTGCATATAACAACAGTGCAAGGCAGGTCAATGTCACGCAAAGTTCAGATCTCCAAAAGACATGGGGTTGCGAGTGCACCTGCAAGTAGACCTGTAATGACTTTAAACATGCTAAGTAATGTTGTTGCAGAAAAGCAGACACTATAAGGTGCTAGATCATACCTTCAGTTTTCCATGACAACTCCAAGAGTGTATTCTGGATCCTCAAAGTGCCACTTTCCCGGTTTTGGGAATGAAGGCATATTTACCCTATCTGAACCTACAAAGGTACTCTTTGCCTGAACAAAGCTTTCAGCAGGCCTGGCATGACATGTGGGAGGCCGAGTGGGGGTAGTGTTTTCATAAGCACTTGGGTGGAGGTCCTGGTCCTCTGGGGAGGGGGTGTAGGGGTCATCATGTAGAACAAAAGGAATGATCTGGCATATTATGGTTTTGCTACGATTCTCCAATAAAATTAGTCTAGCAATTCAATTTTAAAATCATCACAAACTCATTGTAGTAATCAAATGGTGAGAAGAAGGATGGTAGATGAGCTAGATGTAGTGCTTAATAAATCAGGGTAAATCAGTTTAAATAAACGGTTTGGGCAGAGCTTAACACCCCACCCCACCCCCCTCAAAAATATCTTAAAACCCAATGGGCAGGGGCCCTCAGTTTATACTAGCTTAGTAGGCAGAACTGCACATGATCTATTAAATTCAGTTTCCAAAATGAAATATGGTCCTACAGTTTGTAAACATAAAAAGAAATATTTGAACTGCACCACAGTCTATAGAATTTGATTAAAAAAGGGGGAACAGCAGCTATCCAAAGGATATATATATACACTCATCGGCCACTTTATTACTGTAGGTACACCTTGCTAGTACCGGGTTGGACTCCCTTTTGCCTTCAGAACAACTTTAATTCTTTGTGGCATAGAATCAACAAGGTGTTGGAAACATTATTTAGAGATTTTGGTCCATATTGACATGATAGCATCACACAGTTGCTGCAGATTTGTCGGCTGCACATCCATGATGCGAAACTCCTGTTCCACTACATCCCAAAGGTGCTCTATTGGATTAGGATCTGGTGACTGTGGAGGCCATTGGAGTACAGTGACCTCATTGTCATGTTCAAGAAACCAGTTTAAGATGATTTGAGATTTGTGACATGGTGCATTATCATGCTGGAAATAGCTATGAGAAGACGGGTACACTGTAGTCATAAAGGGATGGATATGGTCAGCAACAATACTCAGGTAGGCCGTGGTGTTTAAACAATGTTCAATTGGTACTAAGGGGCCCAAAGTGTGCAAAGAACCCCCCCCCCCCCCCCCCATCATTACACCTCCAGCCTGAACCGTTGATACAAGGCAGAATGGATCTATGCTTTCCTGTTGTTTACATCAAATTCTGACCATACCATCTGAATGTTGCAGCTGAAATTGAGACTTATCAGACCAGGCATTTTTGCAATCTTCTATAGTCCAATTTTGGTGAGCCTGTGCGAATTGATCCTCAGTTTCCTGTTCTTAGCTGACAGGAGTGGCACCCGGTGTGGTCTTCTGCTCCTGTAGCCCATCTGTTTCAAGGTTCAATGTGTTGTGCATTCAGAGATGGTATTCTGCATATCTTGGTTGTAAGGAGTGTTTTTTTGAGTTACTGTTCCCTTTCTATCATCTCAAACCAGTCTGTCCATTCTCCTCTGACCTCTGACATCAACAAGGCATTTTCCTCTTCCGCTCACTGGATATTTTCTCTTTTTCAGACCATTCTCTGTAAACCCTAGAGATGGTTGTGCTTGAAAATCCCAGTTGATCAGCAGTTTTTTAAATACTCAGACCAGCCTCCAGCCTGTCTGGCACCAACAACCATGCCATGTTCAATGTCACTTAAATCCCTTTTCTTCCCCATTCTGATGCTCGGTTTGAACTTCAGCAAGTCGTCTTCACCAGATCTAGATGCCTAAATGCTGCTATGTCATTGGCTGATTAGCAATTTGTGTTACCAAGCAATTGAACAAGTGTACCTAATAAAGTGGCCGGTGAGTGTGTGTGTGTATATATATATATATATATATATATATATATATATATATATATATATACAGTATCTCACAAAAGTGAGTACACCCCTGGTGCTTACTCATAGCTGACTCTTTAGGCAATAGACAGGAATTGATATGCACATGCCAATACAATGTACTGTGACATACTGAAGCAGAGCCTGATCCCCTCCCTTTGGAGACTGAGCCGAGGGCAGTATTCCAACATGATAACTACCCCAAACACACCTCCAAGATGACCACTGCCTTGCTAAAGAAGCTGAGGGCAAAGGTGATGGACTGGCCAAGCATGTCTCTAGACCTAAAACCTATTGAGCATCTGTGGGGGATCCTCAAACAGAATGTGGAGGAGCACAAGGTCTCTTACATCCACCAGCTCTGTGATGTCATCATGGAGGAGTGGAAGAGGACTCCAGTGGCAACCTGTGAAGCTCTGGTGAACTCCATGCCCGGGAAGGTTAAGGCAGTGCTGGAAAATAATTGTGGCCACACAAAATATTAACACTTTGGGCCATTTTCACTTAGGGGTGTACTCACTTTTGTTGCCAGCGGTTTAGACATTAATGGCTGTGTGTTGAGTTATTTTGAGGGGACAGTAAATTAACACTGTTATACAAGCTGTACACTCTCTACTTTACATTGTAGCAAAGTGTAATTTCTTCAGTATTGTCACAGGAAAATATATAATAAAATATTTACAAAAATGTGAGGGGTGTACTCACTTTTGTGAGATACTGTATATACAGTTGTGCTCATAAGTTTACATACCCTGTCAGAATTTATGATTTCTTGGCCATTTTTCAGAGAATATGAATGATAACACAAAAACGTTTCTTTCACTCATGGTTAGTGTTTGGCTGAAACCATTTATTATCAATCAACTGTGTTTACTTTTTTTAAATCATAATGGCAACAGAAACTACCCAAATGACCCTGATCAAAAGTTTACATACCCTGGTGATTTTGGCCTAATAACATGCACACAAGTTGACACAAAGGGGTTTGAATGGCTATTAAAGATAACAATACTCACCTGCGATCTGTTTGCTTGTAATTAGTGTGTGTGTATAAAAGGTTAATGAGTTTCTGGACTCCTGACAGACCCTTGCATCTTTCATCCAGTGCTGAACTGACATTTCTGGATTCTGAGTCATGGGGAAAGCAAAAGAATTGTCAAAGGATCTGCAGGAAAAGGTAGTTGAACTGTAAAAACAAGAAAGGGATATAAAAAGATATCCAAGGAATTGAGAATGCCAATCAGCAGTGTTCAAACTCTAATCCAGAAGTGGAAAATGAGGGGTTCTGTTGAAACCAAACCACGGTTAGGTAGACCAACTAAATTTTCAGCCACAACTGCCAGGAAAATTGTCCCGGATGCAAAGAAAAACCCACAAATAACTTCAGGCGAAATACAGGACTCTCTGAAAACATGTGGTGTGGCTGTTTCAAGATGCACAATAAGGAGGCACTTGAAGAAAGATGGGCTGCATGGTTGAGTCGCCAGAAGAAAGCCATTACTTTGCAAATGCCACAAAGTGTTCCGCTTACAATACACCAAACAGCACAGAGACAAGCCTCAAACCTTCTGGCACAAAGTCATTTGGAGTGATGAGACCAAAATTTAGCTTTTTTTGCCACAACCATAATCACTACATTTGGAGAGGAGTCAACAGGGCCTATGATGAAAGGTACTGAGGTGGATCGCTGATGTTTTGGGGATGTGTGAGCTACAAAGGCACAGGAAATTTGGTTAAAATTGTTGGCAAGATGAATGCAGTATGTTATCAAAAAATACTGGAGAAACATTTGCATTCATCAGCCAGGAAGCTGCGCATGGGATGTACTTGGACATTCCAACATGACAATGATCCAAAACACAAGGCAAAGTCAACCTGTCATTGGTTACAGCAGAATAAAGTGAAGGTTCTGGAGTGGCCATCTCAGTCTCCTGATCTCAATATCATTGAGCCACTCTGGGGAGATCTCAAATGTACAGTTCATGCAAGACAGCCCAAGAATTTACAGGAACTGGAGGCATTTTGCCAAGAGAAATTGGCAGCTTTACCATCTGAAAAGATAAAGAGTCGCATCCACAAATACCACAAAAGACTTCAAGTTGTCATTGATGTTAAAGGGGGCAATACACGATATTAAGAATTGGGGTATGTAGACTTTTGATAAACTTTTGATCTGGGTCATTTGGGTAATTTCTGTTGTCATTATGCTATGAAAAGAGTAAACACAGTTGATTGATAATAAATGGCTTCAGCCAAACACTAACCGTGAGTGAAAGAAATGTTTTTGTGTTATCATTCATATTGTCTGAAATCATAAATTCTGCCAGGGTATGTAAACTTATGAGCACAACTGTATATATATATATATATATATATATATATATATATATATATATATATATATATATATATATATATATATATATATATATATATATATATATATATATAGTGTTGATATTAGAGGACAGCTATTGAAATAGTCTGTTCAATATCTTAGAATCTTGTGAGGATATCATGTACTAAAGTGGAATCTGTGTGAAATCAATATTTCCTGATGCCACCATGGCAGCATACTAGTGATAGGCTCCGCCTTTCTCCCCTCCCTCAGGACCAATGAAATAGCATAAATTAAAGGCCAGTTAGGCACAGCCCCATTCTATGTTCCCCCTCTGCCTCCAGGAGGTTGCCGGCTGGGTTAAGCCTCTCCCAGTACGAAGTCCCAGCATCAGGCTGCTAAAAGCACCAGAGTAGCTTGGGAGCTCCTTCTGTGGGTCTTGATGGAGCTGAGCAGTTTTTCCTATTTAGGAATGAAATCTGCCTTTAAGGTTGGTGTCTGCAATGCTCGTTGGGTTTGGGGAGGCCAGCTTTGCATCCTTCTTACCTTTGCCTTTGTTTGTCTCCTGTCATTTTCTCATTTTCTGCACCTCCTGTTCTTTTCCTCCTGCAGTGGCACTGGTCTGGGTACATTACTCCCTCTAGACAGGTTCTTTGTCCTTTGCTGTCCTAGGCCGGCTGTAGGTATAGCTTATGTTTGTAGGTTGTGTATATATAGGTTTGGGGCAGGTGGGTATGTGTGTATATATGTGTGTGTATATATGTGTGTGTGTGTGTATATATATATATATATATATATATATATATATATATATATATATATATATATATGTGGGTGTGTGTATTGTAGGGGATCAGAGGGGTGGACAGCTGGCTCAGAGACAGTCCATTAAAACAAAAGTGGCTTTATTCAGCAAAATGGCAAAATAAACATAAGATAAGACAGACTTGTCTTGTCACACGGTTGTGCACACCGGTACAGCTCACAGTTCAGCAGCACACAGGCTTATAGATAATAGTTCATGGCTCCAATCAGAGCTACAGTCTTTATGTGGTTAAGCTCACCCACCACACCATCTAGCAATGGACATTTTCACACAGCATGCTGCTGTGTCTCTCTCTCCTACTCAAACAGCTCCTCTCTGAGTCTTTCAGCCCAGCTGACAATTAGCAGGTCTGAAGGGGAAATATCTGCCCTCTTCGATTAACCCTTTCTTGACCCTGCCCCAGGCTGACTTTCTGCAGTATGTATATATGTTCATGTATATGTTTTTGTATATATGTGTGTGTTCTTATGTTGGTTGGTATGTATGTATGTGGGGGGGGGGGGGGGTTATATATAGCGGTATGTGCATGTATTTATATATGCATGCATATTGTTTTTTAAAAAAAAAAGGGGAAAGGAGAGAGTGTGTAGATGTATATATTTAGATATACATTATTAGAGGGAGAAGCAAAGTCGCTGTTGCCTTATCTATTTTTCCTCTTCTCTGTCTTTCTGTGGCTGTCCGTCTCTCAGCTGGTCGTCCCATTTTTCCACGGTTCGATTATCAGTCACCACCCATACAAAAGACCCTCAACACTTAGGGTGGGGACCGCCGTGTCGGTAAGTTTTCAGGAAAAGAGTGCCCTCTCATGCGGATTGCTTTGATTTGCTTCAGCTCCACGCGACTACACTCTCACAGGCCAGAGCCAGAGGCCATAGAAAGGCGGTTGTTCTTCAGAGAAGCATAGCTCGGATGCTGCTCCCACTCAGGAGAGAGGTTCCAAGGAAAATGTCTTAGCTCTTCTTTCCCAAAACCAGCACCCCAACAAGAATCCTGTAGGACCTGTGGCGCAGTGCCTATGCCCAGGGAGCTGGTGAGTGAAGTCGGCCTGGTTGAAGTTTGCAGCTGACAGGTAATACCGAATGTTTTTATTACTTATAAGGTGGCACAAAACTTCTGTTTTAAACTCACTGTAATTACTCTAGCTAGTCAGCCCCCTTGTTGCGGGTCTAGCCACTAGCAGAACAACCTGCCTCATGGATCACTCATCCTCTCAGTACTCCTGATGAGGGGGCGCAGCCTGCAAATGATTTTAGCTCCCTTGCATCAGAGGAAGATCTGGAGCTACTTGGTGTCAGTTTTTCTTTGGAGAACTGTGTATCCAGGTAGTCATGCAGACCATTACATGGGTTAAAAGACAAAGTCATATTTACCATTTCAATGAGCAATCAATTTTTCATTAGGAAACTGGTTTAATTCAAGGTGGATATAGCATCGCTGAAATACATGCCTACAGTGGGACCGGCTGTTGTCCAATAGGGTGGTGGCTGGGAAGGGCCTGCCACTCAACAGAGGCCCTTACCTTGGTGACGGGTACTTTGGGTTTCTGCTCCCAGGATATGGTTGGGGAGGAAATCCTTAGGGCTGATATCTTGGGACCCGGCCAAGATGTATCAGCAAATTTCACTGCGGAAGCAGCAATAGTCTCAACCTGGTGCCTGGCCAAGGCAATGACATACACAGTTACAGCTAGGGGTAACCTATGGTTGAGATCCATGGCTGTGTTTGGCTTCCTAGAAACAAAATTGGAATAGTCACTTTATAGTGCAAGATCTCTGTTTGATATGAAACCAGAGACAGCCATGTCGGAAGTGACAGGAGGGTCCGTTCTTCTCCCATAACAGAAAGCAGGAAAGTAAAAAAAAATATATAACTAAAAATAAATAATAATAAATAAAGGGAGAAATATGTTTCTCCGGCTAGGTTCCGCTCATCTAGGGGCAACCTTTCATAAGGTCCATAAATGAAAATCTTTGGGTGTACCGCAGGTACCCACAAAACCCTTTTACCGGGCGTATCACCAGACTTTTAAGGTAAGTCCCAGTGAGCACGCATCATGGTTTACTGGACAGTGGATTGTGCAGATCCTTGGAGGATAGGCAGTCATGGTCACTTCGGTGGATTCCTTGCTGTTCCTTCTCCGGACTTTTTTCTCCCCCTCGGAGCTGCCACATCCACTGCAACCACGGCGGTTACAATACTTACACTTCAGACTCAGAGGGGAGCTGTCCTGGTCCTATCTCACAGGAGAGATTGTAGGTTTCCTACCCACCCCTGTTTGTAGGTCGCAGGGGTTGGAGAGAAGCATTCGCTTGCAGCAGATGGCTGGAGGCTTTCGCTAGATTGTCAGGATTCTTATGCCGCGTACACACGGTCGGACTTTCCGGCATACTTGGTCCGGCGGACCAGAGTGTGCCGGACAATCCGCCCGTGTGTAGGCACCGGCGGACTTTTCCGGCGGACTTTTTCCCAAAAGGCCGCCGGACCTAGATTTGAAGAAAGTTCTAAATCTTTCCGCCGGACTCAGTTTCGGGCGGAAAGTCCGCTCGTGTGTGTGCTGGTCCGACGGAAAGCCCGCTCGTGTGTAGGCTGGTCCGACGGACCAGATACAACACGAGGGCAGGGTATTGCATCTCACGCTCGCTGCAATAGGAAAAACAAATTTTCCTATTGCGGCGAGCGCGGGGCAAACCAGGCCCTTAGGTCTGGTATGGATTATAAAGGGAAGCCCCTACGCCGAAAAAAACGGCGTGGGGTCCCCCCTAAAATCCATACCAGACCCCGATCCGAGCACGCAGCCTGGCCGGTCAGGAAAGGGGGTGGGGACGAGCGAGCGCCCCCCCCCCTGAACCGTACCAGGCTGCATGCCCTCAACATGGGGGTGGGTGCTTTGGGGGAGGGGGGCGCCCTGCGCCCCCCCCCCCAAAGCACCTTGTCCCCATGTTGATGAGGACAAGGGCCTCTTCCCGACAACCCTGGCCGTTGGTTGTCGGGGTCTGCGGGCGGGGGCTTATCGGAATCTGGGAGCCCCCTTTAATAAGGGGGCCCCCAGATCCCGGCCCCCCACCCTATGTAAATGAGTATGGGGTACATGGTACCCCTACCCATTTACCTAGGAAAAAAGTGTAAGTAATAAAACACACTACACAGGTTTTTAAAATATTTTATTAAACAGCTCCGGGGGGGGGGAATCTTCCTCCGGCTTCGGGGGTCTTCTTCCGGCTTCGGGGGTCCCTCCGCTTCATCTTCTCCCGGCGTCCGGTTGGTTCTTCTCCGCTCTCTTCTCCCGGTGTTCCTGTTCTTCGGCCGGCTCCTCTGCTGTCTTCAGGTAGCTCTCTTGCCAGCAGAGGTCCGGACTTCTGGGCTTCTGGGCTTCTGGGCTTCTTCTCTTCTCTTCTCTTCTCCAGATGTTGACACGACGCTCTCTCCGGCTGGACTGCTCTCCGAGGGCTGCGTTGTGACTTATATAGGCGGAGACCCCGCCCCCTTTTGATGTCACAGTCCCTGGGCATGCTGGGACTGTGACGTTTTAGGGGGCGTGGTCAACATCACCCAGTGACCACGCCCCCTAAAACGTCACAGTCCCAGCATGCCCAGGGACTGTGACATCAAAAGGGGGCGGGGTCTCCGCCTATATAAGTCACAACGCAGCCCTCGGAGAGCAGTCCAGCCGGAGAGAGCGTCGTGTCAACATCTGGAGAAGAGAAGAGAAGAAGCCCAGAAGCCCAGAAGCCCAGAAGTCCGGACCTCTGCTGGCAAGAGAGCTACCTGAAGACAGCAGAGGAGCCGGCCGAAGAACAGGAACACCGGGAGAAGAGAGCGGAGAAGAACCAACCGGACGCCGGGAGAAGATGAAGCGGAGGGACCCCCGAAGCCGGAAGAAGACCCCCGAAGCCGGAGGAAGATTCCCCCCCCCGGAGCTGTTTAATAAAATATTTTAAAAACCTGTGTAGTGTGTTTTATTACTTACACTTTTTTCCTAGGTAAATGGGTAGGGGTACCATGTACCCCATACTCATTTACATAGGGTGGGGGGCCGGGATCTGGGGGCCCCCTTATTAAAGGGGGCTCCCAGATTCCGATAAGCCCCCGCCCGCAGACCCCGACAACCAACGGCCAGGGTTGTCGGGAAGAGGCCCTTGTCCTCATCAACATGGGGACAAGGTGCTTTGGGGGGGGGGGGCGCAGGGCGCCCCCCTCCCCCAAAGCACCCACCCCCATGTTGAGGGCATGCGGCCTGGTACGGTTCAGGGGGGGGGGGCGCTCGCTCGTCCCCACCCCCTTTCCTGACCGGCCAGGCTGCGTGCTCGGATCGGGGTCTGGTATGGATTTTAGGGGGACCCCACGCCGTTTTTTCGGCGTAGCGGGGTTCCCCTTTATAATCCATACCAGACCTAAGGGCCTGGTATGCCCCGCGACGGGGCTAGTAAGGTGTCAATCTCGCCGATAAAAGCGGCAAGATTGACATCCTTTTCTAGTCCCGTCGCACCTGAGTCACGTTCAAAATGAACGGACTTGTCCGTGTGTGGGCAAGTCCGTTCATTCTGAAAGTCCGCCGGAACTCCGGCGAAAGTCCGTCGGAAAGACGGGCGGACTTAGCCCGCCAGAAAGTCCCGGCGTGTGTGGGCAAGTCCGTCCGTTTTAAAGTCCGGCGCACCTGGCGGACAAAGTCCGTCGGAAAGTGTGCCGGACCAAGTAGGATAGAAAGTCCGCTCGTGTGTACGCGGCATTAGCCTTTCATCCCAAAATTTTTTCCTTTCTTTTTTATTCCAAAGTAAGTAAATTTGGTGATTGGTTGGACACATCTCCGCTTTATCAGCCTACCTTTTAGCCTATGAATATCTCTAAGAATATTCACAGAGGTTTCAGTGCCGTGTCAGTTCCTCTTGGAGAATGGGGTCTCCAGATTCGCCACTACCTGGGCATCATTCCTTTCTACATAAAAAAAAAAAAAAAAAAAAGCCAATTTTTGCTTTCCAACAGTTAAAGTGCCTGTGTGGGCTCTACTGGTTCCTCTGGTTTGCTTCCATCAGAAGAAGACGGTGATGGTCATAAGGAGAATTCTGAGTTCAGATGCCTCTACTTCCTGGAAGACTTCTAGGTGTCTCAGCCTCCTGGCCGTAATGTTGTCACTCATACCGATGATTCCTTGGGTGCATGGGAACCGGTGCTAGTTTCAACTACAATGGAGGAAACAGGATCCGGTGCAGCTATGGTCAGTGTCACACAGTATGTATAGCGGTGGAAAGACCTTGAGGATGTCACGAACCAGCTGACTGGATCAATGTGATGAATCATATCGGCAAGACAGCCAGGAAGGCGCACTGCGAGGGTCTGTCGGTCAAGGCAAGCGGAGATTGATAGCCAAGGAAGGTAGTCTCGAAAGCGCTGGAAGGTCAGGCAGCCTTTTTTATCACTTTGACCTTGCTACACAGAATCAAGGGTGACCAGTCATCTTGCGGTTGAGCAACAGGACAGCAACTGCGTATTTTCAGCTCCAGAGAGAATCTCGTGGCAATATGCTATTGGGAGATGTAGAACCCAGAATGTCTGGGTAGGAAGATCACCAGCAAATTCCGGAAGCAATTTACCTCCTAGGGGACTGGAATACACGGACAT
Source organism: Aquarana catesbeiana (assembly GCF_042186555.1). Lineage (NCBI taxonomy): Eukaryota > Metazoa > Chordata > Amphibia > Anura > Ranidae > Aquarana > Aquarana catesbeiana. The sequence goes on along the minus strand of NC_133328.1, from coordinate 383,328,004 downwards.
ACTGTCCATCATGCAAGCTTGCCAGAGCATGAGGGGAAGGCTTGTCCACAGGTGGCCCACCACAGACAGGTTTCTTTGCTTCTCACAGCAAATGCCAATTTAAGAAGAGGTCTGACTCGGTTTCCGCTCCCCAAAACAGAGAACAGAAGCTGAGTTTCTCCATGAAACTGCAATGAAGCCTACTGTATATGTTTTTTTCCCCAACTTCTCTCGTAAAGAAATTCCTCTGGAAGCTGTCAAGAATGAGCATGGTAGTCACGACCACCTAGACCAGAACCTAGATTGCTCCAGAGTTGCTCCAAGAGTGAGCTCTACTTTGGGGGTGTGAAAGACACTCTACAAACTGCCCCTATGCCAAGATCTGGAACAAACTTTTTTTTTTTCTTTTTCTATTTTGCATGGCAAGATTTTATTCTTACTGCACCTCTGGTGGCAGCTGTTCTGGTCTTCTTGTAGGTCAGATTGGACATGAACTTTACCCTATACTCTTTATGGGTTGCAGGTGTCAGCAAGAACAAGGTTTAATTTGGCCAAAGGCCCTTTAGTTTGCAAAATTTTGAAGACAGTCAGGAGGTTTCGTCAACCGCAATTTAATCACAATTAAAATCTTTTGATGCTGTTGGGGTTCATTTCAACGCTTTACTCCAACAGGGCAGGGTTCGGTTTAAGACATCGCTTACTAACCAGTATTTAGCGCAAATCGTCAAACAGAAGTCGGTTTGAGTTTCAAGCCCTTAGAGCTTCAGAAAAGCATATTGTTTTTGTTACAGAAGTAGAGCTGCATCCTGTAGTTCAGCTTATATCAGAGGTAGCGACAGCCCTCCATCTATCAATCATCTGTCCATTGCCTAACTTTCCAGGCGTTCAAGCACGAAAACCACACAAAATGGCCATTTTCAGAGCTTGAAAGAAGTTTCTGTCCACAATTGCTCTTTTCAGTTCATATGATAAGTCTTTCACTGTTCCCGATGGAATTCATCAGGCAAGAGAGGTTGCTTCCTGGACTTTAGCAAGATTGGTTGTGCAGATGGGAAATGGGTCGTGAGCCTCCTTCAGTGGCAGGATGCATCCTCTTCCAGAGGGTTTGAGGCCTCATAGGCGGCCCAGTTGAAAGCATCTATGGATTCATTCTAGAGGAAAGTGGCATGCTTTTCCCAGCATACCTTTTTAACCTTTACAGAATAGATCTGGGTGCCTTGTCATCAGTGGGCTTCGGAGGAATGACTGTTCAGTCTTCTGTCCCATTTAAAAATGTATATATATAATATATATAAAATAATTATTTTGGTTTGTTAAGTAGAACCCACCCTGTCAGCTAGGATATGTATCACTAGTATGCTGCCATGGTGGCATCAGGAAAATGGAAAATTGTATCATACTTACCGTAATTTTCCTTTCCTGATGCCAATCCATGGCAGCATATGGACCCACCCTTGTGCGTCTCGGTATCTAGCTAATTGCAAAGAATGGGGCGGGGCCTAACCGGCCTTTAATTTATGCTATTTCATTGGTCCTGAGAGAGGGGAGAAAGGCGGAGCCTATCACTAGTATGCTGCCATGGATTGGCGTCAGGAAAGGAAAATTACGGTAAGTATGATACAATTTTCCGTTTTTTCCTCCACTCCTAAAATATAACCCTATTAACAGAAACAAAATCTATCAATGAGCAAAAACTGCCAACTATGTGACACAATATTTCAAAAGTGCTTAGTGCTGTGCAAAAAAAATCTGTGCAAAAAATGCAAACCAATAAATAAATATATATGCAAAAATGCTGTGCATAAAATTAATAAATCAATACATATAACTTTCTTGCAAAACTAATAAGGTCATATAAAAGTTCATGCAAATTCATAAATATAATATCCAATAATATCCAATGTGAATCTTAAATGTGCTCTTGCTCTTCTATTATTCACCAAAAAAGTGCTCTCCACCACTGTAAGTACTAGGTACACTCACCAGAGCCCAATTCTGGTAAGATTATAAACCAGCAAATACCACACACCAATATAGGAATGGCGATCCACAGCTTCCATCCAGAGATCGCTCAAAAAAAACTTCAGCGAAAAGCTGTATCTCCTCCGGCTGAAAGATCCAAGCCACAGGCGCAATCACAGCGTGCGTAGTAAAGTCAGGTCCAAACTCATCCGGAGGCGATATAGCTTTTTGCTGAAGTTTGTATACTTGTGTCAGTGGAGACACACGAAAATGTGAGTTTGATACTTGCTTTTAATAATAAATTGATAAGGAATACTTCTCTTGAGTGATCTCTGGATAGAAGCTGTGGATCATCATTCCTATATTGGTGTGCGCTATTTACTGGTTTATAAATTTACCAGCATTGGGCTCTGGTGAGTGTACCTACCTAGTACTTAAGGTGGTGGAGAGCACTTTTTTGGTTACTACTAGAAGAACTTAGGAATTTAAGATTTACATTGGATATTGTGAGATATTTATAAATTAGCATGAACTTTTATATGGACCTTAATAGTTTTGCACAGATATGTATTTATTGGTTTGCATTTTTTGCACAGATTTATATGCATAGCACTAAGCACTCTTGAAATATTGTGTAACATAGTTGGCTTTTTTGCACATTGATAGATTTTGTTTCAGTTAATAGAGTGATATTTTAGGAGTGGAGGAAAATACTGATTTCACACAGATTGCACTTTTTTTTTACTCAGATTATTTTTTACCGTATATACTCGAGTATAAGTCGATCCGAATATAAGTCGAGGCCCCTAATTTAGCACAAAAAATTGGGGAAAAAATTATTCAGTATAAGACAAGGGTGAGAAATGCAGCAGATACTGTAAGTGGAAAAAGAGGGTCAACAATGCCCATCTGCAGCTGCATGCCTCTCTGTGTCCTGTGCAGCCTACCTGTATCCTGTGCATGTGTCCTGTGTCCTGTAAATGTGCATGTGTCCTGTACATGTGCATGTGTCCTGTGTCCTGTACATGTGCATGTGTCCTGTGCATGTGTCCTGTACATGTGTATGTGTCCCTATGTCCTGTACATGTGTATGTGTACATGATTCCTGTACATGTGTATGTGTCCTGTACATGTGTATGTGTCCCTGTGTCCTGTACATGTGTATGTGTCCCTGTGTCCTGTACTTGTGTCCTGTACATGTGTATGTGTCCTGTACATGTGTATGTGTCCCTGTGTCCTGTACATGTGTATGTGTCCCTGTGTCCTGTACATGTGTCCTGTACATGTGTATGTGTCCCTGTGTCCTGTACATGTGTATGTGTCCCTGTGTCCTGTGCATGTGTCCTGTGTCCTGTGCATGTGTCCTGTGTCCTGTACATGTGTATGTGTCCTGTGTGCATGTGTCCTGTGTCTCTGTGCAGCCTACGAGTGGCGATCTCCATCCTCCCTGTGGCGATCTCCATCCTCCCTGTGGCGATCTCCATCCTCCGATCAGCGTGTGATAATACACTTCTGCGGCCGTTCCACTGTTCAAAAGCCGGCAGTCAGCGGTCAGCCTATCACAGTCATTCTCATACCACGGACGAGGATGAGAGAATGTCCGTGATAGGATGTACACTGACTGCTGGGAAATGGAGTGTTCAGCCTATCACAGATGAGCAGGAGGCGCGGATTTTGAAAGCTGGAATAGCCCCCGAACGGTATTATCACACGCCGGCCGCCATCTGCCTGCATGACACGCTGATCATGCAGATCGGAGGTGACTCGAGTATAAGTCGAGGGGGGCACTTTCAGCCCAAAAAAAATTCAACTTATACTCGAGTATATACGGTATTAAGATTTTTCAAACATACACGACAAGAGATCGAGGGATTCAATTTGTACATAGAATTATACAAAGTAAACAATATAATTGGTCAAAATATATATCTCTAGTAATGAGAATGGCATGTGTAAGAACCTCAATGCCTCTTTCTCTACTGATTGCACTTCAAATTCTCACAAGATTCTAAGATATTGAACAGGATATTTCAATAGCGCTGTCCCCTAATATCAACAGTTTGTAAATATAACTTGTATTTTAGAATCATGCATGTAGGATTTACTGATTCTACAAATACATTATCACAGAGGCCCAGCAAAGACCTTCATAAACAACATGTGGACATTTCAAATGGATTAGCTGACCCACTAATGTAAGCAGCCAAAGTTTTATGCAAATCTGGACTAATTCTAACTTTCACAGAGATTTGCCTATACAGTAAAACCTTGGTTTGAGAGTAACTTGGTTTGAGAGCGTTTTGCAAGACAAGAAAAATGTTTTAATAAAATTTGCCTTGATATACAAGCGATGTCTTGATATAAGAGTAGAGTCATGTCACAACTGAGTATAAAAAAGAAGAGAGGAGTCTCTAAGTGTAGCAATATGGTTACATTTAATGAAGGTACAACATTTAGCAACTTATTGCTACACTTAGAGGTGCCTCTCTTCTCTTTTATACCCTGTAAAAAAAATGCTTTGATATACAAGTGCTTTGGATTACAAGCATGTTTCTGGAACGAATTAAGCTCGCAAACCAAGGTTTTACTGTAATTTCTGCTTCCTATGTCTGATTGTTATGACATTTGTTGTCAGCATTGGTAAATTTGTAATAGAACAAATAAAAAGGCAGCCTATGCTGCAATATTTAATTTAAATATATTCCAGAGCTGTCCCTCACAGTAATTCCTTTCCACCACTAGATATCCTCAGTCTTAGGGGTTAAATGATGGCCAATGTCACTTTCTCTACATATTCATTGCTGTGCACCAAGGGAGGATGTTATTGCTTGTAGGTCATTATGTACAATAAGTGCCATTCAGTGCAGCAGCAGGGACTGCCCACAACCACCCCAGTGGAAATAGCAAGAACCTGTGATTTCTTTGGACTGTCCAGAAGACCTGAAAATACATATACTGTACTGTATGTAGCGCTGTTAGATTTTCCAATCTACCGCTTATATGTAAATTTAGTGGGTCATCTGGGCCGTGATAGCGTGAGTAGAAAAAAAAGCCTATCACCGGCTCAGATGAGAGGGACAAAGGTCCCGAAGTGGAAGAGGCACATCTGCCTCATCTTTGCCAGCTAACAGTGCCACCTAACAGTGCCCACAGTGCCACCTAACAGTGCCCACAAGTGCCACCGAACAGTGCCCACAAGTGCCACCTAACAGTGCCCACAAGTGCCAGCTATCAATGCCCATCAGTAGTGCCAATCAGTGCCACCCAGCAGTGCTGCCTATCAGTGTAACAGATCAGTGCCCATTATTGCCACCCATCAGTGCCCATCACTGCCACCCATCAGTGCCCATCACTGCCGCCTATCAGTGCCCATCAGTGCAGCCTCATCAGCGTACATCAATGAAGGAGAAAAATTACCTGTTTTAATTTTTTTATAACAAAATATAAAAAAAATTGTATTTTTTTTTTTTAATTCAGTCTTTTTACATTTTTTTAACAAAAAATAAAAACCGCAGAGGTGATCAAATACCACCAAAAGAAAGCTCTATTTGTGGGGGAAAATGATAAAAATGTAATTTGGGTACAGTGTTGTATGACCGCGCAATTGTCATTCAAAGTGCGTCAGCACTGAAAGCTGAAAATTGGTCTGGATAGGAGGGGGGTTTAAGTGCCCAGTAAGCAAGTGGTTAAACATTATACATTATTTGGTTAATAGAGACTGTTACCTGCACATTTTCTTCTTTCAAATTCAATTTTTGTAAATGTACTAGTTAAATATTTGAGTAGATTGGGTATTAAGCCAGCCTAATGTAGCATGACAATTGTAGTATTTGCTCCAGTGGCTAAAGATATAACAATTATTTTTCCCTCCCTAACTTTTGCTTTTCAGCCACAGAACTAAAGTCACATAAAACCCTAGTTCTTATATCTGTATAACTGCTGTTAAAAAGTCCACAGTTGGACAGAACCAATGTCAGCATTTATATCCATTGCTTTGAACTGTAATGTCTCTTTAGATAAAACAAAAAACTGAAGCATTACTATTTTAAATAAGGCAATATTTTTGCAAAGTGCAAGATATGAAGTGGATTTGTTACTAATGGAACTTTGTAAATCCACCCTAATCTTCTGCGTATTCACCTTTTTTTTCCCTTAAGTGTTTTAGAGTGATTTTTTTTTTAAGACATGAGCAGGGCCAGGCCAATGCATAGGTAAACCAGGTGACCGCCCTGAATTCCTTACTGTGGGGGGGGGGGGTTTGTTAGATGAGTCAAGAGTCTTGCCTATCTTTGCATCACCTGGCCATCTCTCGCTTTGTGCAGGACTGAGCTGTCAAGCTCTCTCTGCAAACGGTGACACCTTGATTTGCTGTCAGTCTGAAGGCCGCCCCTTCTTCAACAGGATTTCTGTGTGCTCCTGATAAATATAGCACAGTGACCGGCTGTAGTGTTGCCAACCGATCGTAGATTTATGGGTAGCCCGTAAAAACAGGGCACTTTTCTCCTGCCCATAAATGCCGGTAGCAGGAGAAAAGTGCCAGTAAAAATGGCGGCAATCATCTCGGGACAGAACTGCGCATGCTCAGTTCTGAAAATCCCAGAGAAGATCCGATCCTGAGCCGAGTCGTAACCATGAGTCCTTCCTCTGCCCACCACCACGTCGCGCAATGATGATGATTTTCCACCACACCACCGCCAGCCTATAAAAAGGCAGGAGCCGAGCGGGCGGACAGAGGAGCCTCGTGGTGGAGTGGACATTACGCAATGCAGTGAAATAGTTAAGGAATAAAGTAAGGGACATGGTACTGCTGAACACTGACAATGCATTTCTGATTTTTATGTAGAAGGTGTACTTTGTTATACTGTGTTGTTATACTGTGAAAGCAGCCCAGTTTAAGTAATATGACTGAACTTGAATAAGATGGAGACTCTAATAAAATGGTTGTTTCAGATTAAATGTTTTTTTACTTGCAAAGGGTAGAGAACTCCAAATAACACCTACATCAAACCCCCCTCCTTCTTTTCCTGTAAATGCCATAAATAGCTGTTTGTCAGACAGATATGAGGAGGTTAGCTGCTCACAGTAATTGTGAAACTTATGCCCTGTACACACGACCGGTTTTGCCGTCGGAATAAACTCTGAAGGTTTATCCGACAGAACTCCAACGGAATTTCATTCAAGCCGTCTTGCCTACACACTGTCAAACCAAAGTCTGATCAAAGTCCGACCGTCCAGAATGCGGTAACGTACAGCACGTACAATGGGACTAGAAAAAGGAAGTTCAATAGCCAGTAGCCAATAGCTTTCGTCTCGTACTTGCTTCAGAGCATGCGTCGTTTTTGGTCCGTCGGAACAGCATACAGACGAGCAGTTTTCCCGATAGGAATTGGTTCCGTTGGAAATATTTACAACATGTTCTAGGTCCGTCAGAATGTTAGAAAAAAAAAGAGTCCGATGAGGCATGCACACGATCGGAATATACAATGAAAAGCTTCCATCTGACTTTTTCCGTCGGACATTCCGCTTGTGTGTACGCGGCTTAAGTGGGGACTTTTTGGATAGCGGAAGCTAGCAATATAATTAGTAAACCGCAAAATGCTACGTGCAAAACTAGTTCAGTTTAAGTTGCCCAAAAACAAATACGTAAAGAGTTCTAAATATGTATATCTTAATCATTGGTCAAAAGCTTTAATAGCACATCTTAGTTAGTCAGTATATTGTAAGAAAGGAGGCAGCCATCCTCAGAGGGTGTCCATTACCTCTGTCAGCAAGAAAGGAGTATTGGGGGGGGGGGAGGCGCCAACTGAGATAGTCCTACTGTTAATAGAGTGTTAGTGTAGTATATACACTTACAGGTTTACAGGGTGAAGATGCTCGTCAGGGATAGAGGTGTCCTGGAGTATGCTGATGCTGCTCTGCGGGCTCTGGTAACATCCCCTCGGTGGTAGGGGTGTTGAATCGGGTCACAGGCTTCTCTGCGGTGTCCACTTGACAGGAAGCTCCACGCTGACCAGTCTGGAACACAGAAGCGGAAGTGACGTCACCACGGCAGGGCGAGCATCCAAGCATAGAGTAGGGAATGCACAGGCTACGTAATTTGCGCCACTAACCTGCGGACATTTAGCACTCCGAGTCCCTTCCACTCGTACAGTATATTTAGCATAAGGTACCCTTATGGTACCTCTTAAGATGTACCACTCTTTCTCTTTGTTCTCCTTTCTTTCCCTTTTATCTCTCTCTATCCTAATGTCTTGCTTTTTTTCCCCATATATCGCTCTCTATCCATCTGTCATGTTCTTTCTCACCCGCTTTCTTTGTTTCTCCCGTTCTTTTTATTCCTTCTCCTCCTCTTTGTTTTTTTTCCCTCTCTCACCTCTATATCTACACACACACATACACTGTATGTATTTACACCTATATGTATATTGCACCCAATGAATGATTGTCTTTTGGGGGAGGGTGGATTCCAATGTGAAATGCGCCCACCATAAAGCATCCTCCCTCTGTACTGATCCAGGACTGGGGGCTGTAATATACTTCTGCTGTGGCAGATGGGGAAGTGTGTACAGTGTGTGTGTGTGTGTGTGTGTGTATCGTGTGTGTGTCCTCTCCTGCAGGGATTGCAGACACATTACAGGAGATGGTCAGAGAGTGAGGCCATATGACAGAAGATGGTCAGAGAGTGCAGCCATATTGCAGAAGATGGTCAGAGAGTGCAGCCATATTGCAGAAGATGGTCAGGGGCTGCAGCCATATTGCAGAAGATGGTCAGGGGCTGCAGCCATATTACAGGAGATGGTGGGGCTGAATGGGGATGCCAGGAGGGAGATACAAGGAGGTATGACTACAACAAAGCAAGTTCTGCAGGACACACAACTCTGGTTGAATGGAAAAAACAGGATCGTCGTGAGCACAGTAACATGTTGCTGGCCAGCTGCAGTGTCTTCCAGATATCTATGTGATCAGGCAGCATGCAGGTTACCGATCAGCCTCTCCTCCCTCTTGTCTCCCTGGTTATTTTTTTTTATCTGCCTAACCTGACCTGCACATTGTCTTATCACACTGATAAGATCTCTAGAAGACACTGCAGCAGCATTCTATGAGACCAGGGACACATGGCTGTTAACCATTCCAGCTTATAATCAGCGATTTAGCCAGAGCTCTGTGTGTGCTGCACAGATTGTTTGATGGTGTTTTTTTTGGAGGATTTACTGCTGGATTAGGCTAAAAGCTTCACAGACACATTAAATGGTTACTGTCCTCCACTAATCTTGAGCAGTTCAGTGTTTGCAAGAAAATTTGTATTTTGGAAATTGGATTTGATGCTCTCTTCTGTCACTTGGTTGCACTTTCAAAGGAAAATGACTGAGACTGCAGCCATATTACAGGAGATGGTCAGAGACTGCAGCCATATTAAGGAGATGGTCAGAGACTGCAGATATAGTACAGGAGATGGTCAGAGACTGCAGATATAGTACAGGAGATGGTCAGAGACTGCAGACATATTACAGGAGATGGTCAGAGACTGCAAATATAGTACATGCGATTGTCAGAGACTGCAGACATACTAGAGGAGATGGTCAGAGACTGCACACATACTAGAGGAGATGGTCAGAGACTGCAGACATAGTACAGGAGATGGTCAAAGACTGCAGACATACTAGAGGAGATGGTCAGAGACTGCAGACATAGTACAAGAGATGGTCAGAGACTGCAGACATACTAGAGGAGATGGTCAGAGACTGCAGACATAGTACAAAAGATGGTCAGAGACTGCAGACATAGTACAGGAGATGGTCAGAGACTGCAGCCATATTACAGGAGATGGTCAGAGACTGTAGATATAGTATAGGAGATGGTCAGAGACTGCAGACACATTACAGGAGATGGTCAGAGACTACATATATAGCACAGGAGATGGTCAGAGACTGCAGACATAGTACAGGGGACAGTTAGGGATTGCAGACATGATTGATTCGGGAGATGGACAGAGACTGCATTTAAAGCTGAACTCAGTGTACAGGTATATAGTATTGTAGGGTTGCTCCACTCTAGTTAAACCATCTCTGCAAGATCAAGTCAGTCATTTTCCTTTGAAAGTGCAACCAAGTGACAGAAGAGAGCATCAAATCCAATTTCCAAAATACAAATTTTCTTGCAAACACTGAACTGCTCAAGATTAGTGGAGGACAGTAGCCATTTAATGTGTCTGTGAAGCTTTTAGCCTAATCCAGCAGTAAATCCTCCAAAAAAAAACACCATCAAACAATCTGTGCAGCACACACAGAGCTCTGGCTAAATAGCTGATTATAAGCTGGAATGGTTAACAGCCATGTGTCCCTGGTCTCATAGAATGCTGCTGCAGTGTCTTCTAGAGATCTTATCAGTGTGATAAGACAATGTGCAGGTCAGGTTAGGCAGATCAAAAAAAATAGCCAGGGAGACAAGAGGGAGGAGAGACTGATCGGTAACCTGCATGCTGCCTTTTCACATAGATATCTGGAAGACACTGCAGCTGGCCAGCAACATGTTACTGTGCTCACGACAATCCTGTTTTTTCCATTCAACCAGAGTTGTGTGTCCTGCAGAACTTGCTTTGTTGTAGTCATACCTCCTTGTATCTCCCTCCTGGCATCCCCATTCAGCCCCACTCCAGCACTTACAGTCAAATGTGAGTGGGGAGGGCTACACTGCCTGCTGATTGGCTGTGGATGGACGGGAGGAGGAGCAAGTCCTCCCTTGTACTACCTTAAGTGTCTGTTGGCTGGTTTATTAAACTGTTTACAGCTCACTGCTAATAAAGAAAGTTTAATCCCTAGATAAATTATTTTCTTGACAAATCATTTTTTTTTCAAGCTGTATGCAAATGCTTGCAAAGGGGGCTAGTAAAGTATTTTAATAAGTGTGTGATCTATTACGGGGATGTGAAGTCAGGGGGAGCAGGTAAGGCAGAGCCTCACCTGCCATGAACACTAAAAAAAAAAAAATCGAGCTACGAGGATCGTAGCTCGGCGACCTGCGGTCACAGATTTGGGGATCTTACGACCTATAGTTCCAGAGATATGGGGCTCCTTGTGCAGCCTGTCAGAAGCTAAATACAAAGCAGCCACTTTAAATACAAGCTGACACACTCTGTTTGCAGCAGACTGAGAGGATGAGCTCACAGTGCCTCTCACTTCTTGTCAGAGGCACTGAGCTCAATGAACAGCTTGGAGTCTTGGACCAATGGTAAAGTACCATTGGTCTCAGCTGTCCAATAAAAATGCTGCAGTGGAGGCACACTTCTCCCTGCAGTGCCATAGAAGGGGCATGTGTGCAAAAGACAAATGCTCCCTTCCAGCCCAGCCCTCTTATCTACTAGCAAAAAACAAGTGTTCATGGGTATAAGATTTACCCACAATCCCATGTTTTTCTCACAGAGTTAAGAGGGAGTAACTGATTCTGTTGAAAAGGTACTGTTATATTTAAGCTAAGTCATATATTGATATGCTATACGTTATAACATAATAATTTATTATTTATCTATTTACTGTGAAATTACTGGTTGGAAGTTATAACTTCAAACTTCAGTAATTTGTCAGTTAAGCCACCTGCTTGAGTACAGATTTTGAAAATATAGTAAATGACCTTAAAAACAATATATAATAATTATTTGTATATTACTTACGTATAGTAATTAACCCCTTGCCACCCAGGCCAATTCTAACACTTCTCTCCTACATGTAAAAATCATATTTGTTTTTCTAGAAAATTACTCAGAACCCCCAAACATTATGTATATTATTTTAGCAGACACCCTAGGGAATAAAACGGTGGTCATTGCAATTTGTGTCCCAGTGTAATCATTAGAGCTCTGTGACAGCCAGGCCAGCTGTCACAGAGCTCTGATGATGACACTGGGACACAGGGAGAGCCACAATCTCCCTGTGTAATCTGAAGGACTGGGCTATCAGTTTGCCCGCTCATGTTCTGCTGTGTGTTGATTTATGAATGAAAGCTACTATTGTAAAAAAAACAGTTATGTCTGAATAAATAAAACTCATAGAGAACCTCATAGAAGAATATCTTCAAAAGAAGGTATTCTTGGTTCTCGAATAAGTAAAGGAATAATTTTAACCCTTGATAATTTGATAGCTACTTAAAGCAGTAGTAAACCGCTGCGTGTGTTTGTTTGTTTGTTTGTTTTTTTGCAACCTGCAATGTAAAGCTATAATGTGCTAGTATGCATTGCATACTAGCACGTTATGTAAAACTTACCTTAGAATGAAGTCTTCCAGAGGTGCGCTGTCACCGCTGACAAGGCTTCCATCTTCACCCGGTCTTCCTTTTGCGTTTGCGGACTCCAGCTGTGTGAGTGACTAGAGCCGCGATGACGTCACTCTCTAGCATGTTTACGGCACCGTGATGCCAACGGCTGCATATACAGCAAATATCTCCTAAACGGTGCACAATTAGGAGATATTTACAGTACCTATAGGTAAGCCTTATAATATATGCTATAGGTACAATATTATGCATGGGAGTTTAATACCACTTCAAGGTGATGGATGACACATATATATACCCCCTATAGGTGATTTGACCAGTGGGTTGATGATATTATAAATGTGATAATAGCTCACAGGAGATTATGATCACATATTACTATTCTGTTTTACCACATTATCCCCTGAGATATACCATCTCCTTCCTAGGGATAGACCATGTTTTCATTTGATTTACATTTTGGCTGGTTTCCTTTGATTGTACGGAATTTGTAAAGATTGTTAATTCATGTCACAGATGTTCCTCTACTATTGTATGTAGAAGAGGTGGTATTTGTACTGTAGTCAAAAAAACAACAAAGAAAAATTCCCAGTTCACTTACCAACCAGCCTGCAACAAACTAAATTGTCCTGACCAACAGTTCACGGTAAAACCAGGGGCTTAGTTTGCACACATATGCAAATATATGTGTAAGCTGCAGGGCCACTTCGCGGCACCCTAGGACTGCAGTACACTAGGGTACCGGGAAATATCCCTGCAGCTTACGCATATATTTGCAAATGTGTGAAAACGAAACCCCTGATTTTTACATGAACTGTTGGACAGGACAATTTGGTTTGTTGCAGGCTGGTTGGTAGGTGAGCTAGGACATTTTCTTTGTTGTTTTTTAAATTCTGTCGCCCTTCCATGTGTTCCTTGCTGCAAAAGCCAGTTATAGGTTGGGGTGATTGCCATTTGTTTGTATATGTATTGTAGACCATGAAATGCGTTGGGAGGTAATCTGTTTTCTAGTGTTATATCAAATATGGAGTACATTCGGTTTGAGTTTATGCAATGTATATACTTGTGCTATGTCACTATTGTCCATCTATATGAAAACAGATTAGGGGGAGTTATATTGTATAGATGTTGCACTACCAATACACATATACTGTATACCAGCCTGGATACTTTTTAATTGTCATATATTGTTTATGGAATAACAAATAAAACAATGTTTTATGATGAAAAACTTTCATTTATGGATACCGTTAAAGTCCTATTTGAGCTACATTTTTCTTGAATTCACCGTTTGCATAAAGCTGTTTAATCACATGCCGACTGCCGCATGTAGATATACGTCGACAGAATGGCACAGACAGGCAAATGGGCGTACAGGTACGTCCCTTTAAATTTGCCGCCGTGTGGTCGTGTGAGTGCAATCGGTAATATCGACCCTGCCACGAGCTCCGTGATCGTGCCCGCGGAACCCGCGGACTCGATGTTTGACGGTGTCCCGCGATCGTGTCACGGAGCTGAAGAACGGGGAGATGTCAGTGTAAACACAACATCTCCCCGTTCTTCCTAGTGACATGTCAATGATCGTCTGTTCCCTCTCATCGGGAGCAGCGATCAGTGACATGTCACTCATAGCCACGCCCCCTAACAGTTAGAATCACTCCCTAGGACACACTTAACCCCTTCCTAGCCCCTAGTGGTTAACCCCTTCACTGCCAGTCACATTTACACAGTAATCAGTGCATTTGTAACCGCACTAATCTCTGTATAAATGTGAATGGTCCCAAAATAGTGCCAAAAGTGTTCAATGTGTCCGCCATAATGTTGCAGTAGTCACGATAAAAATCGCAGATCGCCGCCATTACTAGTAAAAAAAAAAGTTATTAATAAAAATGCCATAAATCTATCCATTATTTTGTAGATGCTATAACTTTTGCGCAAACCAATCAATAAACGCTTATTGCAATTTTTTTACCAAAAATATGTAGAAGAATACGTGTCGGCCTAAACTGAGGAAAAAATGTTTTTTATATATTTTTTGGGGATATTAATTATAGCAAAAAGTAAAAAATATTTTTTTTTCTCAAAATTGTCGCTCTTTTTTTGTTTATAGCACAAAAAATAAAAACCGCAGAGGTGATCAAATACCACCAAAAGAAAGCTCTATTTGTGGGAAAAAAGTACGTCAATTTTGTTTGGGAGCCACGTTGCAGGACCACGTAATTGTCAGTTAAAGCGACGCAGTGCCGAATTGCAAAAAGTGCTCAGGTCTTTGGCCAGCCAAATGGTCCGGGTCTGAAGTGGTTAACCACTTGCCGACCGCCGCACGCCGATATACATCAGCACAATGGCACCAGTGGGCAAATGGTACCTGTAGGTCCCCTTCAATTGGCGGGGCTAGCAGGCGTGCATACGCGCGCGCTGCGTACATCGTGACCGTGCCCGCGGGACTGACGGACTCAATGTCCACCGGTCTCCCACCAATCGTGTCCCAGAGCCACAGAACATGGAAGTGCCTATGTAAAGAAAGCATTTCCCCGTTCTGCCTTGTGACATGACAGAGATCACTGCTCCCTGTCATCGGGAGCAGTGTTCACTGTCATGTGAGTTTAAGCCCATCCCCCCCTCAGTTAGAATACTCCCTAGGACACACTTAACCCCTTCATCGCCCCCTAGTGGTTAACCCTTCCCTGCCAGTGTCATTTACACAGTAATCGGTGCATTTTTATAGCAATGATCGCTGTATAAATGACAATGGTCCCAAAATAGTGTCAAAAGTGTCCGATGTGTCCGCCATAATGTCGCAGTCACGATAAAAATTGCAGATCGATGCTATTACTAATAAAAAAATAATAAAAATGCCATAAAACTATCCCCTATTTTGTAGACGCTATAACTTTTCCGCAAACCGATCAATAAACGCTTATTGTGATTTTTTTTTACCAAAAATATGTAGAAGAATATATATCAGCCTAAACTGAGGGAAAAAATTTTTTTATATATTTTTGGGGGATATTTATTATAGCAAAAAGTAAAAAATATTACTTTCTTTTCAAAATTGTCGATCTTTTCTTGTTTATAGCGCAAAAAATAAAAACCCGCAGAGGTGATCGAATACCACCAAAAGAAAGCTCTATTTGTGGGAAAAAAAGGAAGTCAATTTTGTTTGGGTGCACGACCGCGCAATTGTCAGTTAAAGCAACGCAGTGCCGAATTGCAAAAAGTGCTCTAGTCAGGAAGGGGGTAAAATCTTCTGGGGCTGAAGCGGTTAAAAAAACAAATATTTTTCAAACACCTTTAGTGAATCCTATTTCATTTTTAATAACTCCTTCATTCCCTACTTTCCTTATGTTTTGTTTTTCTTTGTGTGTATTTATTTATTCTAAAATTTAGTTAGTTCTGTAGTTAGTTAGTTAGGTAACCCCTATTATTTTTATGAACTACTTCACTCCATTCCCTTAGCTTTTTTTTTCTGCCGTTTTAAATTTGTGTTTAAATTTGGGTGTTGACCTTTTTGTCTTGGGTTCCAGAAGACCATGTCCCAGCACTGGATATGATGGTAGTGTTTCTGTGGCTGAAGGATAACATGATGGCATCCTAGCATGTAACAGCAGTGCGGGCAGTACAGAATTATAAGGGAAAGATTTTACCTGTTCACATAGAACTGTTAAAAATGTCACTATTTAAAGAAATGTCACAATTACATTATACATACTGTATATATCTTTTGTTATATGCCATACCTTCAGAGCTCCAAGTAAGGGCTCACCCTCCAGCGTGCATGCGTGGGAGTGATGTTTTCATGGCCCCAGCCATTCATACAGCAGGAGCCCTCAAAAATGTAAGGAGTATTGGTTGGGGATGGAAGCACCAGGGAGCCGTGACAGTGCTGCGCTGGAATGTTTTTTATGTGCTAGTATGTGGTGTATATTAGTACATTATGTCTTAAAACTGCATTGGGCCCGTTTTTTGTTTTTTCCGTTTTTTTTTTTTTTTTTTTTTTGTGGCAGTTTACTACTTTTTTAAGTCCCCTTTTTTAACAGGACACAATTTAAATCAGGCCTCTAAAATAATGTCAAACCCAGTTTTTTGCCACAGCTAATTTTTTAGTCAGTTTTTCATCTACACAATACGTGACTCTAGCAACACTCTACTATTACTGCTTCCATGTTTCAAGAGACTAATTACAGTTTAAAACGAAAAACTGTGAGATCCTGCCAATATGTTACAAGAGACTATTAGGCACCCCTGACATTTTACAGAAATTCATTGAATTCTAAAAGATGACAATTAACCTTGTGAAAATTAAACTGTTTATAGTTTAGCACTTTGCATTTTTAAGCAGTGTTTTGGCACAACAGCACAAAAAGTTTCCATGTCAAGTGATTTTACAGAACCTTTTGAATAATAAACAACAGAAACAAAATAATCTGGTTGGTTGCTATTGGCGAACATCTAAGTACTGTCATTTTGATACACGAGAGACAACACGGAACAAACAAAAAGGGTGCCTTTGGGAATAGTCTTCCTGTGTTACAAATAAGTAAGTAAAAGGGACTTCCAGATCAACAGGTTCCCATCGAAATAAAAGGGGGTGACCTGAATGTAGGTTGTGTTCCCTTTGTATGCTTAAAAGTTTTAACTTTTTTATTTTGCTATTGTTGTGCCATAAAATTGTATAACATTGTGTGTCTTTTCTTTTTTCAATACATTGAATTTTGAAAAGAATACCTGCTGACCCTGCCAGTGACTTCCTCTTGCTTATTAGTGCTGACAACCATCTGCAGGCTCATCTACCCTCTGCAGTGTTGCCTCCGCTCGTGCACATACTCTGGATCATAACAAAAAAAGCCATGTCTATGTCTTATGCCTCCTGTCATTGCAATGCATGGTAGAGCAGATTGCAAACTGTCCAGGCCATTTAGATCAGAGAAAAACAAGATGGTCACATGACCTAGGACAAGCTCAATAAAGGAATTTAAAAGCATTTTTATACATTTATATGGTAAAAAAAAACAGCGCCTGCTCCTCCTTGATGCTAATCCCTCTTAAGGCTACGCCCGTAATCAACTCCTATTGTATCTACAACCTAGGATGAATAAATATATTTACATTCCTTGCATTCTTGCATGATGTGTGTAGACCAAATACAATTAATGATACATCAAAGAATATAAAGTGACAATGATATAAGTGCATAAAGTGATATTAGTGCAATAAAGTCTTTTAGTGCAAAAAGTACTGGGTGCTCCGTGTCCCAACAATGTCAATACATCCTCTTGCTGAGGGTGGTGTAAAAATCCAAACTCACCAGATGTGTTGGACTCCTTTGCCTTATAGCAAAGAAATTCTACTGTGCTTGTAGGTCATTTGCTGGGGACCAAACCCAATTCGTTATCCTCTGGTGTCCTCTACTGTCTTCTCTGTAATGGATATCCTCCAGTAGTGGCTCCGGGACTTCCGGGATGAATAGTGTGCAGCATGTGATGTATGGAAAAGAAAGCTCCCCATAGAGTATTATACTCTGGTTTATTGTTAAAATAACTTTACAAATTATTTAAAAACTATGACACTGACAGAACCAGCATCACTAGAAACCCTCAGCCCTGCTAGTATGGAGACGTGCTAACCATTCAGCTTCTAGCGTACGTTCCACTTTCCCGGTCAGAAGTGACGTTCGAGAGAGTAAGCTTGACGCTTTTCGTCGTAGAGATGCAACGTTATCAAAAGCTACTTACCACGTCTCCATACTAGCAGGTTTATCTTGCCCCAGTAGTGGGGACAATTTTGGACAGCAGCAGCCCAACCATATTGTCATAATGTATACAATACCAAGGCGAGTGTCATATTATATAATTTTTATACATTGTTTTCTAATTTGATGTGATAGGAAATTCTCAACCAAGATTTGTAAAAAAAAACATCCTTTAGATTTATGGCCAATTTAGCTTTCCATGACTTCAGTGGGAATAAGAAAGTATCTTGAGGCTATATAACAACTATTGAATGGGAGAATTTTGTACATACAGTATACTTACATACAGTATCTCACAAAAGTGAGAACACCCCACACATTTTCATAAATATTTTATTATATCTTTTCATGTGACAACACTGAAGAAATGACACTTTTCTACAATGTAAAGTAGTGAGTGTACAGCTTGTATAACAGTGTAAATTAGCTGTCCCCTCAAAATAACTCAACACATAGCCAATAATGTATAAACCGCTGGCAACAAAAGTGAATACACCCTTAAGTGAAAATGTCCAAATTGGGTCCAATTAGCCATTTTCCCTCCCAGTGTCATGTGACTCGTTAGTGTTACAAGGTCTCAGGTGTGAATGGGGAGCAGGTGTGTTAAATTTGGTGTTATCGCTCTCACTCTCTCATACTGGTCACTGGAAGTTCAACCTCATGGCAAAGAACTCTGTGGATCTGAAAAAAAGAATTGCTGCTCTACATAAAGATGGCCTAGGCTATAAGAAGATTGCCAAGACCCTGAAACTGAGCTGCAGCACGGTGGCCAAGACCATACAGCAGTTTAACAGGACAGGTTCCACTCTGAACAGGCCTTGGTCGACCAAAGAAGTTGAGTGCACGTGCTCAGTGTCATATCCAGAGGTTGTCTTTTGGAAATAGACATATGAGTGCTGCCAGCATTGCTGCAGAGGTTGAAGGGGTGGGGGGTCAGCCTGTCAGTACTCAAGCCATATGCTGCACACTGCATCAAATTGGTCTGTCGACATGGCTGTCTTCCCAGAAGGAAGCCTCTTCTAAAGATGATGCACCAGGGAGCCCGCAAACAGTTTACTGAAGACATGCAGACTAAGGACATAGTGGAACCATGTCCTGTGGTCTGATAAGACCAAGATAAACTTATTTGGTTCAGATGGTGTCAAGCATGTGTGGCAGCAACCAGGTGAGGAGTACAAAGACAAGTGTGTCTTGCCTACAGTGAAGCATGGTGGTGGGAGTGTCATGGTCTGGGGCTGCATGAGTGCTGGCAGCATTGGGGAACTACAGTTCATTGAGGGAACCATGAATGCCAACATGTACTGTGACATACTGAAGCAGAGCATGATCCCCTCCCTTTGGAGACTGGGCCACAGGGCAGTATTCCAACATGATAACAACCCAAAACTCACCTCCAAGACGACCACTGCCTTGCTAAAGAAGCTGAGGGTAAAGGTGATGGACTGGCCAAGCATGTCTTCAGACCTAAACCCTATTGAGCATCTGTGGGGCATCCTCAAAGGGAAGGTGGAGGAATGCAAGGTCTCTAACATCCACCAGCTCCATGATGTTACCATGAAGAAATAGAAGAGGACTCCAGTGGCAACCTGTGAAGCTCTGGTGAACTCCATGCCCAAGAGGGTTAAGGCAGTGCTGGAAAATAATGGTGGCCACACAAAATATTGACACTTTGGGCCCAATTTGGACATTTTCACTTAGGGGTGTGTAGTATGGGTGTAACTTTAGTTATTGAATTACAAGAAACTTAGTAATAGTTTTAAGGTGATTATATATATATATATATATATATATATATATATATATATATATATATATATATTTCTATATATGTAAAATGTATGTTTCTGAGCTAACAGATGGTCATTCACAGGGGGTCACATTGTCTCGGGTTAGGCTTTGTTAGTACCAGACAAAACCAGCTTTTTGCGCCTTATATTTACCCTTTATAAGGTGAGACAATGGAGCAGGGCAGTGAACTGCGCTGAGGACGTAAGAGGTCCCAGATCTTGGACTGTCGCTTCCAGAACTATCTGAAAACTCAGAAGTTGAGAGGTTCCCTGGATTGAATGCTAAATTTATCCTGTATTGTAACATCTGTAATACATCTTTAATCGAAGCTAAGTAAATCTCTTTTATTACATTCTTTGTTTTGTGTTTTAATCATTGCATTTACTGACCACATATCTAAAAGGGTAAATATATAAATGAATCTATGAATAAATGTAACACAGAATTCAGCCCCTTGTTACAGGGTGTACTCACTTTGTTGCCAGCGGTTTAGACATTAATAGATGTGTGTTGAGTTATTTTGAGGGGACAGCAAATTTACACTGTTATACAAGCTGCACTCTCACTACTTTACATTGTAGCAAAGTATCATTTCTTCAGTGTTGTCACATCAAAAGATCGAATAAAATATTTACAAAAATGTGAGGGGTGTACTCACTTTTGTGAGATACTGTAAACCAAAATAAAACAATGCACCATACATCTTGCTACTTCTCTCAAAAAGTGCTTTGGTGCCTGTGTGCATGAACCAGTACAGCAGATTGTAGAAGTTTCAATGCTGTGTATTGAACTGTCCTTTAGTTCATATAGAGTATATGCTTATCATTAGTTGATTATTATTGAAATGTTTTTATTGTTTATTGCTATATAGCAAATATACATTTATCATTGTCAGGTATATATTATGGAATGAACATATGGCTATTGCCACCATGATGAATATATATGGACTTGAAGGTCATATCTGGTTTACATTATGTTATAAAATTGTGTTTCAGCCTTTTGTGAACAGTTCTATTTAGGGTTGGCAGTTGAGACTGTGTTGATGCACAGAAGTGAAACTAGACCATTCAGACAAGTGGAACATGATCTGATAAGCCTGGAAATTACTTTGGCCATTCAACCGTACCAAATTACTTGCTTGCCAATGCCCTTTCATCACATTTGATTTAAATATGAGCTTCTTGTGGAAGTGTAAAACTGGAAAAGAGAATATCTTTCTAATTTTTGTGTTGTCGTATGAAGAGTTCTAGTAATCAATTAGAGGATGTCAGATTACAGTCAACACACTAGCACAAAAGATTCCATTTCCACACACAGTACAGTCTGACATTGTGGCTAAACCATGTGGTTTCCTCTTCTCCAATATGAGAACTACATGGATGTTTGTATAATCTTCAAAACTGTGCACAATAATAAATCAGAACCTAAGCAGGATATTATAAATATACACAAAAGGAAGAGAAAGAATGTACTATTCAGTATATGATAATTACTGATTAGATTTCCAGTTAAGTAAAGAACAAGAAATTGTCCACAGTCTATGCTGCAATGGGGTGACAATGCTGTCCGCTACACTGAATAGCCTTTTCAAGTATGGGCAAGCAAGAGAGCACCTGGACGGCACAGTGGCCCAGTTCAGGCTACTCATCCAGTTTGCACAGTCAGTAATAGGGCAAAACTTTAGATGTCTAAGATCAGAAGGCAGTCCAATTGTTATCTGACCATTCTTTCAGAATGCTACTTAGGACTTTGGGTATCTGTGTGGTGTAGTGGTTGGAAAAAAATACTGAACTGCTGTGGATATGGTCAGATGGTCAGAAGATGCAGTAGGGAGTAAAAAGGGGCCTCTTGTGTTAATACAGTACTAATTTCCCTCTGCCCAGTAAAAGTTTGCACAAACTGGATGCAGGGTGCAGCCTTATATATTGAATTCGTAGCTTCTCCTTCACAACCCCAAAAAAAAACATTTGCTATTGCAGCTGTGAGCTTGTTCTAACACTTTCAATGTCAATATGTACCAGTCATTGACAGTGAAAGGGCTGAAGGATTAGATCATGTTTTTCCATAAAAAAGAACATATCCTATCTTTTATGACTTAGACATCGGAAGCTACACAAGTGCTAAAATATCCTAATTGTATGAAACTCATAGCTGCCTTCAGGAAACAGAACAAGGGTACACACACTGCTTCAAGCAAAAAATGGACACACCCGATCCAAGGTGCTGATCCTGGGTCATCACCACAGGCAATATCAAGAAGAGAAGAAAAGATTGATCGCACACTTGAATCCAAAAGATGCTGTAGAATTTTCTTTATTGTCATGAGCCAGACAAAATTGCGACGATGATCAGTTGACGCGTTTCACACGAAAAGAACCGTGCTTGTTCACAACGTTGTTGTGACATAATGTCATGTACCTTGGTTGGAGGCCAAGCTGACTAGAGGGCTTCCCTTGAAGCTCTGGTCTGAATGTGGTGACAGAGGCATAAGGCTTAAAGTAGCATTACCAGTACCAGTAGCTAGGTAGCAAGTGGAGACACACCAGGAGAGGATTGTGATTGACAGACCGCAGGGTGGAATCCAGCAAATACTAGACCTTAGCACTTCCCTTAAATTGGCCATTTGGTGCCATCCCCGGCTTCGGGCATGCACCAATGTGCCAACGTGTGAGTGCAAGTTGGCTGTTGGCAAAAGTCCTCTATCTGCGCACTAGCGCATTAACTCAGTTATTGGCTTCCTAACTCATAAAAAATGGCAACTGCCCCATTTTATTCTACAGGGTCGCTGTATTCAGAAAAGAAAATATATAATGTTTTGGGGAGATTAAAGTGATATTTATCCCAAAAACAAAAATTTTGTATATTACAACCAATTCTTGTGGTGGCTGCAATAGTTTTCTTTTCAGGCTTTGTTTTCACCCTGTGATCAGGTCAGTAACAAACTTCCCGTCTTAGGGTTTCTCCACTCTGATTGAAGGAGCAATGGAGGTAGGTAAATGCACAAGCAGATTTAAATGGACTAAACCAACAAATTATCCATCCAATCCACCCAGTTAATCAAATAGTGATCTCTGCTATAACCCACCATGGAGCTCACCTATTCTTTCATGATGAGCCCTGCTGTCTTCAGGAACCTCTGAAGCATCTCAGGTACCACAGGATGTAAATCTCATAGGCAGCCCTGTTTTAAAGTGGAACTAAATTTCAAACATATTTTGAAAGCCCCAGAAGCATTTGCCATAATGTGCTGCGATGTCTGCGCATTTCTTCACCACTGGTGCTTTTATCTTCCCCCTGTCTTCTCCATGGTTTGGAGTCCTTAGCTGTCTTGATTGACATGTGCATGGCAGGTATTTCTTCCTGGAGCAAAATCATGCCAAGACTGTGCACTGAGCTATGCATATGTGGCTGTACAATTAAAGAAGAAATGCTGTTGCCTTGATTCCCTTGACTGCCCACACCCTGTGTTTAGGGAAAGAGTACCCAGGTAGGTAGTAGTAATAGTAGTAGTAGTCAAAGTAGTTTGTAGTTACGGAGTTGTGCCTATGTCAGTAAGAGCTGACCTCCTTGCAGCTTCCCCTGCAAAAATTTCACAAGTCTGGTTATTACTGTACATCACAGAGAGTAAAAAAACAAGTAAAAAAAAGTGGGGACATGCTCTAGAAGGGGAGAGGGAGGTTTTGGGGTATATTTTATCTTTACATTCACTTTAACAAAGCTTGACTTTGTATATGTAGCACACCCCTTGTACTGTAGGAGCCGCAAGTGAAATGGGATCCCCACCCTGCACAGCCAGGCACACCAAATCTTCACAGTCTCCCAGAGTCAGAAAACAGTCCAGTACTTTGTTTTTTAATTTGTCTAAGGGATTAGAACTTGGAGAGTAGGGGTATTATGGGATGCCCGCTTGACTTCAAACAACTTCAGGGACAACTTTCCTATATACAGACTATATACACTCCTTTTCTTCCTCCAGCACTAACTTGCTTGTAGAACTCTACTGGCACACTGAAGTTTAACCTGACAAAAAGCACTCAGGCAGGGACCTTGGGACCCTTGTTTTTTGTAAAGTTCAGTGTCCAGATTACATCCCTGTGGCTACTGATCCCAACACCACCTCTTCTGACTTTGCCAGACCACCTGGCTGCAGCTGCCCCTTCACTAGTCCTCCTGGCTAACCTCTCCACAGTCCTCCCAGACTGCTCACTCATCAGCCCACCCCACTGATTCCTCAGGAGATCTCCTGGACATGCTGACCAATTGCTCCCATGCCTCCAGAAAAGGATTTCTCCATGTGTTGTAGAGGGTCCCTCCAGCACCTGGGCCCCAGGCCTGAGGTCACCCCCTCGGACTAGGGGGCAGCCTCAAGGGCCACCAACAGCCTCTGCAGCACTCCATCTTCAACCTGACCGCCTGCTGGCATGACCCATGAGTATTTATGAGGTACCTGCCCCCTACCAGCACAAATTGCTGGGGATTGGCTGGGGCCCTCATCAGTACTCCAAGCAGCTCCTCCCAGACTCCACCCTCTACTTCTAGAAGCTTCTCCAAAGTTCCAGAGAGCAGGAGGAGCTACCAGAGGTGCTGCTTGCTAAATCAGCCAGGCCAAATTTTCCTACACTAGCAACTATGTACACTACTACCTAGCTAGAGGGTGTTACATATACTTACTTGGGTTTTATAGTGCAAGGCGCTTCCTTGCTGTAGTCCCGCAGGGTAAAATTTAGTGAGTGCCATTTGATAAATTCCTTTACCTGCTCAGTAATTTCTTGGACGATGACCTAACTGCACAAATCTTGAAATCTCAGAGCAGCCTGACAAAAAACAGAACTATAATCACAAATATAGTTTTTTTTTTAATAAGCATTTTTTTTTTACTCTGCCACCTGATAGCAAATGATCCCTGCAAAGTACAACCCTGTGAAAAAAAAAAAAACATTATATATTGCTTTTTCTAAGAGAATGTAAAAAGATTTAAGAATTACTACCGTGTATATTTGGCATTTCACTGAGATATGCAAAACCAATGGAACATGCTAATGTAAGTATACTCTCCATTTCCCATAATACACTGCAGATGCAGATTCAGGTGAGAGGTTACCTACATTTATAATGTCAGCTAGCGAACCCGCCAAGCTAAAGGTAAATGGTAATTTTGTCATTAACATGCCTGACCTCACTGCCCTTGTCATATCTCATGGGAGGCATTTGTAAGAGCTTACCTGTCAAGATGCAAACACAGAAAGGTCAATGTGCACAGAAATCTTTAAGATCTTACAACTGAATCGCTGACTGCCTTTATTACAACTACTTAAATAAATGGATTCAGCGGCCAGAGCAAGGGAAATGTGTATTAAAATGATTTACTGTGGTCTTGCGACCTGCTTTACATTCTGCTGCCACAACTGGCATAACTCTTTCTTAAATCATCCGTATCATTATACACAGTGGCATGAGCCAATGACCAACAACACAGTAAATATATTACTAAGGAAGAAAGAAAAATGGCATTAATAATATGATTCCTATTCAAGAATATAGGAAAAATGCTAGACAGTTCATGGCACTGACATAACTCCCAACTTTGGAACTTAGGAAAGAAGGACACCTTGGGATGGAGAAGACATGCTATGTGCATTGCACAGCATGGAAATAATTTGCATATCCAATTCACAAAAAATACTGGGCATGGTGCAAAGTGGAATGATTAAATAGAATCTTTGGATACAATACATCTTTGTATACACTGTACGCAATCTGCAGTCCTTGTACCCTCAAAATGTTCCTTAATTACTGTGCCATGAGTCTCACTAACATAAACCTATGGATCAGTTTAAAAAAAATTAAAAAATGTATACATAGAGAGCTAACACTTTGTCCTTCTTAAAGAAGAACTTCATTAAAAAAGTTGCAACCTGCAAAGCAACCAGAAACTGTTGAGACAATAAACACTGTGGTCTATTTTGTAACACAAAATATAGGGGGGGTCTATTTATAAACAAAATGCCCTATGTGAATGTCTGAGCCATCCCAAAAAATCCCCATATTTTGCCTACTATGTTTATCTCCTATTATTGTCAGCTCCATCTAGTGGCCATAATGCAGTATTTTCCTAAATGGATACTGGAGAAAAATACCACATTATGCCCACCAGCTGGAGCTGCTGTTAGTTGGAAATAAATATATTAGGCAAAATACAGGGATAATGTGTAACATTCACACATCATTTTTTTTTTAATAGACCCTATAGTGTACAGATTGCAGTAGTCAGGTCTGCATAACATTCTACACGGCATATAGGGTGTAGTGATCAGGACAATGCAATATACAGCATAGTATACAGAGAGGAGCAATCAGGAGTATGTATCATATGGGCTCTTACATTGCTACACAGTGGATGGAAAAAATGTCCCAATATCAATAATAAAAGAAAAGGGTCTGTAGTCAGTGGGTAAAAAAAAACATGGCAATCAATGGCACTGGGGATTAAAAAATGCATTAGGATCAGTGGAAGGAAAAAATGCCCAGTGTGGGTGGTCAGGGGATGGAAAAATGGCTGGTGTACAGGAAGGAAAATTGCCCAACATTAGTGGTCTGTGGGAGGAGATAAAAATATCCAGGGTCAGTAAAAAGTGTGAGGAAAAATATCTCCAAAGTCAGTAATAAGTGGTAAAAAAAATGCTTGGTGTTGATAGTCAGTGGGAGAAACAAACATTCTTACTGTACGTGGGAGGAATGCCCTGGCAGCGGTCAGTTGAAGGGAGGGGAGGGGGAGAGGCCCTGGCGTGAGTGGGGGCTGGTGTACGAAAATGGTGCTCAGTGGGAAGTGGGAACTTTAATGGTGCATAATGGGAGATATTGCAGTGTGTAGTGGGGAAAGGAACCGTGCTTAGTGGGGGTAATAGGAACGATAGTGTTAAGTGAGGGACAGGACATACATGCTGGATTCAGATTGCAGTGGCTTAATGTTTTGCTTACCAACACATTATTGCATTTTCTTTAGTTAAAATACACCAAAAGACAGCAAATAACACACTAAAACACAGTAAAACAGAACATTACAGTTCTCAAGAACGGTAGTTATAGGTAGTTTTGGCAAACACAACTTTTTTTTTTTTGTGTAGCAATAGTAAGCCATCCAGTAGAAGCAGTAGAGACAATATACCTAAAATCTCCCTAAAGGTATATACTTAGAATAAAGCTATCAACCTCATACAAACTGTCAAACAGTGGCAAAACAAGTGACTTAGTTTATGATCCTCTTCTAAGTGGCACACTGTATTTTGTACGAAGTTTTACAAAATGTCAACACAGAGTGCATAAAAATACCTCCAAAGCTCAAACCCACCCTCCTAAGATGAGGCAGTTGTTATGCCAGATATAAAAAATGACAGTGCCATGTTTCATTGACAGCAGCATAACATATGGCACAGTGACTGGAGAGTATGTAAGAATTTTGATTTGAATCTCTGGTAGCAATCTAATGCTGCGTACACAGGACCGGACTTTACAGAATACTTGGTCCTGCGGACCAGAGTCCGTTGGACAATTCGATCGTGTGTGGGCTCCAGCGAACTTTTTTTCCCCAAAAGTTCGGCGGACCTAGAAATAAAACATGTTTCAAATCTTTTCGACGGACTCGAGTCCAGTCGAAAAGTCCGCTCGTCTGTATGCTAGTCCGATGGACAAAAACGGACGCTAGGGCAGCTATTGGCTACTGGCTATGAACTTAATTGCTTTAGTCTGGTCGTACGTCATCACGTACGAATCCGTTGGACTTTGGCTGATCGTGTGTAGGCAAGTCCGTTAATTCAGTAAGTCCGTTGAAAAGTCCGCAGGACAAAGTCTGCCGAGTGCGTTATGTCAGAGACAGCAGTCATAAATATTTTATAGACTCTTTGCGCATCATTTGTTCTTGGCCACTATATTAGAGAGATGAAAAAAAATAAATTGTATTTTGTTACAGTCAAAAGAGCTCAAAATATTTTACAGACACGCTGCACCATATAAGTGTTTTTATTAGGCCGCAATGGAAGACAATGAGACTCGGCAGGTTGTGTGTGTTAGTAAATCAGAGTGTCATTTTAAATAAATAAAGTGCTCTAAATAAATGGAGCCACACACAAAAAACATGCAGACTAATACCAATAATGTAATGATCACACAGACAGCAGCTCGGCCCTGCCCTCACTCTCTCCTCATTGGCTGTGATTGACAGTATCAGGAGCCAATGGCTCCTGCTGCTCCCTAGATCTTCAGTGAGCAGAGAGAGATCCGACAGAGTGGGCACAGAGCTGGATCAAGATTGGGCTCAGGTAAGTAAAAGATAATGCATTAGGGCAAAAAACATTCTACATTTAGATCCACTTTAATTGCACATTAAACAACATAGTGTGTACTGAACTGCATTTAAAGAAGAAATTATCTGAAAAATGATCCATGGCAAAGACCCAATACAAACACAATGAAAATAAAGCCCAAAAGCCTATGTACACATACCCATAGCAAATAATACAAGGATGCATTGGTCTTGATTAATTTGATCAGGGACAGATTTTAATAGTTCAGTATATTGCAGAATATATTCTCAGAATTTTTGCTCAAAACTACTGACCTTCACAACTGCTTGAACATGACCAGTTTACTATACAGGATGAAAAAAAATACAAAATATTATTGTAGACATATTCTTCCAACACATTACAGACAATCTACTCAGATATACTATATATGGGAGCCATTCAAGCAACTGTGAGCACACTGCACATATCCACCTAACTGAAAGGATCTAATGGGGACCAGACTAAAGATCAAAATAGGGGGTCCCAGTTATGTTTTCTAAAGCATACTCTGTATATTATGGTATGGTATGGTATACAGACCCATGTGGACAGAACAAGCAGCCATTCTATCTTAGTATATGATATATATATATATATATATATATATATATATATATATATATATATATATGCACAGTGGGGACGGAGAGTATTCAGACCCCTTAAATTTTACACTCTTTGTTATATTGCAGCCATTTGCTAAAATCATTTAAGTTCATTTTTTTTCCTCATTAATGTACACACAGCACCCCATAGCGACAGAAAAACACAGAATAGTTGACATTTTTGCAGATTTATTAAAAAAGAAAAAATGAAATATCACATGGTCCTAAGTATTCAGACCCTTTGCTCAGTATTTAGTAGAAGCACCCTTTTGATCGAATACAGCCATGAGAGCCATGAGTCTTTTTGGGAAAGATGCAACACGATTTTCACACCTGGATTTGGAGATCCTCTGCCATTCCTCCTTGCAGATCCTCTCCAGTTCTGTCAGGTTGGATGGTAAACGTTGGTGGACAGCCATTTTTAGGTCTCTCCAGAGATCCTCAATTGGGTTTAAGTCAGGGCTCTGGCTGGCCAATTCAAGAACAGTCACGGAGTTGTTGTGAAGCCACTCCTTCGTTATTTTAGCTGTGTGCTTAGGGTCATTGTCTTATTGGAAGGTAAACCTTCGGCCCAGTCTGAGGTCCTGAGCACTCTGGAGAAGGTTTTCGTACAGGATATCCCTGCACTTGGCCGCATTCATCTTTCCCTCAATTACAACCAGACGTCCAGTCCCTGCAGCTGAAAAACACCCCCACAGCATGATGCTGCCACCGCCATGCTTCACTGTTGGGACTGTATTGGACAGGTGATGAGCAGTGCCTGGTTTTCTCCACACCTACCGCTTAGAATTAAGGTCAAAAAGTTCTATCTTGGTCTCATCAGACCAGAGAATCTTATTTCTCACCATCTTGGAGTCCTTCAGGTGTTATTTAGCAAACTCCATGCGGGCTTTCATGTGTCTTGCACTGAGGAGAGGCTTCCGTCGGGCCACTCTGCCATAAAGCCCTGACTAGTGGAGGGCTGCAGTGATGGTTGACCTTCTACAAGCTTCTCCCATCTCCCGACTGCATCTCTGGAGCTCAGCCACAGTGATCTTTGGGTTCTTCTTTACCTCTCTCACCAAGGCTATTCTCCCACGATAGTTCAGTTTGGCCAGACGGCCAGCTCTAGGAAGGGTTCTGGTCATCCCAAACATCTTCCATTTAAGGATTATGGAGGCCACTGTGCTCTTAGGAACCTTAAGTGCAGCAGAAATTTTTTTGTAACCTTGGCCAGATCTGTGCCTTGCCACAATTCTGTCTCTGAGCTCTTCAGGCAGTTCCTTTGACCTCATGATTCTCATTTGCTCTGACATGCACTGTGAGCTGTAAGGTCTTATATAGACAGGTGTGTGGTTTTCCTAATCAAGTCCAATCAGTATAATCAAACACAGCTGGACTCAAATGAAGGTGTAGAACCATCTCAAGGATGATCAGAAGAAATGGACAGCACCTGAGTTAAATATATGAGTGTCACAGCAAAGGGTCTGAATACTTAGGATCATGTGATATTTCAGTTTTTCTTTTTTAATAAATCTGCAAAAATGTCAACAATTCTATGTTTTTTGTCAATATGGGGTGCTATGTGTACATTGATGAGGAAAAAAATGAACTTAAATGATTTTAGCAAATGGCTGCAATATAACAAAGAGTGAAAAATTTAAGGGTGTCAGAATACTTTCCGTCCCCACTATATATATATATATATATATATATATATATATATATATATATATATATATATATATATATCAACCGCACCAATGCTTCTAGCTTCCTTTGAACTTTGTCTAATTTTGTATCAATAACATTTTTTTACTTTTATAAACACAGTTTTCATCCAATTGTCTGCGAACTTAAGGGGGTTAATTTGTTGTTCTATTTCATTTAGGCCCCTTTCGCACTGAGGCAGTATTCAGGTATTTTAGTGCTAGAAATAGCACCTATAAAGCACCTGAAAACTGCCTCCCATTCACTTCAATGTGTGCTTTCACACAGGGGCAATGTAGCGTGTGGCGTAGAAAAAGTCCTGCAAGCAGCATCCTTGGGACAGGTTTGGAGCACTAAAAATAACACTCCAAAAATGCCCCTGCCCATTGAAATGAATGGGCAGTGCTTCCAAAGCGCCTTAAAAGCGTTTCAAAAGCACGGCAAAACGGGCCTTTCTTTTTTTTTTTTTTTTAAGGGCACATTGTCAAGTGACCTTCAAAAAACCGGGCCGCTAGAGCACGAAAAGCTCCTCTAAAGCACCGCGAAAACGACCGGTGCTTTAGCGCTGTTTCAGCGGCGCCTCAGTGTGAAAGGGGCCTTAGAGATGTGGGCACAATTTGCATACTCCTCTTTAACTAGCAATTGTATTATATAAAGCATACTTTTGTTTTATGTATTTGGGTTAATAATTCATATTTGATAATATACGTTACATATTAGGTTATTATGTTTTATTCATAACGATATCATTTCAATTTGTGTACAGCATACAGTATCTAAATTGAGTGACTACTCTTCAGTAAGTTTACTTGAAAAGGAATATGTGTGTCATAGAATTCTGTGGACCCGCTGTATCATCAGGGTCAACAGCCAATTATCAGGCAGGACAGATGCTAGAGCAAAGTAAGTCTGCACAAGTGTCAGATTTAGTGTCAGATCAGGTGCAAACAGCATCCTAAACACAGTCCAGGTTCCAAACAGAGTGACAGAGCAAAGACCTAAAACAACAGAGAAAAAAGCTGACGATCAAGATGAACACAGACACACTGAGCACAAACACAGTCCAAACAATTCACAGAAGTAATTGAGGGCATAAGTAGTTAGACAGAAGTGAGGTGGACCTCAATTTATTAGTTAATAAGGCACAGGCTGAATGTCCAGCAGTCTACTTAAGTTTTCTCAATTAGGGCAGGTGTACCTTGCAGCGGCCTGAGCTTCAATGCTAGGTAATAACCATAAGATAGGTCAAGGTTTACTAATACAGTGTTTTGTTAGTAGATATGTCCTGTTGTGCTATCACCCTAGAAGATTAAGGGAGATCTAAACCCATAAACAAAAATGTAGTATATTGCAGCTTACCAGTCCTTAGATGTGGTGTGGTTTCTTTTATTTTTTTCAGGCTAAGTACATTTTGTGCAAGTACCACAAACTACAGAACAACCTCCCTCTATGTAAAGTAGATAAAAGAAAAGCTTTGCAGAACAAATCATGAGAGCAGCCCAGGATTACAATGCTGCTCCTCGCCCTAGGGCAGGAAGGTGTTACTTGCAGGATCACTAGGAAAATAAAGGAAAGAAAGCCTGAAAAAAAGAGACTCAGGATCCATTCAAATGTGTGCGACTCCAAAGTCATGCCTTTTTCATTGCAACTGCGATGCAACTTTGGATGGGTGTGACTTGGATGCGACTTTGGCTGTTGACTTTGGCTTTGACTGCTGCACAACTGTTGCATTGATAACATTAATATGCAAATTTTATGTGACTTTTGAGAGTTTACATTGCAGTCTATAGCTCATATGAATGTTGGATCATATGAATGTTGGATCAAAGTAGTCATATGAAGTTGGATCAAAGTAGTGCAGGAACCTTTTT
Source organism: Aquarana catesbeiana (assembly GCF_042186555.1). NCBI lineage: Eukaryota > Metazoa > Chordata > Amphibia > Anura > Ranidae > Aquarana > Aquarana catesbeiana. Next base: position 383,295,747 of record NC_133328.1, on the reverse strand, counting down.
AAAGTTGGTGCGACTTTAAGTCACACAGATTTGAATTACTTTCATCGACCTATCTGGCGGTATTCCCGAGTCTGGCTCGGGGTGGATTTTTAGTACCAAAAGCAGTAACCCCGGGCCAATCTTGGGATCACATCGCAGGATCCATGTAGAGGTTACTTACCTTGTCCCCTGGATCCTGCGATGTCTCCCTGCTGTGATCTGCGAGCCGCCGTGTCTCGCTCGATTCACAGTGTAGAGCTCAGTTCCCTGTGAGCGTTGCGACGCACGGGGACGGAGTTCGGCGCCAAATTCAAAAATTAAAAAACAGTATAGATACAGTATACTGTAATCTTACAGATTACAGTACTGCATCAAATAATTACACATCCCCTTTGTCCCTAGTGGTTTGTCCAGTGTCCTGCATGCAGTTTTATATTATAAAAACTGTTCTTTCTGCCTGGAAACTGGAGATTGTCCATAGCAACCAAAAAATGTCTGTTTACGTCAAAAGTGCTTTTAGACCAGCTAGAAAACAGCGATAATAAATTAGAATCACTTGCAGAATTGAGCGATAGTGATTTGTGGGGAAATCCGTCATCAAACACTAAAAGTAATGACAGCGACAATTCTGCAACTGAGTAAATTTCAGTGTTTTTGATTTGATTACATTATTGAATCATTTTTATTATTATTATATTATTATTTGTTATAATTATTTATAGTTATTTATTATATTATAATTTTTGATTTTGTTTTTCAAACTTCATCATACCCGGGATGTCTACTAGACTCTTGTTTGGACAGATTTAAGTGAGTTATTCCTAAGAATTACAGGCCTACAATAGAAAACGCCAAATTTCCGTGCAAAATAATTGTATCACATTCAGCATCAAAAATGTGAAATAATCATACCGTTAGGGAGGTTAAAATACATGGGCTGCAACTTGTCATGAGACTTTATGTGTCCAAAGTCACATGACAAGTCACAAAAGTGTGAATGAAGCCTCATGCAACAACAACATCTAAGGACTGGTAAGCTGCAATATATTACATTTTTCTTCTTGGATCTAGACATGCTTAATTATGCAAACAGTAATAATGCCTGTGGTTTATATGCTCATTATTGTGGTCTAATGGTGAGTCTCTGTGAGACCAGAGAAAATGTTTTTTTTTTCTGCTGCTTGATTTAGGCAACCATGATATAGGAGATAAAAGGCTGATTTGACTTTCCATTTTGCTAGACCAAATCCAATCCGAATTCTGAGCGTTTTACTATGGCTACGAGGCATGCAGACAATGATCAAATAGAACAATGCAAATTTACTTTAGCTTCTTGATCAAGACTCAGAATATTATTTTACCATCTCTAGATGTTAAAATGTATTACATTTTCATAAGCTATATTTCATCTTTTAGAAATGCTATGTTGCCTTTTTGCTGGCAAGGTTTTGTACAAAAGTAGCAGGATCTCAGAGGACACCCGGGCAATAGGAGACATCATAAAGCACCTTTGAGGCTTTAGAGATAATCAGCTTTCTCATTTTGCTGCAGCAAAAAGCAGAAAGTCGTATTAAACGCTGGTGTGATGACCTTTAACTGATGTCTATATTGCTTTGGCAGGTACATTAACTTTCTCATCTGTATTGTGGAGTGATGATGGCTTCACAAGATTATATCACCAATTTTATAGATACCATCCTATAATCTTTCATTTATTTTTTTTTACTGCAGATCAGTAATAATTACAAACAGCAACATTACATTTACAACAAAACATATTTTAGTTTGAATTACACACAGAAAAGCATTGTATCACAAGCAAGGGAAAACAAATCAAAACCCATATTCTCTATTGTTTACAGAAAAATATAAGTTAAGGTGATTTATATTTAGGGACATAAAACAAGGTAGTCTTCTCCTTCGGACATAATGTTCCATAACCACTCGATTACTGTATACGCCTGTATACACCCCTTCATTACCAGGTGTTTTTTCAGTGATGATAGTTTGACTGACATATACTCAACACTGTACCCAGTGTTATATATCATTAATTTTTGAGACAGATAGAACTGGTGGTATCTAAATAATCACTTTTTTTTATTTTTTACTATATAAAGGAAAAAAGACCAACATTTGGAGAAAAAAAATCACTTACTTTCTGTTATAAAACATTAAATAAAAAGTCTTTCTTCATAAATTGAAATTGTGTTTTTTATGAGGGGTGTCACACTCACACATGTACCATATAATGATAGGACAGGGAGCAATATATTTACTGGAATATGTTTGTTTCTAGGGACCTAGCGAAACAAGTTAACATTGATTATTTGAGCATTGATGGGAAATAGTTCATATAAATCTCTCTTTTCATGTTTTGTGCCCAGATTTATGTTTCATTAAATTTGCTTTGATTGCTTGTAAGGTTTCCACCTGCCATTCTCCTACTGTGGGTGAAGTCAAGTACAGACATAGAATACCCGAGTGTATACCTACATGTCAGTTCCCAGGAGCTAAAGGTGTATATGTAAAAAAGTGTACAGTATGGAAAAATGTACATGTTGTTTACCGCTGTGGCCGCTGTAATTGTTTCACAGTGATCACATGTACAGAGCAACTCTGATTGGCTATTTGGATTTTGCCTGTAAGCTGCACTGTCACAATAATCTAGTTGCATGTGTACAGCACAGTTTATAAATGGTGCTCCTGAAAATTCCATCCATCAACTGCCATGGTGCGGTATTAAGTTTAATAAATACATTTTAATCATATATAGCAAAAATATTATGGCTTCATTTTATTCTTTATACACACAGTAATACCCTGTAGCATTTGAATAGGTCTTTTTTTGTTTGTTTGTTTTATTACTTTTTAATCCTTACAAAAACAAAACATGACAAAGAAAAAAACAGTGCGCTTGCCAGAGCATTGTAGCAAATGAGACCTTCAAAAAGTGAAGATGAATCACATGAACAAAGGAGACACAAGGGGTGGGGGGGTTGAAACTCCCTGCAATAAGAGAAGTCAATATTGAGAACAAAATATAACCTGTTATACTGTAAAATAAGATCTGAGAATGACACTAGAAAAGGCTTATAAGGTTGGAGTTTTTGAATCATATTGTGTAATAATATAATATAATAATCACATTCACCTCTGAAAATATGATAGGTAGTCAGGAAATCCAATGCGTAATTAACTCCTCTTGAAAGCCTGAAGGCGCTTATTGGATTTTGGGCCCCTGAACGTAGCTAGGCTGCCAAAAAGTCTCATACATGCTGTAGTGGCAAAATACGTTTGGAGTGTAATGCCACGCATGCCGATAACATGTGTGAGAAATATCTCATTAAACTAACAACAAAAAGATTTTTTTTTTTTGGCAATGTCCAAAAATCTGTGGCAAAAAAATAAAATCTTCTATGGACACAACATGTCTCTCAGCAAATATCTTGGGTGTCTACTTTACTAAAAGGGGCCATTTGGGGGTGTTTGAACTGTCCTGGCACTTTAGGGCCTCTAAAATCTTTATGTGTATGGCCAACATTAGGTGTTTCTGCCACACACCTAATATAGGGCATACCAGTAATGTACTTTTTTCTATTCAGCCTGTGGCTGTGAACAGATTCCTCCTTTCAAATCAATGTGGATGAAGAAATCTCTGCCAGAAAAAGTCTATGCCCAACATTAGAAGCTTATGCCACACATCCACCTCAGGCTTCTAATATTGAGCATACATGTAATTTTCTTTTTTCATTCAGCCTGTGGGTTGATATGGATGAAGAAATCCAGGGAATGTAGGAACGTGATGACGTCAGCACGCAGCTCAGCCCTAACACCATTACATTCCTACATTTCTACGTTCTATACTCCTAGGAGTGCGGGTGCTTTGGACTGTTTGCCGGTGAAAAGAGATTGTATTATGCAAACTTTAACAGTTTTTGATGTAGTGCATTTATATTTTTAATTTGTTTTGGGTACAACGCTTTTACACTGTCTGGAGTGTTTGCTTCTATATCCCTATATGTATGCTGCTGGAATGGTGATGTGTGGACCATCTTTATAAAGATCCTGGCAATCCCGCGGATGATGCTAAAAGAAGTGTGGTGACCTCAATGTAATTTGAATGGGCCCCTTGAGACCTTTTGGTCATATATATCTAGTATTTATACTATTGTGATGGTGGCCTTTGAAGCACGGACTTTCCTAATTAGGTGGTAGTGGAGAATCAGCTCTAACGCTGTGTCTTGATATTGATTCTTGATCAAGAGGACTATTTCTTTATATTTTTAATTTTTTTTAAAGTTTCCTTTACTTATATACAGTATATATGTTGTTTGCACATATTCACATATGGTTGTGGTAGGAGGTTTTTAGCCCAGCTCAGGATACCAAAGACTACGATTCACTGTGAAGAATATCTCATAGCAAAACTGCTGCTTTCATATTGATTATGATTTCTATGATATTTTTCTCATAAGCATGGTTTCTTTCTTACTAATTTATTAGAGGGGGCAGTGATCAGAAAAAAAAATCAAACATATGTTTGTAGAAGATACATTTTTTTCATTTTCACAATGTCAAGCTATGCATGGTCAGATGAGGGGCCCTTGGTTCCTTTATCTTCAACTTCAGAATTTTTATGGCTTTCTGATATCGAAAAACGCTATTTATCTGCCACTTAAAGAATTTGAGCAGTTATGTATATCCTCTCTTTCTGTAACTCATACTCTACAGTATCTCAAATTTATGCATTATTATCTACTTTTAACTCTCCAGGCTTACTTTTGTATACGACCAATTGGATGGAAGAACTCAACCACCCAATTCATACTGAGGAATGGAACCAAATCTTTATCAACACCCAAAAATTTGCAATGGCTTGCGACACTCAAGAATGCAATTATAAATTGATTGTATCGCACTCCAGTTAATCTACATCTTATCTTCTCATCTCAGTTGGATGTGTGTTGACATTGTCAGGCCTCTACAGGTCACATCTGGTGGGCATGTCCTCCTATTTAAAAATTTTGGGAGTGTGTAATCTGTGTTTATAACTTAGCTAATAATTAAACAATTCTTAATTCTCCAGAATTTACCCTACTCTCCCTTTTACCTCAATTCTTACCTCGAGCTAAAAAATCACTATTATGTTTCTTTATCTCTGCAGTTAGATGGGTGATACTTAGGTACTGGAAATCCTCTATTATTCCTTCAATTCCAGAATGGATTGAGACTCTTAATAGAATTATGCATTATGCATTATGCAACTAGTAGTGGAAAATAATGATACCTATGAGCAGGGGTAATGCTAGGACTACAAAAGATCTGGGGCTAGACCCCATATATATTACATTATATAATATCATTAAATCAGGGTTCCCAGAGAGCCTCCCCTTACATCAGGGTCCCCAGAGAGTATCTCCCTTACATCAGGGTCCCCAGAGAGCCTCCTCCTTACATCAGGGTCCCTAGAGAGCCCCCCTTACATCAGGGTCCCCAGAGACCCCCCCTTACATCAGGGTCCCCAGAGAGCTCACCCCTTACATCAGGGTCTCCAGAAAGCATCCCCCTTACATCAGGGTCCCCAGAGAGCCCCCTTTACTTCAGGGTCCCCAGAGAGCTTTTCACGTTACCTGCCATAAGATACAGTCTGTCACTTGCCACATCTTTTGCCACCAGATGCAGCTTGTCACGTCACCTGTCCCCAGATGCGGATTGTCACATACAGGGAGGCTAGGGTAAACAGGCAGGTTAGGTTATACAGAGAGGCTACGGTATACAGAGAGTCTAGTGTATACAGACAAGCTAGTGTATACAGAGAGGCTAGTGTATACAAAGAGGCTAGGGTAAATAGAGAGGCTAGGGTATACAGAGAGGCTAGGGTATACAGAGAGGCTAGTGTATACAGACAGGCTAGTGTATACAGAGAGGCTAGTGTATACAGAGAGGCTCAGGTATATAGCGAGACTAGTGTATACAGACAGGCTAGGGTATACAGAGAGGCTAGTGTATACAGAGAGGTTAGTGTATACAGACAGGCTAGGGTAGACAGACAGGCTAGGGTATATAGAAGACAGGCTAGTGTATACAGAGATGCTAGGGTATGCAGAGAGGCTAGTGTATACAGAGAGGCTAGGGTATACAGTGAGGTTAGGGTATATAGAAGACAGGCTAGTGTATACAGAGAGGCTAGGGTATGCCAAGAGGCTAGTGTATACAGACAGGCTGGTGTATACAGACAGGCTAGTGTATACAGAGAGGCTAGGGTACATAGAGAGGCTAGGGTATACAGACAGGCTAGGGTATACAGAGAGGCCATTGTATATAGAGAGGCTAGGGTATATAGAAGACAGGCTAGTGTATACAGACAGGCTAGTTTATACAGAGAGGCAAGGGTATATAGAGAGGCTAGGTTATACAGACAGGCTAGGGTATACAGAGAGGCTAGTGTATATCGAGAGGCTAGGGTATATAGAAGACAGGCTAATGTATGCAGACAGGCTAGTGTATACAGAGAGGCTATGGTATATAGAAGACAGACTAGGGCAGTACAAAGTTTCCCTCCTCCCCCTGCAGTCACCTGCCACCTCCCCAGCTCAGGAGCTTGTGTGAGAAAGTTCATCCTCGCTCTCACACTGATCTCTGGCTCTGGCTGTCAGTGAACTACTGAGTGCAGACTCAGTGAGAGTACCGCAGCTGCACGGGACAGCACTGTGTCAGGCAGCCCGCGACACTCTCATAGTTACATAGTTACATAGTAGGTGAGGTTGAAAAAAGACACAAGTCCATCAAGTCCAACCTATGTGTGTGACTATGTATCAGTATTACATTATATATCCCTGTATGTTGCGGTCATTCAGGTGCTTATCTAATAGTTTCTTGAAGCTATCAATGCTCCCCGCTGAGACCACCGCCTGTGGAAGGGAATTCCACATCCTTGCCGCTCTTACAGTAAAGAACCCTCTACGTAGTTTAAGGTTAAACCTCTTTTCTTCTAATTTTAATGAGTGGCCACGAGTCTTGTTAAAATCTCTTCTGCAAAAAAGTTTTATCCCTATTGTGGGGTCACCAGTACGGTATTTGTATATTCAAATCATATCCCCTCTCAAGCGTCTCTTCTCCAGAGAGAATAAGTTCAGTGCTCGCAACCTTTCCTCATAACTAAGATCCTCCAGACCCTTTATTAGCTTTGTTGCCCTTCTTTGTACTCGCTCCATTTCCAGTACATCCTTCCTGAGGACTGGTGCCCAGAACTGGACAGCATACTCCAGGTGCGGCCGGATCAGAGCCTTGTAGAGTGGGAGAATTATCGTTTTATCTCTGGAGTTGACCCCCTTTTTAATGCATGCCAATATTCTGTTTGCTCTCATGATAGGGCCGGCCCTGGACTCGGGGCTATGGGTCCCAGATTCGGGGCTATAGCCCCATTAGGCACCTAACTAGTGATGCCACTGCCTATGAGAAGTTTAAAAGGGTTTGGCTGACCTGGATAACATTTAAGGACTCACCTAAATTTAATGACTTTGTGGCTAAATTTTATTGAGGCCTATTTAAAAATGTTATCCTGTTTATATCCAGTAAATAATTAGAGAATTGTTCCCCTATTCAATCCGTGTAAGAACCCCTGCTTTTCCCTTCCCTTTCTCCTTTATTATTTATTTACCCCTTTTTTTTTACTCTGTATGCCCGTATTTTTCGGTGGTTTCAGAGTATTTGAATTAATTTATTATTGTGTATTAGGTATATTTTTTATTTCTGCCTGTTGGGAAATGTAAAATTAGGATATATTGACGAAAGATTGTAAACTGTCTTACTTTTCTTATGAATTAATGCAGATTGTACTGGTTCAGTGATCATTCAGTGATCATTGATAATACTGTACACTGTCACTGTACTAATGACACTGGCTGGGTGACAGGAGTGATCAAGAGGGCAATCAAGGGGTAATGGATAAGTTCACCTTTTGTAACATGTTACACCCATATTTAGAGTGTAACATGTAACCAGGGGTGTATGTACAGGGGACGCGATTGTGACTTGGCCCCATGCTCTAGGGGGCCCTTGCAGGCCCTTGCAGCCCCTTGTATGTATTAGACATGAGCAATTTAGCTTCGTAAAGAATCCGCATATCCGAAGAAAAAGATGACGAATTTCAACTAATACGAAAGAAATTATAACAAAATAATGAATGAATTTGGCATGATTCGTTAAAGGTTCGTTAAAGTGTATTTGAGAAGAGGAGAAGAGATATTGTCATCGTGTGTGTTAATGGATTGTATAAACAAACGACTTTCCGATCCACGAATAGTTATTACAAATATATATACATATATATATACATATATATATATATATATATATATATATATATATATATATATACACAATATATATACACATACATGAATAACAAATTATCTGAAAACAAATAAACAATAAAACAAATTGATTCGTTATAAGGAATATAGATACTCTACAGAAATAGCGAATTATCTGAAAACAAATTAATGTAACATAACGAATACAACAGAACGAAATTATGTATTTTACAAAGGAAAGCAAAATGAAACGAAACAAAATTTTCCGATGTGCACAAGTCTAGTACACATGGATAGGAGGGGCGGCGGTACGTAGAGGAATTGATCCCTCTATGCAGCCACTGAATGCCCACTTTACCTCCTCTCCCTCCTGCAGGCATTCAGCGGCTGAAGGAAGGAAATGGAGGGCATCGGTTACTCAATATGTCATCCCAGCCACTTCCCTATTCCTGTCCTGCAGCCCTGTGGGCTCCCCCCCCCCCCCGCAGAACTGCCAGGTTTCCTCCTGCCACCTCCCACCAGCTACCACAGGGGATACTGTCAGGATGGAGAGCGGGAAACTGTTTACTATGCTTCAGTTTATGGAGAGCTATTGCTGTTCATTCATTCTTTGCTACTGAGGCTGCAGAGATAGAGACTGAAGTGTTCTCAATCTCCTTTCTCTGTTCCAAGAGAGACTGAAGAGGACCCACTGCATGACGGTAATAAAGGGTCCCACAATGGGAGTAAAGTGTCCCAGGATCAGTGGGAAGGGCCTCATTCGGGGGGCCAGGGGGGCCCTTCATGGTTTCTTGCACCAGAGCCCTAAAGGTTCTAGTTACGCCTCTGTATGTAACATGTTACTGTTGCAGTTGCCCACCCTCCTGTTCCCCCTTTTGTGACAGCAGGCCAGAGATCTTCTTCCCACATCCACTGTCACAATTTTAAAAACCGTGGCCTTGCGGGGCTTCCCCCAGCAACTGCATCATTCATTCACAGTTCTGTGAATGGGAGAACTACAAATACCAACAGCCTTTGTGGCTGATGGCTTGTAGTTCTCATTGAACCAGGGTGCTGTTGAGCGCTCTAGGTAGTTCATTGATGCTTCCTGTCATTCAGTAACTGCCTGTCCATACAAGGTATGAGCAGACAGCTTACACAGACAGTCTGCAGGAGCCCTGCATTGTACCAATGATTTGCTGATCGCAGGTGCAATGATTTGCAGGCTCCTAATAAAAAAAAAAACAATGCACATTTCTAACCTGCAAAAACATGTGCATTTATTATTTTTACAAAGGTGAACTTTAACTGTGTGCCTAACAAGTGTATGTGTGCTGATTTTTACTCACAGACTTTCTGTCTTTTTTTTCCTGATCTCAGCTGTGCAGAACCAGTCAGATCTTTGTTCTGTGTTTACTAACACACTGATTTCTTTTCTGTGGTTGGCCACAAAATCATTGCTTGTAAGCCTACTGACAAACTTGTGCTGTGTCCAACCACAACACGAGCAGCAGGGGGGTGTGCACGCACACCTGTAAACTCGGACGGTGAAGTAAAAGTGCTTAGTTGTATTCTAGAAACAAACATTTCATCGTGATTAACGCTGGATGTACTTCGAGGGACAATATTTTTGTCTCTTTTAATAAAGGAATTGTCAAAAACTGTCTCTGTGTTTTTATTAATTTTTGACACTTTTTTGTTGAATAATTAGGGGTACAATGTACTCCATATTAATTTGCATAGGGGGGGCTGGATCTTGTTAAAGGGGGCTTCCAGATTCAGATAAGCCCTCCCGCCTGCAGACCCCCACAACCCTGGCCCTTGTGCTCATCAATAAAGCACCCCCCTTCATGTTGAGGGCATGTGGCCTGGTATGGTTTGGGGGGGAGGCGGCTCACTCGCCCCCCCCCCTTTCCTGACCTGCTGGGCTGCATGCTCGGATAAGGATCTGGTATAGATTTTGGGGGGACCCCACGCTGTTTTTTTTTAAAAAAATTGTATGGGGTTCCTCTTAAAATCCATACCAGACCCGAAGGGCCTGGTATGGATAATGGGGGGACCCCAAGCTGTTTTTTTTTCCTTTATTTGTCATTGCCAGCATTCTTTTATTTACATTCAGCTGTCAATGGGGAAATCCACTGACATCTGATAAGTCATCGGTTGTTAAAGCGGAGTTCCACCCAAAAGTGAAACGTCTGCTTATTTGTCTCCCCCCCCCTCCAGTGCCACATTTGACACCTTTCGGGGGGAGGGGGGAGCGGATACCCGTCTTTAACAGGTAACCTGTCCCGATTTCTGGGAGACCGTGCCACGGCGAATTAAGTCAGCAGCTCGGCTCCCTCATCTTCCCTCCTCCTTTACCCGCTGCCGGGCCAGTAGGAGAGCGCAGTGGTGCCTCGCGCATGTGCAGTAGGGACCTGACTGAAGTCATAATGCTGCACTGCTGGGTTCCCTTACCCGCAATAGCAGCGGCAGCACCCGATAGCTGATGGAAATATCAGCTGCGGTGCCGACATTGCTGGACTCCAGGACAGGTAAGTGTCCAATTATTAAAAGTCAGCAGCTGCAGTAAGTGTAGCTACTGGCTTTTAATTTTTGCAGGGGTGGGCGAATCTCCTCTTTAAGGATGCGGTGGCTGGCTTCCCAGCTCTCTAGCGATTCTTCATGCAGAATTCGAATCGGACAATATATTTTCGACCGTTTCAAATTCAAATCCTTCTGAAAATTTGGAATTAGAAAATGAATAAACAAAATGAAGCACATTTTAATGAAATTCGTTACTATTGTTATTAGCAAATTCGGATACATCTGAATCTCCGAATAACAAAAATGTGTCCAAATTTTAATTCAGACCGAATCAAATTGCACATGTCTACCAATGAATTCTGCTGGAGACAAGGAGAACAACACTCCTAGAAGTGTTGGTTTCCAAGAAGACTTCAACAGAGGATTTACTTTTCCTTCAATAGAGCAGCTTTCTGGCAGTGTAGGCAGTGGGAAAGGTACGTATTCAGTGCAAGTATGACTGTTTCTGCTTTTGGCCATGTGAGCAGAAATAGAGGGAATGGTAATCTCGAATAACTTCTCCAGGAAAGCTAATTTCAGCTTTCTTTTACTTTTTACTGATCCATCCCAGCAAGACATTATGGTTGAGTTTAAGTCTACTTTAAAAATAGCATTGACTCTTCACTTTGATAAATATTAGTTACACAGATCTATCATTTGAATAAAGAAATCATATTGCATGGTTCAATAAACCTTAAATGTCCATATTATTTTTATGTAAAAAAAAAAAGCTTTCCATATCTTCACTATCATGCTTTCATATGGGAGCAGATCTTTGGATCACAATAACATAAATGGTGCAGAAGAGGAAACATTCACATATCCTCAGCATCAGAAGCAAATGGCAACTCATTTACTGGATCATTAACAGATATTAAAGCTTGTTGGTTCCAGTTTCGCAAATGGCTGGAAGCACTTGAAAAACTAATATAGTCATAAATTGGGTATCAAATTGTCTTATTTACTGCACTTTCTCCAGCCTTTACTAAAACACTTGAAATTAAAGAAAAAATTAAATCTGTTAATGACATCAATGCTATTTAAAGAAGCAAACTGGAATATACATAACATACCAGTTTTGCATTAATTAAATCATGGGTTAACCTTGAAAGCATAGATATTAGCAAACATAGCATATATCGCAACGTCTGAGTAATACTCAAGCAATTTTCTAGCTAGCTATTTTACATAATCTCACATTTTTAACCAAAAATCTAATTTAATAACTATAATTTAAAAAAAATGTAATCCCAAGTATAAATCATGATTTATATCCAAATATACAAAAAATATTCTCCAGTTGTTTCGTAGACATTCAACTCATTTATGTGGCCTCACCATTTCTTATAGTACATTTCAAGATATTTTAAACAAGAGTAAAAAAAATCATGTACGGTACAAAAAGCATTTTAATGGTAAATATGTAAATTCACAGAGCCAAATACAAGCAGAAAAAGGGAATTTATTAACAATGGAGCAGCTGTGCATGGCAACCAATCAACTTCTTTATTTCATTTTCAAAGCTTAACTGAACAAGCTGAAGATAGGCATTTATTGATTCACATTCACAGGTGCTCCATTTTTGATAATTTTGAAATTAGATGAGAAAACCCAAGCATGCCAGTAAATCTAGTAAAAGCTATTGTCATTGCACATTTTTTTCTAGACATAAAAGGCAAAGAACAAACACAACAAAGATTTCAATAATATAAGTGACTAATACAAATTATGTATAAAAAATGAAATGGTTACATTTCCTTATAAATATCAATGTTTTAGGTATTATCGATTGTGAAAAAAAGGTGTCAATTCCTGCAAACTTCAGGTTTTATTGATACAATTGTATACTAGAAGTTTATCATTGGACTTCAATCATTTACAAATACAAGGAAAGTACACCCTACACTAATATTACGCTGAACACTTATGCCCCGTACACACGATCGGACATTGATCGGACATTCCGACAACAAAATCCATGGATTTTTTCCGACGGATGTTGGCTCAAACTTGTTTTGCGTACACACGGTCGCACAAAGTTGTCGGAATTTCCAATCGCCAAGAACGCGGTGACGTACACCACGTACGATGAGACTAGAAAAGGCCAGTTCAGAACCAAGCGTGGCACCCTTTGGGCTCCTTTCGCTAATCTCGTGTTAGTAAAAGTTTGGTGAGAGACGATTCGCGCTTTTTCAGACTCGTGGTTTTCAGATCGTTTTCTGCTGTTCAGTTTGTGCTTGTGGGTTTGTATCTGCTCTTCAGTGCGTGCAAGCAAGCTACGCGTGACTTATTTGAGTCATTGTGTTCTTGTTCGTTCGTTACTGTTTTTCAGGTCGCTCTTCACAGGCCTTGCTGTTCTTCAGTGCGTTCTGTTACTCTGTTCTGAGCAGCCGACCGTTTTCTAGCCATGTTGCGTATACGTACTCCTCGTAGAGTTCGTACTGTGTGGGGGCTTGGTGTTGGGGTCCTGACCTTGACACAAGCCCAGTCCATGAACAGGGTGGGGAGGAGTTCATGGACCAAGAATTGGTTGCTCCAGCGTGACCAGTTCTGTCATATGCCTTTGCTCTGTGAGATCTGTGAGAGTAATCCTGATGATTTCAGGAACTTTCTCCGGATGACGGACCCCGTATTTCACCGTTTGTTGGCTTTGCTGACCCCCTATATCAGCAGGCAGGATACCTGCATGAGGCAAGCCATCACTCCGGAGCAGGGGCTCGTCGACACCCTGCGGTACTTGGCGACGGGGAGAAGCCTGCAGGACTTGAAGTTCTCGACAGGCATCTCCCCCCAGGCTCTGGGCATCATTATCCCAGAGACCTGTTCTGCCATCATACAGGTCCTGCAGAAGGAGTATATTAAGGTAAGATTTTTATCCTTTAATATCACATTTTATTGTATTTAATGTTTGCTAATATATTGTATTTCTTTCCTCATTCCCTAATTACAATGATTGTAATATGCTGTGAATGTCCCCCTTGTCCTCATGCATGCTGGATTTTTATGTAATTATTTTTGTTGTCCTTCATACATATTTGCCTTCACTTACCTCCCCAGCATGGTCACCTGGCCCTATATTCACCTCATGTAGTCACTTAACAATGTATTTTATCAGCTCCATAGTAGTGCTTTACCCCAAACACCCCCTAAAATGTTTTTAAATGTGATTTGTGCTTTAAATTCAGGCAGTGTGCCAGAGGCTTTTTTGGGGGGGTCCCCGAACTGCTAAGTCAGCTGATACCAATCCTCTATTTATCCTCAATCATCTATCTGCTGACTTTGCCAAACCCATACACACTATACCCATCTCTTTTGTGGTCAGATGTATGGATGAATTCCCCAAAGCATGTAGTGCAAGGGCCTGCCTGTATACTTTCAAATGGTACTGTTTAAAGTTTTTGTATACTATTATTATCTTGATAGGTAATAGTAGAATTTCCAAATGTGCTCAAATGTGTACAATGTGTATTTATATCTTTGTATTATAAAACTTCTTACCTGTCCAGTGGGCTGCCAATAGTGTAACTAAGGAGGGGCTGGCCAAAGTAATACATTTAGGCATTCATCGCTCAATGAAGTGGAGAGGGTTACCTGTCCAAGAGCTCCCCCCCTAAAATGTTAAAAATGGCCCATGAGAGGGGGGAGGGGGAATCTGATAGGTGTACCTTATACTTTGGTCTTTAAAAACTCCCTCAAATAAATGTTATCTTGATGTTGGCCAAGAATGTTTGTGTCTAATCTGCTTTCCCTGTTTATGTGCAAAATGACTAATTTTTTTTGTTGTTGTTTGACTCCACAGTTTCCTTCCACGCCACAGGAATGGCAGACTGTGGCCTCCCACTTTGCCCACTGGTGGGACTTTCCTAACTGCGGAGGGGCAATTGATGGGAAACACGTCCACATCGTCCCACCACCCAACTCGGGGTCATACTATTATAATTACAAGGGGTTCAATAGTATTGTGATGTTGGCGGTGGTGTCGGCTACTTACGAGTTCCTGTATGTGGACGTGGGGAAGAATGGCCGGATGTCCAATGGTGGAGTCATCGCCCAGACGGAGTTCTACAGGCGTCTCCAGAATGGCAGCTTGGACTTGCCACCTCCAGAAGACAATGTGGAAGGACTCCCATTTGTCTTCGTTGCAGATGAACCATTTGCACTGGGGACCATCTTATGCGGCCATTCCCGATGAGGACCCTCACCCCGGACCAGAGGGTTTTTAATTACTGGCTGGCCAAAGCCAGAAGAGTGGTGGAGAACACGTTTGGAATCATGGCCAGCCGGTTCCGCCTATTTCTTACACCCATACACATGGCGGAGTATAAACTGAATCATATTATGCTGGCATGCTGTGTTCTACACAACTTTTTACAGCAACATTCTGCCAACTATGCTGACTCAGTTGGGCCTGAGGCTGGAATTCTACATGAAACAACCCTGACGGCGCTTGAAAGTGGCCGTCCTGGCTTGCCCCACCGAGTGCCCGTGATGTCCGGCTAAGATACCTTGAAAACTTTGCGGGTAGGGGGGCTATCAATATGCCAGACAATGTCTGAAATGTCTTTTTCAAATAATAAAAAAAAATAACTACTCAAATCTTTGGTGACATTTACTGCTTGCATTTTTTTTGCTGACCCTGACAGAAATGTGGTGAGTCCTGAAAATGGCGTGATTGTGTAACCTTACAAAGCACTGTTGGGTGTTATTTACTAAAGGCAAAGACACTTTGCACTACAAGTGCACTTGAAACTGCACTTGTAGTGCAAAGTGGATTTGCCCTTAGGAAATAACACCCATTGTCACAGAAAACACCAATTAGAGCACCACAAAAGTGTTGGAGCATTGAGACAATAATCCACACAATCTTTTTAATACCAGCACAATCACATGTGCATTTAGAAAAGGTATTTAAAACAAACCAACATTTTTGTTGTATAACAATTTTTATGGTCACATTAGAAAAAGTAGAAATGTCCATTTAAGATAAAACAGGCATGTTTAAAACCAACAAGAAAGACACAAATCTTGAACTTACAAAGTTCACATTTGGTAGAACTTGAAGGCAATATCAGACATGAGTATTTACAAACTGTGTTTGATATTGCGTTCAGATGGGGTGAAGTCACCCCAGGAAAAGCTACATTTTGAAGATGCACACAAATTGCGAATGTCAACATGTGCTAGCTGCCATCATGGGGGATCAAGGGACGTGTTTTTGGGGTGCAACCCCTTCCTCACAGCTACTTTATTATTGAGGAAGGGGTTGCACCCCCAAAATGAGCACATGTTGACACACTGTGTGCATCTTCAAAATTTGGCTTCGCAAATATGTCAAAAAATGGTAAAAATTTTTTGCAACAAAAAACCCAAGGGATTTGGAGGGGTTTTAAACTCTCCCTAAAACATCATTGATGTTCTTCATTTTTTGTTGAACATCATTGATGTTTTTCTGGATGTTTTCCAAGTCCCTATTACACCCCATGATCTCCCCGATCAGGATCTGTGCACTTTCCGAGGTGAAATGCCCTGGATCCACAAAATCACGATCACCTAAAAAGATAGAAACAAAAACACACCATGTATTATAAATATGCCGGCATCCATCTCTTACTGGAGCCTGTGGTCGCAGACACTCACCTGTTGTGGTGCCAATTTCCACCACGTCTTCCTCCTCCTGCTCTGCTTGGCTTGGGTGGATTTCCCCTTATTCCAGAGGTGGGGGGTCTGTAGTCTCCTCGGATGAGGGGTGTCCTCCGAGTCTTTTCTCCCCTATGTAAAAAAAAATAGGTATACTTAGTACACAGATATTTGATGGCAGAAATAGGAATATGAAACATTGCTTGGAAGTGGGGTACAACTGTCTATTTTGTCAGAGTTCCAAGATGTAGAATTTTTATTGTCCTTTGTCAAGCTTCAATACTTTACCTGTTTAGTACAAGCTTCACAGATGGAGACACCCCTATAGTATACACTGGAGCACCTGTGTGGGCCCCCTAATAAAAAGGGTGTTCTTGTGTCCCACACTAGTGCTCCAGAGTCCAGATGTGAAAACTGCTGTCCTCTCCTTACACAGAATCTAGTTTGCATTTCATTCTAGTTACAAACCCATCTACACAACCAAATTATTTTCAGACAAGTAGGTCATAAAAAAATGTGGGCAAATGCATATGGCCAAAACAATGGTGTTTTCTAGGCCGAACGAACAATGTTTTATATGAACGAATAATGTGCCCATGAACATGAAAGTTGCCATTTTAAACTGGATAACCGTTAAGAAAAGCACATGGAGCAGCACGAACGTAATAAACATAAAGAATAGGAACACAGGACAACTACTTACTTTTTTGAAGCACTCTCCGGATCTTTCTGTACTGCTCGTGCTCTCTTAATTTGAGGTCCGACCACTGTTTCCTGAGCTGGTCTTTCGATCGTCGTACCCCGAAATTCCGGTGCAGACTTTTGACCACTTTCGCCATGATCTTGGCCTTTCTGACATTGGGGTTGGGGTAAGGTCCATACTTCCCTCTTCAGGATGTCCACCATCTCCACCATCTCCCCAAAGAACATATTTGAGGCCTTAAATCGTCTCCTTCTGGATCGTGACGTTTCTGGCTCCGGCTTTCCTCCCCCTCCTCCTCGTTGCTGTAATTAGCACGCACCTGCTGTGTCTCCACCATGTGCTCTTCCCCCACTGCTACGAACGAGAAGGGGCGGGGAATAGAATAGAAAGAACGTCAGGGGCAGGCGGAGTTTCACGCATGCGCAGTGTGTATAAAGCGTAACACGCGTGCGTAGTACATACGATCTGTGAGCGGAGGAAGGAGTATCGGAGGCGCCGATCGTGATAACGAAGGTAAGATCTAAACTTGGGCCTATATTGTAACAAGATTAGGAGAGTTTTGCCTGACATTAGGGTTTGTCTCGTGTTGTGTCTTGCAGATAAAATGGATGGCTTCAATGACCACAACTTCCTCCCCTGTTCATAGACAAGTACAGGGAGCTGCCCTGTTTGTGGCAGGTGAAACATCCACATTATAATAATAAACAAAAGAGGCAGGCAGCGCTGGAGAAACTGCTGGAGTTGGTGAAGCCGGTGGTCCCCACAGCAACCATCCCCTATTTAAAAACCAAAATTGGTGGGCTGAGGAGCACTTATCTAAGGGAGCGCAAGAAGGTCACGGATTCCCAGAGATCCGGAGCAGGATCAGATGAAATTTATGTCCCCGGGCTGTGGTACTATGAGAGATTGTGATTTCTGTCAGACCAGACTGGAGTCAGGGAATCCCTCTCAACCCTTCCTTCCACTCTTCCTTCCACCCCAGCTGAGGCTTCCAGCCAGGAAGAAGTGGAGGAGCCCAGCTTGAGCCAGGTATAGCATTCTTCTACAGATTTCTGGTCAATAAATAAATTATGTTTACTAGATGTTATTATTGATCACTAATTGCTGATTTAAGGCATTTACATATCAATAGACAGTAGTGGGCAAAAATAATTGGGACAAGAATGAAAAATGCTGGGCTCAGAATGATAGTCTGTTATATCTGTTAACATTCAATTTGCAACAGTCATGAGATGAAAATTGTGTGTGATTGATGAAGTAAAAACTAAAACTATGTCCCTTTTTCATACACAGGAAGACCTCAGCCAGGACGAGGCTCTGGAATGTGGCACACAGGAGGAGGCTGTGGAATGTGGCAGCCAGGAGGAGGCGGGGGTTAGTGGCAGCCAGGAGGAGGCGGGGCTAAGTGGCAGCCAGGAGAAGCCTGGGACCAGTAGGAGCCTGACAGAATCGCAGGTCCCTCCCCTCCGCCTTCCAAACAAAAGACCCAGGAAGGGGAGTCACGTGCAGGATTCAGCTCTCAGGCTCATTCAGGAGGCTTCTGAGTCCCTCAGAGCCACCCCCACTCCTGAAGAGGCCTTTGCCTGCATGGCTACCACCAAACTGCAGGGCATGCAGGAGGGTCAACGTGAGTGAGTTGGAACATCCTCCTCCTGACACAACTCCACCACCACAGCCACAGCGTGGAAGGAAGCGTGGAAGGAAGACCAGAGAGTGATGACCTGGGTTCAGTCTGGTCTGACAAAAGATGCAGTCTCTTGTATGACCACAGCCTGGGGACACAGATGTCATCTGCTGCTTTCAGGATCTCTGGAACTTCTGGACCAGACTGCACTCCGTTATATATGGACTCCTCAAGCCACCAATTTTGCTGTCAAATAATTGATGTGTGCCCTGGTGGTCAAAGGCTTCACCAATTTCTGCTGTTTCTCCAGCGTTGCCTCCCTCTTTGTTTGGTTGTGAGCCCTTAATAAAGGTTTTTTGGTTTCAATTATACTCGCCTATGTGTGTTTTCCTTCAAAAAGGACAGTTTGTTTGTGAGGAGGCAGGTACATTTCAAAATACAATGTGAAAATAACAAGAGACACCAACACCAAGCAATCTCCTTGAGATTAAATAATACAAGATAATAAGGGTGTTGTGGTAACTTGACACACAAAACACACACAAAAATATTCTGGATGTTAAATAACTAAAAAAAAAAACAAAAAAAACAAGATGAGCCTTGAAAAAAATACAAACCAAAAAAAAATTTTAAAAATCGCATCAGGCTTGAAAAAATAAAAAAAACACGTTGTGCGTTTGTGCGTCGGAATTGTCCACACACGGTCGAAATTGATGCGATCGGATTTTGTTGTCGCAAAATTTTATAGCCTGCTCTCAAACTTTGTGTGTCGGAAAATCCGATGGAAAAAGTCCGATGGAGCCCACACACGGTCGGAATTTCCGACAACACGCTCCGGTCGCACATTTTCCGTCGGAAAATCCGACGGTGTGTATGGGGAATTATATTTGACCTTACATTTAAGTAAAATCCACTTTTTTCAATACTGGTCCACTACCCTTCTAAAATGTAGAAAAAAGGAGTGTAGACTTCACAAGACTGAAGGCTCCGTCCCACCCAATGCTCTTTGGAGTCTTCAAGTCTCCAGCCCCGATCCAGACTTACCAAATCCAGAGAAAACCTAAAATATAGTTTTCTCTGCTCACAAAATTTCCACTGGAGCTTCTCAAACTGGCTCTTTGAGAGTCCTGTGTCCATTTGAAACTCATTTTCCCGGAGACAGGGACTCTCACTATCACAATATATACAGTATGAATATGGCTAGATTAAGTACAATGTGGAGGTATTGCGTAACATTGCAGTTACAAAGTAGTCCTTACATTTTTCCAGCAGGTCATGATTTTACCAGTGGGAATGTTGGGGGAAGGGTCACAGGTTTCTAGGGTGCAGTGGTGTGGTTTTGTAAAGCAGGTTCTAGGCCATGTATGTTAGTCCATGAGATGTAGTAGTTGTGACTGTTATATTGTACTTCCCAATGATGCGGAATAAGATGGGGTAACTTTTCTCCATAGGTGTTTTTTTCTACAAGTGAAATGCAGAAATTTTACATTGAGGGCTGATGGATGAGTATGAATAATGGATGGAAGGCATGGAGAAGAAGACCTTGTGCAAGGTTCATTTTAATCTCCCACTTTAACACTTACAGTGTTATCATACATAAAACAAAAAAAACCTGCAAGAAAGGTTAATTATATTTCTGTCTCTGGTTGGCGCTGACTCTAAACTTCACTATATCAAAGAGATGCAGCCAATGAAGAATCTTCCATGTGCATTGGGTGCCTGGTCCTCTGCTAGCCTATATGGTTCCCGCTAGCCCCTACTTCACTATTGTGTCTCCTAGGGACAGAAAGGCTGGCAGGAGCAAACCCAGCATATAGTAGGGTACCAGCTCTTTAACAAAGGGAAGATGCCTGCCAGAGAGGAAAATATTAATTATCTTTCTTTGTAAGGAAGATGAGGGGGTAGCCCTAACTTCTATAGTGAGCTCTTAATGCCTAATTCTGCCCTTAAACTAAAGCCCCAAGAGTATTCCCCTAACATTTAACCTCCCCTATTACTGAACCTCTAAGTATAATGCTGCTTACACACGATCGGATTTTCCGACAACAAATATTCGATGGGAGCTTGTTGTCGGAAATTCCGACCGTGTGTAGGCTCCATCGGACATTTTTTGTCAGAATTTCCGACAACAAAAATTTGAGAGCTGGTTCTCGAATTTTCTGACAGCAAAATCCGTTGTCAGAAAATCCGATCGTGTGTACACAATTCCGACGCACAAAATTCCACGCATGCTCGGAATCAAGCAGAAGAGCCGCACTGGCTATTGATATTCATTTTTCTCGGCTTGTCGTACGTGTTGTACATCACAGCGTTCTTGACGATCGGAATTTCCGACAACATTTGTGCGACCGTGTGTATGCAAGACAAGTTTGAGCCAACATCCGTCGGAAATAAATCCCAGGATTTCGTTGTCGGAATGTCCGGTCGTGTGTACGCGGCAAAACACTAACATGATCCCTAAACTGGGGAAAAAAAATTATTCTGTGCTTTTGTCCTCATCAACATGTTTAAATAAATTATAAAACCAAATAACAAAAAACTTATAATAAAATGTATATAGTGTGTATTTGTGTTAGCCACAGCCAGCTGCACCCCCTAGGTGGATAAAAAGTAAACACACCGGCGGGTTATTTACGAAAGGCAAATCCACTTTGCACTGCAAGTGCACTTGAAAGTGCACTGAAAGTGCACTTGGAAGAGCAGTCGCTCTAAATCTAAGAGGTAGATCTGAAATGAGTGGAAGCTCTGCTGATTTTATCATCCAATCGTGCAAACTAAAATGCTGTTTTTAATTTTTCTTGCATGTCCCCCTCGGATCTACAGCGACTTTACTTTCAAGTGCACTTGCAGTGCAAAGTGGATTTTCCTTTAGTAAATAACTCCCACTGTGTCTAAACCAGAAATGTGTAATAAGGAGCGCCATGGTCCAAATGTTCTGCTACAGGTGCACTGTAAAAAAAAAAAAAATGCTGAATTTCATCTAATATTTGTATAATGAAAATATCATGCTAATCCAGCATATAATATATGCATACATAAACTAATTAGATACTCAAAAACCAATGAAATTCAAAGAATAGTCCCACACATTGACATGATCCTTTAACCATGCTTCTGCAACAACAAAAAAACTGCTTTAATATTAAAGACCAAGTCCTTCTTGTGCTTGTGCTAATGTGGCCACCAAACTTCCAGTGCTCCAAAAACGTTGTGATGTGATGTGTTGGCCCAAACAGCATCATATATGTTACTGAAGAGAAAGCCGCTCCAGATAAGCGCATTAGCCGCCCATCCACAGCATAGATACTCAATCAAAAGAAATCCGGAATTTGTTGAAACACTTCACCTTTATTGATCCTTTATGCAAAAGACATCACAGATAGTGTGGGGTACAGTAAAAGTTGACGCATTTCGTGCTGTGGCTAGCGCTTATATGAGGTTATGAGTAAGCCCTAGCCACAGCACGAAACTCGTCACCTTTTATTGTACCCCGCATCTGTGAAGTCTTTTGCATGAAGAATCAATAAAGGTGAAGTGTTACAACAAATTCTGGATTTCTTTTGATTGTGTATCTTTGTTTTTGTCTTGCGTGACATGTTGACAAGCACCAAACCAAAATACCAATACATAGGTCAAAGGGCTCATGCGCACAGAATGTTTAAAAAATGCAAGCACTGCTGCCAGGAAAAAGCATCTGTAAAAACGCTCTCTAGCTGCGTTTTTGTCTAGCGTTTATGGGCTTTTACACACATTTTTTGCTCTTAGCTTTTTGGGGGATTTTTACAGTAAAAGCATTCCCTATAATGTAAAAACATCTAAAAACACCAAAAGCGGCTAAATGCTTGTTACAGCGTTTAGCCGAGTTTAGCAGCATTTTGTGTTTTTACAACTCAACAGCCTCTGTTCCTGGACGCACAGCCTGTCGTTTTTTTCTACTGCCCCTAAATGCTTATGCCTCCAAATGCTACTGAAAGTTTATTTGTGCATGGACACATAGGCGAACATGGAGGGGCATTTAGAGGCAGTAGAAAAAAGCCTCAGACACCCCTAAGAGCAGCTGTAAAAACATCCTGTTTGCATGAGCCCAAAAGATTAAACCACAAACTGGCAGAGATTGGAATGCAAGCAATGAGACACATGAGTATTAGTCAAAAAGTAAAGGCAGGTGGCAAATGGACAAACAAGAGGAATTAAAGAACAGGTTTAGTTCATAGCCAGTAACAGTCAAGGTTGACATTACATGTTCACAAGGACCAGCAGAAATCTTTTTTTTTTTTTAAACCACTTGCTTACTGGGCACTTAAACCCCTTTCCTACCCAGACCACTTTTCAGCTTTCAGCGCTGTCACTCTTTCAATGACAATTGCACGGCCATGCAACACTGTACCCATATGAAATTTTTATAATTTTTTTTCACACAAATAGAGTTTTCTTTTGGTTGTATTTAATCACTACTGGGTTTTCTATTTTTTGCAAAAAAAAAATGAAAAAAGACCAAAAATTTGGAAAAAAAACAAAACAGTTTTATAATCTGTTATAAAATTTTGCAAACAGGTAATTTTTCTCCTTCATTGGTGTGCGCTGATGAGGTTGCACTGATGGACACTGATAGTTAGCACTGGTGGGCACTTATGGGCACTGATGGGTGGCACTGAGAGGTGGCACTGATGGGTGACACAGATGGGTGGCACTGATGGGTACTGATGGGCGGCACTGAAGGGCATTGATAGGTGGCACTGAAGGGCACTGATAGGTGGCACTTATAGATGGCACTGATGAGGACTGATGTGTGGCACTGATGGGCACTGCTAGGTGACACTGATAGGCAGCACTGATAGGTGTCACTGATGATGAGGCACTGATGGGCACTGATTGACAGCACTGATGGACATTGATAGGTGGCACAGGTGGGCACTGGTAGGTGGCACTGGTATGCACTGGCAGGTGGCACTGGTGGGCATTGGTGGGCACTGGCAGGCGGCACTGGTTGGCACAGATACTTGGGTGATGTCTCACCCTCTTTGAGACCATTGGTTTACAGGTGTAAAGTTAGAGGCAATAATACAAAACAGGTTCAGGATGGCAGCTACTTGTAATTATCCTCATAGACAGTATACCTAACAGTGAAGTCCAGGGAAGCTCTGGTAACACAGGTGAACATCTGGAGGTAGGCAAGGTTCAAAAATGAAGTGCCAACCCACTGGTATTGGAGTACTCTGGTGGCAATTGGGGGGGACTCCTGGGGCCTTTTGGAGAAGCTGTGTGCTGTTAGGCTCTGGCCCAGCTGACTGTATACCAGTTCTGACAGTGGAGGGCATCTCTCTTGGCTGCAGCTCACTTGCCCAGCTACCTTTGCCCCATCTGGTGGGACATTTGAGCTTCCGAGGGAAGAAAAAAGAAAAACGTATTTTCCCAGGGCATGTCCAGGATCCCAGGGAGTTGTGGGGGTTTGCATCTGCATCTGAGCAGAGGCTGTATGCTTTATATTAACTGTTTGTAACCTCAGCTACATACAGTATATAGCACTGTGTTCTGGCAGAGGGATAGAAACTTCCCATCCTGATCTCAGAGCAAAATCAAGTCGGGCAAGCTCTGCTCAGCCGTGCACAGGAGGCTTTGTATTCTATGAATGGATACAAAGCGTCCTCCGATTAGCTGTGGTGGAGATTGTGATATCATCTGCCCACCTCTCTGCTTCAGCCAATCAGAGGAAGTTGTGTATTCATTCAGAAAATACAAAACTCCTAGTGAATGGCTGAGCAGTGCTCAGCCTGACTCAATATTATTTAGAGAATGGGATGGAAAGTTCCTGTTCCGCTGCCGGAACACATCGAATTATATTGTATGTAGCTTAGGCTACATACAGTTTATACAGTGCACACAGCCGTTGCATATGATAGTGAAGTAAATAGATGGTTTGGACCAGTTGGTCCAAGCGAACTATTTACATTTTACTAAAACCTGGGGATCAGCTTTCAGTCAAGAGAACCATGCTGTATATGGTTACCAAACTACAGATTAGTACAGTACAGTTCAGTACATTAGTACAGATTAGTATGACTTTCTATTCATCTTGTTTTTGTATCACCATTTTGTCTTTTTTTTGTTCGTAATATATTTGTATTGTTTTTGTTTGTGTGCTTTATACCAATAATATTTTCCAATGTCTTTCTAAATATATGAAATGGATAATCTCTGCTTAGTATATGCACGTGATGTAAATTATTACATACGTCATATCTATTATAAAATTCTTCTTTGTAATGGCAAATAGGTTTTAAAGAAGATAGTTCTACAGCAGTTTCCAAATCAAATCTTGATGTGATTAGAGTTTGCATCATATAAAGTATAAAACTGATTAAATAGTACAAATTAATTTTAAAGAAAATTAAAATGTGACCTTTTCCCAGATGTATTTTTTATAATTTTCTTCTTGTACAAAGTTAATACTACGATCGTAGCTAATTCGGCTCAGTCTTAATTCCATTATCTGCTGTAGCCTCTAGTACAATCAATTACCTTACAAAAGAATTATGCTTGTATATTTATATTAACAATAATGTCTTTATTTAATATAGTCTGTTCAAAGTTGTATCAACTTATCAATAAAAGAAACAGATCATTCCTTTTTAAACCTTTGCTGGGAACAAATTTGTCCATACCAAAGTTTTTAAGTTCTGCTCCACCTGAATGCTGGGCCCTTTGTGATCATTATCAGGTTTTGGCACTACCTGAGTAGAAGCTTGGTTGCTGTCACCTTGTGTGGAGCCTTGTCTAGTGGGAGCATGTTAGCAACCTCTGATGTTGGACTAGTATGAGACATTTTAAAATATAAAGTATGAAATCCTAGCCTAAGCCCACCACACCACAACACCAGAGCTGGTTACGAGGGTGCACATCTTTGAGACCACTATAAAAGAACCAGTGTTTCCAATACAGCACAAGTAGACAATACAATCCAGTTAAAAAGAAACTATTTTATTGAGGTAGTTTGCACTGGTGAGAATGCAAGTACCATTTTGACTCACGCCTAAGAAAAACCTAGTCAAAATTTAATTTCAGCTCTTGGCCATGGGGATGAGTAAGCAATAGGAATAATATGTCATTTGCATGTACTGTGAATAATTAATTTTATCCCCAGCCAATAGAAAACGTTGTACACTGTTTGCACCTCCCATTTGGCATATTCACTATTGCTATCCTACTACAAGTTGTTGGTACATGTAAAGTTTACTACACAATCAGATGTAGGGAATGGCCAGCTACTTATGTTTCCAACATATGCAATCAGTGTTTTATACAATCTCAGCTAAATGTTATAAATGCACAGGAACAAGCAAGGCTGACTCGTGCTACTTTTAGGGCTCATTCACATGTGCTCAATATACTTTGTTTAGGTGGCATTTGGGCAGTGTCTAAACTGCCCTGCAATGTCTGCCATGAACATTACAATGGGAACCACACAGTGCAGTACACACAGGTGCAGTAGCATTGTGCTATGTTGTCTCTGTGTAATTTCAATGGTAGCACATCGTAACTGCACCTTAGCTGCACAAATAGCATTTACTGCGCATTAGTGAAGCATTTATAAATGGGTGCTGGGATGAGGTAGTGCATAGTTGCCAACATTCAGAAAAAAATTTCTAGGGACACTTTTTCTGTATGTAGGCAGAGTCTTATTTTAATTAGGGGTGGGGCATTCATTTGTAGGTGTGGCCTTCTAAGAGGAAAAAATTGCAGCGCGCGTAGCGCTGTGGCGAAGAGTGGACGTAGTTTCAATTATGCTAAATGGGCATAGCTTAAAGGGGTGTGGTTAAATAGAATCTGAGGTGGGGGCATGGCCTGGCTATGATGGAGTGAGGACGCGTGTTCCCTCAGCTCCCGGTCCACCGCTGCACTATCAGCCGCATAGAGGGTAGAGATCGCCTTCGGAACACCAGAGATTATGTCACAAGGACGGCGAGCACTCTCACAGCACTCGAGAGCCGAGGGATCTCGGCAGGAGCAGCTGGAAACCTATTTCAGCCCGAACTGCGGGCCAGGACACGAGGCCTCCAAAATGGCGCAGACGCCAAAAACTTCTAAGGCAGCAAAGGCTGCACAGAAGGCCCTAGCCCAGCAGCAGCAACAACAGCAGCAGCAGCGACAGGATTCCCAGATTCCCTCTCCACGGTTGGTGAGTGACACAGCCTCTCCACTCTCCCCGGGATCCTCTGCCTCCCATGACCAGGGCCCTGACATGGCTGACTTCTTAGGGGAAGGGGACATAAAACTCCATATTTGTTCCCTCCCCACCAGAGACGAATTAGAAAGATTCACTGCCAGGGTGGAGAAAGCCTTTAGGGAAGATATAGCCCAGCTCAAGGCTGACACTAATCATCTGGGAACCAGGGTGGAAACTGTGGAACAGAGGCTGGATGAGGTGCTGCTGGCTATCACTATGCTACAGGACAGATGCAGCTCCCAAGATCAGAAAATTGAAGCCTTACTGTGTCAATTAGATGACTTTGAAAACCGCAGTAGGAGAGCAAATATTCGCATACGTGGTTTGCCGGAAGCTACGGCTCCTAAGGATATTGTTCCCACACTGGAAGATGTCTTTAGAGAAATAATAGGTTTGCCTGCTACGGCTCCTATTGAGATAGACCGTGCTCACAGAGCCCTCAGACCACCCTCCCAAGATACAGACAATCCAAGGGATATCATTTGTAAGCTCCATAAATACACACTGAAAGACAGGATTATGCAGAAGATGCATGGGAAGCAATATTTTGATTTTGACGGAGCACACCTGTATTTCTACCAGGACATTTCAAGATGCACTCTCATGCAACGCAGAGCCCTCTGACCCCTGCTGGAGGCTCTCCGAAAGGCTGGTTTGCCTTATCACTGGGGCTTCCCATTCTACCTGCAAGCATCCAAAGAGGGGAAAAATGTCACGCTGCACACTAAGGATGACCTTCCATTTTTTTTGGAGGCCTTGGGACTTGAACCAGTTGATTTCCCGGACTGGTGAAGCCCACAAGATCACCCTCACCTGCAACTCCCCCAACCTTGGCTTCCAGCTAACCATGGGAGTCACAGACGAGAACACAGACGTCCCACGTCTGCCTCCCCCATGGATCCTGTATCACCACGGCACTAAAGGAAAACGTCCTATTATTGACTTACATTCTACGCTTCTGTGAGGAACATTCTTCTCTTCAGTTACAGGGCTCCACCTTATCCCTTGCACAGGGCACCTACCCACCCGAACAAGCACGCTGTCTGCAGCTGGGACAAAGCCACATTTACACAACATGCTGTAGTGATCCCCTCAGATTGCCCCTGCTAAGGAGCTTGACTATGATCTCACAAGGCTGCTCCAGGACGAGATATAGAAGATACAGTTTGGAATTTGCCCTGACAGGCTTTTGCTTTGGACGCCCTGTTTATCCAGTTTTCTCTTTTTTTTCATGCCCTTTTTTTTATTTCTCTCCTCCTCAAATTTGAGCTATGCTCTTCGGTTTTATGTTTCTATGGAAGTTCTTCCCTCTTATACATTATACACTGTATACTGCCTATTGATCAGGAGAAGGCGGTGGATGGGGCTGGTCCACGTTCCCCACGTAGGCCATACCTTCTTAGGTATTTTTTTCCTTTTTGTGGAAATGGGGACGGGCCTCAGGCACTTTTCCCCAGTGGGGAGGGGACCGATGCCTGGCCCACAGGTACCTCACGTTGTGGTATTGTTCACATTAATGCACTTTGCGTTTAACATGTGCCTTACTCTCTCTAACTCTGTTTTCTTCCTCCCCTTCTGTATACTCCTCTCTTCTATACACCTTTTTACAGGGACTGCCTCCGGCTCCGCCTCCCATTCTGCGCCCTCAGGACTGCGCAGTAAATTATGGTGGAAACTTAAGCGCTCAGGGGCTCAGGTGGTCCTTTTGCAGGAGACGCATTTCACCCCCCATTCACTGCCCAAATTACCCAATCATATATATAACCAATGGTTCCTGAGCAACTCGCCCGTTGCAAAATCTAGAGGTACGGCTATTGCCATACATAAATCTTGCCCCCTACAGATCATTGAAAGTAAGATAGACACCCAGGGGAGATATGTCTTCCTGAAGGGGACCATAGCTTGACAGAAGATTACAGTCGCTATGATTCATGCCCCTAACTCCAACCAACTCACCTTCTTAGATAACACCCTCGATAGTCTGACGGAATTCAAAGAGGGCCCTTTGGTCCTGGGAGGCGATTTTAATATCAGCCCAGACCCACAACTAGACACCTCACACAAGCGCCCTTCTCATTCACATGCTTTTCTTAAGCATTTTCGTAGAACCCTACAAACTCACCGCCTCTTGGACAGTTGGCGAGTTCTCCATTCTGCAGACAGGGACTATAGTTATTATTCGAAGATACATGATGTCTATACCCGCATAGACATGATTTGTGTAGACCACTTGGCTCTGGAGCTGCTGCAGACCTCGTCCATTGGAAATATTACGATCTCTGACCATGCCCCAGTAATGGCCTCCCTGGTTTTGCTACAAGGCAGCCATGGGACCTGGTCGTGGCGCTTAAACAAATCCCTGTTGGACGATACGGCAGTGGTCTCTGGAGTCACGGGGGTCCTGTCCCACTACTTCAAAGAAAATACCACAGAAGGTCTGAGTAAGGGGATTGTGTGGGAGGGCCATAAAGCAGTGGTGAGAGGTGAACTGATCTCTCAGGGTTCCAGACTTAAGAAAGCTAGGCAAGCAGACTTTGATAGGGTACTTCAAGCGCTTCAACAGGTGGAACTTAAACACAAACAGAACAGTGACCCAGAGATCCTGAGGGCACTGACGGAATTGAGAGAATTGTTCTCTCGACTACTAGACCGACAAGCACACAGACGACTGCGATACTTGTCACATAAATACTACGAACATGGCAATAAATGTGGTCGTATGCTGACTAGAGCCCTTAGGAAAAAGCGAGCGCTCATGTATGTTCATAAGATACGCCTCCCCTCAGGTGATTATACGGTTCGGCCTTCCCAAATAGCTTCAGGGTTCCGGGACTATTATAATACATTATATAACCTGAACTCAACACAGACCCCGGAGACCCAAGCCGTACGGAAAAAAGCTATTCAAACATACCTGACTGCATCTGGCCTACCCTCACTGACAGACGAGCAATGCTCCATACTAGAAGCCCCCATTACCGCCACTGAGTTAGAATCCACGGTGAACTCTTTGCCTAATGGGAAGAGCCCAGGCCCTGATGGGTTCACCAAGGCCTACTATAAGTTGTTTCTACCTCTGCTGTCCGAATCAACGTATAACTACTTTAATTCCATAGCAGATGGCATTGCAATCCCTAGCGAAGCCCTACTGGCCCATATTTCCGTAATACCTAAGGAGGGGAAAGACCCCGCTATGCCCCAAAGCTACAGACCCATATCTCTTCTTAATGTGGATATAAAAATACTAGCTAAGATCCTTGAGACCAGACTGAAGCACCTAATCCCACTAATAGTCCACCCGGATCAAACGGGGTTTGTAACAGGCAGGGAAGCTAGAGATAACTCAATCAGAGCAATTCACCTAATTCATTGGAAACGCGCTTCCCCTGCATCTCCCCCCTATTTGATACTGTCCACCGATGCGGAGAAAGCTTTCGATCAGGTGGACTGGACTTATTTACGGGCTGTGCTGGAAGCTTTGGGTCTCCGTTCCTACATGCTCACATGGATCATGGCCCTGTATTCAGACCCCAATGCTCAAGTCAAGGTCAATGGTTTCCTTTCCACGAGATTCCCGATCAGAAATGGCACGAGACAGGGGTGCCCTCTTTCTCCACTTTTGTTCGCCCTGGTGCTGGAACCATTTCTACGCACTGTTAGGGCAAACATAGATATTAAAGGGCTTACGGTAGGTCACACGGAACATAAGCTTTCAGCTTATGCTGATAACGTGCTTTTTCACCTCACAGAACCCCTGGCCTCTTTGCCTAATCTGATGCGGGAGCTCCAACACTTCGGGACGCTGTCTAACTTCAAAATTAATTACACGAAGTCAGAGCTCTTACCTATTCAATTGACACCCTCCCTGACTGATCGGTTAAAAACTGCCTTCCCATTCACTTGGACTAAATCGTCCCTAAAGTACTTACGTATAAGACTGACTGACAGGTTTGAAATCCTATTTACCACCAACTTTCCCCCCTAATAACAACTGTGAAGAAAGATCTGACCCAGTAAACTAAGACAGCCTTCACTTGGATAGGAAGACTTTAATATCATTAAAATGAATGTTCTCCCACGTGTGTTGTTCTATATGCAAATGATACCCGTGGCTCTACCTAAGTGCTTTTTTACTCAATTATCCAGTCTTGTATCCACTTTTGTCTGGAATAATAAGAGACCGTGAATCACAATTCGGCTACTGAGTCGCCACAGAGATATAGGAGGTCTGAGCCTCCCAGATGCTCAAAAATACCATAGGGCTATAGCCCTTCAAAGGATACTTGACTGGCGCTTCCACACTCAATCCAAACTATGGGTCTCCCTAGAAAAATATATGGCGGGAAAAAACCTGGTCTATGCCCCGTGGTTGGCCCAGGAGCACAGGGGGTTGTCAGCTTTACTTCTCCATTAACGACCCAGCTTTTAAAAGCCTGGGACCGACTCAACGCCAACCTGACACTGGCGCCCCCTGTGTCCCCACTGGCCCCATTGGGAGGTTATCTGTGGTTCTTGCCTGGTGAACAGGCGGCTTTCTTTGGTCCCTGGGTGGATGATAGTAACGCCAGATGTGGTAAATTAATGGAGGACGGTAAATTAATTCCCCTAGAAACCCTAAGAACCCGATCAGGGAGTTTCCCTATGGACTTTTGGCGCTATAGACAGCTCCATCATTTTTTCAAAATGCACGGAGACTCCATAAGAGATATCTCCTCCCTTACACCTTTTGAACGCCTCTTCGTAGCAGAAGAGCCGATTCCGCATATGATCTCTGAACTGTACCAACTGCTCAGCTCTGCTTCTCCTGCAGTAAAGCCATCATACATTGGGGCCTGGGAACAAGACCTAGAAATAGTTTTCACACCTGCCCAATTATCTGCCCTTTACCAACTTACCCGATCCAGCTCAATTGACTCCAAGACATAGAAAATGAATTACAAAATATTGATGCGCTGGTACTGTGTACCAGCGGATTTAGCAAAGATATATCCATCTACATCAGACCTATGTTGGAGGGGTTGTGGTCAAAAAGGCATCCTTCTGCACATTTGGTGGGATTGTCCTGCGATTAAATCTTATTGGGAAGATATCAAATCCCAAATTAAGGATATTTGTGTACCAGCGGATTTAGCAAAGATATATCCATCTACATCAGACCTATGTTGGAGGGGTTGTGGTCAAAAAGGCATCCTTCTGCACATTTGGTGGGATTGTCCTGCGATTAAATCTTATTGGGAAGATATCAAATCCCAAATTAAGGATATTTTGGGCATTGACATACCTCTCTCTCCGGTCCACTTCCTGCTGCACATACCTCCCATGCCATTAAGCCAATACAAGAAAAGTATGCTGCCTCGTTTGCTCAGTGCAGCAAAGCGGCTACTCCCTATATACTGGAGGCGGCCGCAAGTCCCATCCAGAGAGGAATGGCGTTGCAGGGTGGGGGACATCCGAGAGGCAGAGGATTGGATTGCCACCTGTAAAGGTGTCCGGGACCAATTCACTGCGGTGTGGCAACCCTGGACAATATATACTTCAGATACAGGTCACATACCTTCTAGCTTAGACATAGCCCTCCTCGAACTAGCTGATCCATCCCTGAAAGGACGCCTTAAGGGCCCACAGATGGGAGCCACGACTTGGGACCCAGGATACTATATTGTACTATAACCACTCAGGAGAATGGAGGTGGGACACTTCCCCCTCTCCTATTTAATTTTCCAGTGTATGTGATGATGTTGGGGGGGCCCGGATGGGAGGCGGAGCTGGATGCAAATTCCCAGGTATGTTCCAACCTACTTTTCCTTTTTCCTTCTTTCCGCCCTTTCCTATTCCTTAAGTGCACTAAGTCTTAACTGGTTATGGTTGTCTACCTAAGGATAGCCAATGTGTTTGACGCCAGGTGACGGATGGAAAAAAGTCGAGCAAGATGACCGGATAGACTCTGGAGGTCTGATGCCATGAGACACCCTGACCTGCGGGGGGTACAGGCACTTTTGTGCCGCCATGGTACAGACGCCTAGTCTTGAGAGGGTATGGGAAGGAGGAGGTATGGAATGAGGTTAGTTGGAGGCACACATTGCCCCTCTCCCTCCGCATGCTCCTGCCTGTTCCATCCCATAACCTTATATGATAATTCGAACTTAAATGTAGAATAGGAAGCCTGCCAAATCTCTATAACTGATTGGGATGAGCTTCTTTCACGACTCTGTCACCTGACCAATTGTTTTTTTTTCTAACTTTAGTTACACCAGATACAATTCGATTGTCTGTTATTTATCACTTATGGTTTTTTGGGGGGGGGGGTTTATGTCTATTAGTGTTATTGTTATTATTATTATTTTTTTTTCTCTCTCAATTTTCTCTTTTGAATAATAGAAAGGAATGATTGGTGTATTTCTTAAAGTCATCACCTTTGGTAGATGTCATTCTCTCTTTAAAGTTTTATTATTTTGCAATGTAATACCCTGTCTTTCACAAATAAAGATTTATAAATAGAGTCTGAGGTGACTTACATAGGGCAGAATGTGGTAATATATACGGAAATAAAAAAAAAAAAGATAAAGTGGGATGGAGGGAAAGCGAAAGAGGAATAGAGAAAAAAGAAAGAGATGGAGGGAGAGAGAAAGAAATAAAGGGTCAACGATGAAGGGAGAGAGAGAAAGAGGGATGGATGGAGGGACAGAGAGGGAGGGAGAGAGGAAGGGAGAGAGAAAGAAAGAGAAAAGGAAAGAAAGAGGGATGGTGGGAGAGAGAAAGAAAGGGAGAAAGAGGGATAGAGGGAGGGAGAGAGAAAGAGGAATGGAGAGAGAGAGGAGAATGAAAGAAAGAGGGATATATAGAAAGGGAAAGAGGGATGGGGAGAGAGAGAAAAAGGGATGGAGAGAGAGAGAAGGAAAGAAAGAGGGATGGAGAGAGAAAGAAAGAGGGATGGAGAGAGAAAGAAAGAGGGATGGAGGGAAAAAGAAAGAGGGATGGAGGGAGAGAGAGAAGGAGGGGTGGAGAGAGAGAGAAAGAAAGTAAAAGAGGGATTGAGGGATGGATGAAGAGAGAGAGAGCTGTCCCCCTCCCCCTGATGACGGCCCTGTGCACCTTGTAACAAGTGTCAGAGCACATCCTCTGCCTCTAGGGTTGCCACCCGTCCAGGATTCACCCAGACAGTCCGGGTTTTGAATCGTAGGGCCGGGTTTTAGACCACTTGAAACCCGGACACAATATTCATAATGTACTGCGGCTCCCCAAGCAACCAAGTACCACAGTCGTTGAGTGCATAGATGTGCACATGGGCCCCACCCCCATACACAGACAGGAGAGAAGAGAGGGGTTGATCTGCTCTTCCTCCTCCCGCCCCTATCACTTTGTCTGCCCACACACATTCCAATCCCCGCCGTTCTGTGCCTCAGGAAAGTGATGCGTGGGCTGGAAATTTGAAGCTCAGCAACCGGCAGATACATTGTGGATGTAAGGTGTCAATGCCTGAGCCTCCATCCTTAAGTGAGTGAACTCACCATCCATTGTCTGTGACTGAAGTCTCCCCCCTCCCCTTCCCTTCTCTCTTCTGCCTCCAAGTGAGTGAGTACACTAAGATAGTAGGGCGACAGGGGATTTTATCCACATGGTATGGAAGTGCCCAAAGCTATTTAGATACTGGGTGGAGATAATAGATAGGATAAAAAAACCTTAAACCTTTAAGACTACTCTAGAACCAGTGGCCAAAATATGCCTACTAGGGAATATGGAGATAGGTAGTGCCCCAATCAACACCATTGAAGTAGTGCTGAGATGCCTATACCAGGTGAGAAAATTGATTGCACAGAATTGGCAAGCGTAAAACCCCCCGACTGTGAAGAACTGGGTAGAGACTATCAACTTAATAGTTTGGAGTGAGAGAGTGGTATATATTAGACAAGGTAACTATAGGAAGTTTGAGAGAATGTGAAGACCCTGGTTAGATGAGATGAGGTGTCCCCCATAGGATCTCTGCTTAACCTCACTATTTAAATTAGTAGACTGAGTAATTAATAGAAGTATGCACATATCCAATAATTAAGTGGTGTGGGGTGGTGGGGGTGGGTTACGAGGGACAAAAAGCTAAATATATAAGGTTTTCATATATTGTAAGATAACATGTAATATTT
Source organism: Aquarana catesbeiana (assembly GCF_042186555.1). Lineage (NCBI taxonomy): Eukaryota > Metazoa > Chordata > Amphibia > Anura > Ranidae > Aquarana > Aquarana catesbeiana. The sequence goes on along the minus strand of NC_133328.1, from coordinate 383,260,580 downwards.
TTTTAATGTTGTATTTTTCTTCTGATAATTGCGAAACAATAAAAATTTATAAAAAAAAAGAAAAAAAGATAAGAGGGACTCAAACGTAAGGAGTGCCCTGCAGACTCTAAGTAAAGGGGGCTTTGGGAACCCTAATTTAAGGGAAACTCTGGTGTAAGGGGGTTTCTGCCCACCAAACCTCCCACCTTACATCAGAGTCTACAGCGTCCCCCCTTAAAAGAAAAATTTTGCAGTGCACGGCTAAAGTGTTTGGGTTTGACTTGAAGAAAAGGTGGCAACCCTATCTGCCTCCCACCTCTCAGAGCCTGTACTTATGTACATCTTGTACATCTCCCTTGTGTCCATATTCACATATATCTTGTGCAACCATGCCCACGTTCACATACATCTTGCCCTCCCCCCCATATGCCCATACTTACATGCACCTTGTACACTGTCCTCCCCAGTGCCCCCATTCTTACATGCACCTTGTACACCCCCCTCCTCCCTCAGTGCCTACACTCACCCAACCTGTACAGGAGTCCGAACAAGAGGTGGAACTCACAATACCTAAATCAAGTTCCCCACCAGATCCTGCTGAACTGCCTGAAATCAGAAGATTCACTCGGACTATAAATGGGATACCACCCCGCAAGCTGTCATAAACTGTCAAAACACACAGCATACTTGATGTAAATGCTGTAAAACTTGGTTATCCAGCGTTTATGAGCATTTTTGAGGCTCAAGCAAAGTGAGAGTTAAAAATAACAGGGTGTTTTCCTGCTAAAAAAACACTAACGTGGCTAAACGCTAAAAGCCGCCAATGAAAAAAAAGCAGCAAAACTCGCTTTTTTATTGCGGCAAGGCTACAGGCATTTTTATAACATCCAGTGTGCATGAGGCTTAAATATTTCCCATTATCTGCTTTTTATGCATCAGGTAAAGGTATACACAAATTCTGAAGAAGGTGAGCTAAGTCCTAACCTAGCTAGCTTTACTGACCAAGAAGAAGTTGAAAGGCAGGACCAAGCTTGATTTTAAAAGTAGAAGTCATGATTTGCATAAATCTCAGCTGTATCTCATGATCATTTTGATATGCAGGTGTCGTTAAAGGTAACCTCTGCTTATTCATTCTCATTTTAAAATGCCCTCTTACAGTAAGTTACAGTAGTGGTTCTCAACCTGGGGGTCGGCACCCCCTCGGGGGTCGAATGACGATTTGCCGGGGGTCACCGCATCCTGGGCTGAAGCCCGCACCGCTCTCCCAGCCTTTTTGCAGCTGCCCAGCAGGGCTGTTTCTGGAGCCCTCAGCCGCCCACTCAGCCTCTTCCAGCCGCCAATTCATTTCATGGCATGGGTGGGGGGCAGAGACTAGAGGTTAGTTGACTGGTGATGAATGTGAAGTGGGAGGGGCTGGAGGAGACCCTATCTCCTGATTTCAGAATAGGTGTCACTGCTGCGAGACACCACAGAGCTGGAGACACAGTGAGTAACACTACCTGTGACTAGAGTTGCCATTAAAAGTCCCCACTATAGTTCTCAGATCAGCAGATGACCTTGATCAAGAGCACCTAAGTTGGCTGATCAGAACTCCTCCCAGCCACTGATCCCACCCCCCACCAGTACTGCCACTCATCCCAACTCCCCACAAGCGCTGCCACTCATGCCAACTCCTCGCCAGCACTGCCACTCATCCCAACTCCTCGCCAGCACTGCCACTCATCCCAACTCCACGCCAGCACTGCCACTCATCCCAACTCCCTGCCAGCACTGCCACTCATTCCATTCCCCCCACAAAGGAGTAAGAGAAGGAATAAAAACAGAGAATACATGGAAGGGAGAGGAAAAGAGAGGGAGAAACACATGAAAAAGGGGAAGAAAGAATAAGAGAAAAAACAAGACGGCTAGAGAGAGGAATGGGGAAAAAAAACAAGAAATTAGGATAGAGAGAGGTAAAAGGGAAAGAAAGGAGAACAAAGAGAGAGTGGTACATCCGAAAATGTACCATAAGGGGTTTTAATACTGTACGAGTTGAAGGGACTCAGGGAGCGCTAAATATCTGTGGGTTAGGGGTGCAAATTACTTGTCTTGCCTTGGGTGCTGACAACCCACGCTACGAAAATAATTTTACTGTTAGGGGTCCCCACTTTTTATCAAGGGGTTACGGCACTAGTGGGTTGAGAACCACTGTGTTACAGCATCCAAAATGTAACATATATACAAGTATGTATTTTTATAAAATATTGTTTTCTACAGCCAAACTTACCTCGACGTGGAATTGCTGACACAAACATGTGGAACACTGCAGCGACTGTATTAATTATAGTGCAGATGCTTTTCTGATTATCTATACATTTGCCAGAGTTCACTGAAATATTAGTTTGATCTCATCCCATTTTGTTTTTGAACAACTCGCTACTCGATAGCACTGCCTGGAGGAGTTAGCATACGAAGAGTGTCATACACATGAATGTTTCATTAACTATTCCTGTGGTGAGACTACAGTGCTGTGCGCTAAGGCATCACTACAAGGGATTTGCATTGGCAACCAGTTTTGTTTTCAATCATATCATTACAAAACAAAAAAAAACAGCACAACATAATAATATCTGGTTCTTTCATATCCCATGTCTATTTTTAAAGTAATATAAGGAAGTCTATCTGATAAATCTAAGCTTGCTTAATTTAATATGTAGAATAAAAATGCTGCTTTTGTCTATGAGTGCCTGGTTCATCTCTCATATGATGTGTGTAAGATTGGATATTTACTTCTACTTAAATAATTAAATAGGTACTAGTATATCTAGGTCCCTTCAGTTTTATATTTCACTCCATCGAAGTAACCTAATTTAAATCTCTACTAGGAAGGCAATAATACTGTTTACAGAATAAATATAACTGGTGTTGCGCAACCTATGTGTTAGGTTCAAACATAAATCTAACAATCCAATCAATAAAACAATATTAAATAGTAAAGTGACCAAAATTACATCACAAATAGGTGCATACTCCTCCTTTAATCCATATTCCAAGTGTGCACTAATCATAAACGTGCATAATAGATTATTAATGCAATGGTGAATAAATGTGATAATCCACTTGCTTCTGTATAATAATTTTTGTGTGACAAATTGAGAATAAATGGTGTGCTTCTCACTCAGGGCTGGCCCAAGACATTGTGCTGCCTGGGTCCAAGAATTAATTGCTGCCCCCCCCACACACACACACACAGACCCAAAAAAAAAAAATCATGCCCACCCAAAGGCCCCCACATCCATTATTTTATATCATGATAATTAAAACTAAAATTACATTTATCAGGAAGTCAGATTTAGATGAAACAGCACCTTGTCTATATGCAAAATTATATGACATACCATTATGCTCAATTCCAAGGGGCGGGCTAGGGTAGTATATAGACAGGCTAAGGTAGTATAGGGGTAGGCTAGGGTAGTATATAGACAGGCTATGGTAGTATATATAGACAGGCTATGGTAGTATATAGACAGGCTAGGGTAGTATATAGACAGACTAGGGTAGTATAGGGGTAGGCTAGGGTAGCATATAGACAGGCTAGGGTGGTATATAGACAGGGTAGGGTAGTATATAGACAGGCTAGGGTAGTATAGGGCCAGGCTAGGGTCATCATGACGCACAAAACTGCTGGAAAAAAATCTTGGTTGTCAATTTGCTGGGTAAATAGAAGAGAAGGAGAGGCAGCCGTGGTTCAATTTGCTGCCCCTCTCAAAGTGCTGCCTGGGTCCAATGGACCCACTGGGGCCGATCCTGTTCTCACTCCTTGTTACACCTAAGTGCTCCCAGTGCTCTCACCTTAGTGAGTAATCAAAAACACCTTTTGATTACTATTGAATCAGTATCCATCGTTAGTTCAGTCCTGGTTCAGTCCCTAGTATAGTGTGGTTGATCAGTGTTCCTGGAGGCTGGTAACGATTTTCAGCCTCTAGGAAATAAATGGTATCAATTCCATCCAATCCGGTTCCCCAGATGAAGTCACATGACGTGAAATAACTCATCACGGACCGGAAGTGATATCAGAGACTATATACACTGAGTATCAGAGATACCAAAGGCGTTTTGATTAGTGTTTTGAAGGAAGAGTCTCTATTTTTTTACAATTAAATTAATTTTATCTAAATGCTACACTATGGGAGGTCATTGTATTTTGCCCTAACATATGGACACATGCAGCAAATGCCACCTTAAAGGAACCATTACCCCACAACTAAAGGAAACTCTAGGACTGAACCGGGACTGAACTAACATCAATGGAGGTGAGAGCAATGGATTCAAGATTCAGATAATGTGAATTGCGCAGTAAACCGTTCGACAATCGCAGCAAATTAGCATTGGGTGAAGCTTGTCGCCAAAAAGAAGCTCCTCTTCCTTTTTGGATGACTAGCTTCACACAAAGCGATTTGCCATGACAATTGTGGCAAAACTGCACCGCGTTTTACGTGGCACTAAAAAATAATGGCACCGGAACATGCGTTTTGCGATTGTAGTGCGTTTTGAGATTGTGGGCAGAATCACAGCGATCCTGATGCAATCCCAACATGTCCAGGTGTGAAAAGGGGCTAATGGAGCACAGTTTCCCCCTATAACAGGTTACTTATTCTTTCTGGTTAGCCTATAACCCTGATGTATTTGCTGGTCGCACTTCTGTAAGTAAGATACGGGGAGCAAATTACTTGCTTTGCACTGGGCGCTGAAAAAAAAAAATGACTCCTAACTTTTTTAGCTGGCTCCTAGATTCAAAGCAAATTTGTCAAGCCCTGATGTACTGTATATTGTATATTAAACTCAACAGGCTTGTGTTTAACCTAACTATGCACCTATGTAGTTGATTTACTAAAGGCAAATAGGCTGTTCACTTTGCAAGAGAATTTGCATTTTGCTATGTGATTTTATCTTAGCTTTGCAAATGCAATGAACATTCATTTTGCAAAGAGTACCCAGTCATGTGCAAGGAAAATTTAAAGAAAAATCATTTTTTGTTTACACATGATTGGATGATGGAAGTCAGCAGGGCTTCACCTTATTTACAAAGCTAAGAGTAACTGCTCTTAGCTTGTAAACTTCAAATTCCTTTGCAAAATGATCAGCCTATTAGTCTTTAGAAAACCAACCCCTATGTATCTGACAAGATACCAAATTATGCCCAGTACATCACTTATTTAGTTAAAAGGCATATTGAGATTTTCTTCTTTATTACAGGTCCTGATATGACAATTGAAATGTTCTTACTGTGCCTCCATTGGTATGTACAGTATGTTTTTATATGTGTTGACAGTAATAGAAGTAAAGAATTCTAGTGAGTGTAGGGTTATTATTCTAATAGAATTCTTTTTGTATTGGATTGATCTTTAGGGTTAGTTTACATTGGCTTCAAAACATGGCTTTGGACATGCATTGTTAAAGCTCTCTGAACGCCAGTCAAAGACCCTGTCACTAAATAAAATGGTTAGCTTACAGTCCTGTTTACACCTTGCTTTTGCTGGGTGCTTCGATTAGGCTTCGGTGGGGCTTCGATGAGCCCTTGGTGGGGCTTTGGTGAGGCTTCGGTGGGGCTTCAGCCAGGCTTCATGCAAGCTTTGCCATAGACTTCTAAGGAGGCTTTGAAGACACTTTGAAGCACCACTAAAACTACATGGGTATCATTTTAATAAGCTGAAGCAAAGCAAAGCAAAAGCAAGGTGTTATTTAGTGACAGGAGATTTGACTAGTGTTTACAGAGCTTTAACAAAGCGCGTCCAAAGCCTTATTTTGAAGCAAGTGTAAACTAGCCGTTAATGTGTGTTGAAGCCAGAGCAAGTGTAAATGAGCCCTAAAAGACCAGTCGTTTAATTTGTATGTGCACATCCAACATACAACAAACAAAGTGAGATGGGAATGGGGACACAAATTCTACTTAAAGTGGTTCTAAAGACAGAAGGATTTTTGACTTAAAGTGTTTGTTACCATAAAAAAAAAAAATGATCCTGTTTCTCTAAAGCATGTTATATAGCACAGTGCATGTGCCGTGTAATTTGGCCCCTTGTATCACCTGAAATACCTGACTGATCCTGCCTGGTTCTGCCCCCCCCCCCCTGTAAACTGACCACAGCATATCATGGCTGTTGAGCCCTGACACCGTGGTCAGTTTACATGTCTCTGTCATCCGCAGCTCTCCTCTCTGCTCTCCCCTCCTCCCCTCCCTGCCTGTCAGCTTGTGACAGTGCTCACCCCTTCCCCTCCTGCTGATGAAATAACTTTTAATGCTTTAAATAATCCTGTGTGTTTCCTAATCCTGTGTGTTCCAGTGTCTGTGCTTTATTAAAAAAATGCCATTCTTTACCTGATTTCTCTCCTCCTCTCCTCTCCTCCTCCCAACTGACGTCAGTGGGGGATTTTTGGCCCCTCCCGCTCTAGCTGTCCAATCGGGAGAGTCGGCCGGTCACGGGAGCACCGAGCCGTGCTCTGAAATCAGGTATAGATGGCATTTTATTTTATAAAGCACAGACACTGGAGCACACAGGATTAGGAAACACTTAGGATTGTATAAATATATGACAGTGGCTTAACAACCACTTTAATGCATTCTATGCATTAAAATGAAAAACCTTCTGTTTGCAGCAGCCCCCCTGAGCCACCCTCATACTTACTTGAGCCCCACCTCGAGCCAGTGATGGTACATGAGAGCCTCAGCTGTTCAGGACTCTCCCTCCTCATTGGCTGAGACAGCAGGGGGCACCATTGGCTCCCATTGCTGTCAATCAAAGTCATTGAGCCAATGACGAGAGAAAGGGGGCAGGGCTGAGCCGTGGCTCCATGTGTGAATGGACACACGGAGCAGCGGCTCCGCTTGGGTGCCCACCTAACAAGCTGCTTGCTAGGGGGGGACACATTCCATTTCTCTTTGTGGGTTGAACTAGCATGGATGACTCAGAGTGCATGTTGCCACTGTGATAATCAATCACAGTGGTCATGTGATCGGCCGATCCTTCCCAATGCCAGGCCTAGAGACTCTGTTAAAGGGATGCCGGTGCTGGGCGGAAACATAATTCAGTAATACATACACTTTTTATTTTTTTAGAACAAACAACTCTTTATTTTAGTAATCTTGTCTTCGAAATATGCTTTCAGTTTAAATGCAATATGTATACAAATAATAACAAACCAAAAAATGTTTACTTTCTCTAGTTTGACCAGTGGTAGCTTTAAGGCAATTCCAGCAGAAGAAAAGTTTAAATTGTACTTTAATTTATCTTTTTTGTAATAAAATTAAAATTATGTTTCTGGTGCAGGGCATGGCAATGTTATTGAAATAAAGTTTTGACACTAAAAAAATAACTGAATGAGACAAATTAAATAGAAAAAAAAATTCATGTTAAAATATAAAAAAATATCAGAAAAATATCTACGTGGAGAAGAAAAGAAAAGCTGATCAGAATTAACTAAGGATTACCAATGGGCTAAATAGCTACAATTTGAAGTGGATGTAAACCCAATGTCATCCTTTCTAAACTACTGCCATAGGGGTTATCTATAAGGATATACATGCCTCCTGCATGTATCTTTACCTGTCAAATGTCTCCCCTCTGTCTGTTATTAGACCCGAAAAACTGCAGATTCTGTGGGTGGGTCTGTTGTCTGGAGCTCGGTGGGTGGAGTTGTGATGTCAGTAGACTCCCCGCCCACCTTTACACTCCCCTTGTCAATGCATTTTCTCCTGTGTATTTCTTACACTGAACTTCTGCTATGATCTCTAACATCCAGTGAAAAGACAGGAAAGTAACCACATGACTTCAGCATGCCAAATCATGCTGAGGTGTGGAACAGCCAATCCTTGCAGAGCTGCTGAAGAAAGGAGTGGGGGTGGGAATTAAGAAATACTGCCTGCGTCTTAGGCTAGTGCACGAGATGTAAATCACCTGTCACTCACAGCAAGGGGGAGGATTAGTTTTTCTCAGTTTGTCAAGATTTTTCTCACTGAACAATAAAAGAGGATTGCTTAGAGAAGGATTAACTCTGTGTGGCAAGACTCAGCTCAAATGATAGGAAATCTTATACTCTACAGTATGATAAAAAAAAAAAAAAAAAAAAAAAAAAATTTCGGGTTTACATCCACTTTAACTTTTTTTTAATTTGCAGAGTTGCTTTGACTTACCTCATATGTAGATCAAATCATCATTTGATCTGCACTTGAATGAAACAATACAAATACATTGTATTATTTAGAGATTAAATAATCTGCCTGGGTTTGGTTTGAGAACAACTTCACATATTTTGCATGAAGTTCGCAAACTTTATGGCAAACCTTATTAATGTCTATAGGGGTGAATCTTGTTTGTTGATGAGGGAAGTTGTCCAGGTTTAGTAGGTCATAGTAAAGACATCAGTGCATATGGTGGCAAAAGACAAAAACGCAAGAGGTATGCAATCACAAGCAAGTAATATGCATGGCAAAACCATGGGGTCCAAAGAGGGGATAGAAGAAGGGAATAAAAGGTGGAAAGGGGGAAGGAAAGAGGAGGGAGGGAAGGGATAAAGGAAGGAACAGGGGAAGGAAAGGGAGAGGGGAACCATTACACAATGGGAGATATCAAAAAATAAAGCAAACACCATACTTGGCAAAATGAAAGCTACCACATTTAAGGATTGGTAAAATGTGTAATATATAACATTTTAGTTTTTGGGTTTAATAATATACCACTTTAATATGCTGCAGGCAGAGACCGCATACCACTACATTCTTTTATACAGCCCATGTATTAAAAAAGAACCACACTGCTAAGCTCTGCGGAGGGGACATAGGGATTCCAATGGCCTGTACCAATTGCGCAGTGCCCTCCTGTGGAAGAAGACGGCTGTTCACTCCACTTCTGTGCACACACATTAGCAAGATATGTGAGGGTGCAATGCACAAAAAACGTGATGCTCTTATACAGATGTATGACAGTGCCATTAAGAGTTAATGGTACTGTCAAACGTCTGTAAAAGAGCATCACGTTTTTGTGCATTGCAGAAAAGTGTGCACTTTTGTACATGTTCCCACAATTCAACAAGTGTGAGCTTTATTGGTTAGATTTACCTTCACTTCCTCTCCTAAGTGAGCTAAATACCCTCCCGACAGTAGTCAATAGAACAAATGTCACAGTTAAAAGATTTTTTTTCTATTCCTGTTTTGGTGGCAATGTAATTTTTTAAAATTTTCTTTCACTTTCAGTCTCGGTGACAGTAAGCACCAAGACAAACAGAGAGTCGCTAATGTGGACATAGACAGCCATAAAACCTGAAAGGGGCTCTAACCCTTACTACTTTATTCAAATCTAAAAAAGTTTTGAAATTGGATTCACTTTAGATGTATGTGAATGTAAAGATATTGTTAAAGACAAAACTAATGCTAGCCATACACTAGACGAAAAAATCGTTTCAACATTTCGTTTGTTTTCCGGTCAGTTAATGGGCACAAAACGTTAAACGGTTGTGGCGTATTTGTGGCATAAAAAACGAACGGCAAGTTTGGAAAACTTCAAAACTTCTACCGTATGAATGATGAATTGCAAGGTTAATGCGTTATTCCTCCGTGAAAAAACTAATGGTTGCTACTGCGCATGGGTGAAAAACATTTAACCTGGAAGGTATATTCATGCCAAAGAACACTCACGTCAAAAAGTAACGTCACATAGTACATACCACCAACTATATAACCTGCAATCTCGTCAATCCTGATATACCTATCTTGAAAAAAACTAGTACAACAGACCAAATATGCAATATTAAAACTTTATTGCAATTGTTTTTGTTTTTTTCGATAAAGTAAACAAATCATTTTACAAACTTTTTTTTGTGCATTTTTTTTTAATAGCCTCCAAAAATGTTAAACATTATTGTCACATTTTACATAACATTATACATCCATCAAACAATGATTTTTAATTATCTCTCAATGTTATCAAAACTCTAATTTTTTGACAAACATTATCAGTAGTCTGGAGATTTTGGCCTGCAGAATAAACCTGGTTTGAGTTTATCTTTAACCGCATCAGTCCCGCAAGATTTGGCTGCTGAATGACCAGGCCATTTTTTGCGATACGGCACTGCGTCGATTTAACTGACAAGTGCGCAGTCGTGCGACGCTGCACCCAAACAAAATTGACGTCCTTTTTTCCCAACAAATAGAGCTTTCTTTTGATGGTATTTGATCATACCTGCGATTTTAATTAATTGTGCTATAAACAAAAAAAGAGCGACAATTTTGAAAAAAAAACACAATATTTACTTTATATACACTATATGTACTTTTTGCTATAATAAATATCCCCATTTTTAAAAAAAAAAAAAACAAATTTTTTCTTAGTTTAGGCCAATATGTATTCTACATATTTTTGGTAATAAAAATCACAATAAGTGTATATTGTTTGGTTTGCGCAAAAGTTATAGCGTCTACAAAATAGGGGATAGATTTATAGCATTTTTATTCTTTTTATTCTTTTTACTAGTAATGGCAGTGATCTGCGATTTTTATCGAGACTGCGACATTATGGCAGACACATCGGACATGTCACTGGCAGGGAAGGGGTTAACACTAGGGGGTGATCAAGGGGTTAACTGTGTTCCCTCTCTGTGTTCTAACTGAAGGGTGGATGGGACTGTCTAGGGGAGATGACAGATCTCTGTTCATACTCTGTATGAACACACAATCAGTCTCTTCTCCCCTCAGAGAACCAGGATCTGTGTGTTTACACACACAGATCCCGGTTCTCAGTGTGTCACGAGCGATCGCGGGAGCCCGGAGGTCATCGTGCCTGCTGGGCACTCACATCGACTCTGGGGGTGAACAGCGGGCGCACGCGCGCCCCTAGTGGCCACAGGGCGAAGCGACGTTACATAACGTTGTTTCGTCCAGCCGTGCCATTCTGCCTTAGTAAACCTGCTAAAAGTGGTTAAAGTGGTTAAAGTTTGTGATGGCAGTCAACCCTACTATAGTGCAATGAGTGCATGTCCACATATGGGATATATGGGTGCATGAAAGCATTACTACCATATGTTTCCATACATATTTGACTTGTTGTGCTTGCACAAAACTATACTAGAGGTGACTTTAAAGAAACAAACAAACTTTAAAGACAGCTTTGCTCAAACCAGGTTTTTCCTAGGCAGGCCTGAAGTATAAATGTGAATGAAGCACCCACATTACAGATGCAGTATGTAAAACATATTATTTCCACAATAAAGTGCTTGACCTCAACATTAGAAATAGCTGAAGTTTTGGTGCAAATTTTTGCAATGACAATGACCACATGAACTAAACTACACAAACAGAAAAAAAAAAACATTGACAAAAGTGACGCATTTTAAATTTTACACAGTGTGTCAACTACAAACATAAAACTTTGTTGGACAGATGTCAAGTGATGTTTGGATTTCTCTAACTCTGATGAGCACTTCAAAAGATCAGCTACCAATCTTTGGGCAGTGAGGGAATTGAATCCCTGTTTCTCAGACAGATGACGTGCTGTTGAAGATATATTAAAAAAAAAAAAAAAAAAAATCAGGAAAATGTGTTTTAAATGTAGTTACTGTTAAAGTGTATGTGTAGTGGCTTACCTGTGCTGCTTGTGATGTTATCAGAGGAATGCTGGGCCTGGTCCGCTTCAACATCTGATATAGTTTGGCATGGTTCTGAATCATCATCAGTAGCTGGAGCTGTGTCATCAACCTGAACGATATCCATTCCTGTTGTCGCAGGTCTGGTATTAAAGTGTGCTCTTTCTAGGTTTAAGATAATACAAAATCACGAAGCATTGGCCATTAAAAATTCAAGCACACAATATAGGTAGAGTCCTGAAAAATGTACATTTTTAAAATGTGGCTAAAATGGAAGTTTACACATATTTAAAAAAAACACCTTTCCTGCAGCACAATACAGTATTCTTGCACATAATAATGTAATCACAAAAGCATGCATGCTAAAGAATATGGTTTGCATTGATGAAGACATTGCAGAGAAGACTAGATGGATTGTATGCCTAGCTGAGAGAGCAGAAATGGCAGAAAATAATCTAAAATACCTTATTTGATCATTCTATGTATTCTCTGCAACTGGGCTTCCTCTCTATGCTTCAAGTTAGACCATCTCCTGCCGAGCTGGTCCTTTGTTCGCTCCAAATCATGATGGTGTCTTTTCTTATATTAGGCCTGGGGTAGTTGTAGAGCCTCCCATCATAATCATTTTTATCAAGAATCTTCACTATAATTTTCATCTCATCCAGGGACATAGGTGTTGCTTTTTTTTTTCACCCTGTGCTGGCTTATTCGTTCTGGAATGGCATGCTCCTTTTCTTCAGCCATCGTTCTGCTGCTAAAGATGGCACTGGATGAAGAAGAGGGGCGGAGCTTTGTAACTCCCATAGAGCACCAGGTACATGCCAACCCGGCATACAGAACGTTGTCACAAACGATTACACTGACCAATCCACAGAAGATTTGTAACAACTGAAGGTAAGCAGACCAGTACAATAGTTCTAGGGTATTAGTTGTTTGGTGTAATTTGGCAACTGTACAATGATGCGTTGTTTCTTATTTCAGGCGCAATTGTGGACAAATTTACCTCACCACATTTCCTGCAACAATTCATTGAAATGTACCGAGACCTTTCATATCTATGGAAAGTACGCTCCAAAGACTATTCAAACCGTCTTAAGTGTAATGAAGCGTATACTAAATTAGCGGAACTATGCACTGTTGTTTATGCCAAAGCAGATATATCCTATGTGACCAAAAAAATAGCAAATCTGCGTACTATATTCAAAAAAGAATTGAATAAAATGAATGTTTCCAAAAGATCTGGTGCAGGTGCAGATCAACGTGCCACGCCTGTGGTATTTTGAGAGTCTCCGTTTTCTGACTGACCAGGAGGAAGCACGACCCTCTGTGTCAGGTTTAGACTGTATCAGTGAAAATATTTCAGGAGATGAAGAAAATGGAACATTAGAGGAAATGGCAGACAGTCAGGTAAGTAATCATATAGGTTTTTATTATACACTTTTATATGTACAGATAAGAAAATCTAGATTAAAGTTAATAAGTCATACAAAATTACACAACACATCAAAAATTAAAGCCAAAAGTTAACATTAACTTTTGTACATTTGATTTCTTAAGGCAAAAATAACATGACACCTGTGGTTAGTACTGAAATAATCGCTAAATGCAGACAATCAAATTTACATATACCATTTAGAGGTTGTTTTGCCAATTTACTGCTCCATGACCCAGAAAATATTGCATATAATCCAGGCGATTCTAACGGATTTAAAAGCCCTTCAGTATTATTACGCTACTCACCAGGCATGACATCCCCAGACAAAGTATCCACCATGGATTGTGGCTGGAGGTAGTACACCTTAAGAAATTATGCAACACACAGCAACAATGAACTATAGTGTCAATTTTTTTGGGGGGGGGCTACATTTATTGCTGTATGGAAGATACGAAAGTGGTTGGCCATAATACTAAATGCATTTTCTACAACTCGTTTAGCACAAGACAACCTGTAATTAAAGATTTTTTGATCAGGTGTAAGGTTTTTAAGGGCAAATTATTTCAACACATGGTCAGATAATGCAAATGCATCATCTGCAACAAATATGAAGTTTAGTCCTTCCACAGTGTCCTCTTGGGATGGTAGATTCAGAAGTCCATTTTTTAAACAACAAGAAAATGCAGCTTTCTCGATTATTCCCCCATCTGAATTTTGTCCAGTTTTGCCAATGTCCACAAAGATAAACTCATACTTTGCATTCATGATTGCCATTAGGACTATACTAAAGTAGCCTTTGTAATTAAAATAGAAGGAGCCAGATTTTCCTGGGGGTGTTATGCGAACATGCTTCTCTATGGCACCACCACAGTTGGGGAAATTCCAATATTCGTTAAATTATTTAGCTGTTGCTTTCCATTTCTCCACAGATGTCGGTAGCTGTGAAAGGTAAAAATAAATTTAAAAAAAAACGTATATACTGGAGTATAAGCCGAGTTTTCAGCCTATTTTTTATGGTCGGCCGTCCATTGAAACAAAGCCCGCTCCGCCTCCTCCTCGTCTGTGATAGACGGAACACTGATACAGTTTACCAGCATCGTATCAGTGTTCCTCTATCACGAACGGATGAGGAGGAAGCGGGGCAGGCTTTGTTTCAATGGACAGCTGAACAGAATGCATTACACAGCGGGAGACACCTTTGATTTATTATACAGGATCTATTTGGTAATGAATCACAAACTGTCACATCACCACCAGAAAGCAGGAACAAAAAGAGAAAGACGAGGCAAGAGTCTACAGGCAACTTTCTACTACAAGCATCTGCAGCATTAAATCAGAAGAGGGATGAATGTGGTGACCTGGGTGCATTTACTGCCAAGAAAATACGCTGGATGTTAGAAGACCAAAACAATTACTGGAACCATACTCATTCAGCTTCTTAATAAAGGCTTAAGAGGGGAGCTTACCACAAATACGCACTTAGCTCAGCACAAAACCACACGCACCCAATCATCTCAATAACCTCAAAAAATGCATCAGTGGCATGTACCATTCACACAGCAGGATCATCCACAAAACAACTGGGGACATGATTATCAGTACACATCTTTGTGAATAACATACATTTGGTTTAAAACATTTTATGATTGTTAGTTTGACATGTTATGAACTAGTTTGAGTTTTCTCATGTTTTCTCTATGTTTAGAGCTTCAAAATGCAAAGATTACCAAAGCAAGCTCTGTTGTACAGTGTTTGAGAGTTAAAAATAAAAGCACTGTGTCATTACCTTTAAGTATTCTTCTTGCATGATTGTTATGATGGCTTGACAGGTCTCAGGTATGATGCAGCCTAGTGACTGGGCAGAGATTCCAATGGTGAACTTGAGGTCTTCAAAACTTCATCCAGTTGCCAGGAAACAAAGTGTTGCTACCAGTCTCTGCTCTGCTGTGATGCTAGGTCTTAAGACTGTGTCCTTTTTTGTTATGAGGGGTGACACTTGACTCAGGAGCAGCTGAAAGGACTCATCAGGCATCCTCAGATAGTTCCGATAATCATCGGGATTGTTTTCCTTGAGCTCTTGAACCAATCTCATATGAGAGAAGTTATCACGGTTCTTCAGCCACTGTTTACTCCATAACCTTCGCCTTTCGCTTCTGGGCTCCTCTGCTTGCTGTATAGCCATCACTCCAAGCATTACTATGGCAATGGTCCTCTCATCCATGCCCATATTGAAGGTGGTGCTGATGTAGGTGATGCAGTAGAGATGCTCACTACACACAAGGTTGGTTCTGACGAATGCACGTTTCTCCCTTGGGCGTATACGCAAACCACAGGAAGCCAGGGTCCAGAGGTCAAATACATTTTGTCCCTTCCTTTTTATATGCAAAAACCACACGACAAAACAATAAATTGATTTTCATAAATGATTTATTCGATAATCGGTCATTGCCTGATGGCATGATCGTTTGCTCTTACGAACGTATGTTCGTTTTTCAAAATCGCACTCGGCCGATTTTTCGTCTAGTGTATGGCCAACGATGCCCTGAATTGCCGTCTTCCACAGGAGTTACTTCCGGGTTCGCGGCTCCGGCCAAACACAGCATTCGCGCAGCATTCGCATGGGAGCCGCCGGTCACGGCACGAGTCGTGAAGAAATGGCACCAGTGGCCCTTTTCTTCAGTGGGCATGCGCTGATGATGTCGGCAGCAGCGCATATACTGAATTTCTCCTAAACTGTGCAAGTTTAGGAGATATTCAAGGTACCTACAGGTAAGCTTTGTTATAGGCTTACCTGTAGGTAAAAGTGGTGTAACAGGGTTTACAACCACTTTAATGTATGTTCTTTTAAAAATCCTGTTTCTATGTATAATTATTTAAACTGATATACTGTACATGTGAGCAGATACAGTAGATTTGCCAATTACATATGCTCATTGCTCTTTTTGACTAAATGTACTGTGGGGTGATTGTGTTTTAAGAGTGCTACATACTGGCCGAATAAAGGCCAGTGTGTACAGCAGCCTGTCCGTCAGAAGTCGGCCTAATATCTGGCTTCTGTCAAACGGGCATGCTGGAAAACCATCAGCCAATCGGCATCCAATCAGCACTAGCAGCCAATGGCTGTGAGTGCTGATCGGTAGTCCCCCTGTCAAAACACTATAGTTCAATGGTAAAATCACTATACTAACATCTCATAGTTAGTACAGCAAGCTCCTCAATCTTTTTTCTTTCGTTCAGCCCGCTGGGTTGAACGGAAAGAAAAAACTGCCTGTACCAGTAGCAAAACTGTGTACCAGGCATGCATAAAAAAAGGGCAGCGTCGCTCTAAGGGTAGTAGTGTGTATAAAAGACTTTAATAATGTTTAAAATATGCACTCGCATTTAGGCTGATAAAAACAGGCATGTAGTGTTACTCTTTAACATCATGAGATCACATCAGGTGGACCGCTGGGCTGTGGAGGAGTCATTCCCCGGCCGCTTCCGGTGGCGTCCGAAGCTCCGAGGTATGTAGTTCCATCAAACAGTGCGTCAGCTGGTCCATGGGTGGAGATGACAGATACTGGAGAGCCGGGGGGGGCGTGGCCATAGCGCTCGGGTTCGGAGCATGCGTGCTCTTTCATCAGGCGTGTGTCTGTTACTGTTCTCCTCTCTCTCAATGCAAGTCTTGTTATACTTGTTAAAAACAATGCCCAGTTTCAGTGATGCTTATCTTGTAAATAATTTATATAATATAATATATGTCTGATAAAAAGTAAATAAATGTAGTATATTGATTCCTCATATATTGAAGTGTATTGTAACTGTACTCTCTGCCCTCATGATGTAAAACGCTGCGCAAACTGCGCTATAGTACTATAGTAGATCATCGTGCAGGGAACCTGCAAATGAATACATGAAATATAATTATGACAATAACAAGCAAGTAAAATCACACTTTAATGCCCCGCACACACTGTCGGATTTTCCGACGGAAAATGTTCGATGGGAGCTTGTTGTCGGAAATCCTGACCGTGTGTAGGCTTCATCAGACATTTTCCATCTGAATTTCCGTCACACAAAATTTGAGATCTGGATCTCAAATTTTCCGACAACAAAATCCATTGACGTAAATTCCGATCGTGTGTACACAAGTCCCACGCATGCTCGGAATCAAGCAGAAGAGCCGCACTGGCTATTGAACTTCATTTCGGAATGTCCGACCGTGTGTACGGGGCATTAGTATTAATTTTAGTGGCTGGTGCTGCTTACTGGTTATGGGTTCAATTGAACTTTCGGAAACAATGGTTTTGTGGTTTTTCTCCAGGAGCTCAGTTTTCTCCCAAAAAACTTAAAAACATTCTGGGAAGGTTAATTGGCATCCAACTATATACAGCCCTAGGCTTAGTTTCCTACTCTAGTGTGGATGATCCCAAGCTGGTGCTGAGAAATGATGTGAATATAGTAATCTGGAATTTGGCAGTTATAGTTTATAGCTCTTTGCATGTACAATAGTTACTGCATTTTGCACTGCCATGCTAATTAGGCTAGTATGTGTTGCTAGTTTAGACTTTCACAGTAAACCAGATTTTATTTTTCAGATAGATATGCTCTATTCCACAAAGAGATTACGGGTTAACCCGTTATAAGGCATATGGAATTTCACACTCTATAATTTAATAAGGCTGTAATTGAAGTTGAACACAAACTATTTAAGCTCACTCCAGAGTCAAGGCTGCTCATAATGAAATATGCCACTTTTCGAATTATTTTTCTTTTCTGTTGTGGTAAGATTCATCCCTGACATTTCATTAAATATGATCATTTAACTGTACAAGTACAAATGCATTTTTAATTTAGCTTTCTGCAGATATTACAGATTTGAGGAAATGAATTCCTATTGCTCTAGGACAAATATATCGTTCATATATGCAGTGCCAACCGAAGAAAAATTATTAAAAATTGCTGAAACTTCACTGGCAATTTATATTTAACTTTTCAACATCAAAAATTGGTGCTGGGAGTACCAGACATTGCTAGTTACGTAGCAACATAGTACAAGAGGATGAAAGAAGACCAAAGTCTTATTGTAGTACTGCTGTGAAGAATTGGTCAACACACAGCACATTGCACAGAGCTATTTCATCTCCGAAATGACATAAGTTCATTTCTTCTGGTAAAGCATACTCTTTGTAATGTATTTGTGCATTGAGTAAGCGTTCGCATGTTCTTTATCCCCTTTATGATGAGAATTTTTTTTTTTTGATGTGCAGACACAGAATTTGGCAGCGTCAGCACGCAATAACCAATTAGCCTACAAAATAACTTAAAGCGTTACTAAGGCTATTTTTTTTTATTTTTTTATTATTAATATAATAATAATAACAAATATATTATTCTTACCTGCCCTGTGTAATGGTATTGTACAGATTCAATTGACTTGGCTCTCCTTGTTGTGCTACACACTCAATATTCATATCTATGGGGTTTTTTTTTTTGCTTTTTTATCTGGAGGCAGGACTTTTGAGACTAAATAAATAAGGACTTTTGACACACCACATAATAATAACTTTTTTTTTAATGACAGCTTTATTAGTACAAAATTTTTAAAAGAAACATACACTAAAGTTAGTGAATGTCTCTTTTATGAATTGTATACAGTAAAACCTTGCTTTAAAAGTAACTTGGTTTGAGAGCGTTTTGCAAGACAAGCAACATTTTTTAATAAATTTTGACTTGATATATATAATGAAACGTCCCACACTCCGCTTGAGTGCTTTAACCAGAAACCTAATTAACATGAGCTAATTAACTAATCTCTTAACCACTTAAGGACCAGCCTTTTTTGGAATTTAAGGTGTTTACATGTTTACAACATTTTTTTTTGCTAGAAAATTACTTAGAACCCCCAAACATTATATATTGTTTTTTTCTAACAAAATGGCGGTCATTGCAATACTTTTTTTCACACCGTATTTGCGCAGCGGTCTTATAAGCACACTTTTTTTGGAAAAAAATCACTTTTTTGAATAAAAAAATAAGACAACAGTAAAGTTAGCCCATTTTTTTTTATATTGTGAAAGATAATGTTATGCCAAGTAAATTGATACCCAACATGTCACGCTTCAAAATTGCGCCCGCTCATGGAATGGCGTCAAACTTTTACCCTTAAAAATCTCCATAGGCGACGTTTAAAAAATTCTACAGGTTGCATGTTTTGCGTTACAGAGAAGGTCTAGGGCTAGAATTATTGCTCTCGCTCTAACAATCGCGTCGCTACCATACATGTGTGGTTTGACCACCGTTTTCATATGCGGGCGCTACTTACGTATGCGGTCGCTTCTGCCCACAAGCTCATCGGGACAGTGCGTTTTAAAAAAAAAAATATTATTTTTCTTATTTATTTTACATGATTTTATTATGATTTTATTTATGATTTTATTTATTTTTATTTATTTTTACACTGTTTGAAAAAAAAAAATGTGTCACTTTTATTCCTATTACAAGGAATGTAAACATCTCTTGTAATAGAAAAAAGCATGACAGGTCCTCTTAAATATGAGATCTGGGGTCAAAAAGACCTCAGATCTCATATTTACACTAAAATGCAATAAAAAAAAAGTCATTTAAAAAAATGACATTGAAAAAATGTGCCTTTAAGACGTAAGCCCTGCAGTGTCATGAAGACGAGTGGGCGCCATCTTCCCCTCACTCATCTCCATGCATAGCTAGGCAACAGACGCGATCGCCTCGGCCGCTGCTGATGGCTCCGATAAGCGGTGGAGGGCACCGGATCGCGGCGGGAGGGGGGCCACTCTCCTGCCACCAATAAAAGTGATCTCGCGCTGACCGCCGGACGAAAATGGGGATACCGGGGTTATGGCAGCTAGCTGCTGCTATAACAACGATCTCCATCCCCAAAAAAGGTACGTACACCGGCGTGCGGCGGTTGGCAAGTGGTTAAAGCAGCCGATGTGACTCCGTGCCCTCCTGAGCATTGTTATGATTAATCAGGATTTCACTACAGGTCAGACTTGTCACGAGCTTCACACAGTAGATTATACATTATCATAAGTATAAACACAGGACACCTTCTCACAATAGCAGGAGCTCCAGCAGGAGTCTGCTTGTCTCCTACATTGTACAGAGGCCAATGTGATCAGCTCTCTCAACTAACATGTTGAGTTCAGAATCAAACAAACCAAGAATAGTCTTTACATATATCCTGGGAGATATTGTGGATAAATATTACTGTCCCATTTTAAGTAATCCAAGATATATTTTCTCAGTCACCCTGTGCCAGGAACAAGGGTTTCCCAACCTTTCCAAGGGATTCTGGGTTCCACAGGCCCTCCCGTCACAATATACAAGCGATGTCTTGATTTACAAGTAGTGTCACATCACAACTGAGTATAAAAGAGGAGAGGCGCCTCTAAGTGTAGCAATATGGTTACATTTAATGAAGGTACAACATTTAGCAACACATTGCTACACTTAGAGGCGCCTCTCTTCTCTTTAATACTCTACAGATCCTGACGTATTTTGTTTCTAATCCCCTTGTGGAGGCTTCTATTTGTGGATGGACATTTCATGGTTACACAACCTGGTCACATTGCTATAATCTTTTTATATGGACTATATACTGAAGGATCTATGAATAAATGCTTGTGAAACAAATCATTTCAGTTTCCATTATTTCTTATGGGGAAAAGTGCTTTGATATACAAGTGCTTTGGATTACAAGCATGTTTCTGGAAAGAATTATGCTCGCAATCCAAGGTTTTACTGTACAAATAAAGCTGTATCATTAAAAAAAAAAAAAAAATGTATTGTTATGTGGTGCCTCAAAATCCCTGCCTCCAGACACATATAGTGTGGCTCGGCCCTGCCCCCCCTCGGCCCTGCCCCTCCGGCTGCTGCCTCCATGCCCAGTGAGGAAGAGACAGCGATATGTCTCCTCCTCCACTCAGTCCCATCCCCCCACAGTTAGAAACACACATGAGGGAACACATTTAACCCCTTGATCGCCACCTAGTGTTAACCCCTTCCCTGCCAGTGACATTTACACAGTAATCAGTGCATTTTTATAGCACTGATCGCTGTATACATTTCAAAGGTCCCAAAAAAGTGTCAAAAGTGTCTGAGAGGGAACACATTTAACCCCTTGATCGCCCCCTAGTGTTAACCCCTTCCCTGCCAGTGACATTTACACAGTAATCAGTGCATTTTTATAGCACTGATCGCTGTATAAATTTCAATGGTTAATGAGGGAACACATTTAACCCCTTGATCGCCCCTAGTGTTAACCTCTTCCCTGCCAGTGACATTTACACAGTAATCAGTGCATTTTTATAGCACTGATCGCTGCATAAATGTCAATGGTCCCAAAAACGTCAAAAAAGGTTGCCTGGTCAGAGAGGATACCACATCCCATTTTTTATGAAGAATACATGAAAAAACGGCCAACTGTGGAACTTTTAAAGTGGTTGTAAACCCTTACAGACCACTTTGACCTACAGGTAAGCCTAAATTAAGGCTTACCTGTAGGTCAAAGAAATATCTCCTAAACCTACATGGTTTAGGAGATATTTGCAAAATGACAGGCACCGCTGTCTTTGGCACATGTCTTGCTGCTAACAGCGATCGGCGATATGCCATTAGTGGCGGCTCCCGTGCGCATGCGCGAGAGTGACGTCATCGCGGCTCCGGCCAATCACAGCGCCGGAGCCATGATACCCGGAAAGAAGATGGACGCTCCGTAGCAGAGGGGACAGCGGTGACATCGCAGGCTCCCTTGTCAGGTAAGTGACACATAATGGGCTACTATGCGATGCATAGTAGCCCATTATGCTTTACCTTTGCAGGGAAACAAAGAGGAAGTAAACCCAGCAGGGTTTACTTCCTCTTTAAGTCGTCAATAAATGAAGAGTGTAGCATTTTAAAAAAATATATATTTTATGAATGTCAATAATAACATTTTCATAAAAAATCCCTTATTTGCATGTCTAGTTCAAAACATAATTGTACAGACACTACCTCTCTATATGTTTCGCTTCGCTTCTTCAGGATATTCTAGAGTGTTGTATAAAATGATTACTGAAAAAGTAAAGCAACAACAAAATTGGGATTAATTACTACAAAATTAATAATTTTATAAAAATAATAATAATAATAATAAAAATGCTATAAATCTATCTCCTATTTTGTAGACGATATAACTTTTGCGCAAACCAGTCAATATATGCTTATTGCGATTTTTTTGTAACAGAAATATGTAGAAGAATACGTATTGGCCTAAACTGATGAAGAAAATTTTTTTTTCTTTTGGATATTTATTATAGCAAAAAAGTAAAAAATACAGTTTTTTGGGGTTTTTTTTCAAAATTGTCGCTCTTTTCTTATTTATAGCGCAAAAAATAAAAAACACAGAGGTGATCAAATGCCACCAAAATAAAGCTCTATTTGTGGGTACAGTGTCGCAGAACTGCTCAATTGTCAGTTAAATCGATGCAGTGCGGTATCGCAAAAAATGGCCTGGTCATTAAGTGGGAAAATCTTCCGGGGCCGAAGTGGTTAAATCGTTTTAATGCTACACATAGACGACGCTGCTTGTTTTCCCTTTCCTCTTTCAAAGCCCTTCTAGCTCTTTTGTGAGCCAGCAGCCATCTAGGATAACCTTCTTATATGAACTATTTACATAAGGACTAGATTTATATGGACTTTCATTTTATGTCCTTCAGCCTATAATGAACTGAATGGACTGTATCTTTATGATGCAACAGTCATAATCATACTTTCGACTTGCTACCTCAGCTGGTGTGTGCCAATATCTGTGTTTTGTTGAGAGAGCAGTGCTGCTGCTCTTGGGCACAGCACTGGATCAGGTTTGGGCTCGGGTAAGTATTTAAGAGGCTGTGGGGGAAGCTAATCTTGGAAGGTGTTTTACCTTAATGCAGAAAATGCTTTAAAGTGGTTGTAAACCCTTTCATATACCCAGTGAAGTGACTGGCCTCAGGTACTACACAGAGACTTAACAAATCCTCCTGCATACATTGTACCTGTTTATCTGCAGCTCTCTCCCCTCTACATCCATTCAAAGTCTAAAATTTACAGAGAATCTACTTCAGAATAGTAGAGGTGGGGAGCTGAACTTGCATTTTGCAGAGCTGAGGAGAAATGAATGCTGATTGGAGGGAAAGGACACACACCCCTTCACACAGCACACAGGAACAAAGCAGAGGCTGTCAATCACAGGCTGTGTGCTGGAGCTCCCTCCCCTGTCACCTTTGTTCTCTCTGTGTCAGTAAAAAATGTCAGAAGTGGCTCATGCAGATAGCAGAGGAACAAGGCAGCAGACAAAAATGACACTTCATGCTCTGGATTGAGACAAGTACACACTTCAGAGTGATATACTTTGTTAATTTTTCATGTTTGAGGTTTACAGTCACTTTAAGATAAAAAACCTTTAGCCTTTTTAACTACTTTAACATTGTGTTTTAGTGAATATAAAGATTTTTGTAAATATCAGTGCTCCAGTGCATACATTTTTTACAAAATTTATTTTGCAGTAGTATATTCAGCATAGGACAGTGCCAAACCCCCTGCTATTGTGTAACACCCCTTAGCCCAGAAAATGGGCATTTTTAGTTTGACAGATTTGGCTCCCATTGATTTCAGTGGGGTTGAGGTTCGGCATCCAAACTTCTTTGAAGTTAGCCTTTGACCCCTGCTTGAACCACTTCAACCGAACTTTTGGCTCTTCCCATTAGAGTTTCCAATCAATTTTACACACTATGGGGTAGATTTACTAAACCTGGAGCACTCAGAATCCATGCAGCTGTGCATGGTAGCCAATGGCCTTCCAATTCCAGCTTGTTTAATTAAGCTTTGGCAATAAAACCTGGAAGCTGCAAAGATACACCAGATTTTGCACTCTTTGGTGTCAGTAAATAACCCTCAATGTCCTCATTAACCGTCACCTAATTTTCCACCACAAGGACCTGTATCTTGGGCAGCAACATAACCAGGGGCAGCACCAAAGTAAAACATTAAAAGTTGGTCTTCACATGTTATTTTGCTGCCTTTGAGCACTTGTGGGTAGCACTGGCTACATAAATTACTGAAAGGTGATGCAAGACCTGCTGGAAAGGATCACAAAACTCTCTGTAACTTATTTAAAGTTTTTTTTTTTCTTCTTTTTCAATTCTGACATTGTCTCCACTGGTAAGATTCAGGCTGCATTCACACCATAGCGTTTTGAATCGCGGGCAGATTTACTACGGAACTATCTTTGGGCGACATGCCTCCCGCGATGCGGGTTGCCGCGATTGCAGCAGGTGACAATCGCGGCAGACCCGCATCGGGATTTGAGGCATCATTCAAATGAATGCCATCTGGAATGCAAGTCCCAGGATTTGTCATTCACACCTCTGAGCTTTCAAATCGCGGGCAGATCCCCGACAAATCTGCCCACGATTCAAAACGCTGTAGTGTGAATGCAGCCTAAGCCTCTCTATTTTTACTGTTGACTTTGTCAGCAGAACAGAAAGCGGGGAAACACAACATGTAACACTTGTCGCTGTAGCTGGAAACGTAGGGAAATACTTCAATGGGAACACCTGTTCCAATGACAACTGTTTTAAAAGGGGATTTCCCTTCACTATAGAAAGACTTGTCCATAACAGGAAGTAAGAGGAAATCTTCCCAACAGGAGACAGAAAAGAAAAATTCTAATGCCACGTACACACGATCAGGATTTTTCGTCGGAAAAACCTTGGATGTTTTTTTCCCACAGAATTCCGCTCAAGCTTGCCTTGCACACACACGGTCACACAAAATTTCTCTGTACTTTACGACCGTCAAGAAAGCGGTGATGTACAACACTACGACAAGCCGAGAAAATGAAGTTCAATGCTTCCGAGCATGCGTCGAATTGTTTCCAAGCATGCGCAGGAATTTTGCTCATCGGAATTGCTACAGACGATCGGAATTTCCGATAGGAACGTTTTCCAACCGAAAAATATAGAACTTGCTCTCAATCTTTTGCAGGCAGAAATTCCGCCAGCAAAAGTCCGATAGAGCATACACATGGTTGGAATTTCCAACCAAACGCTCACATTTCCGATCGTGTGTACGCAGCATAACTTGCTTAAACAACATTTTACCTAATTAACTTGCTTTAAGATCAACTCCTTTTGCTGAATACATTGAAAGCTCCTGACTACACTGAACATTTGGTACTACGGGCTGATTTCAATAGTAAAAAATATTTCCAGTGATACAATCATATTATAAGCACACACGCATTTTACTATCATTTACAAGTATTCACATCAAAGATTGAATTAATGTTGGAATTAGAATACAGCTTGGCATAAGACAAAGTCTGCATGTTGAGGATAACAATAACAAGCAAAAAGAAATAAATTGAACTTGCCACTAAGCAAAACCTCTGAAGAATGTTAACATCCGCTGGAGGACTTTTTTTTTCTGCAGTAGTAGTGTGAACCTACTAATAAATAATGATTCTTTGTATACATTAACTTTGGATTGTGGATGTGCTACAAAGTCACCAAGGAGTCATCTTCAACTTTCAGGATGTGTTCAAGGAAAAAAAAAATGGCAAATGACCAACTTACATGCATAACTGTGACACCAAGCAAGAAAATGAATATCTTTTATATGGAATACATTTTTTTGAGATGCAGGTAGATTCAAGAGTGTTGAGAGTGCAAAGAAAGAAATCACATTAGAAACAACTTTGTGCGGTATTTTGCCTCTGGGGTCTTTACATTGAGTGAACAGGTAAGTTAAAGTGACATGTTCATTTTTATAACTGGGAACTTGTTTGCGCATTAGCTTCTGCGGTGTGCTTGCCTTGTCATTTTTCTGAAAAGCTGTGATCACCCGTACCCACTCATTGCTTAGTGGTACTGGCACGGTGATGGCAGAATGCATTTCTTTCAACCACTAAAGTGGGAGCTGGTATGATAATCCAATTAAGTAGTGGTGACTGTTTGCAAGGAAAGTATCGGGCAGGTCATGAATTAATTGAATTAGTGAGTGCTTACCATTAGGCTGTAGAGGAATGTAAGCGGACAAGGTTTTAAGGCTGTGGGCAAGGCGAGCAATTCCACTGGTGACAAGAGTTCACACCACCCTGTGTGTGTGCTTTCTAGTATAAAATTATAAATACTTTACATGCAGAGCACAAAATTCTTAGGTTAAGACCAGTGCACTAGTTATTTGGTCACGTACTCACAGAGGAAAAAACTTTTAGTGATCTGCAGATATACTGGGTAATTGCAGCTTATATTTTTAGCATAAACTGCAAATATATTACATATATACTATATATATATATATATATATATATATATATATATAAATATATATATATATATATATATATATATATATATATATATATATATATATATATATATATATATATATATATATATATGTAGCAATAACTCTCGGTGGAGCTGCTAGTTTATTGCGGGCTGTTACCGTCACCTTCGCTACCTCTATTTTACCATAACCGAGTCTAGTGTCCCGTTGAGTTTATCACCATACGATGTAGGCACCGGACACTTGAGTATCTTTTCCAATGCTTTAATAAACATAACTTGAAGGAAGTAGCAGGAAAGAGGTAGAAGGAGAGTTGCAGGAAAGTTTAAATACCTTTTCTTGGTGTAGCATTAGGAATTTAGGACTTGTACATGAATGTACTATCTCTTTAGAGTTGAATCTTTGCCCGCCTGGATAGGTTTCTCTCACTAACCTAGCAGCCAGTACGCAGCACGAACAAAAGTCTCTGCCACAGACTTGATTGGAACAATACCCGTACGATCCTCTGCCACAGGATGTAATGGTTTACGATGAACAGCAAACACGGCACTAGAACCTTTAAGCCGACCCGGCAGTACTATGCGGTAGGGTTATTTTAGGATGCGTTCTCCAACTGAGTCACCAGGCCCCTCTCCAGACCAGCACTCTGCATGATCCTTCCATGACGGGTCCTCCCCTGGGATCTTCTCAGTTGTCCAGCTTCTTCCCTCTAGGACAGACAGCTCAGGACCATTCCTCTGCCGCTGTGGTAGGCCCCAGACAGGCTTCTGGGCCCACCCACACGCTGCAGCTACGTGGGCCTCCCGGACGGAGGACCACGAGGTAGTACTCCTAGCACATACCTGTCTGCCCGGAGGGCCAGCAGGTGGAACGAAACGAACCCAAAACATGGCGTCTGTCCCATAAATAACCTCCCCCAGAATGCAACTCGGAGGACCACCTCCACCGAGTTGTCTCCGGGACAGAGGAGCACCCATACACTTCAGCGTGTTGCCTTTCCAACACCGACCCATGGCGACAATGACACCCACAGGCACAGTGTGAAACTACATGCAACTCAGCCAAGCTGGAACAGAGGCAAATCTGACTTTGTTTGAACAGATAACCCACTAAATTTACCTACAAGCAGTAGATTGAAAATCTATCAGCGCTACATATATATATATATATATATATATATATATATATATATATATATATATATATATATATATATATATGTATATATATATATATATATATATATATATATATATATACAGTATGTCACAAAAGTGAGTACACCCCTCACATTTTTGCAAATATTTTATTATATCTTTTAATGTGACAACACTGAAGAAATTAAACTTTGCTACAATGTAAAGTAGTGAATGTACAGCTTGTATAACAGTGTAAATTTGCTGTCCCCTCAAAATAACTCAACACACAGCCATTAATGTCTAAACCACTGGCAACAAAAGTGAGTACACCCCTAAGTGAAAATGCCCAAATTGGGCCCAATTAACTATTTCCCCTCCCCGATGTCATGTGACTCGTGTTACAAGGTCTCAGGTGTGAATGAGAAGCAGGTGTGTTAAATTTTGTGTCACTCTCTCATACTGGTCACTGGAAGTTCAACATTGCACCTCATGGTAAAGAACTCTCTGAGGATCTGAAAAAAAGAATTGTTGCTCTACATAAAGATGGCCTAGACTATAAGACGATTGCCAAGACCTTAAAACTGAGCTGCAGCATGGTGGCCAAGACCATACAGCGGTTTAGCAGGACAGGTTCCGCTTAGAACAGGCCTCGCCATGGTCGACCAAAGAAGTTGAGTGCACGTGCCCAGCGTCATATCCAGACGTTGTCTTTAGGAAATGGACATATGAGTGCTGCTAGCATTGCTGCAGAGGTTGAAGGGGTGGGGGGTCAGCCTGTCAGTGCTCAGACCATACGTCGCACACTGCATCAAATTGGTCTACATGGCTGTCATCCCAGAAGGAAGCCTCTTCTAAAGATGATGCACAAAAAAGTCTGCAAACAGTTTGCTGAAAACAAGCAGATTAAGGACATGAATTACTGGAACCATGTCCTGTGGTCTGATAAGACCAAGATAAACTTATTTGGTTCAGATGGTGTCAAGCATGTGTCGCGGGAACCAGGTGAGGAGTACAAAGACAAGTGTGTCTTGCCTACAGTCATGGTGGTGGGAGTGTCATGGTCTGGGGCTACATGAGTGCTGCCGGCATTGGGGAGCTACAGTTCATTGAGGGAACCATGAATGCCAACATGTAATGTGATATACTGAAGCAGAGCATGATCCTCTCCCTCGGAAACTGGGCTGCAGCACAGTATTCCAACATGATAACGACTCCAAACACACCTCCAAGACCAACACTGCCTTGCTAAAGAAGCGGAGGGTAAAGGTGATGGACTGGCCAAGCATGTCTCCAGATCTAAACCCTATTGAGCATCTCTGGGGCATCCTCAAATGTAAGGTGAAGGAGTGCAAGGTCTCTAACATCCATCAGCTCCGTGATGTCGTCATGGAGGAGTGGAAGAGGACTCCAGTGGCAACCTGTGAAGCTCTGGTGAACTCCATGCCCAAGAGGGTTAGGGCAGTGCTGGAAAATAATGGTGGCCATAAAGAATATTGACACTTTGGGCCCAATTTGGACTTTTTCACTTACTCACTTTTGTTGCCAGCGGTTTAGACATTAATGGCTGTGTGTTGAGTTATTTTGAGGGGACAGCAAATTTACACTGTTATACAAGCTGTACACTCACTACTTTACATTGTATAGAAAAATAAGACCCTTTGGTTAGGGAACTTATATACCCCCAGTATAATGGGACTTTGTAGGCGAACTATATGATTAATTAATATACGGTGGGACAACTGTTGTCCCACCGTATAGGCTGCAGGGCGTTTTGTACTGCAGCGGCTTGTGCATCATCTCTGCTTCTAGATAGTCAATCTGGGACCCTCCGGGGGTGTCCTTTCACTTGGGGACCTTTGCGAGGTCATTCCTGAAGCCGAGGGATAACCATTATCTCACACTGGTCGGTCAGCCGATAGCCAGTGTTTTTTATCTAAAAGATACAATTTGTTGCTCCATCCACAATTGGATGGCTGTGTATACTTGCGCATATATCTCTCTTTTTTGAACAACCCCTCACTGAATGTATTTCCTACCCATGCGAGTTTTCTCTCTGCAACACGCCTCTGAAGAAGGGACACCGTCCTGAAACATGTTAGGCCTTTAGAGAAAATATCCTATCATAAATGGAAGTATACAAAATTGTTACATGAAAGCAAATTTTATTGTACAAGCAATACTACTGTGATTTATGTCCAATGTATCTTGTTTTTATGTCTTTTTAAATAAATAAAATATCTTTTTATCTAAAATTAATCGTATAGTTCGCCTACAAAGTCCCATTATACTGGGGGTATATAAGTTCCCTAACCAAAGGGTCTTATTTTTCTATACCAATTCGGGATGTTGGCAACTGTTTGAAGGCAATATTTTTGGGCCTTCAGTGGTTCATCTCACTATATACTACTTTACATTGTAGCAAAGTGTCATTTCTTCAGTGTTGTCACATGAACAGAGATAATACAATATTCACAAAAATGTGAGGGGTTTACTCACTTTTGTGAGATACTGTGTATATATATATATATATATATATATATTTATACTGTATATTGATATGTTAGAGCTGTTCTCTAGGCAGATACCCCACATTCGCAACCCCCTTTAATCGCTGACTTTAAAAAAGGGACCCCAAAGGCCTCTTTCAGTTACCTAGATACATGGTGTCACGTCCCTGGTGATGGAGCCTGAAGTGGAGAGGAAGGCGATCTCTTACACCTCCGGCTTGGTACCCCTGGTAAAGTAACAGGAGACACAAGAGCCTCAGTTCAAGTACAGCACTGAAAACTGTATTCAAGTCTGGCCCTGCATTCCTTCAAAGATGCAGGTGAATATAAGCTCATAAACCCTTAGACAAGGTGATCCTGAGAGAGGGTCCCCCTTACAAACTAGGACCCTTCTAGGTTGGGGCACTAAAGATTTAAGAACTACAGGACACTAGATGATAACATTTCCACATAGTGAAGGCCCAAGATCCTGTGTTACGTGCTGCTACAGCCTGGACATGTAATGGCTATGAAGTACAGGATCCTTTGATTTTTGATTTGCATATGACATCAACTAAATAAATCTTAAAAGTAAAAAAATGTTAAAAAAAATATTCTACTATTTAACCCCTTATTAATCCTTTGGCAATTCATATCAGCCCTACTTAACTCCTCACTCACTTACTTTTTTATTATTATTATTATTATTATTATTATTATTATTTTATGTGCTGCATTAAAAAAAATGCAAAATTTGAAAGTAAAAACCCTTTTTTTTCTTTTGCAAATAAAGTACCTTATGCTTTGCACCAGAAACATAATTTTAGTGTAATTTTAAATGGGACAAATTATAGAATAAAATGTATACAATTTATTTACAATAAAACTACCTTAAAATAAAAAATAACACTGTTAAAAACATTTTTTTTTTAAAAGGGCTTTTATTTTAATATTTTTGTCTATATATTACATTTAAAAAAATGTTGCCAAACAAAAGCCTAGTTGTCTCCAAAAAATGATGTATTGATTACTTTGTTATCATAAGCACTGACAAAGTTATCGCCAAAGAAATAGGGCGATCGTGGTAATGTAAAATTTGTTCTAGTCCATAAAGGGTATAAAGGTACAAGAACTGAAGTGGTTAAAGCATATATAAACTCTAGCAGTGAACTTCTATTATTTGTTCTTTTTTTGGCTGGTTAAATAAAGCATTGGAAGAACTGGAAGAATGTTGTATCTTTTTATGTTGTTGAATGTTGTATACATACCTTTTGATCCTCTCAGAATATCAGAGTAATCCTCTGTCATGTGAACTCTTCCTGTGCTTTCTCAAGCAGATTATTTAGCCCTTAAAGTTCTTATCTTGGATTACAGAACAATTCATTTTATATTGTAGAGCTGAGCAGAAGGGGGATAGATTCTGTCGTTTAGAAAAATACACTGTGCAGGGCTGACACCATTTCTTGAAATATCAGTGCATAAAATACACTACCTAGAAATCATAAAAAGTGCCTAAGACACTCTTAAAATTGTCAGTGAGGGTAACAGGTTCATGTACCTGTTGTACGGGTCCCTGCTGCTGAAGCTGTCATACAGGAAGTGCAGCAGCAGATTTTTGTACCTGTGGGGTGGAGTCTGATAGGGATTGACAGACACTAGATTCCCATCAGGTCTTCTCCCTTTGTGATTGACAGCAGGCAGTAGGTGGAGCCTTCTACTATGTAGGCGGAGGCTGCGGTCATGAGAAATCTACATTAAGGCGGCATCTCCAATTTAGAAGTGAACCAGCTGGCAGCTTAAAGTGATTGTAAAGTCTTGTTTTCTTTTTTTCTTCAACCATTTCCAGACCAGCCACCGCAGTTTTACTGAGGCAGGCTGAGCGAAATCACGCAACTGTACGTGATCTCGCGGGGTCCAGATAGCAGGCGCGTGCATCCTCTGCACAGAGGGGGTGCTGATGCTCGTGGCCAACGGTCGCGATGACCGTGGCCACGAGCGATTGTGACCAGGAGACACAGAACAGGGACGAGTGTGTGTAAACATACACTTCCCTGTTCTGTTCTGACAGGAGTGACAGATCGTGTGTTCCTATTAAATAGGAACCACGATCTGTCACTTCCTGTAGTTAGTCCCTCCCCCTTCAGTTAGAATCACCTCCCAGGGAACATAGTTAACCCCTTCGCCGCCCCCTAGTGTTAACCCCTTCACTGCCAGTGACATTTTTACAGTAATCAATGCATTTTTAATCACACTGATTGCTGTATTAATGCCAATGGTTCCAAAAATGTGTCAAAATTGTCCGATGTGTCTGCCATAATGTCGCAGTCATGATAAAATTCGCAGATCCCACCATTACTAGTAAAAAAAAAAAAATAATAAAAATGCTATAAATCTATCCCCTATTTTGTAGACGCTATAACTTTTGCGCAAACCAATCAATATATGCTTATTGCGTTTTTTTTTTAACCAAAAATATGTAGAAGAATACATATCAGCCTAAACTGAGGAAAAAAATCGTTTTTTTATATTTTTGGGGGATATTTATTATAGCTTAAAGTAAAAAATAATGCGTTTTTTTCAAAATTGTCTTTCTTTTTTTGTTTATAGAGCAAAAAATAAAAACCGCAGAGGCGATCAAATACCACCAAAAGAAAGCTCTATTTGTGTAAAAAAAAGGACGTCAATTTTGTTTGGGTACAACGTCGCACGACCGTGCCATTGTCAGTTAAAACGAGTGCCAGTGCCGAATCGCAAAAAGTGCTCTGGTCAGGAAGGGGGTAAATTCTTCCGGGGCTGAAGCAGTTAAAAATAACAAACATGTCATACTTACCTGCCCTGTGAAATGGTTTTGCACAGAGCAGCCTGGATCCTCCTCTTCTCGGGTCCCTTGTCAGTGCTCCTGGCACCTTCCTCCAGTCGAGTGCCCCCACATCAAGCAGCTTGCTATGGGGGCATCCAAGCTGTGCCACAGCTCCATGTGTCCATTTAGTGTCCCACCTCCTCTCTCTCCTTATTGGCTAACTGACTTTGATTGACCGCAGCGGGAGCCAATGGTGCCACTGCTGGGTCCCAGCCAATCAGCAGGGAGAGTCCCCGATGGCCGAGGCACTCGTGCACATCGCTGGATAGAGAGGGGGCTCAGGTAAATATTAGGGGGGCTGCTGCACACAGAAGGTTTTTATATCTTAATGATAGAATGCATTAACCATTTCGGCCCCAGAAGGTTTTACCCCCTTCATGACCTGGCCATTTTTTGCGATATGGCACAGTGTTATTTTAACTGACAATTGTGCGGTCGTGCAACGCTGTACCCAAATAAAATACATCTCCTTTTTTCCCACAAATAGAGCTTTCTTTTGGTGGTATTTGATCACCTCTGTGGTTTTTATTTTTTGCGCTATAAAAAAAGACCAACAATTTTGAAAAAAAAACAATATTTTTTACTTTCTGCTATAAAACATATCCAATAAAAAAAATGCACTGTTATTGTACTAATGACACTGTCAGGGAAGGGGTTAACACGGGGCGATCAAAGGGTTAAGTGTGTCCCTAGGGGGTGCTTGCTAACTGTGTGGGGGATGGTCTGACTTGATGAAGACAGATCGGTGTCCCTGCTTAGCAGGAACACGAGATCTCTATCTTATTTCCTGTCAGAACGGCCATCTGCCTTGTTTACATAGGCAGATCGCAGTTCTGCCTCTCTGGGGAACAGATCGCAGGTGGTCAGTGGACATCGGGTCCACCAGACCCGCTGATTGGTTCCCCCTCTGTCCAATCAGCTCACGCGCCCCCAGTGTCTATTGCACAAAATGATGTACAGGTACGTTGTTTCGCGCAATAGAGCCGACCTGCCGCAGTACATCTGCGATAGGCGGTCGGGAAGTGGTTACGTTAAAAAACCTTCAGCCTTTACAACCACTTTAAGCATCAACACACTACTGGTTACTAACAGCAACAGCAATTAGATCTCCTCTTGCAGCATTCTCCACTTGTAAACCTTTGTAGCACACATACCCAATTGTAAGCCCTTATTCTTTTGACACAGCTGACATACATGCACCCCTTTGAGAGACTTCAGACCAGGCACTTAGTAACTTAGGAATTTTTACTGAGATTCTTGCAAATACAGGGTTAACATATCACAGTGTTTCACAGTTCAAAACAGACACAGTTCCAGTTCATTCTAACATACACAGGCTAATTCTGGCTGCCCATGTCATACCTCTTAGCAAGGAAGAGTCCTCTAACAGAGTCCATGTTCCTGATTCAGTACCCCAACTGGGTACCCCAAGAGGGTGGCCATGTGTTTCTAGAGGGCCTACATCTTGCAGTAGGGCTTCCCGCTAGTTTCTATGAGGAAGGGTAACCTTGAGAGACTGCCTCCCTTTGTATTTATAATCCAGCACAAGGGGCATGACCACGAACACCTGGGAGTGAGCAGAAACTCACTAATACAGACTTTACACAGTGCATTACTAGTCACAGAGTGTAAAAGAAAATCTTAAGAAAAAAATGTGATAAAAAAAAAAGAAAACAAATATTTAAAAAAATTGAAAAATTATAAATTTTTTTTTTTCACATGCTGTCACCAGTCAGCGTCTCTGATCACCACCACACCAGTTATAGGATGACGATGTACAGCACTGGTGATATGTAAAAAAAATATATATATATTACAACTTCAAAAAACTCACCATGTCCAAAAAAAAATATTACAACTTCAAAAAACTCACCATGTAAAATAAAAAAAATATTTCAACTTCAAAAAACTCACCATGTAAAATAAAAAAAATATTACAACTTCAAAAAACTCACCGTGTCCAATACCTTGAACTGTCTACTTTCCAAAAAGGGGTCATTGGGGGGGGGGATTTTTACTGTCCTGGCATTTTCTGGCCTCAAGAAATGAGATCCGTCAGTACAACAGGATTTATTGATTTTCAGATATATATACCATCATTTGTGAACTTTCCTACAGACTAAATAATATACACTTATTTGGGTTGTTTTCACCAAAGAAATGTAGCAGAATACATTTTAACCTAAATTTATGAAGAAAGATTATTTATTTGCAAAATTGGCCTGGACAGGAATGGAGTGAAAGTGTCTGGTATTGAAGTGGTTTAATGATATTTGTTCCTATTTTACCCATTACCGCTGGCTCCTGTCGCCCCTTTTAGAGGGTTGCTAATGCTGGTGGATCTCCTAAAGAAATGTATCATTAACAAAACTGAAAAGACTTTATATCTTTAAGCACATTGCTGCTTTCTGGAATTTATTTCGAATTTTTAGAATTGTCACACTTTTCCTATTAGTGTTAATGGCCATTGTACACTTCTGTATGCCATGATGTGGGAGATGCGTTTATTCCTGAGTGGGTTACACTTCATCTCAGCAGCAATAGCAGGAGAATCTTTCAGTTCATCTGTCTGATGCTGCGCTCATGCAGTGACCCTCTTGCTTCCAGCAGTGTTGCAGTGACAATGATGGATTTCAGGTGCATCCCTGAGCACTGCCATTCCTGAGTAAATGTCTAATTGCATGGGACATGCACAGAGAGGCCATATTGCCACACTCTATGGGCAGTGTATCATCTGTGGGGGGGACAATATATCTAAGACCATCCATTTAACATCACATGTAGGGAAGATACATTCTTAACCTCCTTTATCTATCATTTAGCACATGTGCCTATCCAGCAGTTTCAGTTATAATAACGTCTGAATAACCTAACAGTGGGAAAAAAGGTTTCCTTCTGCTGGCATGGTTACATGCAATATATAAATTAATGTCTGAGAACAGATGACTAAATGAATATAGTGCTTATACCATGCAAATCAAATTATTTATCAGGATGTTCTTCATTTATTTTAATTTTGTGAGCCCTTCTTTTTTTTTTCCACAATATAAATTTATTGAAAAAATTCAAAAGTATAGAAAAATACAAGTAAAGCAGGTGTAATAGAAGTGTGATCAAGGAAAATACAACATAGGGGTAGATACGTAAAATAACTGATAATAACAGAAAATATACTGGTAATAACTAAAAATATAAAAAGGATGGGGTACATTCTTAGTAATAAATCTTGTGTAAGATAAAAAATATTCATCAATAAGGGTTATACATAGAGAAATGTTACAATGAAAACCATTTTACTGTGCGGCCCATTCTATCTGTATTAATGGAGATAGGAGTGGACCAAATTAGGTAGTAACAAGGTATCAGAAAGATTTACGTCTAGTTATACTGAAAGGTATAACAATAATGTACAGAACGTGAGGTCAGTGCAAGTGCCCATAAGCCATTCATAGTCAGTAGAATATTTAAACTGAGTCAATGGATTCCAGGTTTTATGGTAAAACCTAAGCGATCATTTGACGTGGCAAAGAGTTTCTTCCATTGAATGGATGAAATCAATCTTTAAAAGCCAATCTTTGATCGAAAGAGTATGTGTGGTTTTCCAGGATCTGGGTATCAAAATTTTTGCTGCATTGAGTAGGTGTTTGGATAGGTAGTTTTTGTAACGTCTAATAGGTAATGGAGATATGTGGAGAAGACAGAGAGCAGGGTCTAGTTCAATGGTTGTCTAAGTTATTTTCTGAGCGAACCCTATGCCTTATTATGATCTCTGGAACTCTGCAAACTGACTGTGACACATGGACATGCATTTGTAACAATGTACTATTACATTTGCAAAGTTGACTATTATTACACTCTTGTTAGCGTCTTTCATAGCTGGGATATCAAGTGTATATAAAAATTCCAGTACAGGGGTTTAGTAAGACCTTAAGACTTGTCTAGACTATGAACATTCACATTTCTAAGATATTCATAACATACTGAGAATGATCTATAAAACAAGCACTCACTGACCTCCCCAACTACAGGCTCTGTGGAGCAATCCATTCTCAAAATT
Organism: Aquarana catesbeiana; assembly: GCF_042186555.1. Taxonomy (NCBI): domain Eukaryota; kingdom Metazoa; phylum Chordata; class Amphibia; order Anura; family Ranidae; genus Aquarana; species Aquarana catesbeiana. Next base: position 383,223,685 of record NC_133328.1, on the reverse strand, counting down.
TCAAGAAAATATTTTAATATACAAATATCCATAACCTATCCACTATTGCACTTTTAGGCGTATTAGTGTCCTTGTACGGCAAAGTAGCAGTTTCACATTGATATCAGCTTCTCCAGATGCTTGTTTTCCCTACTATACCACTGCTTCTTTTAAGTATGGACATGCTTTATGTATAATAGTACTACCACAGCAAAGCTTAACTACCATGTCTTTTTAAATATTTCAGTGTTTGGTTTGTTCATCATAAATAGATATCTAACAATTTGCACTTTCAACTTTTGTGATGGTTGTTTTCCTTTACAAATGGAGCAGTGTGCATGACCGCAACTAACATACATTACTCCCTCTTAAAGTGGTTGTAAACTCTTACACACCACTTTTACTTACAGGTAAGCCTATAATAAGGCTTACCTGTAGGTACTGGAAATATCTCCTAAACCTGCATGGTGTAGGAGATATTTACCATATATGCTTGCGCCGACGTCATCAGTGCATGCGCACTGCAGAAAGGGCACGATCGTGCTGTTTCTATAGGGCCCATGCCGTGACCGTCGGCTCCCATGTGCATGCGCAGGAGTAGCGTCACGCTACTCCGGCTAGTTACAGAGTCGGAGTCCACAGCCCCGGAAGGAAGATGGGGGAAGATGGACGCGGCTACCAGCGGGGACCTCAGGGACATATCGAGCTTCGTTTGCAGGTAAGTGCAATATAACTAGCCCATTATGCTTTTACTTTTCAGGGGAATAAGGAGGAAGTAAAACCCATCAGTGTTTACTTTCCCTTTAAGCAAGAGGGAAAATTTGATTTTTGGGAGCTTACAGAGGATGATACAAGGAATCAGAAAATCACAGTAAGAAACAATTTCATGAAAAATAATAGTGGATATGTATAGATTATTTTTGGAGAATAAGAATGCAATTTAGTGTCGCTTTAACTCTGGGGAACAGATTAAGAAATTGTGAAATATAGGGATTAATTGCTCCAGAGTATCTGCAGCTACAGAGGTCAGTGAGGACTTGTTTTAAAGCTCATTTACTGATTATTTAGCCTATTTAGTAAAATTATAGGCATTTTTTTTTTCATTTTGAATAGAGTGGAGATGGTTTACAACACCTATAAAGTTTTTATTGCTATCGGTGCCCACCCATTAAGGGGATTCACCCTCTCTATTTGTCCTGTTTATCATTATCATAGAAAATCCCAGATTTTTAGTTGTCCCCAAAACAGCAATAGAGGAGAAATCTTTCAATAAGGACACTGGTTCTGGTGACCTGGGGGACCCCAAGGGATCCATTAATTTACATGGATTTACTCTCCTGTTTTGGCTGTGGGACAGGAAGTGAAGGTAAATCTCCCCAGTGGGACACAGATGGCAGAAAAAAACCTGACAGGGGATAATCATCTTACTCTATATTTTAATATCTGAATATTCATAGCCTGGCCACAGCTGCACCAGTGATTTGAAGCTCACACAGTTTTTAACTAGCTCTCTTATGCCGCATACACACAAGCGGAATTTCCGACAGAAAGAGTCCAATGGGAGCTTTTTATCACCAGCTACTGGTTGCTTGAGCAACATTTGTTTATGAGCTCCCTTCGTGTAACCTGCCTTAAACCTGACCTCTCGTGAACTGATCTCTTATGTACCAACTTGGCTTGTTCTGATTACGTTTTTACTCCTTTTGCTTCATCCATCCATCCTTGTCTGACAGTGTCTTCTGGTACTTCCCTAGCAAGTAGGGTGAACAATTTCATGAAAAATAATAGTGGATATGTATAGATTATTTTTTGAGAATAAGAATGCAATTTAGTGTCGCTTTAACGCTGGGGAACAGATTAAGAAATTGTGAAATATAGGGATTAATTGCTCCAGAGTACCAACACCTATAAAGTTTTTATTGCTATTGGTGCCCACCCATTAGGGGGATTCACCCTCTCTATTTGTCCTATTTACCATTATCATAGAAAATCCCAGATTTTTAGTTGTCCCCAGAACAGCAATAGAGGGGAAATCTTTCAATAAGGACACTGGTTCTGGTGACCTGGGGGACCCCAAGAGATTCCATTAATTTACATGGATTTACTCTCCTGTTTTGGCTGTGGGACAGGAAGTGAAGATAAATCTCCCCAGTGGGACACAGATGGCAGAAAAAAACCTGACGGGGATAATCATCCCTTACTCTATAAGGGATTATTAAGACAAAAGGGTTTCATCAGGAAATTAAACTCACCTGCCGGAGCCGGGTTCTTCTTTGTAGCGAAAAAAGATGGTTCACTCCATCCTTGCATCGACTACAGGGGTCTTAACGCCATCACCATTAAGAACCGATACCCTCTTCCTTTAATTTCAGAACTCTTTGACAGACTGCGAGGTTCTCATGTTTTTACTAAACTGGATCTTAGAGGGGCCTATAATTTAATAGGAATTCGGGAAGGAGACGAATAGATGACTGCCTTTAACACCAGGGACGGACATTATGAGTATCTTGTGATGCCCTTTGGCTTATGCAATGCCCCAGCGGTCTTCCAAAATGTCATTAATTAGATCTTCCGTGACCTTCTGTAAGTCTGTGTTGTTGTATATCTGGATGACATTCTTATTTTCTCACCAGACTTACTTACCCATTGTCTTCATGTGAAAGCTGTGCTACAGCGTCTACGGGACAATAGTCTATATGCAAAATTGGAGAAATGTCTATTTGAACAAACACAAGTTCCATTTCTGGGCTACATATTCTCATCTCAGGGTCTCCTCATGGACCCAGCCAAACTGCGGGCCATCTCCGAGTGGCCCCAGCCCTCTGGTCTTAAAGCCACCCAACGCTTTTTGGGCTTCACCAATTACTATTGTTAATTCATTCGTAACTACTCCACCTTGGCTTTCCTCAAACTCAAGGCAGCCTTCCTCTCCGCCCCAATTCTCCTACGTCCGGACGTTACTAAACCCCTTTCTTTGGAGGTAGATGCCTCTTCAGTAGGAGTCGGTGCCGTCCTGCTCCAAGCTCAGAAGGGCAAGTCTCAGCCTTGCGGATTCTTTTCCAAAAAGTTTTCTGATGCGGAGAAGAACTACACTATTGGGGACCGTGAGCTACTCGCTATTAAACTAGCTCTTCAAGAATGGCGACATCTTCTAGAGTGTTCTCCCCATTGTATTACCATCTATACTGATCATAAAAATCTTCAGTATTTACAATCTGCGAAACGCTTGAACCCACGTCAAGCTCGCTGGGCCCTCTTTTTCGCCCGCTTCAATTTTAACATTACATTTCGTCCAGGTGCCAAAAACCTTTGAGCCGATGCCTTGTCCAGGTCGTTTGCTGTCAATGATTCTGAGAATCACTTAGATCCTGGTCCCATCATCCCTCTGCATCGTATTCTAGCCACTACTCTGCCCCAGTCTACGCAGCCTCCTCTTGGTAAAACTTTTGTAGTTCCCGCACTTTGTTCCAAACTCCTTGCTTCGGCACATGACTCCAAGTTCTCTGGACATCCTGGCATACCTCGTACTTGTGATCTTCTTCAGCATCATTATTGGTGGCCTTCTCTTCATAAGGATGTCAAGGAATGCGTTCAAGCTCGTACGGTTTGTGTACTATCCAAATCTTCCACGTCTGCCCCTGCTGGGTTGCTGTTGCCCTTACCAGTGCCCGATATACCTTGGCATTGTATTTCCATGGATTTTATCTCAGATCTGCCTCCCTCAACTGGTTCTACAGTCATCTGGTTAGTGGTGGATTGGTTCTCCAAAATGTGTCACTTGATTCCTCTCCCAGGTCTACCTCCTGCTCCCAGTCTTGCCAAAACTTTCATTAAGGAGATTTTTTGTCTTCATGGAATGCCTTCTCATATCATCTCTGACAGAGGAGTTCAATTTACTCAGAACAAAAATATTGTTGCGCTACTAAAGAATTTTAAAGTGTAATAGCCGCCAGCATCACCAGTATAGTAACCATGTAGAATGTGAAAAAATAGTAAAATGCAGCGCTAGGTGAAATATAACAGATTTGTGTCTAAAAAGGTGAGTGACCACCCTATATATAGTGTATATAGTAAGTAGTGTGTGTATTCATCAAACCTGTGTATGGTGACGTTTAAAGATCAATATTCACATAAAACTTAAATGCCTAGCATTTAAGTTCTATGTGACTATTGATCTTTAAACGTCACCATACATAGGTTTGATGAGTTCAATTTACTGCTCGGTTTTGGAGAGCCTTGTCCAGCTCCTTTGGGATTAAATTGGATTTTTCATCTGCCTTTCATCCCCAGTCCAATGGGCAAATGGAACGTGTCAATCAAAATGTAGAACGTTTTCTCCGTGCCTTCATCTCAGCCCACCAAAATGACTGGGTGGACCTTTTGCCCTGGGCAGAGTTTGCCTTAAACCATCACTCCAATGCCAGTTCTGGAAAATCTCCCTTCTTCACTGTTTACGGGCAGCATACATCTGTTCCCCTTCCTGTTCCCATTTCTCCTCTTGTACCAGCAGCAGCAGAGACCCAAAGGTCCTTCAACTCAATCTGAAAAGAAGTCTCTGGGAATCTTCATCTAGCTGCTTCCAGGCATAAAACGGCAGCAGATCGTCATCGACGTCCGGCTCCTAAGTTTCTGCCTGGCTATAGAGTTTGGCTCTCTACCAAGCACATTTGACTCAGGGTGCCCTCAATGAAATTTGCCCCTCGCTTCATTGGTCCATTTCCCATTCTCCGTCAGATCAATCCAGTTGCTTTCAAAGCTCCGTCTGCCCTCTCATCTCATGATACCCAACGCCTTCCATGTCTCCCTGCTCAGGCCACTGGTCCTCAATCGCTTCTCTCGCCCTTCTTCTCACCCCGCTTCTGTGGCTGATACCTCGGATCAGTATGAGATTAAAGAAATATTGGACTCCAAGTACTCCTGGGGGAGGCTACTCTATCTCATTGATTGGAAGGGCTATGGTCTGGAGGAGAGCTCTTGGGTTCCTGTCCAGCCCCACGTTTGGTGATCAGATTCTATCGGAAATTTCCCTCCAAGCCAACCCCCAGACGTGTAGGGGGACCTTGTAAGGGGGGTACTGTCACAGATCAGCTGCGGAGCTGATCTGTGTCTCACCTTTACTGCTATAGGCTGGCTGGCACCTGTTGTTCCACTAGCTTGTGTTCTGCTCTGTGCACTCTGCAGCTATGGGTGTCGCGGGACACACCTGTTGCCTAATATATGATTCCTTCCTGCTACTTCCTGTCCAGCCCCTCATGTGCTTCCCTATTTAGATCCCTTTCAAACCAGCTACTGGTTGCTTGAGCAACATTTGTTTCTGAGCTCCCTTCGTGTAACCTGCCTTAAACCTGACCTCTCGTGAACTGATCTCTTGTGTACTGACTCGGCTTGTTCTGATTACGTTGTCTGCAGCCCGCCCTGACCTTGGCTCGCTATCCGGCTCTCCTTTTGCTTCATCCATCCATCCTTGTCTGACAGTTTTTTCTGGTACTTCCCTAGCAAGTAGGGTGAACCTGTGGGTCGTGACCTGAGGTCAGCACGCAGCTAAGCCCAAACCCTCGTGAGGGGGTCCCTGGCCGAATACCGGCTAGCCCTTAGACTCCACGCCCTGGGGGATCCCGTGTCACCTGCTCGCCTGTGGGCTCACTGTAAGTAGTACTGTGACAGTACCAAGATCCAATCTAGTACATGCAATCCTTAGGCTAGTAATGCTATCCAAAACAAAACACTGGAACTGTGCTAAAATGGGACAGTACTAGATTTTTTGACAAATGCAAACCAGCATCCCCAAATGTGCAAACAAGGGAGCAGAAAAAAGACAGTGCAGCCCTGCAGTGAAGATTTCTACAGAATCAAGAAGCCTACACATCATTGGGCATGTTTCATAAAAGGAACGTAATGTAACTAAAGCTGTAGAAGAAAAATGTTTTCTAGCTAACCTTCAGCTTTAAAGTATAACTAAAGGCAAAACTTTTTGTTTTGTACAGAGTGAAGAGCAATTAGAACCCCTGTTAGATTTTTATTGCTCTCTGTGCCCCTTTGGGAAAATTAATCCTCTCTATTTTTCCTGTTTACTTCAATTATCAATTATCATTAAAAGTGAGAGTAAAAGGAAATCCCAAATTTTGGGTTGTCCCAGAACAGTAAGGGCTAGTTTACACTTGCTTCAAAACATGGCTTCAGGCTCTCTTTGTTAAAGCTCTCTGAACGCCAGTCAAAGCTCCTGTCACTAAATAAAATGGTTAGCTTACAGTTCTGTTTACACTTTGCTTTTGCTTGGTGCTTCAATGAGGTTTCGATAAGGGTTTTGGTGGGGCTTCGATGAGGCTTTGGTGGAGCTTTGATGGGGCTTCGGTGGGGCTTCGATGAGGCTTTGGTGGGGCTTCAGTGGGGCTTCAAGCGAGCTTTGCCATTTTATTTAGTGACAGAGGCTTTGACTGGCTTTCAGATAGCTTTAACAAAGCGTGTCCGAAGCCTTGTTTTGAAGCAAGTGTAAACTAGGCGTTAATGTGTGTTGAAGCCAAAGCAAGTGTAAATGAGCCCTAATCAAATAGAAGGTGGAGGAGCACAAGGTCTCTAACATCCACCAGCTTTATGATGTCGTCATGGAGGAGTGGAAGAGGACTCCACTAGAAACCTGTAAAGCTCTGGTGAACTCCATGCCCAAGAGGGTTAAGGCAGTGCTGGAAAATAATGGGGGCCACACAAAATATTGACACTTTGGGCCCAATTTGGACATTTCCACTTAGGGGTGTACTCACTTTTGTTGCCAGTGGTTTAGACAATAATGGCTGTGTTGAGTTATTTTGAGGGGACAGCAAATTTACACTGGTTTGCAAGCTGTACACTCACTACTTTACATTGTAGTAAAGTGTTATTTCTTGTGTTGTCACATGAAAAGATATAATAAAATATTTACAAAAATGTGAGGGGTGTACTCAATTTTGGGAAATACTGTATGTAATGGATATATTTCAAAAAGGAAGTAGTATGTAGACAAAACACTAGTATTTACATGTCAGCTCAATTGGGAAAGGGAAGGAAGGGAAAACTTGGCAGCCCTGCGGGTGGGGGGGCACCAGGGTAAGTCTACCCTGGGGGGCTGAGGCGGCGGAACCCCAAAAACCCCACGAAAAAGGGGGGGAGGGGTGGACCAGGCATCCATGTCCAAGTGAATCTATAGGTAATGTGGATAGGTAATGGCATATTGCCCCGTAGTAATCTGTGAAGAGTTAATAAAATAAATATATGATTAAAGTGCAACAATCCCTGTGGGATTTTCTCTCCATAAATTAGGGTTAAAGTAGGTTACTAAGTCAGTCTTGGCCATTCTTTTACTGGGATTTTGTTCTATTGTTACTCGTGGTATTTTATTGTGAAAAAGACATGAATGCCTTTCAAAAACAGGAATATAGACACCTCATTGTAACTTGCAGATAATAGTTGGAAACATAGCATTCCACAGTCCCAAGAACATAGGCTACAAAGAAATATTTTTATAGGAAGTAAGTTTATGTGAAAATAGCAAGATTTCCTCTATGACAAGCTGTATTACTTTTTCCTCATCAGTTCTCAGCCTTCTCTAAATGTGCACTATGTTAAGAAGCCTACCCACACCATTAGTAATGCACAGCAGAGAGCTAGTAGTCAGCCTTTCATTTCTACATGAGTACTCTATATAACTATGTTCCCTTAATGGGAATGTTCTTCACCATGTAACATGACAGGCTAAGCTAGAAAAATGATGAACATGTACAGTATATTTAAATCATAATGTAAAAGCGTTTTTTCCTGGAGTTTGATATATGCTAAACCTATCTTCTATAAACTAAACTAGTAAAAATTGGATTTTTGTATATGCTTTAAAGTGGTATTAAACCCAAAAACAAAAATGTATTATATTGCAGCTTACCAGTTCTAAGATGTGGTGGCTGCATTATTTTTCTGTTTTTAGAACTTTTTTTCTTTATTTTCGCCTGGTGATCCAGCAAGTAAATCTGTCATTTTTCATTGTCCTTTAACACAGTGGTCGTCAACCCCCGACCCCTGGGCCAATACTGAGCCGTAGCCTTTCTGCAGCCAGTGCCGCGGGTGTGGGCGGCCAGCAAGAGACATGCTGGGCTACCGGCATGAGAGCACTGCGTGGATGGAAGAAGCGAGCGGGCGGGCAAGCAGAGATGATATCATCTCTCTCCGCCCCCCGCATCACCGCTCTTCCGCCCTCAAAGCCAGTGCTCTGTCTCAGTCAGTGTCGGAGGTGCGGCGGGGAGCAGAGAGATGACATAATCTCATACTGCTCGCCCTGCATCACTGCTCTCCTGCGGCTCCTCGCTGTGTGAAAACTTAGATTCCATGTTCAGCAGCGCAGATTGCCTGCCCACCCCCTTGGACAGCTTATCAGGAATGGCAGAGGGGTGGAACCAGAGAGTGACAGCCGAAGGAGTCCCGGACCCTCCCTCTGCCAGGTGAGACCAGCTGCAGCATGAGGAGGGAGACGCCCTGCAACATCCAGAGGGGCGATCCCACAGAGATGTGACATCATCAGTGACAGGTGAGCTGTGTGTGGGAGTACAGGTGAGGTGTGCTGGGACTTGTAGTTCAGCACCTCAGCTGTCTGCCTGACATACCACAAGGGGCGCTCCACTCACTCCGCATCTGGTGACAGGCAACGTGGCAGGTGGCAATCCACATCTTGTGGCTGTAAGCGTGGCAGGTGATGTGGCAAGTGACATTCTGCATCTGGTGACAGGCAGCGTGGCAAGTGACTATCCACATCTGGTAGCAGGCGACAGTGGCAAGTGACACACTCAGGGCTCCCACTGATTCTACATTATGGTGACTTGAACTATTTCATTTATTACTACAATGTAATAATATAAATAATGTGGTTCAATCACACTGACACCATATCAAGCATGGTGCCGTGATGATTGAAGCGCCAACAGCAGCCATTGCCGGAGAAAAATCGTGACCCCCCCCCCCCCTGTCCTTGACACCATTTTCTTCCACACAGTGGATCCCTGGTGCCAAAAAGGTTGGGGACCACTGCTTTAACAGACTAAGTTGCTTAGCAAAAAATGGCAGTTTAAGTGTTGAGACAAAATATTGAACACTGACAGGGGTGCTAACAATGGTCAGCCTTTATTGATTTAATTTAAACAGAAACTGTTGCTATAACGGCTTTAAAAGTGTTAGCACAAGTTTGGCAGAAATTTGCTACTAAAGTCCAAATAAATCTACTAGTAATCCTAAGGCAGGCCATAGATTACTCGATTTGATGGGTGGAAGGAAAGAAAATTGCTAGATTCCTAGAAATGCCTTCCGCAGCACTATTGTTTTCTGCCAGTAGGGGGCACTGGGGGCTATTTTGGCAGGCATAAAACAATTGTTACTGCTAGTGGCTATAGCAGCCGTCAGTAATCATATAAAAAAATCAGACAGGCTGGTTGTACCCAAGTTGATCGATGGATTGACTTTGGAACAATCAGGTTGCCCATCCATGGATCAATATTCAGCTGGTCCCTGCTGAACCCGCCAATCTGGATCTCAAATTTTCCAACAACAAAATACGTTGTCGGAAATTCCTGTGTACACAATTCCAACGCACAAAGTCCCACACATGCTCGGAATCAAGCAGAAGAGCGGCACTGGCTATTGAACTTAATTTTTCTCGGCTCGTCGTACGTGTTGTACGTCAAACGCGTTCTTGACATTCTGAATTTCCGACAAGCTTTGTGTGACCGTGTGTATGCAAGACAAGTTTGAGCCAACATCAGCCGGAAAAAAATCCATGGATTTTGGTGTCAGAATGTCCGATCAATGTGCGATTGTGTGTACGCGGCATAACAGTTGCAAAACACATAGACAACCAGTTTTTAGACCATAAATATTGTCCATGCCAGCAAAAGTGTTTTTAATAGAAACCATAAATAGCTGATAAAGTGAGATTAAGACCTTAGATTGGTATTGCGGGGCACTGGTTGGCAGCATTTTAGACAGTGTATATGTTACGTTTTCCACATACATATTAAGAAGGGGCTCAGTGGTTTTTGGCTGTTGTGGAGAAAAGATATCTTGTTTATTTTAGAATTCCAATAACTTCTGTTCTGGGCCCTGGAACCTTAATGTATAACTAAAGGCAAAACTTTCTTTTTTACTTTTAGATTAGAGTGTTTAGAACATTTGTCAGTTTGTATTGCTGTCTGTGCCCCTATAAAGGAGATTCACCCTCCCTATTTGTCCGGTTTACCATTATCATTGAAAATGAAAGTAAAAGAAAATCCCACATTTTAGGTTGTCCCCAGAAAAGTAATAGAGGGGAAATCTTCCATTGGGACACTAGTTCTGGTGACCTGGGGGTCCCCAAGGAATTGTCCTAATTTGCAGGGATTTCCTCTCACTTCCTGTTTGGCTATGGGACAAGAAGTAAAGGGAAATCTCTGCAATGGGACACAGATGGTGAAAAAAAATCTGACAAGGGTTATAACCCTCCCTCGCTCTATCCAAATTGAAAAAAAAACAAGTTTTGCCTATAGTTCTGCTTTAAGTCTTTGTAGAGCTTTAGATGAGATAAAGCTTCCATTCCTAGGTCCACTTCTTACCTGATAGTCAGACCCAATTTTTTGCCTAATACACACACGCTGAATGCCAGGTGGCACCGGCTGGTTCAAAAGAAATCGGCTGACATTCGTTTGTACTGGAGTCGGTCCGTCACAAGGGGCATGACTGAAAAAGGTCTGCCGATTGGCAATCTTAAGCAATGACCAGAATGTTCTGCGGAAGGGGCCGTCGCCCTATCAGAACACAATAGAACAGCAGGGGAAACCCAGCCTGTGTGGCAACCATGGCTTCTTCCATAAATACATTTGAGAAATGAGTGTAGCTATGAATGGTCAGGAAGTGTGTTATTTGGAGGATCACCAGGTGAAAAAAAAGGGGAAAAACTCGGAAAAAAAGAAAACTAATGCAGATATCATGTCTAAGGACTGGTGAGCTGTGGTATATGTTACATTTTCTGGTTTTGGGTTAAAATTTGCTTTCTTTCACTCAGGATTGTCAAAGATGTGATGTCCCTTTCCCACTCAGCATAAACATAATTTCTGATATTGACAATTGCTATATTTCTTTTCAAAAGCTTCATGTAGTTAACCTGTACTGGTTCTTTAGCTGGAAGTTGTAGAGTCTCTAAAAACAGGGCAAGGTGTGGCATGTGTATTTGTGTATTAACCACTTCAGCCCCGGACCATTTTGCTGCCCAAAGACCAGAGCACTTTTTGCGATTCGGCACTGCGTCGCTTTAACTGACAATTGCGCCGTCGTGCAATGTGGCTCCCAAACAAAATTTACGTCCTTTTTTTCCCAAAAGTAGAACTTTCTTTTGGTGGTATTTGATCACCTCTGCGTTTTTAATTTTTTGCACTATAAACAAAAATATAGCGACAGTTTTGAAAAAAATGCATTATTTTTTACTTTTTGCTATAATAAATATCCCCAAAAAATATATAAAAAATGTTTTTCCTCAATTTAGGCCAATACGTATTCTTTTACATATTTTTGGTAAAAAAATCGCAATAAGCGTTTATTGATTGGTTTGCGCAAAAGTTATAGCGTCTACAAAATAGGGGATAGTTTTATGGCATTTTTATTAATATTTTTTTAGTAATGGCGGCGAGCTGCGATTTTTATCGTGACTGCGACATTATGGTGGACACATCGGACAATTTTGACACATTTTTGGAACCATTGTCATTTTTACAGTGATCGGTGCTATAAAATTGCACTGATTACTGTACAAATGACACTGGCAGTGAAGGGGTTAACCACTAAGGGGCTAGGGAAGAGTTAAGTGTGTCCTAGGGAGTGATTCTAACCGTGGGGGGGGAAGGGGCTGTGTGTGACACATCACTGATCATAGCTCCCGATTACAGGGAGCTATGATCAGTGACAGTGTCACTAGACAGAACGGGGACATGCTTGTTTACATTAGCATCTCCCCGTTCTTCCTCTCCATGAGACAATCGCAGGTATCCCCACGTACATTGACTCCACGGGACCCGCGATCATACTCACGGAGCTCGCGGCGTGTGCTACCGGCGGCACGCATGCGATGGCACAGCGGTAAATTCAAAGGGACGTACAGGTACGCCCATTTGCCCAGCCGTGCCATTCTGCCGACATATAAGTACATGCGGTGGTTGGCAAGTGTTTAAATGCTAAGGTTTTTGAGAATCCCCCTAATAAAATAATCTACACTAATGTACAGGGATACCAAATCATCAGATTTAAAGGGGAAATCATGCTCAGCCAAGTCATCTTTAAGATCCCTTTCACACTGCAGCACCACTAAAACAACGCTAAAGTGACGGTCATTTTTGCGGTGCTTTAGTGGAGTTTTAGTGGCATTTTTGCAGCACATTTTGGCACCAGTGGGGTTGTTTTTTTACGGTCACGTGACAATAAAAAAAGGAAAAAAGTCCAGTTTTGCAGCGCTTGTAAGGTGCTTTGGAAGCGCTGCCCATTCATTTGAATTGGCAGAGGCGTTTTGGGAGCGCTATTTATAGCGCTCCCAAGCCGCCCCAAAGATGCTGCTTGCAGTACTTTTTCTAACGTCCTGCAAGCGCACCACCCGAGTGTGAAAGCACCCATTGCACAGAATGGGAGGCAGTTTTCAGGCACTTTTTAGAGGCTATTTCTAGTGCTAACACGCTTGAAAACTGCCTCAGTGTGAAAGTACCCTAAAGCTAACTTGACAGCCATTTACGCATTCAAAAGTAAAAATCCTGCTTAAGAGAAGGCAATAGAAGGTACCTGTTATTACCTTTATCAGCCAGAAAACCCTCCTCCAAAACTATTTCTCTTTGTTACTAGAATCTTAACTTCAAGACTAAGCCCGGCCAAATGCCATATTTTCAGTCCATTGACAGCATTTTTTTGGCCAATGACCACTGATCACTCAGTTCTTGGTCAGCTCTGACCAGAGTCAGTCATCGCTCTCTGCTCTGACCCCCCCAAGCATTCACTGTGTGCTGGAGAGGGGGCAGGCACTGCTGGCTTCGGCTCTCAGCCAAGCGCTGAGAGCAAAAACCAGCTGTCAGTCAGGCATCAGGGTGGGTCCCAACAATATGGTCAGAACCTTTCCTGAAAGTGTAGCTGCTCTGTGACGTAGGCAGGCCTTAACTCAGGGGTCAGTAGTAAGTGACGCAGCGTTCAAAGGTCAGTAGAAAGTGACACAGAGTTCAGGGGTCAGCAAAACCTGACACAGAGGCCAGTAGTAAGTGACGCAGAGTTCACAGGTCAGCAGTAAATAATGCAGGGTTTAGGGGTCAGGAGTATGTGGCACAGAGTTCATGGTCAGGAGTAGGTGACACGGAGTTTAGGGGTCAGCAAAAAGTGACACAGAGAACAGTAGTAAGTGACGCAGTGTTCAAGGGTCAGGAGTATGTGATGCAGAGTTTAGGGGTAAGCAGTAGCTAATGTAGAGTTCGGGGGTCAGCAGTAAGTGACACAGCATTTAGGGGTCAATAGTAAGTGATACAGAGTTCCGTGGTAAATGACTCGGAGTTCAGGGATCAGTAGTAAGTGATGCAGAGTTCAGAGGTCAGTATTGAGTCGCGGTCAGTAGTAAGTGATGCAGAGTTCAGGGGTCAGTAGTAAGTCACCAGAGTGTAGAGATCAGTAGTAAACGAGCAGAGTTCAGTGGTCATTAGTAAATTACCAGAGTGTATGGATCAGTAATAAGTAAGACAGGGCTCAGAGGTCAGTAATGACTCAGGGGTCATAAATAAATGACAGAGTTCAGAGGTCTATAGTAAGTGAAGCAGAGATCAGGGGTCAGTAGTAAGTCACCTACTGCTAACCCCTGAACAAGTACCCCAAAGTCTAATGAAATTAGAAGAAGTGGCCGCACACCACTGTAAATCAAAATCCTTTTTATTTGGGCATCTCAAAAACGACAGAAATCAGAATGCCGGGTAGACGCGTTTGGCACACTTCACGTGCGCTTAGTCATTACCCAATGTCTAATGTTGGGCCCTGGCCCCTCCAGTGTACCTTTACAGATACTGTGCTTTACATTCCCTTTTTAATACTTTCTCATTCTATACTATATAAGTCAACTCCAACTCTGTTTAACTACATCCCTTTAAGCTACGTCCAGTATTCAGTGCAAATGCATTTTTGCCACTGCGCATCACATTTTATTTTTCAATGCCCAGGGGATCTAATTTATAAACTTCATAAACCAATAAGACCAATTCCCTGCTATCTGTGTCACTTATTTCCCCATGTGGCAAGTATTATTTAAAATCTAAAAAGTAAAAAAAATCACTAAATACTGTGTTAATGCAGTTACTGTGTCAATGCAGCATCTACCAAAATGCAATTCAGACTGTGTGTCTATAGTTATGTGACTGTAATCATATGCTCTGCTTAATCCAGAAAAACTGAGAGGCATGAAATTAAAAATCAAGCTTGAATTAAAGATTTATGAACATCTGGGGATAGTTTATAATCGTAGATAAATTGAATTCTACAGCAGAGGGGTTTATTTACAAAATTTTACATATTTATGTAAATTGAAGTGTGCAATTATTAGCATTAATAATAAAAGTCTGTATGAGAATAACATCTACCATGCTTTATGGTGTAGGCAACACATACTGGAAATGATATAAACTACAGAAAAACAAAGTAGAAAGAAAGTACAGGGCAGACAAAGTAGGCATAAGTAGCTTCCTGATTTTAAAAATTAATTAAGGTGCACTTTGCAAGAGATGACGGTCTGTTCATTACCTAAGGGCTCCCTACACCTTTATCAACTGTTATATAATAGCTGCACAAAAATGTACATGAGGGGAAAAAATCTTAGCACAAATGCTTATTTAACAATTGTCTTCCTCTCTGCAAGTAGTGATGTAACTATCCTTCCCTGTGAAATTCCTGGGGAATGATGTGCACACCAAATCTTGCAGCATGGCATTCCAGTCCAGTGTAAGAGCATTTTTTGAGATTTAGGTATTACACCATTCTTGAATCACCCCAGAAGAATTGTGACATCTCCTTCCCCCAGGGACCACAGGCTGGGGGCAATGTAAGTACTCGTATATATATTCTAAATTTTTCCCCACAAGAATATTTCAGTACTATTGATATACAGCAATTTAGAAAGGGTGAGGGGTGCCTGATCTACTGCCTAGACCTTTATTTCTAGTCCTTATCCCCCCCTATACTACAGACCTCAGATCAGCCAGTGACCTCCTTCATCAAATTCTACTTTGGTTCTGCAGAAATCTTTCTGAGCCTGAGGAACACTAAGCACTGAACACATGTGACTTTTCTCTTAGGCCCATAGTGGGGAAGCCATTTCCCTGCAGCCAGAGAGGTATGGCTTAGTACTAGGAGGTGAAGGGGCTCAGTCCTGACTTGGAGAGTGTCACGGTACTACCTACAGGCGAGCAGGTGACACGGGATCCCCCAGGACGTGGAGTCTAAGGGCCAGCCGGTACTCTGCCAGGGACCCCCTCATGAGGGTTTGGGCTTAGCTGTGTGTTGACCCCAGGTCACGACCCCCTGGGTTCACCCTACTCGCTAGGGAAGTACCAGAAGACACTGTCAGACAAGGATGGATGGATGAAGCAAAGGAGAGCTGGATAGCGAGCCAAGGTCAGGGCGGGCTGCAGACAAAGTAATCAGAACAAGCCGAGTTGGTACACAAGAGATCAGTTCACGACAGGTCAGGTTAAAGCAGGTTACACGAAGGGAGCTCAGAAACAAATGTTGCTCAAGCAACCAGAACTGGTCTGAGAGGAATTTAAATAGAGAAGCACAAGAGGGTCTGGACAGGAAGTAGCAGGATGGAATCATATATTAAGCAACAGGTGAAGCCAGCGACACCCATAGCTGCAGAGTGCAGCAGAGCTGAACACAAGCTTGTGGAACAACAGGTGCCAGCCGGCCTACAGCAGTAAAGGTGAGACACAGATCAGTTCCGCAGCTGATCTGTGACAGAGAGAGGTTGAGTCCTTGTATGTGATCAAGGCCTAGGATCCAAGAAGTCCCCAGGGAAATATATGAAGACTAAAACTTGTACTTCAGGGGGCGTGTCCGGATGTGAGCAGCGGTGGACGTGTTGGAGAGGAGCTCCGGGTATCCTGAACACCATCCTCTGCCATCCGTGCCATCAATTAGAAAAAAAAGCCAGAATACCTGCCTGTAGGCTTCTCCTACATCATCTGCTGCTCCCTGTGCCTATATTGCAACTCTCGGGCCCGTGATCTTCTGGGGATCCCTTGATGAACCACGGCTGCGGCCGCCGCCATTCTCAGGGTCACAGCAAGCTGGAGGAAGCTGTTCCTGGCCTGGTGAAGAGGTAAGGGAACTCCTTACCATCCGACCTACCCCCCCAGGTGTTTGTCAGAGCTGGATGGTCCGTGGGGCCGTTTAAATCGTCCGCCGCGGCCGCGGCCTAGTGTGGCCTAGTGAAGCCTCCAGGCCACCGGACTTTCCTACACCGCCGGCCGGCGGAGGAGCGCCGCGGCCGGCCTGCTTTGTAATTGGGAGCGGGGACACTGCTGCGCTCGCACATCCCATCATCCCTTCACCATCCTGCAGAAAAACGGCTCAGTTAGCTGGTGGGGGCTGTCATACGTGGGCTGGGTGAGGAGTCCTGGGGCCCAGCATCCTGATTCACCCCTCTACCTTCATCTTGGCTACCTGGGCCTCTCCTGCATAGTGCTCACGATCGGCTCTTCCCACTGGATTGTCACTACTAGCAAGTTACACGGGGGGCTGCTGGCGACTACTGCCCACCTCTCTGTGCTGCGGACTTCTGGGACTAAATACCTGCGGCATACCTGTAGTACCCTTCTAACCGCTGCACTGGGCCCTGAAGTCTATCCTCTGTTGGGACTGGGATCCTAAAATCTGTACCGCACTGCTGCCTTGAAAATACCCCAGTGGTGAACACTATTACAGTGACTGACTGGCTGCTGTGTGGCTGTGGGGGTGCCCTCTCCCTCCCCTCATTCTAATTGTACACTGAAGGCTGATTATTACCCAGCTCCATTTTATCAATCTCTTGCCTTCAGCTTCATGGGCCCTAAGCAACGGCCCAAAAATTCATCCACACCAGGCCGCTCAGCCCCTGTAACGGCTACACAGCCTGACTCTTCTCTCATAGGGAGGCTGCAGGAACTGCTGACCGAATTAGCCATGGAGCACGAGGCTTCGCTGAGTGCGGCTCTCCCTGCCCCACCCTCCCAGGACAGCACCGCATTGATCCTGGCCGCCATTGAACAAAGCAAAACCTCCATGCTGGTGAGAATAGACCGATTAGCTGAAGAATGTAATCTCATTAGAAACGACCTGGATAAGATTAGGGGCAGGCTGACTGAATCGGAAACCAGAATTTCTGCCACTGAAGATCTTACAGCTACCCACTCCAATACCATAGCGGAATTGCAACGCACAGTACAATCGCTTGTCGCCAAAGCTGATGACGCAGAAAACAGGGCGAGACGCAACAATGTTCGAGTCCTGGGTCTCGATGAGGGGGAGGAAGGTGACAGACCGGCGGAGTTCGCGGAAGAGTTCTTCAAAAGTCTGCTAGGCCTCGCAGATATCTCCCCGACCTATGTCGTCGAGCGTGCCCATCGTGTACCCACGGGACGCACTATCCCTGGTGCGAGTCCCCGACCCTTCTTGGTTCGCTTCCTCAACTTCAGGGACCGAGACAGGATCCTTTCCGCAGCTCGCAAACATCCTTCGCTCCAGTATGGCAATTCTGCAGTCCTATTATTTCCGGATTTTTCAGCTGACCTGCAGCGCAAGAGGAAGTCCTTTAATGACGTCCGTAGACGCCTACGCGAAAAGGACATTAAATACAGTATGTTGTACCCCAGTCGTCTCCGGGTCCCCCATAATGGTTCGGTCAGGTTCTTCGACTCTCCGGCTGATGCGGATGACTGACTAAACAACCTGGGGTGAGCACCAGATATTATCCCTTACTACAAGTGGCTCCCCGATAGTTTCATAATAATTCTATCTCCCTTCCGGATCCGGGCTCGTGGGGATTTTGTCCAGTTATCAGTCTGTTGTATAGCCCCCTTGGGTCTTATCACCTAAAGTTGTTGCTAATTGACTCCTGAACTCCCATGCAGGACTTACCCGTTATGCTGCGTGGGAGACCAACCTAACCCCGGGAGCTGGCATGTTTAATCTACACCTGATTATGATTTTTCTCTTGCAAGAGCCATTGATCACCGGAGATTCCTCTAGTTCAGGACTAGACATGCAGTACTTCTACATTCTTCTACCCCCGGAGCTACCTTGTTGGACACACCTCACTACAGTATCTACCCCCCCCCCCCAGTTTTTCTTTACGCCAATTTAAGAGGCATCAGCGGCACTGAATCGCCGCACTTTGGAACTTTTCACAGAAGTCTGAAGTTCTAGGAGTTTTGAGTTCAGGTTTTAGGGTATTAAACTGGCCATAGTTCTATTTTTCTTTTTTTTTTCTCTGTTAGGGGTACTTCATGGTCAGTAGGGAGTTTACAGGTTACTGTTTCTGTTTATTTTTTTTTTTGTACGCTCTATATCCACTGACTGATGTATATACACATACATGTGTTCTGTCAATGCTCACCATGCCCAGTGTAAAATTTGTTCCCCTCTTTGCATTCTCCCTTGGGCCCAAGGGGGCTGATCCCTCACACGTAGGTATCATTATGCTGCATTATAAATTGTTATTGCCTTTATGGAGTTAAAACTGATAACATGGAATGTACGAGGTCTTAATAATAAGGTTAAAAGGGCATTAATGTTCAAATACCTGAATAATCACAAACCCCATATCTTGTTCCTGCAGGAGACCCATCTCCTGGGGAATAAGATCCTAGCACTACGTAGACCCTGGGTACGGCAAGCATTTCATGCAACGTACTCCAGTTACGCCAGAGGAGTGGCCATCTTATTAAACAAATCCCTTGCATATAAGGTCCTACATCTTCAAACTGATCAGGAAGGCCGATTCATAATCCTCTTACTGGAGATCAGAGCAGTGGTCTATGCTTTAGTAAATGTATACATTCCCCCTCCTTTCAACCAACAGGTCCTCTACAAAATATATGAACATTTAGCTACATTACAGTTCTCCAGACTTTACATAGCTGGAGACTTTAATTCTATTCTGGACCCATCTCTGGACTCGTCCAATCCAAATAGGGTGTTTTCACCGGACCTACTTCAATGGGCACAAGCACTTAATTACACTGAGATCTGGAGATGGAAGCACCAAACCACTAGGGTTTACTCCTTTCACTCCACCACTCATAAATCAGGCTCCAGGATCGACCTGGTCTTTGGCAACACCTGTGCCCTGGCGGCGGTGAGGGGGGTCTCGTACTTACCTGCGGGCCTCTCTGATCATGCGCCCTTAGAGGTCACCTTGGGGTTGTCTGACACCAGAAGTCGAGACTGTTGGCGTTTAGCACCAAAATGGTTACAGGACACGAGGGTGGAGGAGGAAGTCTCTCCTAAACTACAACAATATTGGGAGATCAATGAGAACTCAACCTCAGCACAGGTAGTCTGGGACGCCTTTAAGGCCAACACCAGGGGTGAATATATTTCAGCTATCAAGACGGTTCGTTCTGAGATGTCCTGTCAGGTCCAGGCCCTTGAGGAGGGAGAGGCTAAGGCAGCGGAGGCTTTTTCTGGTTCCCCGACTCGGGATCACTTCAGCCAGCTAGCTGAGGCAAGAAGAGCATTGTCTCTACATCTTGCATCGGCCACGCATCTGGATTTAAAATCTCTGGCGGGGAAGATCTTTGAGTCCGGAGACAAGAACAGCAAACTTCTAGCAAATTTAGTTGCGGACTCTAAAATGCAGACAGTGGTGTCAGAAATACGTGGTTCGGATGGTCAGGTGCTTTCTACTCCTGAGCAAATTTTGGATGAATTCAGATCCTTTTATGAAAAATTATATGAAGCAGTCCCTGGCTGGCCTGAGGACCAGCGTAGGGAGTTTTTACATTCCCTGCACCTACCCACTCTTTCACAGGAGGATCTTGAATTTTTAGATAAGGATTTTACCACTGAGGAGATAGAGGCAGCGATTTGTTCGTTCCCCAGTGGAAAAACACCGGGACCAGATGGCCTGCCGGGTGAATGGTACAGAATGTATGCCTCTTTAGTTGCACCAAAACTGTTGAAGGTCTTCTCTGAAAGTAAAAGGCAGATGTCCTTGCCCCCTTCTATGTACCAGGCACACATAGTCCTCATTCCTAAGCCCGGCAAAGACATATCCCTCTGTCCTTCCTATAGGCCGATCTCCTTGCTAAACTATGACCTCAAGATCTTGACAAAAATACTAGCGACCAGACTGCGGACGATTCTACCATCCCTAATTAATATAGACCAGACTGGTTTCATGCCAGGGAAATCAACAGATATAAATCTACGTAGAGTGTTTACACATCTTCAGCTGCCTCCCACTGAGTCCTCCACGAGGGTATTGGTTGCGCTAGATATTGAAAAGGCATTTGATTCGGTGGCATGGCCTTATATGTCTTCGGTTCTTGAGGTTATGGGTTTTGGAGAAGAATTCCGTAGGTGGATTGATATTTTGTATAAGGACCCAACAGCGCAGATAAAACTTAATGGTGCTCTGTCGGCACCTTTTTCGGTGGAAAGAGGTACGAGACAAGGTTGTCCGCTGTCACCGGCTTTGTTTGCCTTGGTGATGGAACCACTTGCTTCGGCCTTAAGACAGGCAGAGGGGGTTAGGGGCATACAGGTGGGATCCATACATGAGAAAGTGGCTTTATACGCAGATGATCTCATTCTTTTTTTGAATGACCCTGCTCAATCCCTCCATGAGACGCTGACCATTCTTTCAAATTTCAATAGTTGCTCGGGACTCAAAGTGAACTGGGAAAAATCCCAAATCTTACCGATAGATATAGCCGCAAAGGACATAGCAGATCCCAACCTTCCCTTATTATGGACAGACAAAATTAAATATCTAGGCATCCACATTTCCACATCTACCTCTGATTATTATACCCTTAACTTTGAACCACTGATACAAATGATGAGGACAAGACTGAAGGCTTGGGCACATCTCCCCCTCTCTCTAGTTGGGAGGATTAATTTATTCAAGATGAAACTACTGCCCGCTTTTCTCTATGTTCTTAGACATGCCCCTATCTGGATTCCAAAAAAAGTTTTTTGCCTGATAAATACCATTCTATTATCTTTTCTCTGGGGAACCGGTCAGCCGAGATTTAGGCTGGCGGTGCTACAGAGACCTTGGGGGGAGGGAGGCCTGGCTTGCCCTGACCTCCATTCTTATTTTGTGGCGGCTCTATTATCACATGCCCACAACTGGCTAGTCTCTGATGAGTCCAATGCAGCAGTGGTTCTAGAAGCAGCACATCTGGGGTCATACGAGGCGCTACGGAACTTACTTTACCGGGGTCCTAGGGCTCCCTTCCCTCTTACAACGGCAATGAAGGCGGTTATACGAGCGTGGTCGGTGGCCAATTCCATGCGCCCCATACCTTCTGGACACATATCCCCGCACAGCCCTCTTTGGTTTAACCCGCAATTGTCAGAATTTGGGTCCATTCCTGACCCTAGTATATGGGCATGCAAGGGCATCAAATATATAAATCAGATCTGTTTGGATGGCCGAATGCAGACTTTTGACGGGTTGAAACAACAATATGATTTACCCAACTCTCACCTGTTTAGATTCCTGCAGCTTAGACACGCCTTCAACACCCAGTTTGAGCATGCCCAAGTGGCTTTTTACACCTCAAATCTGGAAACTCTGCTCAGGGACGAAACTCTAACTAAGCCCTTATTCACCATATATAAAGCGTTACTCCCTAACGTACACACGGGATTAGAAAACCTTAAGGCAAAGTGGGTGATTGATTTCCCTACACTAGACACAGAAGATTGGGAGGAACTGTGGGAGTGCCCCTTCTCACAGCTAGTATCAGCTAGAGACAAGTTAGTGCAGTTTAAAATAGTACATAGGATATATTACACACCCGTGCGTCTACACAAAATATATCCATCTATTCCTCCCTCCTGCTGGAGATGCAACTCATCCTCAGCAGATTTCATACATATATTTTGGAGCTGTCCTCAGATCGAAATTTTTTGGGTTGAGGTAACCAATTTTATTTTGACTGTCACCACTGTTCCTGTACCACTGTCTGTAGAGGTATGTCTGCTGGGACTTGTGGAACCCCTGGCCCCAAGCCGGACTATTAGAACCCTGCTAGGATTACTACTTTATTATACCCGTAAGTCGATAGTACTCAGATGGAAGGCCTCATCCGCACCCTCATTACAATTTTGGAAGAGGTTAGTGAATGCGGCTCTACCATTATACAAGGCTACCTACCTGTCACGTGGATGTGCCAAAAAATTCCACAAAATATGGGATATTTGGACGGATTCCCTGTCCACTAATGCAGACTCGATGGACGATTAGTAACGTTCTACTAAGTACCGTGAATGACCCAAGAGGCATCTCCAATCTCATAACACCCCTGAGATGCTCGGTCAATAGTCAGGGGGAGGGGGGGGGATGCAATTATGTATCTATAATGTACACTTAATTTCACAAGAACCTAAAGTGAGCTTTGTAAGATATATGTGGAATTGAAGAATTGCTTTGAATTTTCTACACAGGTGGTCGAGCGTACAATGGTTTAGGTAGTTTATGTCTGTTTTTTTTTTTTTCTTCTTTTTTCTTTTTTTCCCATCTTACATCTAGTTTTGTAGTTGTAGTGAACGAGCCTGGGTATGCCCAATAGGCTCTGTATTGTTTTGTTCTCACTTAAAATTATAATAAAGATAACTTTTAAAAAAAAAAAAAAACTTGTACTTCCAGGAACCACAACCTGTGTGTACTTCAGCATAATACTTCAGTACTTCTATTAACTTAGGCAATTTGGGGCAGATCAAAAATACATTCCTAACAACACCTTTTATGAGAATTACAGTATCTTTCAAATGACAAGAAACTAAATAAATGCACACAAATATCTATGGGTTTAAATTTAACAGATAATCTACGAAGGAAATAATCAGCTAAAAAATGTATCTTGAGCAGCAAAATTGCTGTCTGAAAAAAATCCATGTGCCATTACCCTTGAACTCATCAGCTGTTAATATTGCAATGTTAGCTAGTGAACCACTATAGAATACAAAGGCAACCATGGACATTGCTTTCTCATGAACATGTTATTACAATGTATATGTATTTTTCCCCCAGCTTACATAAAATTCTGGAAAATGAGTGCAACATAGAAATGTGGAGCAAAAATAAGTCATTATTGTTTTTTTTCAAATAGCTAACCTGAGATCCAAAAAAAAAAAAGCCATGTATATTTGTTATTTTGATGTTGAAATAATGACAACGTATCCATATGTGTTGCCACTCACGCACATCTGCTATCTTTGGGCAGTTTAACTGATACACTTTTCACCAAACAACTCTTTTTCCAGAACTGTAACTGCTAAAAAAAAAAAGAAAACATGCATTAATAGATGTGATTAATAGGTTTTTTATACAGCAGTCATTTTTATCCTTTTCTACTGTGACAAAAAGTGTAGTGAAGATATTAAACCAATCAGTCAATTCGGTGGAAATGGAGAGATATATTCATCAAGGAATGCTTCCAGCATACAGCAGCTGTATACTGCTCCAGGTCTCTTGTGTCTTTTGAAGACTGGATATAATCCTCAACAAATACAGTATTTATACATATATAATCCTCAATAAATAATTAAATAAAAAATAACATACAGTAATATATAAATAAAATACTTTTTGGGAAGGTTTTTGGAGTTGTAAAAAATGTTTTGTTTTACATTTCATACAGTGTATATATATATATATATATATATATATATATATATATATCACTGGATGCTGAGAGAGCGGAGGCTGCAGGCACAACAGGTTGCAGATGTCGTGGGTGCTGAGAAGGTAAAGTGTGATATGTTTGGTGGTGAGGAAAGGGGTGCTACATGTGCAGTAGGTGGTGAGAGAAGGGCTGTAGGCATGTTGGGAGCTGAGAAAGGGTGGGCTGCAGGTACGGTGGATTCCACAAGAGGTGTGGGTGTAACGTTATGAGTGCTGAGAGAAAGAGGGGTGCAGGATCGGTGGGTGCTAAGAGAAGAAGGTGTGCTGGCACAATGGGGGCTGAAAAAAGGGAGGTCGGTGTATCTGGGAAAAAAGCATTGTGGATTGTACAGTAGGTGATGAAAAGGGGGGGGGGCTCTGACAAGTTTGGTGAGAGAGAAGAGGTAGTGCAGATGTAGTGGGTGATGAGAGAAGGGGGTGTTCAGGTGCATTGAGTAGTGTGGGAAGGGGGGTACAGATGTGTTGGGAATTGGGAAAAGGAGAATACAGGCACGCTGGGTGCTAAGAGAAGTTAGGGTGATGGCACAGTGGGTCCTGAGAGAAAGAGGGGCTGCAGGATTGGTGGGTGCTGAGAAATTGGTGACTTCAGGATTTCTAGGTACTCTGAAAGGAGGAGGCAAACATGGTGGGCAGTAAGAGAATGGGGTGCATGCACAATTGGTTGTAAAAGAAGAGGATGTAAGCACAGTTGGTGTTGAGAGAATGGGGGTACAGGTATGGTGGGTGGTAAGAGAGGGAAGGTTTCAGCCTCAGTGGTTGTTGAGAGGAGGAGGCTGTAGGTGCAGTGGGTACTACAAGAAGGGAGGCTGCGAGTACGATGGGTGATAAGAGAAGGGGGACTACAGGTGCTTGGTAGGTGGTGAGATAAGTGGGTTTTACATGCAATGGTGAGAGAAGAGGGGGCATAGGCCTATGTGCTGAAAGAAAGGGGGTTTCAGTCCTTGCGCAATGCAGGAGAAAAGTTTAATTGAGAAAAAAAAAAGGGGGCTTCTACAGAATGCAGAAGGGTTGTTCAGCGATAATGCAAAGTGGATTGATTGAGACTGTAGAAGAAGTTGTGTAATAGTGCATGTGCAGTGGGCATTGAGGAAAGGGGAGTGCAGATGCGGTAGGTGCTGAGTGAATGTCTTGTGTTGCTGATGTGGTTGAGCGAGTGCTGAGAAAAAGGGGGGGCACTAGAGAGGAGTTGAATGCAAGTGCAGGGGTGCGTTAAGCAGCAGTTAGAGAGATGCTGCCAGCCAGCCTGGTTGCTGATAAGAGTGCTCCCTTCCCCAAGCAGAACCCATCCCCTTCTCTCCCCACAGTTATGATAAATAGCTGACAGTCTGATGATAAATAGCTGACAGATTTAAAATAGTATAGCGCAAGCTTTACATTTACTTGCATTCAGGTGCATTAAGTTAAGCTGCCTTAAGAAAAAAAAAAAATTTGTGCGTCCGGAGGCAGATTAGATACTCTGAACTCATAAATGCATGTAAACCCATGCATATTTAAACGCAGGAGAAACTGAAGAGTTTAAGGTTCGTTCCCAGATCAATTTCTACTGTATATCGATAAAACAAACACAAGAGGCCCATGTGAATTAGGGCTGCTGCAGATGACTCCTCTTCAGCCTGCTTTCCCTCTTTGCATATTACACATTATAGTTTTGTTTCAGGTTACCTAGCATAGTCAGGGCTCAGAAAGAAGGCTGAGTAGGAGATAGCTGCAGCAGTACAGGAAGGGGGTGGGAGGGGGTTGTGCAATGGAAGGGAGAACAGCAATTGGAGGGATGTCCCTAACTCTTCATGCTTATAGGCTTGGTTCACACTGGGGCGGCTTCAAAGTCGCCCGACTCTGAAGTCGTCCCGCACAGCGCAACTTCAGCGTGGCTTGTAAAGGACTTCTTTAATAGAAGACAATGCATGCCGCTCCGAAGTCGCCCCCAAGTAGTGCAGGAACCTTTTTCTAAGTCTCCGATTAGAACGATTCCATTGCACTGAATGGAGCGTGACTTTTCAGGTGACTAAGTCGCCTGACAAGTCGCCCCAGTGTGAACCGACACTTAGCCTAGGTTCATACTGAATGCAGGTTTGGAATCAGCTGAACTCGCATGATTTCAAACTGCCATTTCAGTCCAACTTCGGGAGTGTTTTAAGAGACATCTGTGCGGGGTTCATATACAGATGCCGATTGAAATCGCCCCCGAAGTTGCCAAAAGTAGTACTGGAACTACTTTTGGGAATCAGTATGGCGCTGCAAAGTCTTTGCTGCACTTCAGACGGTGCCGTTGCTGGGAATAGGCTCTGATTTGGCTCCACTCAGTCTCTCCTCCTCCAATGAGTCGCAGACTGACGAGGATCCATGGGAAGAGGGTACAGGGGGCTGGTGGAAGCAGTAAGGTTTACATATATGGCTAAAATTCTGCATGCGTTCAGATTGCTTTTTAAAGATGCTTGACATGATATAATGCCTCCTCGACATCTGTTTTAACCCTGTAAATGCTGCACCAGCGGGCTACAGCTGCATGCATTCACTTGAATGGGTTGCAGTACTGCTCATCCAATGCAACAGCGGGCATACTGAACATGTAGCGGGCGTGAAGCAAAGTTCTGTGACTGCGGCATGTGAACATCTCTGTCTGTTGCATTTGCCACTTAAAATAACGCATTTGGGGGTTGCTAAAAGCGCAGCTCAATGAAACTCTTATATATAAATATATATATATATATATATATATATATATATATATATATACGCTATATTACCAAAAGTACTATTTAACCATTTTTCCAGAAGCACATTTGTGAGGTCAGGTACTGATGTGGACGAGAAGGCCTGGCTCGCAGTCTCTGCTCTAATTCATCCCAAAGGTGTTCTTGCAGATCAGTCAAGTTCCTCCATCCCAAACTCGCTCATCCATGTCTTTATGGACCTTGCTTTGTTCACTGATCCAAATCATTTGGTGGAGGGGTGATTATGGTGTGGGATTGTTTTTCAGGGGTTGGGCTTGGTCCCTTAGTTCCAGTGAAGGGAACTCTGAAGGTGTCAGCATACCAAAACATTTTGGACAATTTCATGCTCCCAACTATGTGGGAACAGTTTGGGGATGGCCCCTTCCTATTCCAACATGACTGCGCATCGGTGCACAAAGCAAAGCCTATAAAGACATGGATGAGCGAGTTTGGGGTGGAGGAATTGACTGGCCTGCAAAGAGTCCTGACCTCAATTCGATAAAACACCTTTGGGATGAATTAGTGTGGAGACTGCGAGTCAGGCCTTCTCGTCCACATCAGACATCAGTGCCTGACCTCACAAATGCGCTTCTGGAAGAATGGTCAAACATTCCCATAGACACACTCCTAAATCTTGTGGACAGCCTTCCCAGAAGAGTTGAAGCTGTTATAGGTGCAAAGGGTGGGCCAACTCAATATTGAACCCTACGGACTTATGCCCCGTACACACGGTCGGACTTTGTTCGGACATTCCGACAACAAAATCCTAGGATTTTTTCCGGCGGATGTTGGCTCAAACTTGTCTTGCATACACATGGTCACACAAAGTTGTCGGAAAATCCGATCATTGTGAACGCGGTGACGTAAAACACATACGTCGGGACTATAAATGGGGCAGTGGCCAATAGCTTTCATCTCTTTATTTATTCTGAGCATGCGTGGCACTTTGTCCGTCGGATTTGTGTACACACGATCGGAATTTCCGACAACGGATTTTGTTGTCGGAAAATTTTATATCCTGCTCTCCAACTTTGTGTGTTGGAAAATCCGATGGAAAATTTCCGATGGAGCCCACACACGGTCGGAATTTCCGACAACACGCTCCGATCGGACATTTTCCATCGGAAAATCCGACCGTGTGTACGGGGCATAAGACTGGGATGTCATTAAAGTTCATGTGCGTGTAAAGGCAGGTGTCCCAATACTTTTGGTAATATAGTATATATATATATATATATATATATATATATATATATATATATATATATATATATATATACTGTACACACATACAGTATATATATAAAATGACTAAGTTAGAGTTTAATTTTTTCAGCGTATATATATATTTATTTTTTATTTTTTTATTTTTTTTAACATGCCGTGTGTGTTTACACTACATCCTGCCTATTAGTGTACATTTATTTACTAGAATGAGCATGCCGCGTTATTCTATCATCAGCGTGTCTCTGAATACCCAACACATCAAAAAGCAAAGGGAAAAGAGAAAAATGAGCCTGAAATAATGGTAGCACGTAAAGGAATGATAAGCAAAATAATTGCTAGGAAGCCAGTTTGCTTGTTAATGTTTTCAAGTTGGGATTGTAACATTGCAGCACTAAAGGCACAGCCAACTCTAAATAATAAAGCTTACTGGGAAGGCAGGTCTGGGTCAATTCCACAGTCAGGCTGCACAAATCTGATTGGCTGTGACAGGCAATGCTGAGTAATTGCTCTAATCAGTGTGCCAGGCAGTGTACCTTAGCACAGCAAAAGAATGATGCAATAAGTGGCTTCAGAGTCCTGAGTCCCTTTCAACCTGACATTTCTGACAGTGATGCATTGTGCGTAATAGAAGGATTATGTAGAGTTTGTGCCATTCAACAGGAGAAGAGAGCATTGCAGGAGCCTTGTGAGAGCATCTTAAGTTGGCCAGAGATAAGGGTCTCATTAAAGTGCTCTACAGTGCTCATTTGCAGGTTGACTTGCTGCGATGATCAGTTGGTGGAAAACACTGGCAATAAGAAGCGCAAAGACATGTCAGATAGAATCGGCTGCAGGTTTGTCCTCTTGTAGAGGAACCAACAATTATAGTGGTACATGATCAAAAACTTTTATGTCAACAAAGTAACACATCCAGCTTAAATAAGACAAGGTCAACTTTACTTACAGAAATGCTTTCTGCTTCTGTGTATACTACTTTATATATAACAAGGACACATTACACAACCCACTTGCCTTTTGCTGAATATTCAAAAAAGCAGTATTAAACCCAAAAATAAACTTTAAAGGTTTAGTTCACCTTTACCAAAAAAAATCTATGCAATTAGGGGTTGCCTGTAGATAAAAACAACTGTGTAACTTCGACCAAAGTTAAAGGGGTTGTAAACCTACATGTTTTTTCACCTTAATGCATCCTATGCTTTAAGGTGAAAAAAACACCTGGCAGTGACCGGCCCCCAGCCCCCCGTTTTATTTACCTGAGCCCTGGAACTTGACCCACAGGGACACGCTGTCTCTCTGCCCAGGGTTGTCGGCTCTTGATAGGATAGAGTGATAGCAGTGCAGCCATTGGCTCCCGCTGCTGGGGCCGAGTCCTGCATTCGGCCTCTATGGACGCCGAATGCTGGACTCTGGAGCGCGCCCGCAAGGTAATCCCCCGGGAGAGAGCTTCTCCTAGGGGGTTATCTGATGTGGGGAGGAGCTGCGAGAACCGCCGGGGGACCCCAGAAGACCAGGTTCGGGGGCCACTCTGTGCAAAACGAGCTGCACAGTGGAGGTATGTTTTCTGTTTTTTTTAAATAACAAACATAACAAACCTTACAATCACTTTAATTAATGTCCTTGCTGTGGGTGTAGGCCATTTACGTACCTCCCAAAGCCAGGCCGAAAAATTCCCAGAGATGGCATCATCCCATCCTGTCTTGTTTCTAGGATGTTGTTGAGACACTCCCAGCTGATTCAAACCCCATTGCATGCCCTCTCTTCCTCCTGTCACAGTCTCTCTGAGCTCTAACCACACATGATGTGCAGAGGTTTGAGAGCTCGCTCCTGTGATGGTGTGGGTGAGCAGCTGGGAGTGTCTTAGCAATGTTTTATCAACAAGGCAGGGTGGGAAGATGCCACCTTTGGGAGTTTTTCATCAAGACTTCACAAGGCACTTAAAAGGCCTACATCTATAACCAGGGCAATATCCAACTTTAGTTAATGCTGCACAATTTGTTTTTATATAACGACATCCCTTACTACATAGTTGGTAAGGTTGAATAAAGACACCAGTTCATCCAGTGTGGGGTGTATGTATGTGTATAGATCACCACTATTTCCCATATCCCTGTATATTGCATTCACTAAGATGCCCATCAAAAAGTTTTTTATTTAACGACACCCCCACTGACACTACCAGCTGTGGAAGGGAGTTCCAAATCCTTACCTCCAGTCCCCTTATTAACTTCCCTGGACTCTTTCCTGTTGCAGCACATCCATTCGGAGGACCAGTGACCAGAACTGGATGGCATACACAAAATGTGGCTGAACGAGAGTTTTGTAAAGTCGTATAATTATAGTTTTGTCTCTTGAGTAGTACCCTTTTTAATGCATGCTAATAGCCTTGCTTGCTGCAGCTTGGTATTGCATGCTATTGCTGAGCCTGTGATCTACTAGGACCCCCAGGTCCTTTATCATCCTCGATTCCACCAGAGGTTCTCCCCCTGGCAAATAACTTGCATTCATATTTTTAACCCCCAAGTGTATCACTTTACATTTTTCAATATTAAACCTCATTTACCATGAAGTTGCCCACAACTTTGTTTTATCAATGTCTTCTTGGAAAGTCACCATATCTTTTTGTGAGGTAACTACCCTACTTACCTGAATAAGCAGTATTTTGGTAAAGGTGAACTAACCCTTAAATATATTGAAGCTTGCCAATCCTTAAATGTGGTGGCTGCATTCATTTACTTTTTTTTTCCCCTTTATTTTCACTTGGTAATCCAGCCAGTTACACACTTCCTGTCTTTGGGTATCTCATCTATTAAGGAGGAGCAATGAAGTCACCGATGGACTGCAGCATGGTCTAGAGAGAGTGGTGTTAGATGGAGTAGTAGATTTAGATGGTCTTTTTAACCACTTTCACCCTCTTCCTGCCCAGGCCATTTTTCAGATTTTCAGTCATGCAACACTATACCCAATTTAATTTTTTATCATTTTTTTGAGACACTGGGTATTTTACTTTTTGCTATATAAAAAAAAAAGACCAAACATTTTGAAAAAAAAAAAAAAAATCTTAATGTGTTATAAAATATTGCAAATAAATAATCTTTTTTTCATAAATTTATACCAAGATGTATCCTACATTTTTTTGGTAAACATAACCCAAATCAGTGTTTATTGTATAGTCTGTGAAACTATGGTATGTATATTTGATCAATCCTGATCAGTGTTCTGACTGCCTATCTCATTTCTTGAAGCCCTAAAATGTCAGGACAGTACAAATACCCCCCAAATTTCTCCTTTTTGGAAAGAACAGTTTAAGGTATTTAGTAGGAGGCAGGGTGCAAGTTGTAATTTAAATTTTTTGAAAAATGAAATAAGTTTTATAAATTTTTTTTTCTAAAAGTTGTCAGTTTATCAAGTTATTTCTCACACACAGCATAGGCTTACTTACAATTGCACCTCAAAAATGGAACGTGGGCGCACCCCTGTATCATACCATTGTGGAGGACAAGTAAGGGGAGAGTAAGCTATTAATTAAAATAATAGTGAAGGCTTAAATTATATTGGCAATTTCCTGAAGTTTGAGCCCAGGCCAAAGTGCGTAAGACAGGCCTGCAAGGAAGGCCACTCTATAGAATCAAAGGCCTTTGCTCCACCTAAAGAAGCCAAGGTGCATGTCTCTAGAATAAGGATGGTCCCGATGTTTAAGTCGAACATCGGGTGTTCGTTTGTTCGGAGAAGTTCGCCCGCCACAGAACGCCCCATAATGCACTGCTGATTGGCCAAAGCATGGACCTGACCTGCATGCTTTGGCCAATCACAGCGCAATGTGCTGTGAGAGCCATGATTGGCCAAAGGTAGGGTGCTCACTCTGTTGGTTCTCTGGGTGATAGACAATCGGAATATTCTACGTTTGTGCTATTTTTGTGACATTTACATGTTTAAGTATAAGCTATTCATACATATGTTGCTTATTATTTTTTTTAACACATAATAGTTGCCTTAAGCTCCTGAAGAAGTGCTCGGCGCGCAACATGTAGCACGAGCCAAGATACAGTACTCCATAATTCCACAGTACATCAAGCACTCTGGAACCAATTTTACCGTATAGAATGGTTTTCATTTTCTATGTAGTGCAGTTGTCTAATGTATGAGTGGTAAATACTTTACTATACAGGCAGTATACATTATCTTAAAGCAAATTGTTTGTCTCATTTTTTAAATGATGTAATAAAGACATTTGAATTTTAATATTGTATATGGGTGTGCCTAAAAAGTCCAAGTTCGATGCTCTAATATCAATCCACCTAACTGTGCTGTGTGAATCTCAAGATTGGTTGGACACAAATATAGATCTTTTGTCAGCCCCCTTATAGCTGTTTCCTCTTTGAATTTATCTATTTGCCTATCTATAAAATTATTACAAAACAAGCACACTGCCAGAAGTTGAATGTTAAACGGTATAGGTTAGGGTCAAAATAGGAAAAATCTTTTCAAACACAAGTAAAGCTTCTATAAAGTTTTAGATTTGTTCAAAACTTTGCAGCTCTCTTCAGAGTGGGGGAAACCCTCAAACTACATTAAAATCACAAAAAGAAAAAGCGCACTAGTCTCATGTATCACCTTTGACATAACCTGTGAAAAACTTCAATAAATACTCAGAAGAGTGTTAAAATAACAGGCATGATCAATGGAAGTACTCCTTCAGCAAATTGCAGCATATACATTCTGACACATTTTGAAGGACAAGCCCTCTTCCTTGGAGCTAACCTATTTGTAGTCATGATTATCCTTAAATAGTCTAAGGCTCTAAGCTAAATGTAAAGCCATCCATTGCCACACCCTCTGTCCAGTCCTGGGTTGCCAACCATCTATAAATTTGTGGTCAGTTTGTAAAAATCGGGCGATTTACAAACTGTCCGTACATATCAATAACGGACATCAGCTGCCTGTAAAAAATATGGTTGGGCACCGTTCTTAAATCTTAGGGTGTTTACCAGAGGGCTCTCTGGTATTAAATGATCTATAGGTGATGATTTATTTTTTTTAGATCGTTATTCCAAGCATCATTAATGTACCAATGTTCTTATTGCTATGTATACCTGAGAAATGTATGGGTCCTTGTATGTGACATTTTCTACCATTTATATTTTCTTATTTTCAATAAAAACATTGAAATATAAAAAATATAGCCGCAGGCTGACTTCTAAACATGCAAAGTTCTGAAGCCAGGCAGGCTTGTGGGGTTCTGAATCAGATAGGGGTACAGGCGACTGGGCGCACGGTGATGTCATGGTGCTGCTTGGCAGGGCAGCATCTTTTATGAATTACAACAGGGGGAGCCAGGCCAGGACTTGGCAGCGCCGCCGGCTGCTGGGACAGTCCTTTCTTGGTGGAGGAGAAGAGGAGGATAAAAGTGGTGAGAGAATCAAAGCAAAAGAGTGAGCCGCTCGGACTGGACTGTGTCTGGCTGCCCTGCTGTACCTGAGTGAGCAATGGAGGAGCCTGGAGGTCAGGTCAGTGACAGCTCCCAGCCAGCCAAGCCACACAGTCTGTGGGGGGGGTCTGTAGGATGCCCCTTCCCAGTGCAAGGGGGAACTCTGTGTACCATAATGTAAAGGGGAACCCTGATGTAAAGGGCAATTCTGCGGGCTCTAATGTAAGGGGGGCTCTGGAGACCATAGACCACCTTACATCACTCCACTTTGCACCAGAGTCTGCAGCATTCCCCCTTACATCATGGCCTGCAGCGTTCCCCTTCCCCTACATCAGAGTTTTCATTGTCTCTTTAATTATTTTTTTAATAAACTTTATTCCTTTAATTTTTTTGGTCAACTTTATTGCTATCCCAATGTACGAACAACATCCCTTGTGATAGCACGGGCCATAACAGGTCTTCTTTATAGAGCGATATGAGGTCTATTAGATCACATTAGACCATAAGTTGTTGTTCGATACTTTTTGGGACTGAGATACTACCTCTCATACCAGCCTCTTTTTATTAGACCACAGATCTCTCCTCTGGTCTCCAATGCAGCAGATCAGACACAGATCAGTCTGATCAGCTGCTTCACTGGCTGGTAACGGCCAGGTAAACAAAGAACCAAAACTGTAAGTGTCAAAATACTCGTCGCTTCTGGTTTCTGACATCACACAGTGAGAGAAGCAACATCAGCTCCTCTCACTGTGTCCCAGGAACCAGATTCCGCCAGTTGAATCTTTAAAGGAAGTGAGACCCCCTTCCGCCACA
Organism: Aquarana catesbeiana; assembly: GCF_042186555.1. Lineage (NCBI taxonomy): Eukaryota > Metazoa > Chordata > Amphibia > Anura > Ranidae > Aquarana > Aquarana catesbeiana. The sequence goes on along the minus strand of NC_133328.1, from coordinate 383,189,586 downwards.
TGTAAAAGTAATCCATTGATTCCATAGGCACTAAGAATACTTTTATATTGAAGGGAACCACCGGTTGAAAAAAATTATATCTTTCAGCTGCAGCAATCGCCGAGATATTACCCTTCCTATTCGGGCAATGTGCAGGTTCTTGGCTGTTGAGTCCAAGACAAATCGTAACTATACCTAAACCTGCTCCCATCCCCACTCTAATGCCCTGTACACACGGTCGGATTTTCCGACTGAAAATGTGCGATCGGAGCTTGTTGTCGGAAATTCCGACCGTGTGTGGGCTCCATCAGACTTTTTCCATCGGATTTTCCGACACACAAAGTTTGAGAGCAGGCTATAAAATTTACTGACAACAAAATCCGATCGTGTCAATTCCGACCTTGTGTGGCCAATTCCGACGCACAAAGTGCCACGCATGCTCAGAATAAATTCCGAGACGGAATTGCTCGGTCTGGTAAAATTAGCATTCGCAATGGATATAGCACTTTCGTCACGGTGCAATGTTTGAAATTGTTTAATGCAGCGCAATCTCTTCTTCTTTATAATGCGAGAAGAATGAAGATGTTTTGCTGCTCATATTCAGACTTCTCACAAACTTCTTTCTTTATTATTTATCGTGATTTCATCACTATATTTTAATTTGTCACATCTGACTAAAAAATTTCAAACTTTTTTTTTTTTTGGTTTGTATTTTTTTCAAGCCTGATCTTGTGTTTTTTTTGTTTTTTTTTAACTCCAGAATAGTTTTGGGTGTGTTTCGTGTGTCAAGTTACCACAACACAATTATTATCTTGTATTATTTAATCTCAAGGAGATTGCTTGGTGTTGATGACTCTTGTTAATTTCACTTTGTATATTTGAAATGTACCTGCCTCCTCACAAACAAACTGTCCTTTTTGAAGGAAAACACACATAGGTGAGTATAATAAATCAAATCACAAATTTATTAAGGGCTCATAACCAAGGAAAGAGGGAGGCAACGCTGGAGAAACAGCAGAAATTGGCGAAGCCTTTGGCCCCAAGGGCACACATCAATTATTTTACTGCAAAATTGGGGGCCAGAGGAGTCCTTATCTAAGGGAGTTTAATCTGGTCCAGAAGTCTAAGAGATCAGGAACAGCTGCAGATGACATGTATGTCCCCAGGCTGTGGTCATACAAGAGCCTGCATCTTTTGTCAGACCAGACTGAACCCAGGGCCATCACTCTCTGGTCTTCCTTCCACGCTGTGTCTGTGGTGGTGGAGTTGTGGCAGGAGGAGGAGGAGGAGGATGGTCCAACTCACACAGGTGGGTATTAGGTGTGATTTCGCCCCTCACCCCCTTAGTTAAGGTTTTATAAAGAATGTCCTCACACAGGAGGCATTGGCCCTCCTGCATGTCCTTTAGATTTGTGGCAGCCATGCAGGCAAAGGCCTCTTCACGAGTAGGGAAGGCTCTCAGGGACGCAGAAGCCTCCTGAATCAGCCTGAGTGCTGAATCCTGCATGTTACTCCCCTTCCTGGGTCTTTTATTTGGAAGGCAGAGGGGAGGGACCTGCGATTCTGTCAGGCTCCTACTGGGCCCGGCCTTCTTCTGGCTGCCACTTAGCCCCGCCTCCTCCTGGCTGCCACTAACCCCCACCTCCTCCTGACTGCCACATTCCACAGCCTCCTCCTGTGTGCCACATTCCACAGCCTCCTCCTGGCTGAGGTCTTCCTGTGTATGAAAAAGGGACATAGTTTTAGTTTTTTCTTCATAAATCACAAACAATTTTCAGCTCCTGACTATTGCAAATTAAATGTTAAGAAATATAAAAGACTATCATTCTGAGCCCAGCATTTTTCATTCTTGTCCCAATTATTTGTGCCCACTACTGTCTATTGATATGTAAAACACTTTATTAAATCAGCAATTAGTGATCAATAATAAAATCTAGTAAACATCATTTATTTCTTGACCAGAAATCTGTAGAACCATGCTATACCTGACTCCAGCTGAGCTCCTCCACTTCTTCCTGGCTGGAAGACCCAGGTTGGACATCGGAAGCCTCAGCTGGGGTGGAAGATAGGGTGGAAGGAAGAGTGGAAGGAAGGATTGAGAGGGATTCCCTGACTTCAGTCTGGTCTGACAGAAATCGCAGTCTCTCATAGTACCACAGCCTGGGGACATAAACGTCATCTGCTGCAGCTCCTGATCTCTGGGAATCCTGGACCTTCTTGCGCTCCCTTAGATAAGTGCTCCTCAGGCCACCAATTTTGGCTTTTAAATAGGGGATGGTTGCCGTTGGGACCACCGGCTTCACCAACTCCAGCAGTTTCTCCAGCGCTGCCTGCCTCTTTTGTTTATTATTGTACTGGGGGTGTTTGACCTGCCACAGACAGGGCAGCTCCCTGTATTTGTCTATAAACAGGAGGAGGAAGTTGTGGTCATTGAAGCCATCCATTTTATCTACAAGACACAACACAAGACAAACCCTAATGTCAGGCTAAAGTCTCCTAATCTTGTCACAATATAGGCCTCAATCTAGAAGCAGTATAGGCCCAAGTTTAAATCTTACCTTCGTTATTACGATCGGCGCCTCCCATACACCTTCCTCCGCTCACAGATCGTACGTGCTATGCACGCACGATCTGTGAGCGTGGGTGTTACGCTTTATATACACTGCGCATGCGTGAAACTCTGCCCGTCGCTGACATTCTTTCTAGTCTATTCCCCGCCCCTTCTCGTTTGGCGCAGTGGGGAAGAGCACATGGCGGAGAAAGAGCAGGTGCGTGCTAATTACAGCAACGAGGAAGAGGAAAGCCCGGAGCCAGAAACGTCACAATCCCGGAGGAGACGATTTAAGGCCTCAAATATGTCCTTTGGGGAGATGATGGAGATGGTGGACATCCTGAAGAGGGCCGACTATGATGGGAAGTATGGACCGTACCCCAACCCCAATGTCAGAAAGGCCAAGATCATGGCGAAAGTAGTCAAGAGTCTGCAGAAGAATTTTGGGGTACAACGATCGAAAGATCAATTCAGGAAGCGATGGTCAGACCTCAAATTAAGGGAGCACGAGCAGTACAGAAGGATCAGGAGAGTGCTGCAAAAAAGTAAGTAGTTGTGCTGTGTTCCTATTCTCTATTTTTCTAAGGTTGTGCTGCTCCATGTGTTTTTCTTAACTGTTGTACAGTTTAAAATGGCAACTTTCATGTTCATGGGCACAATATTCATTGGTATGAAACAATGTTCATTCGACATAGAAAACACAATGTTTTGGACATATGCATTTGAATACATTTTTGCTAGCCTACTTCTCGTCAAATCATTTTGGAGTCTAGATGGGTTGGTAACTAGAATGAAATGCAAACTAGATTCTGTGTAAGGAGAGGACACTCAGCAGCTGTTTACACATCTGGACACTGGAGCACTAGTGTGGGATACCAGACCACCCTTTTTATTAGGGGGTCCACACAGGTGCTCCAGTGTATACTATAGGGGTGTCTCCATCTGTGAAGCTTGTACTAAACAGGTAAGTATTCAAGCTTGACAAAGGAAAAAAATATTTCTTCATCTTGCAACTCTGCCAAAACAGACAATTGTACCCCACTTCCAAGCAATGTTTCATATTCCTATTTCTGTCATAAAATATCTGTGTGCTAAGTTTACCTATTTTTTTTTACATAAGGGAGAAAAGACTCGAAGGACACCACTCATCCAAGGAGACCACAGACCCTCCACCTCATGAGGAAGTGGAAATCCCCCAAAGTCAACAGGAGGAAGATGTGGTGGAAATTGTCACCACAACAGGTGAGTGTCTGCGACCACAGGCACAGGTAAGAGATGGATGCCGGCATATTTATAATACATGGTGTGTTTTTTTTATATATTTTTAGGTGATCGTGATGTTGTGGATGAAGGACATTTCACCAGTGAGAGTGCCCAGATCCTGATCGGGGAGATCATGGGGTGTAATAGGGACTTGGAAAACATCCAGAAAAACATCAATGATGTTAAAAACAAAATGAAGAACATCATTGAGGTTTTAAGGAGAGTTTAAAACCCCTCAAAATCCCTAATGTAGTTTGCATTTTTTCCACAAAAAATTGTTGCACTTTTTTTACATAGCGTCGAAAAGCCAAATTTTGAAGATGCACACAATGTGTCAACATGTGCCATCTGCCATCACGGGAGATCAATGTATGCGTTTTGTGGGTGCAACCCCTTTCTCAATAATAAAGTAGCTGAGAGGAAGGGGTTGCACTCACAAAACACGTCCCTTGATCCCCCATGATGGCAGCTAGCACATGTTGACATTCGGCAATTTCTGTGCATCTTCAAAATTTGGCTTTTCCAGGGGTGACTTCACCCCATCTGAACGCAATATCAAACACAGTTTATAAATACTCATGTCTGATATTGCCTTCAATTTCTAACAAAGTTGAACTTTGTAAGTTCCAGATTTGTGTATTTCTTGTTGGTTTTAAACATGCCTGTTTTACCTTAAATGGACATTTGTACTTTTATTAATGTGACCCAAAAAATTGTTATGAATGAATGAATGAATGAATGATTTGTAAAGCGCTGCAAATGCGAACTGAATCGCCTCAAGGAGCTGGATGCATTCTCTGATGTCAGCTTCTCAGAAAAGGAAGGTCTTTAGTTATACAACAAACATGTTGGTTTGTTTAAAAAACCTTTGATAAATGCACATGTGATTGTGCTTGTATTAAAAAGATTGTTAATCAAGAATGTGTGGATTCTTCTTTCAATGCTCCAAAAAAATTTTTGTTGTAAAATTGGTGGTTTCTGTGACAATGGGGGTTAGTTCCTTAGGGCAAACCCACTTTGCACTACAAGTGCAGTTTCAGTGCAGTCTCAAGTGCACTTGTAGTGCAATATGTCTTTGCCTTTAGTAAATAACACCCAACAATGCTTACTAATGTTACACAATCACGCCATTTCAGCTAAAAGAAAGACAAGTAGTAAATCTCAGCAAATATTTTAGTAGTTAAAATTTGTTTTTTATTTAAAAAATGTCTCAGACATTGTCTGGCATATCGATGGCCCCCCTACCCGCAAAGTATTCCATGTATCTTAGATGGACCTCGCGGGCTCTCAGGGGGGGCAAGCCAGGACGGCCAGCTTCAAGCACTGTCAGGGCTGGTTTATTTAAATGAATTCCGGATTCAGGCCCAACTGAGCCAGCATAGTTCACAGAATTTCTCCTTAAAAAGTTGTGAAGAACACAGCACGCCAGGATGATATGATTGAGTTTATACTCCGCCATATGTATGGGTGTAAGAAATAGGTGGAACCGGCTGGTCATTATTCCAAATGTGTTCTCCACCACTCTTCTGGCTCTGGCCAGCCGGTAATTAAAAACCCTCTGGTCCGGAGTGAGGGTCCTCATAGGGAATGGCCGCATAAGATGGTCCCCCAGCGCAAATGCTTCATCCGCAACGAAGACAAATGAGAGTCCTTCTGCATTGTCTTCTGGAGGTGGCAAGTCCAAGCTGCCATTCTGGAGACGCCTGTAGAACTCCGTCTGGGTGATGACTCCACCATCCGACATCCAGCCATTCTTCCCCACGTCCACATACAGGAACTCATAAGTAGCCGACACCACTGCCAACATCACAATACTATTGAACCCCTTGTAGTTGTAATAGTATGACCCCGAATTGGGTGGTGGGACGATGTGGATGTGTTTCCCATCAATTGCCCCTCCCTAGTTAGGAAAGTCCCTGGGCAAAGTGGGAGGCCACAGTCTGCCATTCCTGTGGGTTGGAAGGAAACTGTGGAGTCAAGCAAGAAAATAAAATTAATCATTTTGCACATAAACATGGAAAGCAGATTAGACACAAACATTCTTGGCCAACATCAGTATTACATTTATTTTAAGGAGTATTTAAAGACAAAGGTATAAGGTCCACCTATCAGATTCCCCCCCCCCCCCCTCTCATGGGTTATTTTGTGAATTTTACGAGGGGGGGAGATGTTTTGGACAGGTAACCCTTTCCACTTCATTGAGACATGAATGCCTAAATAATGTGGATTACTTTGCCCAGCCCCTCCTTACTTACACTATTGGCAGCCCACTGGACAGGTAAGAAGTGTCATAATACAAAGAGATAAATACACACTGTACACATTTGAGCACATTTTTATATTCTGCTATTATCTATCAACATAATAATAGGATACAAAAACTTCAAACAGTACCATTTAAAAGTATTCAGGCAGGCCCTTGCACTACATGCTTTGGGGAATTCATCCATAAATCTGACCACAAAAGAGGTGGGTATAGTGTGTATGGGTTTGGCAAAGTCAGCAGAGGATTGGTATCAGCTGAGTTAGCAATTAGGGGGAGAGAGGGTTCCAAATGATTTTGGGACCCAAAAAAAAGCCTCTGGCACTCTGCCTGAATTTCAAACACACATCACAATTTTTAACATTCTAGGGGGGTTTTAGGGTAAAGCACTACTATAGAGTAGGGATGAGCTTCGAGTTCGAGTCGAACTCATGTTCAACTCGAACATCGGCTGTTCGCAAGTTCGCTGAACAGCGAACAATTTGGGGTGTTCACGGCAAATTCGAATGCCGCGGATCACCCTTTAAATGTCTATGGGAGAAATCAAAAGTGGTAATTTTAAAGGCTTATATTCATGGTATTGTCATAAAAAGTGTTTGGGGACCTGGGTCCTGCCCCAGGGGACATGGACCAATGCAAAAAAAAGTTTTAAAAACGTAAGTTTTTTCGGGAGCAGTGATTTTAATTATGCTTAAAGTGAAACAATAAAAGTGTAATATCTCTTTAAATTTCGTACCTGGGGGGTGTCTATAGTATGCCTGTAAAGGGGCGCATGTTTCCTGTGTTTAGAACAGTCTGACAGCAAAATGTCATTTCAAAGGAAAAAAAGTCATTTAAAACTACTCGCAGCTATTAATGAATTGCCGGTCCGACAATACACATAAAAGTTCATTGATAAAAACGGCATGGGAATTCCCCACAGGAGAACCCCGAACCAAAATTTAAAAAAAAAATGGCGTAGGGGGTCCCCCTAAATTCCATACCAGGCCCTTCAGGTCTGGTATGCATATTAAGGGGAACCCCGGCAAAATTTTTTTTAAAAAATGGCGTGGGGTCCCCCTCAAAATCTATACCAGACCCTTCATTTATGGATTTTAGGGGAACCCCTCACCAAAATTAAAAAAAAAAAACGGTGTGGGGTCCCCCCAAAAATCCATACCAGACCCTTATCCAAGCACGCAACCTGGCAGGCCGCAGGAAAAGAGGGCGGACGAGAGAGCGCCCCCCCTCCTGAACCATACCAGGCCACAGGAAGGTGCTTTGGGGTAGCCCCCCAAAACACCTTGTCCCCATGTTGATGAGGACAAGGGCCTCATCCCCACAACCCTGGCCGGTGGTTGTGGGGGTCTGCGGGTGGGGGGCTTATTGGAATCTGGAAGCCCCCTTTAACAAGGGGACCCCCAGATCATGGCCCTCCCCCCTGTGTGAAATGGTAAGGGCGTACTTGTACCCCTACCATTTCACAAAAAAAGTGTCAAAAATGTTAAAAATGACAAGAGACAGTTTTTGACAATTCCTTTATTTAAATGCTTCTTCTTTCTTCTTTCTTCTATCTTCTATCTTCCTTCGGTTTCTTCCTCCATCTTCTTCTTCTTCTGGTTCTTCCTCCGGTGTTCTCATCCGGCATCTTCCTCCGCAGCATCGGTGTCTTCTTCCCTTCTTCTCCGAGCCGCTCCACATCCATGATGGCATGGTGGGAGGCTCCCGCTGTGTGACGCTTCTCTCTTCATCTTCTTCTCTTCATCTTCTTGTCTTCATCTTCTTCTCTTCATCTTCTTGTCTTCATCTTCTTTTCAGGCCGCTCCGCATCCATGATGGCATGGAGGGAGGCTCCCGCTGTGTGACACTTCTCCTCTTCTGACGGCTCTTAAATAACGGGGAGGCGGGGCAGGGCCCCGCCCCCCTCTGACACTTGGGGACTTGACGGGACTTCCTTGTGGCATTCCCTGTGACGTCACAGGGAAGTCCCATCAAGTCACCATGCGTCAGAGGGGGGTGGGGTCACCGGGTGGCCCCGCCCCCCATTATTTAAGAATCGTCAGAAGAGGAGAAGCGTCACAGAGGGAGCCTCCCTCCATGCCATCATGGATGCGAAGCGGCCCGAAAAGAAGATGAAGACAAGAAGATGAAGAGAAGAAGATGAAGAGAAGAAGATGAAGAGAGAAGCGTCACACAGCGTGAGCCTCCCTCCATGCGGAGGAAGATGCCGGCCGAGAACACTGGGGGAAGAACCAGAAGAACCAGAAGAAGAAGAAGAAGATGGAGGAAGAAACCAAAGGAAGATAGAAGATAGAAGAAAGAAGAAGCATTTAAATAAAGAAATTGTCAAAAACTGTCTCTTGTCATTTTTAACATTTTTGACACTTTTTTAGTGAAATGTTACCATTTCACACAGGGGGGAGGGCCGGGATCTGGGGGTCCCCTTGTTAAAGGGGGCTTCCAGATTCCGATAAGCCCCCCGCCGCAGACCCCCACAACCAACGGCCAGGGTTGTGGGGATGAAGCCCTTGTCCTCATCAACATGGGGACAAGGTGTTTTGGGGGGCTACCCCAAAGCACCCTCCCAATGTTGAGGGCATGTGGCCTGGTACGGTTCAGGAGGGGGGGCGCTCTCTCATCCCCCCCTCTTTTCCTGCGGTCTGCCAGGTTGCATGCTCGGATAAGGGTCTGGTATGGATATTTAGGGGGACCCCGCTCCAAAATTTTTTTTAAAAATCCTGAAGGGTCTGGTATAGATTTTTTTTTAAAATTTTGGCCGGAGTTCCCCTTAATATCCATACCAGACCTGAAGGGCCTGGTATGGAATTTAGGGGGACCCCCCCACGTCATTTTTTTTTTTAATTTTGGTTCAGGGTTCCCCTGTGGGGAATTCCCATGCCATTTTTATCAATGAACTTTTATGTGTATTGTCGGACCGGCAATTCATTAATAGCTGCGAGTAGTTTTAAATGACTTTTTTTCCTTTGAAATGACATTTTGCTGTCAGGCTGTTCTAAACACAGGAAACATGCGCCCCTTTACAGGCATACTATAGACACCCCCCAGGTATGAAATTTAAAGAGATATTACACTTTTATTGTTTCACTTTAAGCATAATTAAAATCACTGCTCCCGAAAAAACTTATGTTTTTAAAACTTTTTTTTGCATTGATCCATGTCCCCTGGGGCAGGACCCAGGTCCCCAAACACTTTTTATGACAATAACTTGCATATAAGCCTTTAAAATTACCACTTTTGATTATTCATGTTCGTGTCCCATAGACTTTAACGGTGTTCGCGTGTTCGAACAAATTTTTTGCCTGTTCGCAAGTTCTGGTGCGAACCGAACAGGGGGGTGTTCGGCTCATCCCTACTATGGAGCTGACAAAATACATTGTTAAGTGACTACACGAGGTGAATATAGGGCCAGGAGAGCATGCTGGGGAGGTAAGTGAAGGCAAATATGTATGAAGGACAAAAAATAATTCGTTAAAAATCCAGCATGCATGAGGACAAAGGGGACATTCACAGCATATTACAATCATGTTAATTAGGGAATGAGGAAAGAAATACAATATATTATCAAACATTAAATACAATAAAATGTGATGTTAAAGGATAAAAATCTTACCTTAATATACTCCTTCTGCAGGACCTGGATGATGGCAGAACAGGTCTCTGGGATAATGATCCCCAGAGCCTGGGGGGAGATGCCTGTCGAGAACTTAAAGCGGGGGTCCACCCACACCGCCAAAAAAAAAAAATATTAAAAGCCAGCAGCTACAAATACTGCAGCTGCTGACTTTTAATACATGGCCACTTACCTGTCCTAGGGTCCAGCGATGTCGGTAGGCGACGCCGAGAACCCACTCGGTTCTCGGCAGCTGCCGCCGCCATCCTAGGTGAGGGAATCAGGAAGTGATGCGTTGCGGCTTCACTTCCCGGTTCCCTACTGCGCATGCGCGAGTCGCGCTGCGCGTCCCAAGTGGTCCCCGCTCTCTCCTGGGAGCTGTGTGTTTCCCAGGAGACAGCGCGGTGGGGACGGGAAGAGGCGTAGACTCCCATGGGAGTCTATGCCGGAAGTGGGTGCATATACCTGAGACAGGTATCTGCACCCCCCTCCCCCCTGAAAGGTGCCAAATGTGACACCGGAGGGGGGGAGGGTTCCGAAAAGCGGAAGTTCCATTTTTGTGTGGAACTCCGCATTAAGGTCCTGCAGGCTTCTCCCCATCGCCAAGTACCGCAGGGTGGCGACTAGCCTCTGCTCCGGAGTGATGGCTTGCCTCATGCAGGTATCCTGCCTGCTGATATAGGGGGTCAGCAAAGCCAACAAACGGTGAAATATGGGGTCCGTCATTCTGAAAGTTCCTGAAATCATCAGGATTATTCTCACGGATCTCACGGAGCAAAGGCATGTGACAGAACTGGTCACGCTGGAGCAACCAATTCTTGGTCCATGAACTCCTCCCCACCCTGTTCATGAACTGGGCTTGTGTCAAGGTAAGGACCCCAACACCAAGCCCCCGCACAGCACGAACTCTACGAGGAGTACGTATATGCAACATGGCTAGAAAACGGTCGGCTGCTCAGAACGAAGTAACAGAATGCACTGAAGAACAGCAAGGCCTGTGAAGAGCAACCTGAAAATCAGTAACGAACGAACAAGAACACAATGACAAGTCAATTGTACTCGCTGCACGCACTGAAGACCAGGTACAAACCCACAAGCGCAAACTGAACAGCAGAAAACGATCTGAAAGCCATGAGTCTGAAAAAGCGCGAATCGTCTCTCACCAAACTTTTACTAACACGGGATTAGCAAAAGGAGCCTAAAGGGTGCCGCGCTTGGTTCTGAACTGCCCTTTTATAGTCTCATCGTACGTGGTGTACATGACCGCGTTCTTGCCGATCGAAAATTCCGACAACTTTTTGATAACTGCTGTGGATTATAAGCTAGCATTGTTGACAGTGTGCCCACCACTCCCCCAACTGCTTTTAGACCATACTGCTTAGTACAAGATGAATAGGTAATTAGTTATGATTGACCCAAGACCAGCGCCATCACTACTCATGCAGTGGGAGGGGACATATCACCATTCACAGATCCATAGTACAGTGTCACTTAAGCAGATGGAGGGGGAATGTCAGCAAGGGTGTCAGCATACACAGATTCATAGTGTAGTATCATTCATGCAGGGGGAGGGGAGTGTGTCAGCTAGGTGGGAGGGGGCACGTCAGAATACACAAATCTATAACGCCTGTCCTGTGGACAGCTTCCAAAAACATCACATAAATGATTATGATGTTAATGTGCCCGACAGATGCGCTCATGGTACAGACAGCAAAGAGCGGAGTGACTAGGCACTGCTGGAGCTACACAAAAGTAACTTACAAAATTTGGCTCCCTGCAGGGGTGGAGCTTACAGTCAATAATAATACATTTTACAATGTGCTTTTCTTCACAGTCTTCAATGTTTTGTTTCTCATGCACAGATTATTGTTTTTAACCCCTTACCGCCTGGAGTCCCTTTAAATAGTTTGGAACGCCTGGGGAAGGATCGATGATCATGTGACCATCACAGTAGTCACATGATTAGAAGCCGATATCGCTAGCTACTGATCTCAACCCTGGAATGGGGGCTGTCTTTGACAGTTCGGTCTATGTGTTGAGAGCATGCAGTAAGCGTGCTCTTAGCACATAAACATTTGGATGCCCAGCAACACATATGTGCAATATGTGAGCCTTAAGGCTAGGTTCACACTATCTTCGCATGTGACTCACAGCAGGGGTCCGGTGTGTCCCCTTTCACTGTTTCAGGTCAGATTTCAGCCCAAATTTTGGGCTGAAATTGTACCTGAAACAGACCAAAAGACGCACAGGGCTCCTGTGCAAATTCGCACCGGAGCCGCAGCGGAGAAATGTGAACCGGCTCCATAGAGAGCTGGTCAAAATCTCCTGCTATTGCGAATTGGATATGGGGAACATATTGTGAACCCAGCCTAAAACCCATCCTTTTTCCATGACACATATGTGTTGGACGGTCGTAAAGGGATTAAACATGAATCACTAGATTAGCAGGAGGCTTGATTCCTAATAAGGCTTCTTCTTTAAGTGATGCTCTTAAAGGTATATATTGATTAAATGTTAATTAGAAAACAATTAAATTATAGGAAAGATTTTCAGATTCCTGCTGCCTTCACATCTTCACCATAGGTCTATAGCTGTCACTAGCTAATAATTAAGAACTTCGGGAAGGCTTTCTCTTTATTTATGCACTATGCATACGTCATCCCATCAAATTTTGCAATACAATCATACAGGATTTTTTTTAAATTAAATGCAACTTTCTTAGTTAATTAACATGCTCATCTGCAATTGTTTACTGATTTGTTTTCAGTTACAAATAAATCAGCCGAATTGTTTTAATTGCATGAAGATACGCTGCAAGATTTGATTATAGCTGGGGTTTACAAGCATAACACGGTGTACAAAAATCAATTCTGTTCATGTAATGAAGAAAAACAAGTTCTTTTAAAAAAGGAAATAAGATTACACATTCAAAGCTCACAACAGTGGAGCAGAAGACACATTAATATAGATGGTGCTCCCTCACTGGGAATATCTTATATCCACATACAAAGTAATACGATTGCATTCCTCCTTTACCAGTTCACTTTTATGTCATCTAGTACCAATGTTAACTAAGTAGTAGTAATTTGATGTAACACAAATACAGTACCTGAGGACGAATGATACAGTACAGTAAAACCTTGGATTGCGAGCATAATTCGTTCCGGAAACATGCTTGTAATACAAAGCACTTTGTATATCAAAGTGAATATCCCCATAAGAAATAATGGAAGCTCAGACGATTCGTTCCACAACCATTTATTCATAAGTCCTTCAGTTTATAGTCCATATAAGAAGATTATAGCAATGTGATAGGTTGTGTAACCATAAAAAGTCCATCCACAAATGGCAGCCTGCACAAGGGGATTAGAAGCAAAATCCAGCAGGAGCTACAGTATAAAAAGAGAAGAGAGGCGCCTCTAAGTGTAGCACACTGGTTACATTTAATGAAGGTACATTTAGCAACCCACATGGTTGATGATTAAAAGAGGCACACCTAAGTATGCAAGCACCTGGGGTAAAGCCGTCCATATAGACCGTCCTCCACACCTCCGGCTCTTACAGCTGTCAGTCTGCAATCGTGACTAGGAAGACTACCCTGCAGTAGGGTGATTTGAAAGCGAGGCTTGAACCGCGCGTGGAGCGCAGCGTGGAAGGGATGACGTTGATGGCAGGGCGGAGGATGTTTTATGTGGACAGCTTTACCCCGGGTGCTTGCATACTTAGATGTGCCATTTTAATCATCAACCCTGTGACTTGCTAAATGTTGTACCTTCATTAAATGTAACCATGTTGCTACACTTAGAGGCACCTCTGTTCTGTTTTATACTCGGTTGTAGAGTTCAAGGGTGTGCCACATAATTTACAAAGGGAGGTATAATATCATTAATAGGTACCATCATCCTAAATATGAATAAGGCAAAGAGTGGAATTGAAAGAGAAACCAGAGCAAAGACCTCTCCAATAGGGTCCTGCCTCTTTCAGAGGGAGCGGGACTATTGCGGTACCATGAGGAGAAAGAGACTTTGTTTAAAAAATAGTAAATTTATTTCAAAATGACAATAAAAAGTCCTGCAGGGGACATGTAATATACATTAATATGATTTAACATACACAAAAACATTTGGTGATTGTTACAGCATTGTTGACACTAAGTTGGTATGACTGATGCCCACACAAATGCATGGACAAGGGTTATATGATATAATACTTGCAGACGTGACCTCTACAGTTTCGCGGTCACAGCCGCTTCTTCAGGAGGCGTCTGATAGTATATAATCTATAAGGATGAAGGAAACAATACAGTATCAACATGACAAGCAAAAATACATGAACAGTTGTCAAAAAAAGGGGGGTACACAATTGATATTGGAGAACAAAATTGAAATTTGAAAGTTGCACTCACCAAGCTATAACCTCAAGGGTTCTCTGGAATGATGCTGTGAGACGCCCTCAAAAGGCGTTCCCCCGGTGGCGGGCCAGGGAGGCAAGTTGGGGTGATACTATTGTAAGAAATTCAATAGAATTAAATTTTGGAATTTATACGGTGTGTGTTCTACTTGAGAGGCCACCCGGGAGTGTCAGGTTTATAGGTGAGGAGGGATGAAGAGAGAGAAAAGGGAAAAGGGAAAGTAAATAGCCAAGAATAGAAACCAGAGAATGGTAAAAGAAGGGAGGAATGGATGGAACATGGGGGGGAGGGGAAGGAAAAGAGTCACAGGGGAGGAACGGAGTGGGGGTGGGCGGGGAAAGGGAGAGAAACACAGGGGAGGCGGGAGGGAAGGGGAAGGAGGGGGGGGGAAGGGGGAAAAAGGGAAAGGGGGGGGGAAAGGAAAGTGAGGGGGGGGAGGGAAAAAAGGGGGGGGGGAGGGAGAAGAAAAGGGGAACAAGGGGGATAAGGGAGGGGAAAAAAGGTTGAGGGAAAAGAGTAATGACCCAGTCACCTGATTAAAACGATGAAAGAACACACTGAACTCAATAAAGGGTCATGGTATCAGAAAGGTTACCCACCGTTGCTATGATAAAAGCTAGACTCAGAGGCTGCTGGTGCCCAGAATGACGTGACTGATGCAGTCAATGGCCAATAAGCCACACCACACTGTCAGAAGGAGTCACTGTAAGGAATGGATAAGGGAGGATATTAGGGGATGGTTTGAGGAATATGCATGGGTCGCAAGGTGCTCTGTGTCAAGAAGGAGGGGGGGGATACCACCAACAAGTAATGGCACTCCCCGTCCTACATGGGGGACATAACATGGGTACTTACATAGGCTCCGATTAGCGTCGGTGGATTAGTTGGGCGTCCGCCTGTGACAGTGAGCAGCCGAGTCTAGGCGTTTTAAATGCCTCCAACCCGGAAGTTCAGCGGCGCCGAAAACGACCGCCGCTAATTGCTTCCGGGTCCGGTCCTCCACTGTTGCGCAGGCGCGGGAGAGTCACCCGGCGCAGGCGCACAGCTCAAATAGTGATCAGTGCCAGAGCAGTGATCGGATGAAGCAGCAGCTGGGCTCCATAGAGCCCCGCCTGCTGCCGGAGGAGCGCAAGCCCGCCGTGGGGGGAGAATTAACTCCTCACATCCCTCCAGAACAGGATGGCTAATGCAATTGATAATAATAACTTAAGTACAGACAGTGTTGGTCAGAGGATAAACTGGGAGGGGGGAGGAGATGCATGGTCTCCAACGATGGGAGCATAAAAGGGCCCATAGTTAAGGGGACATGCATCTCAGCCCAAACCAGGATATATAAAAACAGTTCAATTTAAATATACATAACTCTTGTTAATAAAGCATGTAATTTACTGGGAATTTGAAGTCAGCCATAAATAAGAAAACATTAACGAATAAAAATAATATAGTGAAACCACTATATGTGAAGAGTCCACTTATATGCAATCATAGGAAAAAACCTGTAACTTTGTTGGAAAAGCCTGAAAAGCCCTTCTTCTCCCTTCCCCCCCCCCCTTTTTTCCCTCCCCCCCTCGCTTTCCTTTCCCCCCCCTTTCCCTTTTTCCCCCTCCCCCCCCCTCCTTCCCCTTCCCTCCCGCCTCCCCTGTGTTTCTCTCCCTTTCCCCGCCCACCCCCACTCCGTTCCTCCCCTGTGACCCTTTTCCTTCCCCTCCCCCCCATGTTCCATCCATTCCTCCCTTCTTTTACCATTCTCTGGTTTCTATTCTTGGCTATTTACTTTCCCTTTTCCCTTTTCTCTCTCTTCATCCCTCCTCACCTATAAACCTGACACTCCCGGGTGGCCTCTCAAGTAGAACACACACCGGATAAATTCCAAAATTTCATTCTATTGAATTTCTTACAATAGTATCACCCCAACTTGCCTCCCTGGCCCGCCACCGGGGGAACGCCTTTTGAGGGCGTCTCACAGCATCATTCCAGAGAACCCTTGAGGTTATAGCTTGGTGAGTGCAACTTTCAAATTTCAATTTTGTTCTCCAATATCAATTGTGTACCCCCCTTTTTTTGACAACTGTTCATGTATTTTTGCTTGTCATGTTGATACTGTTTTGTTTCCTTCATCCTTATAGATTATATACTATCAGACGCCTCCTGAAGAAGCGGCTGTGACCGTGAAACTGTAGAGGTCACGTCTGCAAGTATTATATCATATAACCCTTGTCCATGCATTTGTGTGGGCATCAGTCATACCAACTTAGTGTCAACAATGCTGTAACAATCACCAAATGTTTTTGTGTATGTTAAATCATGTTAATGTATATTACATGTCCCCTGCAGGACTTTTTATTGTCATTTTGAAATAAATTTACTATTTTTTAAACAAAGTCTCTTTCTCCTCATGGTACCGCAATAGTCCCGCTCCCTCTGAAAGAGGCAGGACCCTATTGGAGAGGTCTTTGCTCTGGTTTCTCTTTCAATTCCACTCTTTGCCTTATACTCGGTTGTGACATGACGCTACTTGTACATCAAGTCAAAATGTATTTAAACATTTTGCTTGTCTTGCAAAACGCTCTCAAAGCAAGTTACTCTCAAACCAAGGTTTTACTGTATAAGTAGAAACGATCAAACCCCTTTAAAACTTTAGTTCAGTTTGCAGAATGATGATCTGCTACTTTTCGGAAATCTTCCACTTTGGGCTTTTACTGCTGAACTCCAGGCAGACATAAAAACATCAATCAATGCAAGTTGCAACTATGTTTTATTCATATATGAGAAAATCAGATTTTAAACACAACTTGGCTAAATACCTGAATCTTACATAATTTCAGCCTCTAGTACTGTAGATTCCTATACAGCAGCACTGAGTGTGTGAGTGGCAGGACTTAGAACTAGCCAAATGTCCTGCATTTGCATGTCCTAATAAGAAACATGCTTGGAAATTTAAATAAAAATTCTTTAATTATTAAAAAAAGAAACATGCTAACAGAAGGAGAATCAGAGATTGGAGGTGATCTTCTGTAGCTGTGTTGCTTAGCTGCAGTGAAGAAAAATCAGGCCACCAGCTGTATTTCTGCCCACCTAGTCCTGTAAATCTCAGGACTAGGTGGGCAGAAATACAAATTATTTGTTAGGTAAAGCTCCCATATATGTACTTCAGAGTTTTTTTTAAGCCATTCGTATTGAAGTTGTTGTTCCAAACACGCGTACAGTGTGCTCAAAGGACTACATCTCTACCACATGATAAGGAAGGTGATGTTAAACATAATTATCCATATGTCTTCAAAATATTTACTACAAAGCTGTTGTTGGACAGAAACCACCTCGTTAAGAAAAGGATCATTTTAGACCTTGTGTAGGATCAATGATAATTCTTCACAGGACCAGTTTAGAGACAAGCCTCTTGAATGGGTTCAAATAGCGCTTTTTGAACACCAGATTAAAATCCCACACAGTCACAGGCAGCTGAACAGAAGCAGCCACACGAGATGCACCCTGTACAAAAGTTTTAACCAAAGAATGGGAGGCTAGCAGTCTTTAGGATAAGAGCACAAGGGCAGAAATATGACTCTTGATGGAACTTAGAGCCAGATGTTGATCCCGGTCCGATAGCAAAAAGGTCAGCTTATGCCGCAGTGGCGGCTGTTGGGAAATTTTTTTTTCATGGCAAACAGTGCACCACCCGCATTCAACCACCCCCGAACCCCCCCCCCGGTCAGGTCGGTCAGGTCATCAGAAGCACCAGGGCACGCACTTATCCCATCTATGGTGGTGACAGGAGGCAGCTTCCCCTTTCCCTGCTCTCCTCCGCGGGCATCACGGGCAGCTTTCCCTGTCCCCTGCTCTGCTTCGCAGGCATCACAGGGGCTTCTGTCTCCTCCCTCCTCCTTGGTGGCCAATCACAGCACTTCTCCTTTTGGCCAATTGGGAAATGGGTCAGAAAAGTAATAGAGGGGAAATCTTCCAATGGGGACAATAGTTATGGTGACCTTGGGGTCCCCAAGAGATTTCTTTAATTTGAAGGGATTTCCTCTCACTTTCTGTTTTGATTATGGGACAGAAAGTGAAGGGAAATCTCCCCATTGGGACAAAGAGGGCAAAAAAAAAGACCTTCGGGGGTTATAACCCTTCCTTCCTCTAAAATGAAAAAAAAAAGGTTTGCCTATAGTTCTACTTCAAAGGAGGTAGACTTCCTTGCTTTTAACAGGGATTACTACAGCAGAGAGACACCTGTCTCTCAAGACCCAGGCTTCAATTGCCATTCAATTAAAGCCAGCAGAGTGGTAAATTGTTGTGTGAGATAGAAGAACTTGTTGATCTAGAAGACCCCACAGGGTGTCTGCCAGAAGTTTTATTGGGTCAAAGCACTACATCCACCTAAGTTTGGAGCTATGACGATCACCAGAATGCTCTCCATCTAGATACTATTGAAGAACAATATAGAGGTTCCAGAGGGGAAAAGACATAGGTAAGGCTGAACTGATCCCACAAAACTACCAGACCATCCACTACTTCCACCCGAGAATCCCTGTTTCTGGATACAAATTTTTTTTGTTGTTGTTGAGCCTAGAGGCTGGAAAGTCCACATCTGGCATCTATCACCTGTGACACAGGTCCTGGAACATTTCAGGGTGTAGAGACCATTTCCATGAAACCAGACACTGCCAGATAAGATCCACACATGCAATGTGAATGGTGGACAAGCTGAAATGTGGAATTCTGCAAACTTTCTTGGAGAAGAAAGACTCTAGCCTGAACTGTGTCTAAGATGAGATCCAGATATTTCAAGCAATGTGTTAAGCCTAGTACACACAATCAGAAAATCGTTAGTACACAGCTTTCCTCCGAAATTATCTGAAGGGACAAACACAGATTTTTTTCTTATACCATACAAGATCGTACGATTTTCGTTTAATCAGTACAGAATTAGTCCAAAAACACAATAAAAAAAAATACAATACATTACATGACTTACAAATTTTTATTCTGTCATATGAGAATTGTCGTTACTATAGTAACCTCTTAAAAAAACGGACAATCATTCGTCCGATAATCTCATCGTGTGTACCAGGCATTAGTTCCAGTGTCGATTTCTAAAGGTTCAGAAAACAACAAAGCAAAGGTGTGGACTATCCTCATCACATTGTCTGATAGAGTTTGAGCCGACTGTTCCCTCAATAGGAGACCATTCAGGTATCTCACATTAGGAATGGGAACATAGCAAGGCTAGTGCTGGTGCTAATATTTTGATGTCCATTCAGTGTGAAAAAGGAAGGACTATAAACTGGTAGTGTTGTGTGACTATGGCAAAATGGAGGTAATGCTGATGTGCTGGACAGATGAGACAATGCAAGTAAGTACAGATCATTGATATCCACATAGGCTACAAATTCATCTTCATAGAGGAAGGCTATGCCTGACGTATTGGATTCCATTCAAATTTTTTGGGATTGAATCTAGATATTTAAGGCTTCAGATCCAGGAAGGGGTAAATTCCCTCTTGTGGTTTTGGGACAGTAAAAAGAATTGAGTAAAAACCCTGAAACCGTGCTGTAGAAAAAATGATGATCACTCCTTAACTCAAAAAACCTGTTAGAGCTACATGCAGATCTGCTAGCCTGTGTGAAGCTAAAGATAGGTTCAACAAAATTAATCGGGGCTGAACTCCAGCCTGTAGCCCATGGACACCATGGGGTTAATTTACTAAAGGCAAATCCCCTCTGCACTCCAAGTGCACTGTAAGTGCACTTGGAAGTGCAGTCGCTGTAGATCTGAGGGGTACATGCAAAGAAAATAAAAAACAGCAGTTTTGCTTGTACATGATTGGATGATAAAATCAGCAGAGCTTCCCCTCATTTCAGATCTAAAGTGACTGCACTTCCGAATGCACTTGCAGTGCACTTGTAGTGCAAAGTGGATTTGTCTTTAGTAAAACAACCCCCATGTCTCATACCCAGGTACAGTTGTGCTCAAAAGTGTGCATACCCTGGCAGAAATTGTAAAATTTTGGAATTTATATTGAAAATATGACTTTATTCAAGGATAGTGATCACATGAAGCCATTTATTATCACATAGTTTTCTGGCTCCTTTAAAAATCATAATAACAGAAATCACCCAAATGGCCCTGATGAAAATGTTTGGCCTTGGTACAGACACAGGAGGTGGTACACCAAAAAATTGCTATTAAAAGGTTAATTTTCCACATTTGTGGCTTTTTAAATCACAATTAGTGTCTGTGTATAAATAGTCAATGAGTTTTTTAGCTCTCACATGGATGCACTAAGCAGGCTAGACACTAAGCCATGGCGAGCAGAAAAGAACAGTCAAAAGACCTGCTTGACAAGGTAATTAAACTTTACAAAGATGGAAAAGGATATAAAAAGATATCCAAAGCCTTGAATATGCCAGTCAGTACTGTTCAATCATATAATCCATAAAACAGTTGGTTTGTCGTTGGCCTCCATGGTGTAGACTCAGGGCCAGTTCAGTAAAAGTTTTGGTCCTTTAAGCCAGCTAAGTCTCCCCATCACTTGTTTTTTTTGAAAGTATGGTAGGGGAGGTGCAGATGATTGGGTCTCTTGTACAATGACTAATGGGCACAGGTTAGAATTCTGATCATTTCCCCCTCAGCATGTTTATGTGTTTGTATGAACTTGCAAAAAAGATCATTGCTGGTTTCAGTCTCGCAATTACATTCTTTAACAATAGATAGTCATGTCAGTTGCAGAGGTTCCTCTGGGTTCCTTAAGCCTTTGCACAGTGCCAAGGCCAAACTACAAAGTTTTGCGAATATTGTATCCCAGGAAACTTGATAGGTTTCTACAGATGCTGAGGTGTGGAATAGAGTCGGTGCATACAGTGATAGTAATAATGGTAGAATCAGTGCTGTGAGGAAAAAAAATTCTTAAAGTGACAGCGAGGCTGCTAACACAAAGGTAGTATAGCTAACCTCAAAATATAAATCTTAAACAATAGTGTAGTGCCAATCTTAAAACATGTACAGATAATTATGCAATATAAAGCATATAGTGACATATGATTGATACAAAAACACACAAAAATAAAGTGTTGGAAAGTCCAATAGTGAAAAAAAGTAGAAAGCCCCACAGAGTGCGTAGTGAAAAATAAGACCAAGAGAAGCTTGTTCCAGTAACGGCAATAGTCATGGATATAAGTTCAAAACAGTGTTCAAATAATCAGTCACCGACATTAAGTGGATTCAATGCTCACCAGAACAAAAGGCTACCATTATAGTAGAGTGTCAGCCTGTGTAAGAACAAGATAAGCCAGTGCCCAGATGTCCAATCACCAACACTGTGTGAAGTCAGAACTCACCAGAATCAATGGCTACCATTACAGCAGCATGAACACCTAAGTACATATGAAATCCAACAGGGATCAGTGTGGCAACTTGCTCCCAATAGTACCTTCTGGTGATCCAGTTAAGAATAAATAAAGCTCGCCAAGAGTCCACAGGAATGTCTCTTGAATATAAAGAACTCACATGTAAACCGCTGCTGACCCAAAAACGTGCAGCAGCGTGACGTCAGCACCAGAATATACATCCCACTGCGTTTCATCAAATAGGATATTATCAATCAAAAAGAGCATACAGTGATAGCCTTGCTCCAGCCAGAGGGCTTTTTGGTGTCAGTATGTTTGTCTCCATGTCCTAATATTCCTTCTTATCAGAAGTTCTTGCGATTTGCGATGGAGGATCGGTACTTTTAGTTTATGGCTTTGCCATTCAGGCTGGCCACAGCCCCTGAATGTTCACAAAAGTGCTGGCTGCAGTTCTGGGCCTATTAAGGGTTTACGGATTACCCAATCTGGGGTATCTGAATGTTTGTTGCACAAAGAGCAGTCAGCTAATTGGTTGAGGCAGAATGTGTACTATGGAAAGTTTTGGAAGGGTTCTCAATGTGCAGAAATCAGTACTGGAATCAATGCCGAGTCTGGAGTATCTTGGCCTGATCTTGGACCCTGTCCAGGCGAAGGTGTTTCTGCCTCCAGAAAAATGCTGTTCAGGGGTCTGTACTCGGTAATCCGTAGTTTCTTCTGACTGCTTGGAAAGTGGTGACAACGGATGCCAGTCTGGCAGGATTATTCATCCTTTCTGAAAGGTCCTAGCAAGGGTCAGGCAGCTACTAAGTCAACCATTTCAGGGTGGATTCAGCTTATTACTCAAGCCTATGGCTTGAAGGGTAAGGTTCCACCCTTTCGGGTAAGGGCTCACTCTACCAGAAGCATTGGAGCCTCTTGGGCCATCCGTTATCAGGTGTCAGTGGCTCAGGTTTGCAAGGCTGCAACCTGGTCTTTGGTACACATCTTTATGTGGTTTTACCAGATAGACAATGCTGCTGAGGATACTGCCTTTGGCCGCAGTGTGTTGCGGGCTGCAAAGTAGTTCTTTGGGCCTGACAATGGCTGCTGTGTCTCCCTCCCTTCATGTGCATTGCTTTGGGACATCCCAGGTAGTCATGATTTATAGCCTGCTCTGTGTCCAGTGATGTACAAAAAAAGAAAAATGTATTTGTGTGCTTAACTGTAAAATCTTTTTCTACATCGTTCCCTTCCCTCTTTTGGGGTTCATTGTTTGCTACAAAACTGAGGAGCTTCCTGTGTAGGAGGGGTTATGTAGTTTGACTTCCTATCTGTTCTTCTGCCAGTGTCTATTCACCTATAGGTGGTGCATGACCCAGATAGTCATGATTTAAAGCCTGCTCTGTGTCCTGCGGTGTACTCTAAGAAAAGGATTTTACAGGTAAAATCAAATTGTTGTGGCTATGGGACCAGAAGTTACAGGAAATCTCCCCAAAGGGAGATATACTATATTACCAAAAGTATTGGGACACCTGCTTTTACAAGCACATGAACTTTAATGGAACTCCAGTCTTCGTCTGTATGGTTCAATATTGAGTTGACCCACCCTTTGCAGCTATACCAGCTTCAGATTTTCTGTGAAGGCTGTCCACAAGGTTTAGGAGTGTGTCTATGGGAATGTTTGGCCATTCTTCCAGAAGTGCATTTGTGAGGTCAGGCACTGATGTGGAAGGCCTGGCTCGCAGTCTCCGCTTTAATTCATCCCAAAGGTGTTCTGCCGGGTTGAGGTCAGGACTCTGTGCAGGCCAGTCAAATTCCTCCACCCCAAACTCGCTCATCCATGTCTTTATGGACCTTGCTTTGTGCACTGGTCCAAATAATTTGGTGGAGGAGGGATTATGGTGTGTGGTTGGGCTTGGCCCCTTAGGTCCAGTGAAGGGAACTCTTAAGGTGTCAGCATTTCAAAACATTTTGGACAATTTCATGCTCCAAACTTTATGGGAACAGTTTGGGGAAGGCCCCTTCCTGTTCCAACATGACTGTACACCAGTGCACAAAGCAAGGTCCATAAAGACATGGATAAACGAGTTTGGGGTGGAGGAACTTGACTGGCCTGCACCTCAACCCGACAGAACACCTTTGGGATGAATTAGAGCGGAGACTGCGAGCCAGGCCTTCTTGTCCACATCAGTGCCTGACCTCACAAATGTGCTTCTGAAAGAATGGCCAAACATTCCCATAGACACACTCCTAAACCTTGTGGACAGCTTTCCTAAAGAGTTGAAGCTGTTATCGCTGCAAAGGGTGGGCCAGCGCAATATTGACCCCTACAGACTAAGACTGGGATGTCATTAAAGTTCATGTGTGTGTAAAGGCAGGTGTCGCAATACTTTTGGCAATATAGTGTATTACCCTCCATTACCCTTTCCAGAAGTTTTGTCTTTACTTCTACCTAAATTAATAATAAAAGACTGACTAATATTTTAAAGGCACCTGGACTGAAAAGCTTTATCAGATATACCTTGACCAGTTCTTGGTTTTTGTTTAGTTCTCATGCCTTAGGAATGCCACTGCGGCTTCAAAAAAGCATTTCTACTTTATTCAATTCATGGAATTTTCTATATACTGTACACTATCCATTAGCTTATCCATATGTCCAAATACATTTCCAACGTTTTTTTACTTTCATCTAAGTCCTGCTAATATTCCAGTAAATTGATTGAAATAAAAGGATGCCATGAGACATCTTGTCATAAACATCTCTTTTTTTATTACAATGCAATATTAAAGAGTAGTAATTGAAACTATCTAAAACAGTGTGTTTATGTTAAAAATAGCAGTTCATCATGGCACCTTTCAACACACTGTAAATTTACAAGTTAAGTTAAAACATGTTTAAAGTGGATTCTACAATGTATTGTCAATTTGTTAAAAGATTTCATCATATCAAGCTGATGTGACATCACAAGAAGTCAGGGAGCTAACGCAAAGAGGATTTGCAAAGGATGAAGGAAAATGTATTCCAGGAGCTGCAGGGCAGGATTTAGGAGATCACACGTGGAGCCAGAGCTTTCTTTTTGTAATATGTACCGCCATTCTATAGGGAGAAAGCAGAAGACGCTGAAGACAATCAAACAGGTCATTTAACGGATAAACATTGCACAATAGTGAAAAATACAATGCTGGTTACTTTGTGGAAAGAACAAAACAAAAAGCACAGGTAGCCTTCCAAACAGAAATAAATCCAATTGAAGAAGTTGCCTTACCATGCACCCCCTGAAGAGGATGATAGGAAGTGTGGTCTAGGACTTGCAGGTCAGAATAATGGTGTGGAGTCATTTTAATGTTTTTTTTCTTTAAAAGGACACTTGAGGGTGGTTTAGCAAGCACCTCAATTCAAAATTAGACCAGCTCAAGTCATTAGTATAGTTTGCAGACCCAGTAATCCAAAAGCTCATGGAACCAAGGGCCTTCTGAAGTTGACAAGGGGATCTGTTTCTTGAACTTACAGTGCAGGACACAGGAGATGACATACAGAGCCAGGGTTTTCAATTATGATTTCTAGTGCCATTCTACAAACAGTGTTAAAAAAAAAAAAAAGAACCTGTACTTCGCACAATAAAATAAGGGCTGGCATGAAAATGTAGCACCCTAATGGATGCAAACACCCCCTCCCTTAATCTCTCAGTGGAGTGGAGAAGGAACTCCCCCTTTACGGGACTTTAATGGCCCAAGTAGTAGTACACAAAAAGTATGTAAAAGGAGTATACAAAATTTATTGAAATATAAACAATTAAAATTTGAATCAATAGGTGGCTATAGACATCTGAATTACATAGATATGGCAAAAAACAGAAGAACTAAACTCTAGAGAGGTCCAGGGACTACCGTGATACGGTCACCACGGCAAGTCACACAGACCACACCCAACGTGTTTCAGGAAACACCTTCTTCAAGGGTGTGTAGAGCAATTTTGTTTCTATCTTTAACCCCTTGCCGACCGGCTCATGCCGATATATGTCTGCAGAAGGGCACGTACAGGCATAATAACGAACCTGTATGTTGCCCATTAAGACGTGGCATTGTCTTCGCGCGCGCCCGCCACGAGCTCCATGAGTGTAATCGCGGTTCCAGCAGACACGATGCCCACGGGGATACCTGCGATCATCTCATGGAGAGGAAGAACGGGAAAATACTGATGTAAACAAGCATTTCCCCATTCTTCCTAGAGACAGGACACTGATCACCGATCCCTGTGATCGGGAGCGGTGATCAGTGTCGTGTCACGCGTAGCCCATCCCACCCACAGTTAGAATCACTCCCTAGGACACACTTAACGCCTGCAGCGCCCCCTAGTGGTTAACCCATTTTACTGCCAGTCACATTTACACAGTAATTGTATGCATTTTTAATCGCACTGATCGCTGTATAAATGTGAATGGTCCCAAAATAGCGCCAAAAGTGTCCGATCTGTCTGCCATAATGTCACAGTCACGATAAAAATCGCAGATCGCTGTCATTACTAGTAAAAAAAATTATTATTAAAAAAGCCATAAAATTATCCCGTATTTTGTAGACGCTATAACTTTTGCGCAAACCAATCAATAAATGCTTATTGTGATTTTTTTTACCAAAAATATGTAGAAGAATACATATCGGTACATATCGGCCTAAACTGAGGAAAACTTTTTTTGGGGATATTTATTATAGCAAAAAGTAAAAAATATTGTGTTTTTTTCAAAATTGTCATTCTTTTTTTGTTTATAGCGCAAAAAATAAAAAACCGCAGAGGTGATCAAATACCACCAAAAGAAACTCTATTTGTGGGGGAAAAAAATTTGTTTGGGAGCCACGTCCCGAATCGCAAAAAACGTTCCGGTCTTTGGCCAGCCAAATGGTCCGGGGCTGAAGTGGTTAAAAACAGACAAAAAAATGGTAATAAATAACATGTACAGAATATGTATGTACATGTATGTATGTACATGTATGCAGAATATACAGCCATTAGTAGTTATTCAAAAACATATCTGAGTAGGTACAGGTATATGAAGAAAATATAGAGGAACACTTACATGTTGACAAAATAAATGCAAGTACATGTCACAGCCACAGAGTGATTATGTAAAAAACAGACAGCCATGTCCCAACAACGTTCTGACTGGTGCATCCAGGGGCCTCCAGATGGAAAAAGCAGTGAGCAACCAGCGAGACCAGCATAGAGTGAAGCACAGCCACAAGGGGCACACAGGCATTGGAGAGGGCTTCTTATAACACTGAGGAAATCCTCATGCTCTATTTAAACAGAAGAAAGGATGAGAGTATAGAGGAGTATATAAAGCAAGATATACCAAAGAGTTTTTATATATTTTATTTTTACATATATACAATGAGTGGGTGTATATATAAATGATTAGGCAGGGACCATAGTAAACTCTCAGTGGATCCCGGTGATTAATCAAATAATCCCCTATGAAAAAGTGATATATGAAAATAAGAGAATGAAGGTTGCCCACGTAAATATCATAAAATTTTGGGCGTTTTTACAGTAAAAACACTCTCTATAGTGTAACAACGGCTAAAAGCTTGTTGTGGCGTTTAGCCACATTTAGCAGCATTTTTTGTCATTACTCGTTTTTACAGTTCAACAGCCTCTGCTCCTGGACGCACAGGCTGTCGTTTTTTCCTACTGCCCCTAAACGCTTATGCCTTCAAACACCTCTGAAAGTTTATGTGTATATGGAC
This sequence comes from Aquarana catesbeiana, assembly GCF_042186555.1. Classification (NCBI taxonomy): domain Eukaryota; kingdom Metazoa; phylum Chordata; class Amphibia; order Anura; family Ranidae; genus Aquarana; species Aquarana catesbeiana. Next base: position 383,162,448 of record NC_133328.1, on the reverse strand, counting down.
ACATAGGCTAACATGGAAGGGCGTTTAGAGGCAATAAAATAAAAGTCAGACGCCCCTAACGGCAGCTGTAAAAACGTCCCGTGTGCTTTAGCCTTAAAGAAAGAGACAGTGGTTTAACCGCTTGCCGACGAGCCACTGCAGTTGTACGACGGCAGAATGGCACAGGCAGGCGAATCGCCGTTATGTTACGTCAGTTCCTAAGGCGGCCACTAGGTGCGCGCGCGCGCGCGCCCGCTGCTCGCCCCCGCTGCTCGCCCCCGGAGCCAATGCGAGTGCCTGGCGGCCTTGATGACCGCCGGGCTCCCGCGATTGCTCGTAACACGGCGAGAACCGGGATCTCTGTGTGTTAACCCCTTCACTGCCAGTGACATTTTTAGGGTAATCAATGCATTTTTATAGCACTGATCGCTGTATTAAGGCCAATGGTCCCAAAAATGTGTCAAAATTGTCCGATGTGTTCGCCACAATGTCGCAGTCACAATAAAAATCACAGATCGCTGCCATTACTAGTAAAAAAATAATAATAATAAAAATGCTATAAAAATATCCCCTATTTTGTAGATGCTATAACTTTTGCGCAAAACCAATCAATATACGCTTATTGCGATTTTTTTACCAAAAATATGTAGAAGAATACATATCAGCGTAAACCAAGAAAAAATGTGCTTTTTAAAAAGAAAAAAAATGGGGATATTTATTATAGCAAAAAGTACAAATTTTTTTTTTCAAAATTGTCGGTCTTTTTTGTTTATAGTGCAAAAAATAAAAACCGCAGAGATGATCAAATACCACCAAAAGAAAGCTCTATTTGTGAGAAAAAAAGGACGTCAATTTTGTTTGGGTACAACATCATGACCGCGCAATTGTCAGGTAAAGCGAAGTGGTGCCGAATCACAAAAAGTCCTCTGGTCAGGAAGGGGGTAAAATCTTCCGGGGCTGAAGCGGTTAATATGGTATATTGTTTATTAGTTTGTTACCAGACTGTTATTGTATAGAGAAGATGTACAACTCCTGTACTTTTTTGAAAAATTCTCTGTATTCTGTCATTGCATTTCTCATGCAATAAACAGTGTTTAAAAAAATAAGGCTTAAAGCTGTAAAATATTTTTAGTAAATAGATTTTCACACTACCACCCACATTTTCACAATAAACTTATAAAACTTATCATTGCTATACAAGCCTTCTTTATTATATGTAAAAAAAAAATCGCCTTTCCTATTTTTCTGCAGCCGCATTTATTTTCAAGAGCTGTCAAAAACTCAAAAATATCCATTTTGATTATAGCAAGTTGGGGGGTTATATAATAAAATTGGAGAGTGCAAAATCTGGTGCAACTCTGCACAGAAACCAATCAACTTCCAGGATTTATTGATAAAGCTTAATTAAACAAGCTGAAGTTAGAAGCTGATTGGCTAACATGCACAGCTGCACCCGGTTCTGAGTGCACCAGTTTTAGTAAATCCCCCCCTTGGAGTCATTACGTAAACTGTATGGGGTTGATTTACTAAAACTGGAGAATGCAAAATCTGGTGCGGCTGTGCCTGGTAGCCAATCAGTTTCTAATGTCAGCTTGTGCAATTAGACTTTGACAAAAAATCAGGAAGTTGATTGGTTTCTGTGCAGAGCTGCACCAGATTCTGCACTCTCCAGTTTTAGTGAATCAACCCCCATAGTGGGGAAAATACTTATCTGATCCCCTGAAGATTTTGTAGTCGAGATTTTTACAGCCGAGATTGCAACCACATGACCGGCCAGCTTTCTCCTTTCCTCCTCTGACAGATGCAGCGGGCAGGGCTGAGATCCCCCTGCTGATGTCAGTCAGGAGGGGAGGAGGAGAGCTGGCCGGTCATGTGATTGCAATCTCGGCTGTGAAATTAGGAATTTGCAGCATTTATATTTACAAATCATACACAGAGGGGGACACTACAATAGGAGGCAGTGCTGATGGTGTATACAGGTTAGTGTTATTCAAGAAGCAGGAGGGGGAGGGGCGGCACTGTCACGAGCAGACAGGCAGAGAGGGGAGGGGGAGGAGGACACAGGAGCAGAGAGGAGAGCAGATAGCAGACTGCGAATGATGGAGGATTGTAAACTGACCACGGTGTCAGGGCTCAGCAGCCATGATAAACCGTGGTCAGTTTACATAGGAGAGGGCAGAAACTGGCAGGATCAGCCAGGTTTTTAAGGTGTTACAGGGGGTCAAATAACACAGGACAAGCACTGTGTCATACAACATGCTTTAAAGGAGCAAACCATTTAATATATGGTTTGATCCCCTGCAGATGTAAGTTTGCCCACTCATAAAGAAATGAAGGGTCTATAATTTTTATCATAGGTATATTTTAAATGATAGACAAAAGAAAACCCTCTGGGGGTGGGACTATATAGGCACTGAACAAACGGCTAGGATAAGAACTAATAGGCATACAAAACATCATGCAAATATGTAAGTAGGTACAAGAAATACATACAACTGAGGACAACTAACGCGTTTCGATGAATCTTCTTCAGAGGTGTCAGAAATACAAAGTTACAAAAAGTTTGTCTGAAAGGTAAATGCAGACATAAATACACAGAAATACAGCAGTGTAAATAAAAAATACATATACAGTATCTCACAAAAGTGAGTACACCCCTCACATTTTTGTAAATATTTTATTATATCTTTTCATGTGACAACACTGAAGAAATTACACTTTGCTACAATGTAAAGTAGTAAGTGTACAGCTTGTATAACAGTGTAAATTTGCTGTCTCCTCAAAAAAACTCAACACACAGCCATTAATGTCTAAAATGCTGGCAACAAAAGTGAGTACACCCCTAAGTGAAAATGTCCAAATTGGGCCCAATTAGCCATTTTCCCCCTTCCTGGTGTCATGTGACTCATTAGTGTTACAAGGTCTTAGGTGTGAATGGGGAGCAGGTTTGGTAAATTTGGTGTTATCACTCTCACTCTCTCATACTGGTCACTAGAAGTTCAAATGGCACCTCATGGCAAAGAACTCTCTGAGGATCTGAAAAAAATAATTGTTGCTCTACATAAAGATTACCTAGGCTATAAGAAGATTGCCAGAACCCTGAAACTGAGCTGCAGCACAGTGGCCAAGACCATACAGTGGTTTAACAGGACAGGTCCCACTCAGAACAGGCCTCGCCATGGTCGACCAAAGAAGTTGAGTGCACGTGGTCAGCGTCATATCCAGAGGTTGTCTTTGGGAAATAGATGTATGAGTGCTGCAAGCATTGCTGCAGAAGTTGAAGGGGTGGGGGGTCAGCCTGTCAGTGCTCAGACCATATGCTGCACACTGCATCAAATTTGTCTGCATGGCTATAGTCCCAGAAGGAAGCCTTTTTTAAAGATGATGCACAAGAAAGCCCACAAACAGTTTGAAGACAAGCAGACTAAGGACTTGGGTTACTGGAACCATGTCCTGTGGTCTGATGAGACCAAGATAAACTTATTTGGTTCAGATGGTGCCAAGCATGTGTAGCGGCAACTTGGTGAGGAGTACAAAGACAAGTGTGTCTTGCCTACAGTTAAGCATGGTGGTGGGAGTGTGCTCCCACCACCATGCCGGCACTGGGGAGCTACAGTTCATTAAGGGAACCATGAATGCCAACATGTACTGTGACATACTGAAGCAGAGCATGATTCCCTCCCTTCAGAGACTGGGCCACAGGGCAGCATTCCAACATGATAATGACCCCAAACACACCTCCAAGACGGCCACTGCCATGCTAAAGAAGCTGAGGGTAAAGGTGATGGACTGGCCAAGCATGTCTCCAGACCTAAATCCTATTGAGAAACTGTCAGATCCTCAGAGAGTTCTTTGCCATGAGGTGCCATGTTGAACTTCCAGTGACCAGTATGAGAGAGTGAGAGCGATAACACCAAATTTACCACACCTGCTCCCCATTCACACTTGAGACCTTGTAACACTAACGAGTCACATGACACCGGGAAGGGGGAAAAATGGCTAATTGGGCCCAATTTGAACATTTTTACTTAGGAGTATACTCACTTTTGTTGCCAGTGGTTTAGACATTAATGACTGTGTGTTGAGTTATTTTGAGGGGGCAGCAAATTTACACTGTTATACAAGCTGTACACGCATTACTTTACATTGTAGCAAAGTGTCATTACTTCAGTGATAAACAAACAAGATATTTGGGGGCACACCCTAAAAGATGCATTAAACCTGGTGCAGCCATAAGACCATAAAACAGAACAAAATATTACAGCGCACACATGCAAAAAGACATTTATCTCCTGCAAAGCTATTTAAAACACCTGAACATTTTCAAAAAAATATGGGGATTTGGTCACACCATATTGCTATCTGGTGCTTAAGCCCACTTACTGCAACAAAGTACCCCATAGTTAGTGGGTCCTACTCTATCCAAAGAATGGGAGATCCTGCTTCTCTGAACCATGGGAGACACACTCCTCTATATGGGAGAACTAAAGGACTCCTCCTATGACACAGGTGGACACTAAATGAGAGGCAATGATGAGGGAGTGGGGTGCTCCTGCCAAAAAGGATTTGGTCAGAATCCATACAATAGCCAAACAAGATATTTGGGGGGCACACCCTAAAAGATGCATTAAAGCTGGTGCAGCCATAAGAACATAAAACAGAACAAAATATTACAGCGCACACATGCAAAAAAGACATTTACCTCCTGCAAGGCTATTTAAAACACCTGAACATTTTCAAAAAAAATATGGGGATTTGGCCCCACCATATTGCTATATACTATATCTTCAGTGTTGTCACATGAAAAGATAGAATAAATTAATTACAAAAATGTGAGGGGTGTACTCACTTTTGTGAGATACTGTATATACATGGTACTTGACTGAGCCAATTATATGGGTTGCATCAACTCGTATGCCACTGTACTTGAAACCAAGATGGAGGGTCACCGAAATTACACTGGTGTTGATTTCCCACAAGGAACCCACCGCAGGGCCGACAGACCCAAACCCAAGCGTTTGCACTTGCAAAAGCTCCCCCAAGAGAGCAGGAGGCGAGGAGCACCGAGATGATCTGAGGTTTACAGGGAGACACTCAAAGGGCACAGGCCAATCTGAGGGGGTCAAAAGAAAATATTGTGTAAACATATACATGGTCCATTGGAGGGAAACATCCAGGGAAAATGGGGGCAAGTATTAGATGGCAAGTAATGCCGCCTACACACGAGCGGACTTTTCGATCGGACTGTTCCGACGGACTTTCGATGGACTTCCAATGGACTTTCCGAATGGACAGACTTGCCTACACACGATCACAACAAAGTCCGACGGATTCGTACGTGATGACATATGACCGGACTATTCACTATCGGTTTTCATCCATCGGACTAGCATACCGATGAGCGGATTTCTCGATAGGAACCGAGTCCGACGGAGTTCCGACGTAAAGATTTGGAACATGTTCCAAATCTAAAGTCTGTCAGATTTTCGACCAAAAAAGTCCGCTGCATGTCCGATGAAGCCCACACACGGTCGAATTGTCCGCCGGACCAGTCCGGTCGAAAAGTCCTCTCGTATGTACGCGGCATTAGAATACTAAAAGATGTCACATTATTATAAGGGTGGTTGCAGATGGTCAGGGAGACTCGCATGGAGTATCAAGCACCAGTCTTGAATCTACAAAGCCAAGTGGAGCAAAGTCAGAAAGGGGAGACCACACAAGGACACAGTACTGCCCAGCATATAGAAGGGTCCATATCAGTGTACATACAGCAAGGAATATAGGGGGTTATTTACGAAAGGCAAATCCACTTTGCACTGCAAGTGCACTTGAAAGTGCACTGAAAGTGCACTTGGAAGTGCAGTCTCTCTAAATCTAAGGGGTATATCTGAAATGAGTAGAAGCTCTGCTGATTTTATCATCCAATCATGTGCAGGCTAAAATGCTGTTTTTTATTTTCCTTGCATGTCCCCCTCTGACCTACAGCGACTTTACTTCCAAGTGCACTTTCAGTGCACTTTCAAGGGCACTTGCAGTGCAAAGTGAATTTGCCTTTAGTAAATAACCCACATAGTCCTAAAATGTCTTTACCTTAATGTCGATAGCGGTCCGCATACACCATGTGCAGGCTACACCACAAACGCTGATCTGTTACTATGGCCATTTTAAAAAGAGTAGTTAGCACTTGAGGACTGCTTGTATGTGATTGCAATTGTTTTTACGTTGGCAAAACAATACAGAAATCTAATACCTTCATCCCTTTCCCCTGAATGTTTCTCTCCTATGGACCATGTATATGTTTCCACAATATTTTCTTCTGAACCCCTCAGATTGGCCTGTGCCCTTTGGGTGTCTCCCTCTAAACCTCAGATTATCTCGGTGCTCCCCAACTCCTGCTCTCTTGGGGGAGCTTTTGCACGTGCAAACGCCTGGGTTTGGGCCTGTCGGGCCCTGCAGTGGGTTCCTGTTGGGAGATCAACACCAGTGTAATTTCGATGACCCCTCCATCTTGGTTTTTAAGCGTTTGTTAACCCACAAAAAATGGATCCTGTACCTTTAAAGCATGTTGCATGACACACTGCTTTTTCGGTGTAATTTGGCCCCCTGTAATACCTAAAAAACCTGGCTGATCCTGCCAGTTTCTGCCCTCCCCTATGTAAACTGACAACGGTTTATTATGGCTGCTGAGCCCTGACACCGTGGTCAGGTTGTGTGCCTCCGTCATCCGCAGCCTGCTATCTGCTCTCCTCTCTGTTCCCGTGTCCTCCTTCTCCCTCCGCTCTCTGCCTATCTGCTCGTGACAGTGCAGCCCCTCCCCCTCCTGCTGCATGCATAACACTACCATAACACTAACCTGTATGCACCATCAACACTGCCTCCTATTGTAGTGTCACCCCGTGTGTATGGTTTATAAATATAAATGATGCAAATACCTCATTTCACAGCCTAGCTTGCGATCACATGACAGGCCAGCTCTCTCCTCCTCTCCTCCCAACTTACATCAGCAGGGGAATCTTGGCCCAGACCCGCTGCATCTGTCAGAGGAGGAAAGGAGAAAGCTGGCCGGTCATGTGATCGCAATCTCGGCTGTGAAATTAGGTATTTGCACCATTTATTTTTATAAATCATACACAGAGGGGGACACTGCAATAGGAGGCAGTGCTGATGGAGTATACAGGTTAGAGTGGCTTAAAAATCACTTTAAGTACAGTGGCATACGAGTTGATGCAACCCATATAATTGGGTCAGTAAGTACTATGTATATGTATTTTTTATATACACTGTTGTATTTCTGTGTATTTATGTCTGCATTTACCTTTCAGACAAACTTTTTGTAACTTCGTATTTCTGACACCTCTGAAGAAGATTCATCGAAACATTTGTCCTCAGTTGTATAAATTTCTTGTACCTACTTACATATTTGCATGATGTTCTGTATGCCTATTAGTGTTTATCCTTTTGTAGTAATAAATATTATATTTTAATACATATACACTAGACATTTGTTCAGTGCCTATATAGTCCCACCCCCAGAGGGTTTTCTTTTGTCTATCATTTAAAATACACCTATGATAAAAAATTATAGACCCTTCATTTCTTTGTAAGTGGGCAAACTTACAAAATCTGCAGGGGATCAAATAATTATTTTCCCCACTGTATGTGTACAAAACTCCCTTTTTCTGCTTGTGTTACCAGTTCACTGCTTTTGCCAGAAATCTGCAGTGAGTTCTGATTCAAATTTCAGGCATCCTCTGCATTGGGAGTTTCATTTTTGGTGACATGCTCTCTATCGGATAAGGAATAAGGTGAAAAAAACAGACTATCTATAATAATAATAATATAATAATAATGTATGCTCCACATCTCAATGGCACTTACTAAAATATTGCACATAAAGTTTGAAAGAATATATTAACCGCTTGCCTACCAGCGCACGTCAATGTACGTCGGCAGAATGGCACTGGCAGGCAAAAGCGCGTACAGGTACGTCCCCTTTAAGAGGCAGTGTTGCGAGAGCGTGCGCGCCCGCCTCCGTAACCGAGACAACGGGTCCCGTGGACTCGATGTCCGCCAGGCGTCCGCGATCGTGTCACGGAGAGGAAGAACGGGGAGATGCTTATGAAAACAAAGCATTCCCTATTCTGCCTAGTGACAGGACCGTGATTTACTGCTCTCTGTGATCGAGAGCAGTGATCACTGTCCTGTGTGTTGAAGCCACTCCCACCCACAGTTAGATTCATTCCCTAGGACACACTTAACCCTTTCACTGCCCCTAGTGGTTAACCCCTTCACTGCCCGTGTCATTTACACAGTAATCAATGCATTTTTAATCGCACTGTTTGCTGTATAAATGACAATGGTCCCAAAAATGTGTCAAAAATGTCCGATGTGTCCGCCATGTCGCAGTCCTGATAAAAATTGCAGATTGCCGCCATTACTAATAAAAAAATTAAAAATGAAAATGCAATAAAACTATCCCCTATTTTGTAGACGCTATAAATTTTGCGCAAACCAATCAATATACGCTTATTGAGATTTTTTTTACCAAAAATATGTAGAAGAATACATATCAGCCTAAACTGAGGAAAAAAATATTTTTTATATATATTTTTGGGGGGTATTTACTATAGCAAAAAGTAAAAAATACTGCGTTTTTTCAAAATTGTCTCTCTATTTTTGTTTATAGCGCAAAAAATAAAAACCGCAGAGGCGATAAAATACCACCAAAAGAAAGCTCTATTTGTGGGTAAAAAGGACGTCAATTTTGTTTGGGTACAGCATTGCACAATCGCGCTATTGTCAGTTAAAGCGACGCATTGCCGAATCGCAAAAAACGCTCTGGTCTTTGGGCAGCCAAATGGTCCGGGGCGGAAGTGGTAAAAAAAAATCCCCACTGTTAATCAAATTTACATGTAATTCAGTTTTCACACTTGCTGCAATATGTTAAGCTGAGGATTAGAACAATTATACTAACCTTACTTAGAGACTTACAGTAGATGTAACAAACATAATGCTTATAATGTGAGAGCAGTTTTGACATGAAGACCTGTGTCCTGAATTTTTAATTGAAAGAAATAAAATGTGCTTTGTCTGTTTTTTATCATGGCTTTTCCTTTAAGATATAAACTGTAAAATCCTATTAAAAAAGCCACAATAACTACATTTGAAATAACAAAATCTGAATAATTAGGCATGTATCACACACAATTTTAAAACATGCACTCCTTTAATATAAGATCTCCAGCTATACAATGTACAATACCACAGTGACACCCAGTGAGTTACTATAAAAACTGCATGTACAGACAGATAAATATATTAAAAAAAAGAATGCTATGAATGGGCATTAGGTATAGAAAACCTGAGCATGAATAATAGCCTTTTAATTACACTTTACAATTTGATCTTCTTGTATGTTCATTCCAACTGAGAATTTAATGAATTTAAAATGGTTTGAGATTTACTAAAACTATTGTAGCAAGTAACAAAATAGTAAGATGAAACATGAAAATACACATAGCAAATAATAAAAGCCTGCTATCCTCCCTGGGATGTGCAGGGCACAGTCATTCCTCTCCCCACCCAGCAGTCACATGTATACTTGTCCCTTGTATATGTGCAGCTGCAAGGCCGTAAAAGGCTGCTTTTGATTGGCGGTGTGCATTGACAGTTTCCTGGTGGGACAGCGTAGGTGGGTTTGGACTAGGACCCAAACATACCTGAATTCATTCCTATAAAATACACTAATCTATGCACGTAAAAGTATAAAATAAAAAGGGGTTACAGCACAGAGAGCATAATTATGTGTGCTAATTAAGAAATAATACAGAAACTCCAGACTTCTCTGCCCTTTTAATCTCTGTGCTGTAACCACTTGTATTTTGTGTATTTTTTCTAATTTGGTGTTTTTAAGGACATACCTGGCTACGTGCATATTTTACTAACTTTACCTGTCAGTGCTGTTCACCCTCTAAAGACCTATGTTTTCTCCCATTGTGGCCTCACTGGATTTTGGTCTGTAGCTCACCTCCACCTGTTTGCTTCATATTGGATCTATATGTCCAAACTCTTATAGTTAAATTAAACCTAAAAAATTGCTGGCAGTAAGGATTTTATGAGAGAAGAGGCCCTGTTGGTTTCTTTTATCACAAGCCCTTCTTCCTGCTTGTCAGAATTGTGTACGCTGTGCCGCTCATGTGCAGCTCAGTGTACATTTAAAGCCAGCCATAGACTAATTCAATTCAGCCGGTTCAGCAGGCTGGTTGTATTGAAGTCGATCTATGGATCAACTTTAATACAACCAGTACAAAAGTTATCCCCGCACTAGTTTAGATCTCACCAGGTATGAAGCTGATCTTACTCTCCAGAGATGAGAGGTTCCAGGTGCTGGCTGATGCTAGTAGAGACTATATGCAAATGAGAGGATCTGGACAGCCGCACTCCAGAAAGTAATAATCCAAATTTCTTTATTTTAAAATCAGGAACACATCAGATACAGGACATCATGGACAGAGTGTACAGATCATAGGCTAACGCGTTTCACACTTATCCAAGTGCTTATTCATAGCTAATAGCTTTAATACAACCAGCCTGTTGGGTTTTTTCTGTTTCAGTGGCTATAGCTCCCAGCAGTGATCATTATATTCTGATGGCTGGGAAACCTCCCGCTGACAGAATACAATTGCTCTGTGGGAGGGATTCCCCCATCAACACTGAGGGTGTTATTTACGAAAGGCAAATCCACTTTGCACTACAAGTGCAAAGTGCACTTGAAATTGCACTGAAAGTGCACTTGGAAGTGCAGTCGCTGTAAATCTGAGGGGTAGATCTGAAATGAGGGGAAGCTCTGCTGATTTTATCATCCAATCATGTGCAAGCTAAAATGCTGTTTTTTATTTTCCTTGCATGTCCCCTCAGATCTATAAAGACTGCACTTCTAAGTGTACTTGCAGTGCAATTAAAAGTGCACTTTGCACTTGTAGTGCAAAGTGGATTTTCCTTTCGTAAATAACCCCCTGAATGTGTTGATGGGGGAATCAAGCTAACCTGTGATTGAAGAAAAAAAAAATCACATAATGTATGGCCTTCCTTAAGCACTACTCTGTGTTGTGATGATGTGACTCCCATGCACATGCTCGGGAGTGACATCCTTGCAGCCTGGTCGACCCATAAAGAAGATCGAAAGAAGATGGTGGCACCCGTGACCAACAGGAGAGCTGACAGCACAGTGCTGAAGGATAAGACTAATATAACATGCTAATATCCTGTGTGTACTAGCATATTATGGCTAAAAGCTTTAAAAAAATTGGCGGAGGTTTAATTCCACTTAAGAGTGTGCTATTTGGCAAGTAAGAATTTGGCAATCTGCAATGTAGTGTAGAGACTGGTCAGAGAGGGATCAGATTCATGTAGTTGGCAAGATTGAACCTGTATTACAATATATGTGAATGAAGAATCCCTGTTTTTTTTTTAAACAAAGGTTTGCTATGAATATGTAAGGGGTTAGTATACAGTTACACCTCTTCGTATCTCATGTATTGTGTATATGGATACATATACAGACATATCTCCATTTGCCGTGCATAGTGCAGGTCAGTGATTAAAAGGGCAAATGCCTGAAGTTGCTGTATTATTCTTTAATCAGAGCAAATAATGATGCTCCCTATGCTGTAACCCCCTTGTATTTTGTAAATATACTGTATACATATGTCAAATGAATTGATGCACTGTGGTGCCATTTGTTATGAATGGTACCCCAGTGCACCCAACATATCTGCATTAGGGACGTGCGGTGAGGTCAGTGGCTGGTGAGGCACTGGCTAGTATCAGAGCCATATACACACAGGTTACAACTACCACCATTTTATTCCCTAGATTGTCTGCTAAAATATATACATAATGTTTTGGGGTTCTGAGTAATTTTCTAGCAAAAAAAAAAAGATGATCATATATTGTTTTTAGGGTAATTTACTATATTTTCAAAAACTGTACTCAAGCAGCTGGCTTAATGGACAAATTACTGAAGTTTGAAGTTATTCATCACTAATTTCACAGTAAATAGATAAATGATAAATTATTATGTTATAACATATAGCATAATAATATATGATTTAGCTTAATTAAAACAGTACCTTTTCATCATCAGCAGATTCTCATTCTCCCTTTTAACTGTGTGAGAAAAACATGGGATTATGGGTAAATCTTATACCCATAAACCCATGCTTTTTCCTTGTAGTTAAGAGGGCTGGGCTGGAAGGGAGCATGTGTATTTTAGACACATGCCTCCTTCTATGACACTGCAGTGGGAGGACAGCCTCCACTGCAGCATTTTTATTGGACAGCTTGTTGCAATGGTGCTTTACCATTGGTCCAAGGCTCCAAGCTGTCAATTGAGCTCAGTGCCTCTGACTAGAAGTGAGAGGCACTGTGAGCTCATCCTCTCAGTCTGCTGCAGAGTGTGCCAGCTTGTATTTAAAGTGGCATCTCTGTATGTAGCTTCTGACAGGCTGCACAGGAAGCCATGCATCCCTGGAACTATAGGTGGCAGGAGCCCCAGTGGTGGGGCAGGACTTCAGCTACCTACCCTCCAAAAAATGTTTTGTTTTTATGTTCATAGCAGGTGAGGCTCTGCCTCACCTGCCTCCCCTGGCTGCAGGTCACTGATCTGCATTACAGCTCATGGCGATGCACCTTAATGCACTACTGTGCATTGGAGTACACCATGCTACAAAAAATCCTGTAGGAGTGTTAAATTGCCCATTAAAATTAATGAATATGAGTCACAGTAGTGTAGAACTAAATGCACTGCTGTGATCCCCAGGAGAAGTAGGGCCAAAAGGAGCATTAGCCCTACTTCTTTAACTTTAAGATATGTACATACATATTCTCACTCTTAGGCTGGCCATATATTATACAATTTTCTTGTCCAATTTTCTCTTAGGTTTTAAACCTAAACACTTTCAATTTGTATGCAATCAGGTAGGCCCTTGCACTACACAGTTAAAGGTAAATCTATTGTAAATTGTAAATTGTATGATGTATGGCCAGCCTTAAACAGCTTGACTATGACAGCAACACTAGTTAAATGCAATCTTGTATTTGCCAGCTCCATATTTAAGACGCACAAACAGTACTGCCTAAACAATATGATGATACTGAGAAGATGATACAAAAGATATGGGATTTAGAAGCTATCCCAAGATAAGATAAGATTTATTTTAATTAAACCACGGTATAAATGATGCATGTTGCTTTAATTGACCCCTTAAATGATTTGACCTCTAATATATACAAACACAGCAGATGAGAGAATTCATTTGAATGAAATCGGAGGTCTTTAGCAATGTTAGAAACAACAAAGGGTTAACTAAGGAGCGTCTGACAGTTTCAATCACTGTATAAACTGTCCCAATTAGTTCAATCATTTCAAGTAATGCTGCTGAGCTGTCATCCTAATTTAGAAAGTGTGCCCTTACAGCTTTCAAGTACATGATGGATCATAAAGGTATTAATCAACATGGCATGTACACAAATCCACACCACAAACTCTTCATAACAGGTACAACAATATAATAATATGAGAGCAAAATTATAACTCTAGTGAAGATCACATCATGCTCCTACTTAATTTAAGTGATTTAAGTAATCCATGTACAAAGAAAATCTACTTTATTTAATATTTTATAAAAATGTTGTTGCATGTAAATAACAGAAGATGAAACCAGTGCCCATCTAGGAACAAGTTATGTGCCACTGGGATTTGCAGGGCTCCTCTCAATTCATCCAATGGGATTTTGTGAGCATATACTATTGTATTTTATCTCTAGAGCTCTATGTTCAATAGCAGAGCCATATGATTTCCTGAGCACTCCTTTTCCCAGGAAGCTCTCATCACCTTAGCTAAAGATTGGACACACTGTAAAGTGGCAGGGCATCAAATGACACTGTTCTGCCAAGAGTTTGCCACTTGGCTCCTTCGGCTTTTCAATCAATGCTTGTTGAGGCCAGTGGTGCCAACAGTGTCACCCCCAGCTCCAACTTCATCTGATTCAGCAGGAATCGGATGACATTTGAGCAGTGTATAACCAGCTTAAAATTATCCTTCACTCAGTTTTTTTCACCTCCTTTCATCTTGGGGGGGGGGGGTAAATTTTTTTGCAGACTGCTCTTCCGCGCCCCCCCCCCCCCCCCACCCATCTGAAGCCTCAGGACTATATAGAACCCACTGCGCATGTGCGGTGAGAGTTATCTGCTGTCTGCTTGGACCCAGAAAAGACAGCAAGTCTTCTGATGACATCAGCAAAGAGGATGTTGGAGCAGATCCTGCATTGCAGTTGCTTTCGGTGGATCAAAGCAGAATATTGCTGGATTCCCTTCAACTCAACCCAGCAGAAATGGGATTGAGATCAACAGTAACTCTGGAGGGGGAGGAGGTGAAGTTCCTCTTTAGTTTGAAAACTTAAAAAAAAATTCATCTAAGAATACTGTAGACGTGCACGCCAGAATTTTTCATTTTTGTTTTGAATGCAGTCGTTCATTGAAGAATTTTGTTTACTCATATTTATGTTGAACTGATATGTTTTTGGAATTCGTTTTGTATCCTTGGCATCTGTTTCATATATTTGTTGGTCCAGGCGGATTCAAAAAATTTTGCAGCTTTTCTGGAAGATTGCTATATATTTGATACATTATCGAATTGGTGAGATTCGAATCAGAAGGATCCAATATTTTTAGACGATAGTCCACCCACCAGGGAAATGGCATGAGTTAATTAGACAATAGCGACTGGCATTATGTGCATCCGAATTATTGAATATAAGTAAATTCGGATCCATTTGAAAATTGTATTCATTTCCCCATGGGCCCAAACTACTATCAATGCAATAGATGTGAAGTCATCCGAATAAAAAGAATGCATTCCTTAATTTCATTATAACTCTTTTTCTGATTCATTAACATTCATTACTATGTCTATTAGGAGATTTGTACGCATCAGAATCTCCGAAAATGACATTTTTGTCCAAAAAAACAAAACGCACGTCGACCCAAGAAAACTTGATCCTACCAGTAACACACTTCCTCTCCTATGGTGACAACACTTACTGCTTGTACTTTATCTATTGCGTAAAGTGTTGTTGCCCTAGGACAGGAACTTTGTTAAAGCGTAACTCCACTTTTGTTGAGCACAAAACATTCCCCTCTGGGTGATCTATGTACATTGCAAGGATTATTATTATTATTATTCAGGATTTATATAGCGCCAACAGTTTACACAGCACTTTACAACATGGGGGCAAGACAGTAAAGTTGCAAAACAAATCAATACAGGAGGAATCAGAGGGCCCTGCTCGTTAGAGCTTACAATCTAGATTATAACAACCTTTGTTGCAAATTCCTACCTTTTGTTATTCTGACGTTATCCATGTGTGTTGGTCTGTGCCTCTGGGCTCAGTGGGTCTAATGGGAGTGGTTTCATAATTAACTGCCGGGTGTGCAGCTGTAGCGCACTAATGAGGAAATCTGCTTGGCCTGCATCCCTTTAGACATGTCCTTTTGAAAGTATCTCTCCAAAAATTACATTTTTGTTGCAGGGGATGCCTGAAATCTGACTTGTATCTTAGACAGACTTTTGGGAAAATTGGTGAGCCAATCACACAAGCAGGAAATGATTTTTCTGGGGAGTGGTCAGTACAGACTCGGTGTACAGAACAACTCCATGTAGCCATATTGTAAGGCATTCGCAGAAAACTACAGTGGCTGCAGAATGAAAAGGAAAGATAATTTTTAATAACATTTAATTACAATATTAGTGTCGCAATTATATGTGCTATATTATTTCTTTATTTGCTATTTTATCCCCCCCCCACAAAAGTGGAGTTACCCTTTAAGTCTGTAGAAGACTTCCACCTCTCCTCACCTTCATAAAATAAGAGGGACGGTTTTCTGTAATCCACAAAGAACTAGGAAGAATATTAGCTATCAACAGTATCTTACTGGCAGAGATCAGAAGACGTTATCAGATAAATAGCTTTTTAGCAGGATCAATAGGTATTTTTGCACTTATATAACAGACTGCTTTCAATAATATATTAAACAAAACAAAAGGAAGCAAATGAAAGAAGTTCACTAATAGAGTTTAAATACACTTTAAATTTGCATTGTCCTTGAAAACCTTCAGCGTACAGCATATCCATTACGGCCCCCTAAAACAGACAATTTGCAAAGTGCATACAACATTTTCACATTCAAAGCTGTGACAGATCAGACAGTGCATAAAATTAGTAATTAGCATTCATATTTTTGTGACAGGTCTCCTTTAATTATATCAACATTCAACTCATTCAGCTTTACTAAGGTCAGTTCAATTATGTCCTTAAATCTCTTAAAGCAAAGCCGTCTGTAGGTATAGCCCGCATAGGGTCTGCTCTGTGTTGTAGGTAATAGATGGGAGGTGAGGTAGTTGATTTTGATTATTTCTCCCAGGGCACTCATTTGAGGAACAGTTTTCACAGACAATTCAACAGATTCAAACATAACTCCAGACAAACAGCTTGTAGGAGAACCAATCTCATGATTTACTGTGACTTTTAAGTCCAAATAATAGCAAAGATACAAGGGGTTGTCTATATTGATCTCCAATCGGTAAATCCGATCACAGATTAATTTTTTAAGCAAAAAAAAAAAAATGTGCATGTATCTGTGTGCATTAACTGTTAAATAATGGGCCGGGTAAATATTAGCACATGGTGCAATTTAACTTGCCTAGAATGTCCCTGATAAAAGTTCCATTGCTGCTGTAGTTCTCCTGTAATCTTGGCTTTAATCACAACCAAGCCATTAAAATGTATCTATAGCCAAACTTTGCTTTTTTATTTTAGTTTTGGATAGAGTAAGGAATGGTTTTAACCCATTAGGATTTTCTTTTATTTAGGAAGATCTCTCTTTACTCCCTCCACTAGAGACACAAGAGGAAGTGAGAAGAAATCTTTCCAAAATTAAGTGAAATTCCCACTTAAACAGATGGATTTTAATTGGTTTCTGTCCCAGTGACAATGACAATCAGGACAAAAAGAAATGTTGACTTTCACCAGGGGAAACAGGCTACAGTAATAACCTGGTTTTAACCTTTATCCATTAAAAAAAAGAGAAAGATTCTTTCTAGATATACACTTTGAAGTACATGTTCAAATGTATAAAAATAAACAACAAAAAAAACATATATGGTTCCCCAACCACCTTCTACCTGGTATGTCCCACAAAGACCTCAGTAGTAGCGCAGACCCCTCTCCCAACTGTGGGTCCCTTCACTGAACAAGGTGTTGTTTACATCCATTATTCAGTTGAATACTTGTGCTGATGAGACAACTCCTCAATTCATCTCTATTGTCATTGCGCACATCTGTATCAGTATCTGTACATAGGATGACAATAAGCTGTATGCTCCATAGAGTTGGTCATTATGGCCAGAAGAAAGCCATTACTTTCAGCAAAAAACAAAATGGCACATTTTAAATTTGCGAAAAAGCACGTAGGAGACTCCCAAAATGTATGGAGGAAGGTGCTCTGGTCTGATGAGACTAAAATTGAACTTTTTGGCCAACAAAGAAAACGCTATGTCTAGCGCAAACCCAACATATCACATCACCCAAAGAACACCATCCCAACAGTGAAACATGGTGGTTGCAGCATCATGCTCTGGGGATGTTTTTCAGCAATCAGGATTGGGAAACTGGTCAGAGTTGAGGGAAAGATGGATGGTGCTAAATACAGGAATATTCTTGCGTAAAACCTGTACTACTCTGTGTGTGATTTGAGGCTAGGCCGGAGGTTCACCTTCCAGTAGGACAATGACCCCAAACAGACTGCTAAAGCAACACTTGAGTGGTTTAAGGGGAAACATGTAAATGTGTTGGAATGGCCTAGTCAAAGCCCAGACCTCAATCCAATAGAAAGTCTGTGGTCTTGAAATTTAAAGAAAGTAATGTAGTAAGAGAAATAAGGGGCTGTTCTACAGGGGACCCCAGGCTGAATAACACTTAAGAACAACTAGAAAATTGCAACAGAAAGAAGTTCCAAAAGAGTGCAATCAAATAAAGCCACACTGAATATTTTCAATACCAAACTTTCAGGTTAGCAGGAGAGATGTTGCTTTAAAAACATATACCAGGGATAAATGGGGCGTGACCGGATGGATTGGAGTGAGAGTGAGGAGTGAGAGTGTGTGTGTCTCCTCCCGCCCACCCGATGTTTGCCGCTGTGTGCACTGCGCTGACCCCCGGCTGAGAAAATTAGTTGGCGGCAACGCGAGCCGTGCATCGCGTCTTTACCTTTCTCTCCCCAGCTGGCTGGCGGTGCGTGACGGAGGGAAAGTTGCGGATCCCCACAACGCTAATTGAGAGTGGAGATGCGGGGATGATAGAAGTGAACAGCAGGGCATGAGAGATTAGCACTGAGCTGCAAGGGACTCTGTGCTACCAGGAAACATCTGATGGAGAAGTGTAGACAGTGATTCCTATGCTGAACTCCGTGCTTTGAGCAAGCCACAAGCTCGGTATCTTGCACCTTGTACCGGAGGATCTCCCCTGTGAAAAGGACACGTGAGTAAAGAACAGACTCTGGAGCCCTGGACCCTCTATCAGCCAGAAGGTCACATGAGTAAAGGGGAGAAGTAACATGTTATATGCTGTTAAATGCTGTCCTAGAGACTGTGTACACCGAGAAGATACAGACTAAGGCTAGATCCATAGAGGCTTGGTTGGAATAGTTGTAATAGTCTGTATATGCATGTGCAACAAGGCTAGGGCTGAGGCTTGCTATATACGCCTGCTATCAATGTACTGGAAGTATTGTTCTATATTGGCTTAAATTTATATATTTAACACCTGGACTGAAACAAAAAAGGTTAATACCCCACAGACCCTTAGCAACCCACGGTGCCTTGTGCGTGTTTGAGATCGCAGTCACCAACTTTCTGCGGCTTTTTCTTTTTTCTCTTATCCTTTGAGGTTGGCCTGTTGGAGGATAACAACTAAACGCAGATACCCTATTTTTGGACCCATTGACTCCTGTGATATCAGGCGATATCTGGTACCTGGTATCTGTTTTTTTTACACACCGTTAACCCTGGGGAGGGATATAATATAATATAATTGAAAGGTATCGCTTGACATCATTTTGATTGTGTATGATCCAGCTGGAGGAAAAACTGCATTCAACTTCTAGCACTGTACTGGAGTATATGCCCAGGGCTTGGACGGTCTCCCGTTAACTGAAGAGTACAGGATGCATCACCTACGCTCCTCAAAGGAGAAAAACTCTCAGCAAATGGCAGCAGCAGAAAAATTGGAGCAATATGCACATACCCCTGTTCAGACCCCACCAAAGAAGGGGACACAGACTAAAGCACAGCAGGGGGCTCTGTCAGATAGAAAGAGCCAGGGCCAACCTACTGCTACAGCATCGTCGGCGTTGACAACAAAAACAAGGAGCAATAAGAGCTCAGGGCCGATTGAACAAAAAGTAGATGTAATAACTGATCCTTGCTTATCCCTAGAGAAAGAACCAACGTTGAGGGACGTATTCTTGGCAGTGAGCGCATGCAAAGGATCACTAAAAGAACTTTGTGATCAAATGAATGGAGTAAAGGAGGATTTGATACTGGTCAGACAGGACCTACAAAAAACAGCAGAAAGAACAACAGCCCTGGAAGGGAGGGCAAGTCAGTTAGAAGATGATAAATAACCACTGATAAAAGAAGTGAAAAGTATGAAAGAACAGATGACCAGATACGCATCAAAAATGGATGAGATGGAGAACAGACTCCGAAGGGACAATGTGAGGCTGGTGGGGTTGCCTGAAAAGAGTGAGGGTTCTAATCCCATAGAGTTCCTGGAAAAATGGCTTGTTGATCTTTTTTGGAAGAGAGACATTCTCAATAATGTTCTCTATTGAAAGAGCACATAGAGTCCCCTTCAGGGCTCCGCCAGCAGGAGGACATCCCAGGCCACTTTTGATGAAGTTTCTTAACTATATGGATATAGTGACATTGCTGTGGAAAGCAAGGGTACCAAGATATCATTTATACTCTGACTTCTCGCCAGAACTTCAGAGACATAGAGCAGAGTTTTGTACAGACCAAGCATACTTTACAAAAATTTAAGCTGTCCTACGCCCTTCTCTACCCGGCAAGGCTACGTGTAGCTGCACTGGGAGGAACCCAGATTTTTGACTCTCCGACTGGGGTGGAGACATGGCTGGAAAAAAACAAGGAGAAACTCTAGATAAACTGAAGGGAGGTGGGAGGGTGGAAAAGTGTTTGATGTGATTTTTTTTCTTTTTTTTTTGAAGATGCACTGTTTTTTTATTTTTCTTTAACTTGAAGTATTATGGGGGGGGGGGGAGATAGACACACACAGATGATGTATGGGGAGTGATGGATGGGAGCAAACATGAGGAACAGGTGGTGTGGGAAACGGTCACTAAAAAGCCCCTCAGAGTACACGTAGATAGGTGGTGGGGAGGAGGGGGGTAACACAGGAATTGATCGATTATCAACACAGGGGAAGCGTGGTTAAAATGAGAGTCAAATAGTTAAGGTCACAACACAAAGGGATACTATAGGAAACTATGTCTGTTGGTTGCAAGACAATACACAGAAAAATGAAACTCACATGAAATTATTTTTGGAAAGTATATCCACTTTTACTGGTTGTGTTGTTTAAAACTATAAAAGGTAATATAAAAGATATGGGTGCACGGGGACTTCAACACAAAACAATGGGTATTAAAGTAGAGATTAGGTATGAATTAAATATAAACTTAGTTTTGAATAGGTACCCTCAACAGATTTTTACATATTTCCCGCCTTTATATGCAAGCTAAATTACTTAACATAAACTAATTCCAAGCATTTTTTTTTGTTAGATAAGATTATTAAAGTACTTTCGTGGAATACACAGGAACTATCTGAAAAACTGTTGAAGGAAGTCAATTATATAGTATATAAATATTTTTACATTTAAAACGTTTGGGTTTTTGGCTTTAATGGCAGTTTTTTAGCAATTAATGTTAAAGCAGAGTTCCACACAAAAATGGAACTTCTGCTTTTCCGGTTCCTCCCCCCCTCCAGTGTCACATTTGGCACCTTTCAGGGGGAAGCTGCAAGGCTTCACTTCCTGATTACCTTACTGAGGATGGCGGCGGCAGCACCCGACAGCCGAGGGATAGATCGGCTTCGGGTGCCGACATTGCGGGCGCTCTAGACAGGTAAGTATCCAAATTTTAAAAGTCAGCAGCTGCAGTATTTGTAGCTGCTGACTTAAAAAAAAAAAAAACGGTGGAACTCCACTTTAACTTTAAGAACATAATTTTTCACACTAGGGCTAGAACAGATTTGACTCTAGCTGTTTTCAAGGAGCTGTAGATGAGAATGGCCGATATGTTTTTTGTATTGCTCAACTGATAATAAAATGTACATTGTGGCAAATATTTATATCCCTCCGACATTTAAAATGGATGTTATGCTCAGACTAAATGAATTCCTGCTAGATAAAGAAGAAACGCCGATCATAGTAGTAGGAGATTTCAATGAGGTCCTAGACAAAAAGCTGAATAGGTTTCCCGTAGGGATACACTCTGCACACAGCCTGCAGAGAAGTGCCGACTGAGCCAATTTTTAGACGAACTGGGATTAATGGACATGTGGAGGGCTCGGAATCTGGGAGTCCAGCAATATTCTTGCTATTCAACCTCGCATTCCACTCTCTCCAGGATAGATATAGACTTGGGAAATGATAGAGCACTGCAGATCACAGAAAAGATTATATATTTGCCAAGAGGGATATCAGATCACTCCCCAATGGTGATTACATTGAAATTAGGGGGAAAAGAGCCCAGAGTGAGTGGAAAATAAATCCATATTAGTTTGAATTAATAAAATAAACAGATGGAATCTTGCCTAAACTGATAGAATTTGTAGAGTTTAATGAAGGCATGGTGGTGGCTGGGATACTTTGGGATACCCTGAAGGCATATCTTAGAGGTGTCCTAATTCAACAGGTGGCCAAATTTAATAAAGATGTCAAGATTATAAGATAGCAATTATGCAGAAAGTTGAGACTAGACGACTTCTCCAGCGGCAGTCTTCCTTTGCAGAGGGCAAAAGCGTAGGAAAGATGTTGGCGCAGCTAGTGAAGTCCAATTCCCCACCATCCACTATCCTTACCATTAGATCCATAGAAGGAGAGATTATATCTAACACTACAAAGATAGTACAGACATTCAGGGCTTATTATAAAAATCTCTATACAGCCCAGAAGGTGGGAGTAGAGGGCGTAATGGAGGACTTCCTGGGAAACCTGGAAATACCGACCATTACACAAGAGGAAAGAGATGAGATGGGAACTCCAATAATCCTCGCAGAACTCCAACAGGTAGTAGCTAGTATGGCAAATCAAAAATCCCCGGTCCAGATGGGCTCCCGACTGAGGTGTACAAATATTATGGAGGAATACTACTCCCAGGGCTCTTAAAAGCATTGGGGGGAGCGGCAAGGGAGGGAAGACTGCCCACTTCAATGTTAGAAGCAACCATTATAGTTTTACAAAAATAAGGGAAGGACCCTCTAGAAGTAGCTGCATATAGACCAATCTCTCTCTTATGCTCTGATGCTAAAATTCTGGCCAAGGTCCTGGCAGCTAGGCTGAATAGAATTATCCCAAAATTGATCCATCCAGATCAGGCGGGATTTATAGCTAACAGATCCACAAGCCCGAATATCAGAAGGACATTCCTAAACCTACAGACTCCGACGGAGAACGAGGGATCAAGAGCCATGTTGTCACTGGATGAATTTAATATACCGCAATGTACATTTTATACCTACTTGCAGTTGGGGCATGCCCTTGAAGCCAAATTTAGGAAACAACCCTTAGAATGGAATAAAACGCCCCTTTTTCAAAATATACTCCAGGTAGGCTCCACTAAGGGTCTAATATCCGAAATATACGGACAGATAAGCAAAGAAGCCAACACTGGCTGGAAACTCCACAACGAAAGAGAGAGATGGGAAGAGGATATAGGGGCAATAACACAGGAGCAGTGGAGGAGAAATGGGACCGATGGTATCAGTCTCACCCCCGCAGAAATTATCCCACCTGATGTTGATTAATAGAGCTTACTACACCCCCAAGCGACTGTTTAAGTTTGGCAGAAGATCAGATGACAAATACCCCAGATGCCAGGGGATTGGCGATCTCCTACATATGGTGTGGAGATGCCCCAAGCTGTTCCGATATTGGGAGGGAGTGCTTAATACCATGAGCGATATATTTGTAATAATACTGGAGAAGGATCCTGTAGTATGCATACTGGGGTATAGGAAGGAACGGGGGGAGAGGAAGAGTAACACAATTGCAATATTAAGATGCTTGTTCCAAGCTAGGAAAACTATTGCAATTAGATGGCAATCAAGGGCACCCCCTACAGTAAGAGACTGGATTAGGGTAATAAATGAGACCATCTGTAAAGAAAGAGCAGTGTACACAAAAAGAGGTAACCTTAAGGAATTTGATAAGATGTGGAGTCTCTGGCTGGAAAAAATGGGTCCTTTAGTATAGAGTGAAAAATGTATAATAGAGCTGGAGAATAACCAATATAGATAAATCAACAGGAAAAGAATATACTAGATAAATTAGATGTAATAAGTTTTCTAACTTTAATAATGTAAATCACGCGAAATGAAAGAAACGGTTGAGAGAATCGATCTTTGCATTCAATCATGAGATTACTTGAAGGGTAATAGGAGGGGTGGAAAAGAGGAGAGGAATTAAGGAGTAATGCTAATTTTACAACATTGGAAACAGGTGAAGCAAGGGGGATAAGGGTGCTCCTTTGCCCCCTTGGTCTTTATCTTTTACTCTACTCTCTCCTAGCATAATGTGTTTTCACTTTTGTTTATTTATTAACCTTATTGTGAAGACAAGATAATGATTATTTGTTTTGTTTTTTTAACTGAATTGTTAAGCTTTGAAAGAAAACTGAATAAAGAATAAATTAAAAAAACAAAAAACAAAAAAAAAACATATACCAGGACATTCTCCATGAAATGGTAATTATTGTCATTTTGGGAAAATAGCATGAGAGCCCTGTGTGTAAATAATAGTGCAGCTACTATAACAAATCTTAAACCATAATTTTCAGCATTGAGTGGAATTTTCCTTTAGATTAGAAAACTACCCTAGTAAAGTAGTATTACTTGAGTTCTATTTTTTCCACTAAAAATCAAACCCCTAGCACTTTTTCTTCACAGTACACCAGGATCAATCATAGATTCCAGAGTTTACGCAAACACTAACATCTTTTGCTGTTGTCCCAATTTCTGTAAAAATACATCTTAATAACACACATTGACAGTTTCAATGTGAATCACATCATTTCAAATAAACACAACCACGTGGAGTTCGAGGTGCAGATATGTATGGTTCCCAAACCTAAAAGCAACATTCTGCCAAATTGCAATAACACTAGGGACAAATTATTTTAAGTATTAAGGTTTCCTTGACAAAAGTAAGGCTAGACCCAAGCAATATCTGACACTGTCTAATTTTACTGACAAGCACAACTCATGCCAAGACATCTGAATGTGACATGTTTTAGCCTGTCAGGCATTTCCGAAGGACATTTATCTCCTTTATGATTCATGTGCCAAGATGATTGTGTTTGACATACAACATATATCCCTGGGTAGTTTGTGTTTGAACATTGACTTTGATAGCAGCAGATATATGCAGTTTTCTGTTACAAGATTAAATTTTCATCAGTAACATCTGATTCAAAAGATTCTAAAATAAACAGAGGGACAAAGTAAATGGCCCTGAAGAGGACCTGTCATCCGAGTGAAATTAGATTTTATCTATATGCTGAAAAATATGTTTTTTTTTTCAGTTTAATATTTCATCATCTTAACAAAAACTAGGTTGGAAGAATAGATATTTCCTCTCCCAACCCATTTTTTCTTTATTCTGGGAACTCAATGAAACATATATAGGTCAAGACGTAAAGGTTAAGCATATTTTCAATGTATATCTGATTAAAGAATCAGTACTTCAAAAGTTATCATCGGGCAGGTTCTGCCTTTACAGAATCTGCATGATGTGAATATAGTGCAGACTATTGGTAACATTCATGCATTTCTTCCACTAACTGACTGGCAGGCTTGTCATTTCAAAATTAGCGGTGCTGTCAACACACACCATTGGGAATATAATATCACAGTAACCCTGAACCTGGAGATACACTACAGAGTATGCTCCATTAAGGACTCAGAAAGGGGGCAGATCTTCTGCTGACCTCTAAGTATAGAAGACCAAATGCTTGGTAGTTTCAGGTGTTTTGGGGCAAATAAAGCAGTAGTCATCTTGTGTAAGGTTTAAGGTATTTTAAATGTCTTTAGACTATATGATATGTCATATAACAGCTTTCACTCAAGATTTCATGTATTTCTGCTTTAATAATGATTTACTAAGTGAAAATTTTGGCTCTGAACTACTTGCTTATAGTTGCCTTATATTATTGTACTAAATCACAACTTGTCTTTATCATAATGCACTATATAAGAATCTTAAAAACTAGATAATAGGTAGATAATATGAATGAATAGAAAAAATAATATAGGAAATAAAAACCATAAAATTGTAATGTCAAGCTTGGCTAGCACTAGTAGATAGTAACACTCGATTCTCCTTGTTCTGTAATGTCGAAGATGTTTCATCCAACTGTTTTCCTTAGTTCTAATCAGTGCCTGGGACCTTACCTCAGTATTTATAGCCACACAGGAAAATAATCTCACATTATTTCAATAACTGTGGTATTATTAACCACTTCAGCCCCAGAAGGATTTACCTCCTTCCTGACCAGAGCATTTTTTGCGATACAGCACTGCGTCGCTTTAACTGACAATTGCGCGGTTGTGCGACGTTGCACCCAAACAAAATTGACATCCTTTTTTTCCCACAAATAGAGCTTTCTTTTGGTGGTATTTGATCATCTCTGCAGTTTTTATTTTTTGCGCTATAAACAAAAAAAGAGTGACAATTTTGAAAAAAATATATATATATTTTTTACATTTTGCTATAATAATTATCCCCCAAAAATATATTAAAAAAAACAAATTTCTTTCTCAGTTTAGGCCGCTATGTATTCTTCTACATATTTTTGGTGAAAAAAAAAAAAATTGCAATAAGCGTATATTGATTGGTTTGCGCAAAAGTTATAGCGTCTACAAAATAGGGGATAGATTTATGGCATTTTTATTAATTTTTTTTTATTAGTAATGGCGGTGATTTTTATTGTGACTGCGACATTATGGCGGACACTTTTGATGCTATTTTGGGACCATTGTCATTTATACAGCGATCAGTGCTATAAAAATGCACTGATTACTGTGTAAATGACACTGGCAGGGAAGGGGTTAAACACTAGGGGCGATCAAGGGGTTAAGTGTGTCCTAGGGAGTGATGCTAACTGTGGGGGGGATTGTCTCACTAGAACATGACAGAGATCACTGCTCCCGATGACAGGGAACAGTAGAGCTCTGTTATGTTGCTAGGCAGAACAGGGAAATGCCTTGTTTACATCTCCCCATTCTGCCGCTCCGTGACACGATCGCGGGCCCCCGGCGGACATCGAGTCACTATGCAGCGATTTAAAGGGGACTTACCTGTACGCCCATTTTCCCAGCCATACCATTGTGCCGACGTATATCGTCCTGCGCTGGTCAGCAAGGGGTTAAATATATAAAAGAATATGTTGATTTTCCAAGAATATTACAGGGATATGAAAGATTGTAAAACCAGCCTGTTCTAACTTATATGATGCCATGTTACTTGCTCTAGCTTCATGGCTCAAGGGGTGAATTGTCAAGTCTCTAGGGTTAAGAAACCTGAACAGCATTACAGTGGAACCTTGGATTACGAGTATAGTCCGTTCCAGGAGTATGCTCGTAATCCAAAGTACTCGCATATCAAAGCGAGTTTTCCCATTGAAGTCAATGGAAACGAAAATAATTAGTACCGCATTTACTTAAATGGGATGCAATACCGCATGCGGCCAGAGGCGAGGGGGCGCCGGAAAGCCTCAGAAATGGCCGAAAAGGCCCGAATACACTTCGGCTGACCTCGGAAAGACTTCCTACCCGAGATTTGCCAAGGTCAGCCGTGCTCTACTCGGATCTTTCCGTGCATTTCCGAACGCGACGTTTGGCTCTGCTCGGCTTCGGCGCCCCCCCCCACCTCAGGCCAAAAGCGGTACTGCACACCGCTTTGGCCTGAATCGTGCTCGTTTTTTAAAAATAGAGTTACGATTTTTAAAAATACAGTGCTCGTATTGCGAAACGCTCGTTAACCGCGTTACTCGCAATCCGAGGTTCCACTGTATATGTGAATGACAGGTAGCGCCAAAAGACCCCACCCTGATTTTTACAGTTTATTGTAGATAGCTTCTTTCACACCTCTAGCAAACCAGTGTTCTCTCTGTCCCTAATGTGCATTACACATTATTAGAAACAAATGTAGGAAGATTATTGTCTGACCTGCAGAGTTCGCTCTTCTTTGAGCGTCCATGGGTTTGTTAAGCGGTTGTTTAGTCTCTTCAATGTACATATCTTTTGCATTCCTCGCTAGACTAGACTGCACATACCAGGCTACTTTGTTTAACACAGGAATGGCATGTTTGTTAAATATTCTTCTAATGCCCCTTACACACGATTGGACTTTCCGACAACAAAACTGTGGAATTTTGTTAGAAGGTTGTTGGCTCCAACTTGTCTTGCATACACACGGTCACACAAATGTTGCCCAACAATTACGAACGTAGTGACTTACTAGACGTACTACATGGTTTTTCAGCTCTTTAGCACCACCCTTTGGGCTCCTTCTGCTAATTTCGTGTTGATGTTGTTGTTGAGTTGTTGAGTGTTGATTTGCGCTTTTCTTATTGCGTTTTTCATTTAGCGCTATTATTATTCTTGATATCACTTGAAAAAAAAAGCCTTTGAAAATTAGTTTGCAATAACTCCATCAGTATCACCAGCAAAACAGCTTTATTATTATCCCATTAAAGAAGAAGAGAATTGTGCGCTGCATTTGGAGATTTCCTAATTTGCCACGTCACGAATGTTAATTCTCCATTATGAACGCTAGTTTACAAGACCGACTGCTTCTGCTTCTGAGCATGCGTGAACTTTTGTGCGACGGACTTGTGTACACATGATCAGAAATTCCGACAACAAAGTTTTTTTGGTGGAAAATTTGAGAACCTGCTAGCCAACGGAAAGTCCGACAACAAATGTTCGATGGAGCATACACACGGTCAGACTTTCAGCCAACAAGCTCACATCCAACATTTCTTGTCGGAAAATCCGACCGTGTGTACGCAGCCTAAGAGTTTTCTTGACACTTGAGCCACATATGGGAAGACTATATTACTGTATGTGTTCTGCTTCTTCTTCTTTTTCACATCCAAAAATGACAGCTTGACCAAAGCAATACGTTGATACGTTTGAGACAGCAAACATAAGTGTAATACATGCAGCATAACATATTTTTCAAAGTCAGAAACTTCTAAGCCAGAATGATTAGGTAAAACTGGAAGAATTCTACAACGCTGTCATATCAACCATATTGTCAGTGCCGGTGCTTGCCAAAAATGTTGGGATATTTTCCTGGGCGGGTGGGAGAGGAAGAAAGGAGAGGTGAAGAAGGAGAGTGTCTAGGG
The DNA here is from genome assembly GCF_042186555.1 of Aquarana catesbeiana. NCBI lineage: Eukaryota > Metazoa > Chordata > Amphibia > Anura > Ranidae > Aquarana > Aquarana catesbeiana. The sequence goes on along the minus strand of NC_133328.1, from coordinate 383,133,699 downwards.
GTAGGAAGGGAAAAGAAAAGGAGGGGAGCCACAGAGGGAGAAGGCTGGGGTAGGGATCATGAGCTTGAGGACTACAGAAATTGTAAGCATTTAAGTATAATGTTCGTATTCACTAGAATACCAGAATAGGTCCCAGTGGATGCATTTGGCCTTATGTTCCTCAGTTTTATGTTTGAGGGTGACAGTCATACCTTCCATATGTTAAACCATGTTCACTCTGGCAAACCATTGTGATATGGATGGGGGAGATTGCTGTTTCTACATGCTGAGGATGCAGGTCCTTGCAGCGTTCAATTAGTATATTAGAGTAGTACAGGGCGGGGTCTGGGAGACCCACCCCTATCAGAAGTTTTGGTCAGAGAAGAGGGGCTCTTTTGATATGTGGGGGCTTGGCAGATATAAATTATAAACAGAGTCCTAACCGCTTAAAAGTAAGTTTGCAGGATTTAAATTGGTGGAGTTTGTAGGATGTATAACAGGCAGTGAATTATGTTCTTTTGAGTACGTTGCACCTAAAAATGGCCAAGAATTTCCACTTCTCTGTATCTACTATAAAAGTGCATAATAATGTTTGGTAGTTTTGTTTATTGAGATTAAGGTTGGACGGAATTTTGGTTCCCAGGTATCGAATGGGAGATTGGAGTTCAGATTGGCAAGAGCAGGAGCTGAGATTGTAATATTCATGGCCACCTACTTTTGTAGGTTGACTTCAAAATTGGATAAGATTCCATATCTATGCAGTTCCTTCAGCATCGCTAAAAGGGAGGTGAGAGGGTATGACACATAAAACAAAAGGTCATCTGCATAAGCTGCTACTTTGTGGTGGTAATTATCAGTTGATAGGCCTTTAATGTTTTTTTTCCCGCATGTGCTGAAGGACAGGCTCTAGGGAAAGAACAAACAGCATTGGGGACAATAGACAACCTTGTCTCATTCTGTTGCCAATGGAGAATGGAAAGGAGTTTACCCTTATGCCCCGTACACACGGTCGGATTTTCCGACAGAAAATGTGCGATCGGAGCGTGTTGCTGGAAATTCCAACCGTGTGTGGGCTCCATTGGACTTTTTCCATCGGATTTTCCGACACACAAAGTTTGAGAGCAGGCTATAAAATTTTCCGACAACAAAATCCGATCACATCAATTCCAACCGTGTGTGGACAATTCCGACGCACAAAATGCTACGCATGCTCAGAAGAAATTCCGAGACGGAACAGCTCGGTCTGGTAAAATTAGCGTTCGGAATGGATACAGCACTTTCGTCACACTGCAGTGTCAAAAATTGTTTAATACAGCGCACTCTTCTTTATAATGTGAGAAGAATGAAGTAGTTTTGCTGCTGATATTCACACAGACTTCTCACAAACTTCTTTCTTTATTATTTAGCGGGATTCCCTCAATATATTTTGATTTGGCACATCTGACCAAATTTCTTTTTTGTTGTTTTATTTTTGTTTTGTATTTTTTTCAAGGCTGTTTTTATTTTTTTTTTTTTGGATTGTATTTTTTTTCAAGGCTGTTTTTATTTTGTGTTTTACTCCAGAATATTTTTGTGTGTGTTTTGTGTGTCAAGTTACCACAACACCATCGATATCTTGTATTATTTAATCTCAAGGAGATTGTTTGGTGTTGGTGTCCCTTGTTAATTTCACATTGTATATTCGAAATGTACCTGCCTACTCACCAACAAACTGTCCTTTTTGAAGGAAAACACACATAGGCAAGTATAATTGAAACAAAAAATTCCTTTATTAAGGGCTCAGAACCAAACAAAGAGGGAGGCAACGCTGGAGAAACAGCAGAAATTGGCGAAGCCTTTGACCCCCAGGGCACACATCAATTATTTAACATCAAAATTCGTGGCCTGAGGAGTCCATATGTAAGGGAGTGCAGTCTGGTCCAGAAGTCCCAGAGATCATGAAAGGAGCAGATGACATCTGTGTCCCCAGGCTGTCGTCATACAAGAGACTGCATCTTTGGCCAGACCAGACTGAACCCAGGGCCATCACTCTCTGGTCTTCCTTCCACGCTTCCTTCCACGCTGTGGCTGTGGTGGTGGAGTTGTGGCAGGAGGAGGGGGAAGGGCCAACTCACTCAGGTGGGTATTGGGTGTGATTTCGCCACTCACCCCCTTACTCAGGACTTTATACAGAAGGTCCTCACACAGCTTGCGTTGACCCTCCTGCATGCCCTGCAGTTTGGTGGCAGCCATGCAGGCAAAGGCCTCTTCAAGAGTGGGGGTGGCTCTGAGGGATGCAGAAGCCTCTTGAATGAGCCTGAGTGCTGAATCCTGAACGTGGCTCCCCTTCCTCGGTCTTTTGTATGGAAGGCGGAGGGGAGGAACCTGCGATTCGGTCAGGCTCCTACTGGTCCCAGGCTTCTCCTGGCTGCCACTTAGCCCCGCCTCTCCCTGGTTGCCACATTCCACAGCCTCCTCCTGGCTGCCACATTCCACAGCCTCCTCCTGGCTGAGGTCTTCCTGTGTATGAAAAAGGGACATAGTTTTATTTTTTTATTCATCAATCACACACAATTTTCACCTCATGACTGTTGCAAATTGAATGTTAACAAATATAAAAGACTATCATTCTGAGCCCAGCATTTTTCATTCTTGTCCCAATTATTTTTGAAAACTACTGTTTATTAATATGCAAAACACTTTATTAAATCAGCAATTAGTGATCAATAATAACATCTAGTAAACATCATTTATTTATTGACCAGAAATCTGTAGAAGAATGCTATACCTGGCTCCATCTGGGCTCCTCCACTTCTTCCTGGCTGGAAGTCCCAGGTTGGACATCGGAAGCCTCAGCTGGGGTGGAAGGAAGAGTGGAAGGAAGGGTTGAAAGGGATTCCCTGACTCCAGTCTGGTCTGACAGAAATCGCAGTCTCTCATAGTACCACAGCCTGGGGACATAAATGTCATCTGCTGCAGCTCCGGATCTCTGGGAATCCGTGACCTTCTTGCGCTCCCTAAGATAAGTGCTCCTCAGGCCACCAATTTTGGCTTTTAAATAGGGGATGTTTGTTGTGGGGACCACCGGCTTCAACAACTCCAGCAGTTTCTCCAGCGCTGCCTGCCTCTTTTGTTTATGATTATAATGAGGATGTTTCGCCTGCCACAGACAGGGCAGCTCCCTGTATTTATCTATGAACAGGGGGAGGAAGTTGTGGTCATTGAAGCCATGCATTTTATCTGCAAGACACAACACGAGACAAACCCTAATGTCAGGCAAAACTCTCCTAATCTTGTTACAATATAGGTCTCAATCTAGAAGCAGTATAGACCCAAGTTTAGATCTTACCTTCGTTATCACGATCGGCGCCTCCGATACTCCTTCCTCCGCTCACAGATCATACGTACTACGCACGCGTGTTACGCTTTATACACGCTGCGCATGCGTGTAACTCCGCCCGCCCCTGACGTTCTTTCTAGTCTATTTCCCGCCCCTTTTCGTTCGGCGCAGTGGGTGAAGAGCACATGGCGGAGACACAGCAGGTGTGTGCTAATTACAGCAACGAGGAGGAGGGGGAGGAAAGCCCGGAGCCTGAAACGTCTGGATCCAGAAGAAGACGATTTAAGGCCTCAAATATGTCCTTTGGGGAGATGTTGGAGATGGTCGACATCCTGAAGAAGGCCGACTATGACGGGAAGTATGGACCTTACCCCAACCCCAATGTCCGAAAGGCCAAGATCATGGTGAAAGTGGTCAAGAGTCTGCACCGGAATTTCGAGGTATGACGATCGAAAGATCAGCTCAGGAAGCGGTGGTCGGACCTGAAATTAAGAGAGCATGAGCAGTACCGAAAGATCCGGAGAGTGCTGCAAAAAAGTAAGTAGTTGTCCTGTGTTCCTATTCTTTATGTTTATTGGGTTCGTGCTGCTCCATGTGCTTTTCTTAACTGTTATCCAGTCTCAAAAGGCAACTTTCATGTTCATGGGCACATTATTCGTTCGTATAAAACACTGTTCGTTCGGCCTAGAAAACACCATTGTTTTGGCCATATGCATTTGCCCACATTTTTTAGGGCCTACTTGTCTGAAACTAATTTGGTTGTGTAGATGTGTTTGTTACTAGAATGAAATGCAAACTAGATTCTGTGTAAGGAGAGGACACTCAGCAGCAGTTTTCACATCTGGACACTGTAACACTAGTGTGGGACACAAGAACACCCTTTTTATTAGGGGGCCCACACAGGTGCTCCAGTGTATACTATAGGGGTGTCTCCATCTGTGAAGCTTGTACAAAACAGGTAAAGTATTGAAGCTTGACAAAGGACACTAAAAATTCTACATCTTGGAACTCTGCCAAAATAGACAATTGTACCCCACTTCCAAGCAATGTTTCATATTTATAGTTCTGACATCAAATATCTGTGTGCTAAGTATACCAATTTTTTTTTACATAGGGGAGAAAAGACTCGGAGGACACCCCTCATCCGAGGAGACCAGAGACCCCCCACCTCTGGAAGAAGGGGAAATCCACCCAAGCAACGCAGAGCAGGTGGAGGAAGACGTGGTGGAAATTGGCACCACAACAGGTGAGTGTCTGTGACCACAGGCTCAGGTAAGAGATGGATGCCGGCATATTTATAATACATGGTGTTTTTTGGTTTCTATCTTTTTAGGTGATCGTGATGTTGTGGATCCAGATCCTTTCACCTCGGAAAGTGCACAGATCCTGATTGGGGAGATCATTTGGTGTAATAGGGACTTGGAAAACATAAAAAAAAACATCAATGATGTTCTTCAAAAAATGAAGAACATCATTGATGTTTTAGGGAGAGTTTAAAACCCCTCTAAATCCCTTTGTATTTTTGTGTGCTACAAATTTTTGACATTTTTTGACAAATTGGAGAAAAGCCAAATTTTGAAGAGGCACACAGTGTGTCAACATGTGCTATCTGCCATCACGGGAGATCAATGGACGCGTTTTAGGGGTGCAACCCCTTCATCAATAGCTGTGAGGAGGGGGTTGCACCCCCAAAACACGTCCCTTGATCCCCCGTGATGGCAGGTAGCACATGTTGACATTCGTAAATTTGTGTGCATCTTCAAAATTTGGCTTTTCCTGGGGTGACTTCACCCCATCTGAACGCAATATCAAACACAGTTTGTAAATACTCATGTCTGATATTGCCTTCAAGTTCTACCAAATGTGAACTTTGTAAGTTCAAGATTTGTGTCTTTCTTGTTGGTTTTAAACATGCCTGTTTTATCTTAAATGGACATTTCTACTTTTTCTAATGTGACCCCAAAAATTGTTATACAACAAACATGTTGGTTTGTTTTAAAAACCTTTTCTAAATGCACATGTGATTGTGCTGGTATTAAAAAGATTGTTAATCAAGAATGTGTGGATTACTGTCTCAACGCTACAACACGTTTGTGGTGCTCTAATTGCTGTTTTCTGTGAGAATGGGTGTTATTTCCTAAGGGAAAATCCACTTTGCACTACAAGTGCAGTTTCAGTGCAGTTTCAAGTGCACTTGTAGTGTAAAGTGTCTTTGCCTTTAGTAAATAACACCCAACAGTGCTTTATAAGGTTACACAATCACGCCATTTTCAGGACTCACCACATTTCTGTCAGGGTCAGCTAAAACAAACACAAGCAGTAAATGTCACCAAAGATTTGAGTATTTTTAAAAAAATTTTATTTGAAAAAGGTTTTAGACATTGTCTGGCATACTGATAGCCCCCTACCCGCAAAGAATTCAAGGTATCGTAGCCGGACATCACGGGCACTCAGGGGGGGCAAGCCAGGACGGCCACTTTCAAGCGCCGTTAGGGTTGGTTCATTTGGAATTGCAGCCTCAGGCCCAACTGAGCCACCATAGCTGGCAGAATGTTGCCGTAAAAAGTTGTGTAGAACACAGCACGCCAGGATTATATGATTCAGTTTATACTCCGCCATATGTATGGGTGTAAGAAATAGGCAGAACTGGCTGGCCATGATTCCAAATGTGTTCTCCACCACTCTGGCAAGTCCAACTGCCATTCTGGAGATGCCTGTAGAACTCCATCTGGGCGATGCCTCCACCATCGGACATCCAGGCATTCTTCCCCACATCCACATACAGGAACTCGTAAGTAGCGGACACCACCACCAACATCACAATACTATATTATATTTATTATATTAGTATTGCCCATTTAAGGAAGTATTGAAGATTGTTTATTCAGGAAGTATTGAGTTTTTAAGGGATTTTGAGACTTTAATTTAACATGAGTGGTATACTTGCCCATTAAGGAAGTATTGAAGATTATTGATTCAGGAAGGATTGAGATTTATTGCATTTTGAGTTTTTTCTAATATTATTGGTACACTTAGATTAGCGCCACATACTTTTGATTATCATCACGGTACTTTTTAGGGTGGGTGAGGCCACCTCATATGTTGGCAGCTTCTCTACTTTTGTTCCATTGCCTAGGACCCTCTGAGAGGGTGGTTGTGCGCATTAGTAATTTATTATTTTAATCACAATACTATTGAACCCCTTATAATTATAATAGTATGACCCCCGAGTTGGGTGGTGGGACGATGTGGACGTGTTTCCCATCAATTGCCCCTCCGCAGTTAGGAAAGTCCCACCGCTGGGCAAAGTGGGAGGCCACAGTCTGCCATTCCTGTGGCATGGAAGGAAACTGTGGAGTCAAAACAAAAAAACAAAATTAGTCATCTTGCACATAAACAGGGAAAGCAGATTAGACACAAACATTATTGGCCAACATCAAGATAACATTTATTTGAGGGAGTTTTTAAAGACCAAAGTATAAGGTACACCTATCAGATTACCCCTCCCCCTCTCTCATGGGCCATTTCTAACATTATAGGGGGGGCTCTTGGACAGGTAACCCTCTCCACTTCATTGAGAGATGAATACCTAAATAATGGGTATTACTTTGGCCAGCCCCTCCTTAGTTACACTATTGGCAGCCCACTGGACAGGTAAGAAGTGTCACAATACAAAGATATAAATACACATTATAGTGTCATAATACAAAGATATAAATACACATTGTACACATCTGAGCACATTTGGACATTCTGCTATTACCTCTCAAGATAATAATAGGATACCAAAACTTTAAACAGTACCATTTGAAAGTATACAGGCAGGCCCTTGCACTACATGCTTTGGGGAATTCATCCATAAATCTGACCACAAAAGAGATGGGTATAGTGTGTATGGGTCTGGCAAAGTCACCAGATAGATGATTGAGGATAGATAGAGAATTGGTATCAGCTGACTTAGCAGTTCGGGGGAGGGAGGGTTCCAAATGATTTGGGGACCCCCCAAAAAAAGCCTCTGGCACACTGCCTGAATTTAAAGCACAAATCACATTTAAAAACATTTTAGGGGGTGTTTGGGGTAAAGCACTACTATGGAGCTGATAAAATACATTGTTAAGTGAATACATGAGGTGAATATAGGGCCAGGTGACCATGCTGGGGAGGTAAGTGAAGGCAAATATGTATATAGGGCAACAAAAATAATTACATAAAAATCCAGCATGCATGATGACAAAGGGGACATTCACAGCATATTACAATCATGGTAATTAGGGAATGAGGAAAGAAATACAATATATTATCAAACATTAAATACAATAAAATGTGATATTAAAGGATAAAAATCTTACCTTAATATACTCCTTCTGCAGGACCTGAGAACAGGTCTCTGGGATAATGATCCCCAGAGCCTGGGGGGAGATGCCTGTCGAGAACTTCAAGTCCTGCAGGCTTCTCCCCGTCGCCAAGTACCGCAGGGTGGCGATGAGCCTCTGCTCCGGAGTGATGGCTTGCCTCATGCAGGTATCCTGCCTGCTGATATAGGGGGTCAGCAAAGCCAATAAACGGTGAAATACAGGGTCCGTCATCCGGAGAAAGTTCCTGAAATCATCAGGATTATTCTCACGGATCTCACGGAGCAAAGGCATATGACAGAACTGGTCACGCTGAAGCAACCAATTCTTGGTCCATGAACTCCTCCCCACCCTGTTCATGGACTGGGCTTGTGTCAAGGTAAGGACCCCAACACCAAGCCCCCGCACAGCACGAAC